>NC_053041.3:9747493-10353873 GCF_002575655.3 Aegilops tauschii subsp. strangulata
CCTCATCTTTAGTGTTTAAAAGATATACATAGCAATATCTAGTAGAATCATCTATCAGTGGCATGAAGTATCTTTTCCACCTTTAGTCAATACACCATTCATCTCACAAAGATCAGAATGTATGAGTTCTAACGGCGCCAAATGTCTCTCCTCCGCAGCCTTATGGGGCTTGCGAGGTTGCTTTGCTTGCACACACGAATGGCACTTAGAACCTTTGGCTAAAGTGAAACTTGGGATTAAATTCAATTTTGCTAACCGCGTCATACTACCAAAACCAATGTGACAAAGACGTGAATGCCAAACTTCTGTTTCATTAACACTCGAATGAATATTGTTCATGACTTTATTACAAAAATCAGCGAGGGAAAAAGCGGAACAGACCTCCGCATTCATAACCTTTTCCAACAAACAGTCCATATTTCGTAACAACTACTTTATTAGACTCGAAAACCAATTTAAACCCTTCTCTACATAGAAGGGAACCACTAACGAGATTCTTCTTGATGGCGGGGACATGCTGCACATTCTTCAGTTGCACGATCCTTCCCGAAGTAAACTTCAGATCGACCGTGCCAACACCATGAACAGAAGCACTCGCGCCGTTCCCCATCAGTATGGACCCGTTCCATGTGGTCTGATAAGAAGAAAACAATGAAATGTCAGCACACACATGAATATTTGCACCTGTGTCAATCCACCAATCGGTAGACTGACAAACTGAAAATACAGTAAACAAATTACCGTACCCAGATGGCCCACTCTCATCGTTGCTCACAATCATGTTGACAGTCTTGGAGTCCTGACCTGGCTTCTTAAACTTGTTTGGGCACTTAGCAGCCCAATGTTCATCTGAACCACAAGTGAAACAGCCACCCTTCTTCTTATCTTTCTTGAAGGTCTTCTTGCCCTTCTTCTTAAACTCGGTATTCTGTTGGACACCAGTCTTCCCCTTGGGCTTGTGGTGGTGGAAGTTCTTCTACACCACATTGGCGACAGAGGTCCCTTCGGTCCCTTTTCCGTGCGAGTCCTTTGCCCTCGAATTCTGCTCGACACTCAGATGGCCAATGACATCCTCAACTGAGAATTCACGCCTCTGATGTTTTAGAGTAGTGGCAAAGTTCCTCTAGGAATTGGGTAACTTAGCGATAATGCAACTCGCGACAAATTTGCCCGGCAGCACACACTTGAGAAGCTCAAGCTCCTTAGCAATGCACTGTATCTCATGAGCCTGTTCCAATACAGAACGGTTTTCGACCATTTTGTAATCGTGGAACTGCTCCATAATATATATCTCACTTCCAGCATCCGTTGCGCCGAATTTAGATTCGAGCGCCTCCCACAAGTCCTTGGCAACCCGCATATGTAAGTATGCATCAACCAGCTTATCTCCGATCACGCTCAGAACGCATCCAACAAAGACGACGGTGGCCTCCCTGAACGCCTTCTCCTGTTCAGGAGCGATCGTTCCCGTGGGAGTAACACCGGCGACCCAGAATACGTTCATGGCCGTGAGCCATAAGACGGTTTTAGTCTGCCAACGCTTAAAGTACGTCCCCGTAAATGGGGCTAGTTTCAGTGCAGCAGCAAAACCATGGATCGAAAATTGCCTACACATATTAGGTTTTTGGATTGTTGAGAAATTAAGCAATTGTTTGATTAATTTAATCCAATAATAAATCATGAATATGACATAGGCAATGCTAATGACATACTGAATTTTGATGATGTACGCATGTACTAGGCAGATAGTAGAAATATCTATGTAAACCACTAGTACTGCACACATGAAAGTAAACAGGAGCGGTGTAAATGTGTTATACCCTCCAGTAGGCCATAGCAGCAGCGGAGGCGTCGGCCTCAGTAGTTGAACCGAGGCGAGCAGTCGCGTAGGAGACGCTCCTCGCCTCTCTCAGGATCTGGAGAAGCGGGGTTTCGGAGGCCTGCTCTCACCGAGGGCAGCAGCAGTGAAAAGAACGACCAGGGAGCAGTGGAGTGTAAAACATTGCATCGGCTCGGCTCATTCCCGCAACCCATGGCGCGTGGCGTGGCGTGCCGCGGAGGAGCGCGCGTGTGGAACACCTCTCCTTCCTTCACACCAACTCATACTAGTGGGAGAAGAGCTCACCTTATAAGTTGGTGTACATCTCTCTCAACTAGCCATGTGGGACTAAACTTCCCACCACTCAATTGACAGCATGGGCCCTTAGGGATTTTCTGAAATTGTTAAGTGGGCCTGTAGCCCAACTAATATTCAGCAAACAATTCAATAATATTTAAAATCCATAAATTGTAAAAACAAAAGTGCAAAACACCCGATCTTCCATTAAGTGTATGTGTGCCTCTTCTCTTCAAACAGAAGCGTGTTTCTGACAAATAACTTGATACTTTTACAAAAACCATTAGTGTGACCTAGTTAACTAAAGCTCTATGCCCTTACGAAATCATTTCAGAGTTCATAAAATCTACCTTGTACAAATAGCTATATTTGGTTAAAATACCACCGAAATGGTCCTTGCTGATTACATAGCTAGTAATAAGCCAGCTAACTAGATTTGAACTAGAGTAGGAATGAAAAAGATTACACCAAAGTCCTCTATGGTCCTCCATGAGTATTCAACAAGTGTGCCCATGTTGGGGTTATAATACTTCAAGTCAGTCATGCAAACCATAATATCATTTCCTTACGAGTTTGACGCCAGAGATATGAAGATCCGCCTTGGTACACTATCTCATCATCAAATGTAGCCATCAGACGAACGGAATCCGCAAACTCAAAAGCATGGCGCTGCTCCCATCGTGGCGGGTTGTTGCCTTCCACATCATGGCACATCCATATCTCAATGGATACATAGTAGGGCCCTAGACGAAGGATGGCTAGCTCACCGTTCAACTCAGATAATCTGGATTGTAAATAGTCACCCCCTTCGTACCAAGGAGGACCCGTCATGATGTTGAATGACTCGTCTTCAAGGCTAAACCGGACAAAGCACGAGATACCTGCAAGACCATCATATTCAGATCAAGGAACCCTTAAATAAGGTCGCAATCCTCCCTACTAAAAATGGGTACGGAGGTTGTGCGTCTGTCTCACGCCAGTAGCGGCCCTTTCCGATAGGGAACACCTCCATCCCAATACCACCCATGACACGTGTTTGACGGTAGAAGAAGCGAGCGACCTTGTAGGCATTGGAGCCATGGTCGTGCCCGAAGCCCAACGCTTGGTGTCCTGGTGCTACCAAGTGCCGCTGGGGCGCAACGCTGTTGGGGCTCCAGGGCAGCTCGAGGACTCGGCCTGTGGCTGGGTTGAGCACGCGGACGGCATCCTCGGCGGGCAGGAGCACGAGCCCGTCGCAGTGGGCAAACCGATGTCTTGTCTTGGCCTCCTCGGCGGGGAACGAGGAGGTGTCGTGCAAGAGGGTCGCGACGCCCTGCCGGCTCTCCTCTCACAGGTACAGTCCCGGGATGGCGATCTTCCCTTTGATCCTTTCGCTTCTGATACGTGGTGCGATGAGCAGGCTGCAGAGCTTCTTGTCTTGCTGGCGAAGCCGGCGGAGGTGCGCCTGAGAGAAGGATCGGTCGGCGCCGGAGATGGTGTCGCGCCAGGCCTCGCAGACGCAGCGTAGTCGCAGCAGCGACTTGGCGGGCAGCCGGACCAGGATCTCCCACACGATCAGCTCGTGAGGCAGGTACGGCATCTTCTCGGTCGATGGTCAACCAGATGTGTCGGCTGTCGCTGATCCAGAAGCCGTCGGACACACTTGTAGCTGCGTGCCTGCGTACGTGTCCTAGGCCTTTGACCAGTCTTGTGCTTATATACACACTAGAAGCACGTAATACACGATAAGCTCTAAGCCCAGTTGGACTCGGACACGAAGACCAACTTCAACATGCACGGAAACTGACTCTAAACTTGGAAATTGACTCCAACTTGTTGCCTCCTGAAACTGATGTTTTCTTTTTTGACGAAACGAGCTCATGTCGTTGTTGTCGCTCCTCTATTGGAGCCGGCCTAATTTTGTCAATGATAGCCGGAAAGTCGTTGTGCACATGCCCCGAGAGACCAGAGTCCCGGAGAAGTAGTTGCCTTCGTTGAACCTCCGAATTGATCTGAAGCACTTGACACCAGAATTCGCCTGTGCGTACGCCTCACGTGAAACCCTAACCTCACCGTTTCCGGGAGACAACTGGAGCTTCCTCGATTCCATCCCGCCGGACGAATTCAAGGTGGATCAGATTCCAGAAGACCATCTCGACAATGAAGCGCCGCCTCCGTGAGGACCACTTTCTCCACACGCCTCCCAATTGTACAAAGCACCACCGAAACGAGGACGAAGTGTGGAGAATTTATTCCAAACTGACGACGTCGCCATCATCTCGCCATCACCGATTGGAGAAAAACCATACAACTATTCCTACCTTTACCATAGGCCCGAAGACTCATATCCAGTGTTTCCTTGTCCTTTGGCTGCCGCAGCGGCAGATAGAGGTGAGGGGATCCCATGGTGCCGACCAAGGTTGAAGGAGAGGAGAGTCGTTGCCTTTTGACCGCCTCCAAAATGAACCCTATTAAAATTGACCGCATGAAAAATGGTGCGGAGCACCCCACAAACATCCCCATGGACTCTACAGCAACACCCCAAGTGCCAAGTGGATCTATGACGGAGCACGTGCACGCGTCATCGAAAATGAGGTTAACTCGCTCCTCTTTGAACTACCTTTACATTCATACGAGACATGACTGCTACCTCAAGCAGAGACCCTGTGCATACACAGGTACAAGGAAGCAACCATGGAGAAGCCAAGGAACAAGGCCAGATCATGGCCGAGGAGGAGCAAGGAGCAACTTCTTTGATGACCCGACCAGCCACAACCCTGCCACAGTGCCCAGAAGTTCGGCTAGCTGCCCGGTAGTCCGGCCTGAGTCCGGACGTCCAGATTGCTACCCGGACGCCTGAACCCCTGCCTGCATGCAGCCCGACCCAAGTGGTCATGTGTCCCTCTCTTCCACCCCTATCTCATCTTGGACAATAAATAGCCTTCCCCTGCCCCTCTCTAGGGTTAGAAAAGTATATTAGACGAAACTCAAAAGGGCTTTGCTCATCTACCTCTCCCTTGGAGATCAAAGACCTCCATTGGAGAAGATCCCATTGGATTCAAGATATCCTCTTCCCCATGTGAATTTGGAGAAGACTACCATCAAGAGCTCCTCTTCCCCTTGTGGATTTGGAGAAGACTACCCTACCAGGACGTCATCTCCCTTAGTGGATGTGGGAAGAACTTACCCTAGTACTTATTCCCCTTGTTTTTTATGGATCTTGTGGTACTTGTGTGGATTTTCTTAAATAGAACATTTGTAATTGCACCTTGTCTTTGAGTGCTTTCTCCCTTTGTGTTATTGGTTGTTCCTCTTGACCCAGCCAATTTGTGAAAGATTGGACCACCTAGGGCTTTGCCCTACATCATCTTCCTATCATGAGCTTTGGTTCTCCACTAGTAGGAAAAGGGGCTTTTACCCCGGTTCATAAGGGCCTTTAGTCCCGGTTCTGGAACCGGGACTAAAGGGTCGTTACTAATGCCCTAGACCTTTAGTCCCGGTTCTTACACGAACCGGGACTAAAGGCCGTCCACGTGGCCGGTGCGGGGAGCCCAGGTAGGAGGGCCTTTGGTCCCGGTTGGTGCCACCAACCGGGACCAATAGGCAGGGCCTTTTGTCCCGGTTGGTGTCACCAACCGGGACCAATAGGCATCCACGCATCAGCACCTGGCAGGAGCTGAGCTTTTTTTTGAAAGGGGGTGGTTTAGGGGTTTTGGGGGGTTAATTTAGGTGTTTCATATATTGTGTTAGCTAGCTAATTAATAGAGAGAAGTGTCCTCTCTTATCTCCGTGCTTGGTCGACGCTACGTACTATATACATATGGAGAGGAGTAGACACGCTAGCTAGTAATCAAATGAAGGAAACAGAAGATCGTCATGAACATATGCATACAGAGAGAAGTGATATCGACCACCTCTCCTTCTCCGAGATATTGGTCGAACAACAAGTTCTCGTATATCTATCCGACACTACCGGCTACATATATACAATAATTATGTCTTACAATACAATCTCCTAATTAAATTGTAGGAACACAGGGTCCACATAGTATTCTCCGTTTTCAGCGATCACGTGGTCAAGGAAGAATGCCGCCAATTCCTCTTGAATTCCTCGCATACGATCTTCTGCTAGGAGTTCATCCTGCTTCCGAAACATCTAATTTGAAGAAGGGGGTCAATACATATATATATATGAATAAATGAAACTCAACACAAATGATGGTAATAAAATAAAATTGTGAATATTATTGCTTACGCACTTCATATTGTTCTTCAGTGTAGCCCCGCTCACAGGTCGTGTAGCGGATGGACTCGCAAACGTAGTATCCACAGTAATTATTCCCGGGTTCCTGCCACAACCACTTTACAAGAAATAGAGGTCAATCAAACTGATAAGCAAGCATGCTAAATGGTATTGATGAAACTAGCGCTTGAATCACTAGGAGATGCTCGGAACATGCTACTATAGTACTTACTTTCGGGTGATTAAATTGCAGCTTCTTCGGCAGTCCCGGAGCTTTTGAGGTGAATTTTCTCCAAACCCTGCCAGACAAAGAAAACAATTACTTGATATCAGGAAATGAACAAAGTTGCTGATATGGTGGATAATGATCGATTTAACTTACTTCTCAAGCATTTGAGTCATGTTCGCATAGTCCTGGGGATCTTTTCGTCTCGAGTCTAAGACGGTTACTACTCCCTGCTCAAGCTTAATCTCTAGGAGAATATAGTGGAAGCTGCACATGCATGCATAAGTCATTAATTACATTACCATAACCTGGACTAATAAGGGAAACCGAATATGCACAAGACAGTAACACTCACTTGAAGTTGTAAGGAAAGAGTATTATATCTTTGTTTTGATTTAATACCAACGATTGTAGCAAGTTGGCCTCGGCTTCTTTGGGATGTTTTTCAACCGTATATGCATCTATGAGATTTGTGTTAATGAACCCAATATCACCGATTTGTCTTTTCTTCAATTCGGCGATCTTCAATCTGCATAATATAGTGAGGATAAGTATAAATACATGCAATGAAAGAGCTGACCTATATAGAGAGACAATGACAGAAGTAGTACTACTTATAGATAGTATCAAGTGATCGTTGTTTTATCGAGGGCCTTTTGATTGTAAAACTGGAAGAAATCCTCAAATGGAACACTCAGCAGATCAATTCCAACGAGGTCATGCTCCGATTTAACTCTCAGCGTCAAAGAATCCATCCCATCAGACTCTCTGCTGGTTTTCATGTACCAATCATGTAGTCTTCGCATCATCGTGCTTAGAGATCTTTCATCTTTGACGAGAGGCTTCCCGTAATGGTATTTGTGTTCGTCCACCTCCATGATTTCATAATGTACATCGTCGGGCAGGTAATCTCCAAGATTGCTATAACCGGGCACCATACTCGGATCATTAGCGACGATGTCTTTTGACACCTTGAGCTTGGGGCACGATTGGTTCGCTTGTTCGCCGAGCTGGGCAATTTTTTTCCCAGCTCGTCGTTCTTTCATCCTTTTATCACTGACAGTACTTCCCGACCGCTCCGCTTCGGCATATGTCTTTGCAAGAACGCGCTCATAGTTGCCTCTCGGCAGAGACTTTGGTGGTTTTGTCAAGGCAGCCAGAGTGCGCTTTGCTTTCACCGGATCTACCTTCTCCTCCGGAGGTGGATGTTTCTTTGCTTTCACCCCTTCAAATAAGTTCTTCACTTCGGCTCGCAAGATCTTCGCGTTCTCCTCCTCGGTCCTCTCGTATGGTAACTTCTCTGGAGTCTTCAGAGAAGGACCGAATCTGTATTGCCTCCCGCCTCTGGCAGCTGTACTGCTAGATGCCGGCAGAGCAGACGGAGCGGCTGCGGCTGTCTTCTTTCCTTGCTTACGAGGCGGAGGAGAAGGACTACGACGCGCCGGAGCAGCTGCAGCGGCGGCGGGTCTCTTCCGCCCTTGCTGACGAGGCGGAGAAGGAGGAGGCTGGCTGCTCTGGCGCCGGCGCTGGCAGAGAAGGAGGCGGAGTGCCGCCACGCGCCGGAGAAGGAGGCTGAGTGCCCTGATCACTCGCCGGAGGAGGAGGCGGAGGAGGCGGAGGAGGAGGCGGAGTGCCCTTACTCGCCGGAGCCGTCCAGTTCGGAAGCTTGATGAGCTCCTTCCGCCATAGGCATGGAGTCTTCAGAGCAGAACCCAGCCGAGTCTCCCCTTCACCGGTAGGGTGGTCAAGCTGGAGCTCCTCAAATCCCTCCGTTATTTCATCCACCATCACCCTAGCATATCCTTCTGGAATCGGCCGGCAGTGGTAGTTTGCGCCGGGTTCAGTAGGTAAAACAGAGCCAACAGCCGCCTTGACTTTGAAGTTCTGCCATTCCGCCATAAGGTGGCAATGTTGAGACTCCGTGATAGCATCCACGGGGTAGCTAGCAGGAGCCGCATGCTCCAGCTGAGGCAGCTCGGTGGAAGCCACGCTGCTTCTCTGCTGAGATGGCGGTGTAGCTTCGGGGGCAGTTTCGGCATCTCGATTGCCGTCTCGTTCCTCTAGCGCTTGAACCCTTTCGTGCAGCTTCTGAATTTGGATCTGCTCCACTTTTTCCCTCCTCTCCTGGGTTTTGTAACCGCCCGCGTCCGGAAAACCAGCCTTCCACGGAACGGAGCCTGGCGTGCCTCGTGTCCGTCCAGGGTGCTCAGGATTCCCGAGGCCATTGTGAGCTCGTCGTTCTCTCTGTCTGGAACGAACCTCCCTTCCTGCGCTGCATCGATATATTGCTGAATCTTCTTGACTGGTATTCTCAAAAGCTCGTTCGTCCAAACGCACCTCCCTGTTACAGGGTCCAAGGTTCCGCCAGCCCCGAAGAACCAAGTCCGGCAACGGTCTGTCCAGTTCATTGTCTGTGGTTCGATCCCTTTTTCAAGTAGATCATTCTCAGCCTTGGCCCACTTAGGTCGGGCTTTGAGGTAGCCACCTGACCCCGTGCGATGGTGAAGCTTCTTCTTCGCAGCATTCTTCTTGTTTGTCGCTGACATCTTCTTACTCTTTTCCGATGTCTTGTGGGCCACAAATGCGGGCCAGTGATCTCTGATCTTCTCATACCGGCCGATGAATTCTGGTGTCTCTTCTTTGTCGACAAACGTTTTCAGCTCATTCTTCCACCTCCTGAATAGGTCTGCCATCTTCTTAAGAGCATGAGACTTGATTAATTGCTCTATAACTGGCTTCCCGGATCCTCCTCTGGCGGTAGGGTGAAATTTGCCTTCAGCTCAGTCCAAAGATCATCTTTCTGCATATCATTGACATGACACCTCAGGGTCTTCCTTCTTAGGCTTATACCATTGGTGGATGCTGATCGGGATCTTGTCCCTAACTAGAACCCTGCACTGAGCAGCAAAAGCATCCTTTGTCCGGAGGGGTTCAATCGGTTGGCCGTCGCGCGCGATTGCTGTGATCTCAAACCTTTCATCCGAGCGCAACTTTCTCTTCGGGCCTCGTCTCTTTACCAAAGTTGTGCTCGATCCGGAGGGCTAGAAAAAGAAGAAAGACGAGTGTTAATTAATATGTGTACATATCAAAACAATGAATGCATCAATTAGCTAGTCAGCACAGGCTTAACTAATATATTTACCTGGCCGGACTCTGTTCGGTCACCGGAGCCGTCACCACGGGCTACTTCTTGCACCAGCATTGGGTCACCGGAGCCATCATAATCATGTCTTTCCTCCTCCACTCTTCGATCACCGTAGCCTGCTTCTTCACCCTGTTCTTCCAGACCATCATTGTCGTTAAGATACGACAAGATATCACCTCCGGCTAAGATTATGTCCCCCAACACCTCTTCTGCTTGCTCATCTCGTCCGTGCTCCATTGTTTCTGCAAATATTACAACATGGCAATTATTACACAAACATGACAGCAGGTGGCTATATTAGTGCAAACGTAGACCTAGCTTATTCCGGGTTTGGGGTGGCCTAGGCAACGCTTCAAGGGTAGGGGCGCGGCGGGAGGGGCTAGGAGACCGACATCGTTTTTTTCTAGGGTTTGGGTGTCCTCGAGAGTTTTGGTCGAGCGAGAGGGCCGGGGGGTGCTCCCGTGGTATAATTTATCACGGTCGAGAGGGGGTATACATATCGACCGTCCATCATGTCGAAGTTATCTGGGAGGGAGTTATATATATCGACAACGACGACATACATACACGGGAAAATAATGTTATCGGGGAGGGGGTATATCGACCCCCCCCCCCCCCCCCCCCCGTGTTGAAGTTATCGGGAGGGGGTTATATCGACAACGACGACATACATACACGGGAAAATAATGTTATCGAGGAGGGGGTATATCGACCCCCCCCTCGTGTTGAAGTTATCCCCCCTCGTGTTGAAGTTATCGGGAGGGGGTAATATCGACAACGACGACATACATACACGGGAAAATAATGTTATTGGGGAGGGGGTATATCGACCCCCCCCACGTGTTGAAGTTATCAGGAGGGGGTTATATCGACAACGACGACATATATACACGGGAAAATAATGTTATCGGGGAGGGGGTATATCGACCCCCCTCGTGTTGAAGTTATCCCCCCTCGTGTTGAAGTTATCGGGAGGGGTATATATCGACGACGACAGACCCGATAAAACATAAGAAAACGAAGAAGAAATAAAAAGAGGAGAAGAAGAAAGGAATAGAGGAGAGGATTGAAGAAAAAAAAAGAAGAAAAAAAAAGGAGAAGAAGAAAGGAATAGAGGAGAAGAAGAAAAAATAGAATATTTTCTATTTTTTCTTCTTCTCCTCTATTCCTTTCTTCTTCTCCTCTTCTTTTTCTTCTTTTTTCCTCTTCTTATTTATTTCTTCTCTTCTTCCTCTCGTCTTCTTCTTTCTTTCCTCTTCTTATTTTCTTCTTTCCTATCCTTATTTTTCTTCTTCTTCCCTTCCTAGCTAGATATATAAAACTTTTCTAAAATTGTAACTTTTGCATATATAAAACTTTTCCATGGATCATCATTTCTCATATATATCGAATATATATCCATTGTCATATATAAAAACTTTGTATATATGAACAAAAAACTTTCTATGAACAAAAAAACATTTTTGACATATATATTCATACATTTTGAACATCTACATACATACAATTTTTTTGTTCACATATACATTATAGCCACATACACATATACATCACATATGAACAAAAAAATTAAACTAATAAAAATAAAAAAACATATAGCCACATATGAACAAAAACATATAGCCACATACATACACATATACATTATATATATATATATATGATCAAAAAACAATTAAAGTAATAAAAAAAAGAGCCGGGGCGGTGGCTCTCACAGCGGGGGTGGCTAGGACGATGGCGACGGCGGGGGCGGCGAGGGCGCCGGCGCGCGGGGGCGGGACGGGGCGGGGGCGGCGAGGGCGCCGACGAGCACGCGCGGGCCGGGCAGGGGGCTCGGGGCGCCGAGGCGGCGCGCGCGAGCAAGGGAGCACGAGGCGGGGCGGCGCGTGGGGGGCAGGGCGACGGCGACGAGCACCGGGCGGCGACCCGTCGAGGCAAGGGCGCGGGGCGACGGCGACGAGGAGCGGGCGGCGACGGCGAGCACGGGCAGCCTGGCGGCGTCGGGGGCAATTGGCGAGGGATCTGAAAATTTCCCAAGTGTTGGCTTATATAGGCACACCTTTGGTCCCGGTTGGTGGCACCAACCGGGACCAATGCCCCCCTTTAGTCCCGGTTGGTGCCACCAACCGGGACCAAAGGTCCCTTTTCAGCAGCGCAAAGGGCGGGAAGCGGCGGCCTTTGGTCCCGGTTGGTGGCACCAACCGGGACCAAAGGCCTTGCGCTGCCCGCGGCCAAAAGTTTAGTCCCACCTCGCTAGTTGAGAGGGGCTCGGAGTGGTTTATAAGCCCCACTGCGGCTGCCCTCTCGAGCTCCTCTCAAATGCAGGCTTACGGGCCTAATGTCACACTGTGCTGTCTGTGGGCCTATCGGGCCTTCTGCGGGCCTGAATCCTGGCCCAGGTTGGGTTTCTAGTCGTATTCAGGCCGTGGTGGCCCAATAGGTGGCAGTTTTTTTAAAAAAAATTCCAGTTTTTTGGTTCTGTTTTTTGCATTATTTATTTTCTTTTGTTTTTTGCTTTATTTTTTAATTCTTTTTGCTTTTAGGTCAGCAAAATTATAAACTGTATGTTAGTGCCATTAGTTTTAGAAAACATATAAACTTTCTATTAGTGCCATTAGTTCTTTATGAAAATTCTTTTTGCTGTATTTAGTTTTTTTGTTTTCTTTTTTGCTATATTTATTTTGTTTTGTTTCTACTTACAACAAAAAACTTATTTATTTTATTTTGTTTCTAATTACTTATTTATTTTACTTTATGATAATTCTTTCTGCTATTAAAGTTTCTATCAAAAAAAGTTCTTTATGAAAATTCTTTTTGCTTTTAATGATTAAAAATAAAAAATAGGCGCAATGCGCGTTTATTTGCTTCAAGCCTTTCGGAATAGTGTAGACTGCACTGCACATAGCTCGATGCAGTCTACCTGATTCCTCAAGGCTTGAAGCTAAGCAACGTGAGCATTGCGCCTCTTCTTCATCGTCTCTGCACTCAGGGCTTATAAACCGCTCCTAGTGCCTCTCAGCTAGCGAGGTGGGACTAAAAAACTGCTTAGCTAGTAAGAAACTCTAGTACCAGTTCGTGCCACGAACAGGTACTAAAGGTGCTCGTGGGGCCACAGCCTCATTAGTACCGGTTCGTGGCACCAACAGGGACCAAAGGGTGGAATTGGTCCCGGTTCGTGCCACCAACCGGGACCAATGGCCTTGCACAGCGGCGTGGTGGTGAGTTTAGTCCCACCTCGCTAGCTAAGAGAGAGCCGCACCTGTTTATAAGGTGCGGTGCGCCTGAGCTGTCGAGCTCCTCTCTAAAGCAGGCTTACGGGCCTAACCTCTCTGCACTCAGGGCTTATAAAGCTTTTCAAATGAACTCTGAAAAGGTTGAAAGTTGGCATGGTATCATCATTTCATCCACATAGCATGTGCAAGAAAGTTGAGAGGGTTACGGCAAAAACTAGATGCACTTCTTGTACAAAACGGACAATGGTATCATACTCGTCTATTACAAAGTTGGCATGGTATCATCATAATAGTTGCGGGAGAAAGTCTTCACTTTTTCTTCGCTTGTGTCATTTGCTTATTGCGCCGTAACCATGGATAATCTTCATCGTTTATCAGGATGCTTGGGCCAGCCTTGACTTTGAAGGGAGGAATTTCATGAAACTTTTCATAATCTTCAGACATGTCTGTCTTGCCCTCCACTCCCACAATGTCTCTTTTTCCTGAAAGAACTATGTGCCGCTTTGGCTCATCGTATGATGTATTCGCTTCCTTATCTTTTCTTTTCCTCGGTCTGGTAGACATGTCCTTCACATAGATAACCTATGCCACATCATTGGCTAGGACGAACGGTTCGTCACTGTACCCAAGATTGTTCAGATCCACTGTTGTCATTCCGTACTGTGGGTCTACCTATACCCCGCCTCCTGACAGATTGACCCATTTGCACTTAAACAAAGGGACCTTAAAATCATGTCCGTAGTCAAGTTCCCATATGTCCATTATGTAACCATAATATGTGTCGTTTCCCCTCTTGGTTGCTGCATCAAAGCGGACAGCGCTGTTTTGGTTGGTGCTCTTTTGATCTTGGGCGATCGTGTAAAATGTATTCCCATTTATCTCGTATCCTTTGTAAGTCAATACAGTCGAAGATGGTCCCCTGGACAACGAGTACAACTCATCACAAACAGTGGTGTCACCTCTGAGACGTGTTTCCAACCAACTGCTGAAAGTCCTGATGTGTTCACATGTAATCCAGTCGTCACACTGCTCCGGGTGTTTGGAGTGCAGACTGTTCTTGTGTTCATCGACATACGGGGTCACCAAGGTAGAGTTCTGTAGAACTGTGTAGTGTGCTTCAGACCAAGAATATCCGTCCCTCCATATTATTGAGTCCCCCCCTCCAAGCGTGCCTTTTCCAGTCAGTCTCCCCTCATACCGCGATTTAGGGAGACCTATCTTCTTAAGGCCAGGAATGAAGTCAACACAAAACCCAATGACATCCTCTGTTTGATGGCCCATGGAGATGCTTCCTTCTGGCCTAGCGCGGTCATGGACATATTTCTTTAGGACTCCCATGAACCTCTCAAAGGGGAACATATTGTGTAGAAATACGGGCCCCAGAATGACAATCTCGTCGACTAGATGAACTAGGACGTGCATCATGATATTGAAGAAGGATGGTGGGAACACCAGCTCGAAACTGACAAGACATTGCGCCACATCACTCCTTAGCCTTGGTATGATTTCTGGATCGATCACCTTCTGAGAGATTGCATTGAGGAATGCACATAGCTTCACAATGGCTAATCGGACGTTTTCCGGTAGAAGCCCCCTCAATGCAATCGGAAGCAGTTGCGTCATAATGACGTGGCAGTCATGAGACTTTAGGTTCTGGAACTTTTTCTCTGGCATATTTATTATTCCCTTTATATTCGACGAGAAGCCAGTCGGGACCTTCATACTGAGCAGGCATTCAAAGAAGATTTCTTTCTCTTCTTTCGTAAGAGCGTAGCTGGCAGGACCTTCATACTGCTTCGGAGGCATGCCGTCTTTTTCGTGCAAACGTTGCAGGTCCTCCCGTGCCTCAGGTGTATCTTTTGTCTTTCCATACACGCCCAAGAAGCCTAGCAGGTTCACGCAAAGGTTCTTCGTCACGTGCATCACGTCGATTGAAGAGCGGACCTCTAGCTCTTTCCAGTGGGGTAGGTCCCAAAATATAGATTTCTTCTTCCACATGGGTGCGTGTCCCTCAGCGTCATTCGGAACAGCTAGTCCGCCGGGACCCTTTCCAAAGATTACGTGTAAATCATTGACCATAGCAAGTACGTGATCACCGGTACGCATGGCGGGCTTCTTCCGGTGATCTGCCTCGCCTTTGAAATGCTTGCCTTTCTTTCGACATTGATGGTTGGTCGGAAGAAATCGACGATGGCCCAGGTACACATTCTTCCTGCTTTTGTCCAGGTATATACTTTCAGTGTCATCTAAACAGTGCGTGCATGCGTGGTATCCCTTGTTTGTCTGTCCTGAAAGGTTACTGAGAGCGGGCCAATCGTTGATGGTTACAAACAGCAACGCGTGCAGGTTAAATTCCTCCTGTTTGTGCTCATCCCACGTACGTACACTGTTTCCATTCCACAGCTGTAAAAGTTCTTCAACTAATGGCCTTAGGTACACATCAATGTCATTGCCGGGTTGCTTAGGGCCTTGGATGAGAACTGGCATCATAATGAACTTCCGCTTCATGCACATCCAAGGAGGAAGGTTATACATACATAGAGTCACGGGCCAGGTGCTGTGATTGCTGCTCTGCTCCCCGAAAGGATTAATGCCATCCGCGCTTAAACCAAACCATACGTTCCTTGGGTCAGCTGCAAACTCAGCCCAGTACTTTCTCTCGATTTTTCTCCACTGCGACCCATCAGCGGGTGCTCTCAACTTCCCGTCTTTCTTACGGTCCTCACTGTGCCATCGCATCAACTTGGCATGCTCTTCGTTTCTGAACAGACTTTTCAACCGTGCTATTATAGGAGCATACCACATCACCTTCGCAGGAACCCTCTTCCTGGGGGGCTCGCCATCAACATCACCAGGGTCATCTCGTCTGATCTTATACCGCAATGCACCGCATACCGGGCGTGCGTTCAGATCCTTGTACGCACCGCGGTAGAGGATGTAGTCATTAGGGCATGCATGTATCTTCTGCACCTCCAATCCTAGAGGGCATACGACCTTCTTTGCTGCGTATGTACTGTCGGGCAATTCGTTATCCTTTGGAAGCTTCTTCTTCAATATTTTCAATAGCTTCTCAAATCCTTTGTCAGGCACAGCATTCTCTGCCTTCCACTGCAGCAATTCCAGTACGGTACCGAGCTTTGTGTTGCCATCTTCGCAATTGGGGTACAACCCTTTTTTGTGATCCTCTAACATGCGATCGAACTTCAGCTTCTCCTTTTGACTTTCGCATTGCGTCCTTGCATCGACTATGACCCGGCGGAGATCATCATCATCGGGCACTGGTTCCTCTTGATCTTCAGCAGCTTCCCCCCTTGCAGCATCATTGGGCACATCGTCTGGTTCCTCTTGATCTTCAGCAGCTTCCCCCGTTGCAGCATCACCGTATTCAGGGGGCACATAGTTGTCATCGTCCTCTTCTTCTTCGCCGTCTTCCATCATAACCCCCATTTCTCCGTGCCTCGTCCAAACATTATAGTGTGGCATGAAAACCTTGTAAAGCAGGTGGGCGTGAAGGATTTTTCGGTCAGAGTAAGACTTCGTATTCCCACATATAGGGCATGGACAACACATAAAACCATTCTGCTTGTTTGCCTCAGCCACTTCGAGAAAATCATGCACGCCCTTAATGTAGTCGGAGGTGTGTCTGTCACCGTACATCCATTGCCGGTTCATCTGCGTGCATTATGTATTATTAAGTGTGTCAAAAACCATTACAGAACATCATGAATAGATAATTAAGTGACCAAATTAATAGAAGTTCATCATCACATTAGAACCAAAGTACATACATAGTTCTCATCTAACAACATATATATAGCTCTCCAGAGCATCTAATTAATTAAACCATACATTGAAACTATGTAAAACATTTCAATGCGGAAACAAATGCGATCATAATCGCAACCAAGGTAACAATTGATCCAACGGCATAATGATACCAAGCCTCGGTATGAATGGCATATTTTCTAATCTTTCTAATCTTCAAGCACATTGCATCCATCTTGATCTTGTGATCATCGACGACATCCGCAACATGCAACTCCAATATCATCTTCTCCTCCTCATTTTTTTTATTTTTTCCTTCAAGTAATTGTTTTCTTCTTCAACTAAATTTAACCTCTCGACAATAGGGTCGGTTAGAATTTCCGGTTCAACCACCTCCTAGATAAATAAAATGTATGTCACGCTGGTCGGTATATTTGTCATAAACAATAAATGAATCAAATAGTTATAAAAAGATAATATATACCACATCCGAATCATAGACATGACGAGGGCCGACGGGGGCGGATACCAAAACCATCGCACTATGTAATAAGAAGGAATAAAATAGTAAGAAAATTAGACAAGTATCTATCTAAAGTAAGAATTTTTTTTTCAAAAAGAAGATAAGAACAAGAGGCTCACCACGGTGGTGCCGGCGACGAGATCGGCACGGGCGGTCGACGGCGGTGAAGACGGGAATGGGACATGACGGGCCGCTAAACCTAGACAAATCTCGAGGAAAATGGAGCTTTGAGGTCGAGCTTCGAGAGGACAAAGCTTAACTAGTGTGGCTCGGGCATTTCATCGAACACCTCATGTGCATAGGAGGTGAGCTAGAGCACCACAAAGCCCTCCCCTCGCCGGCCAGAGAAAAACAGAGCACTGGAGTGCTCTGCTCGCGGGCGAGGGGTATATATAGGCACCTCATTGGTCCCGGTTCGTGGCATGAACCGGTACTAAATCCGGGCCTTCTGTCCCGGTTCATGCCAAGAACCGGGACAAATGGTTGTGGGCCAGGAGCGAGGACCATTAGTCCCGGTTCTTGGCTCGAACCGGGACAAATGGTTCCATACGAACCGGGACCAATGCCCACGAGGCCCCGGCCGGCCCCCTGGGCTCACGAACCGGGACGAATGCCCCCATGGGTCCCGGTTCGTGACTGAACCGGGACTAATGAGAAAACTGCCCTGTGACCTAAGCCCTGTTTTCTACTAGTGAACCATTACAGAACATCATGAATAGATAATTAAGTGACCAAATTAATAGAAGTTCATCATCACATTAGAACCAAAGTACATACATAGTTCTCATCTAACAACATATATATAGCTCTCCAGAGCATCTAATTAATTAAACCATACATTGAAACTATGTAAAACATTTCAATGCGAAAACAAATGCGATCATAATCGCAACCAAGGTAACAATTGATCCAACGGCATAATGATACCAAGCCTCGGTATGAATGGCATATTTTCTAATCTTTCTAATCTTCAAGCGCATTGCATCCATCTTGATCTTGTGATCATCGACGACATCCGCAACATGCAACTCCAATATCATCTTCTCCTCCTCAATTTTTTTTATTTTTTCCTTCAAGTAATTGTTTTCTTCTTCAACTAAATTTAACCTCTCGACAATAGGGTCGGTTAGAATTTCCGGTTCAACCACCTCCTAGATAAATAAAATCTATGTCATGTTGGTCGGTATATTTGTCATAAACAATAAATGAACAAAATAGTTATAAAAAGATAATATATACCACATCCGAATCATAGACAGGACGAGGGCCGACGGGGGCGGATACCAAAACCATCGCACTATGTAATAAGAAGGAACAATAAAAGTAACAAAATTAGACAAGCTATCTAAAGTAAGAATTTTTTCCTTTCAGAGAGAAGATAAGAACAAGAGGCTCACCACGGTGGTGCTGGCGACGAGATCGGCGCGGGCGATCGACGGCGGTGAAGACGGGGACAGGACATGACGGACCGCTAAACCTAGAAAAATCTCGGGGAAAATGGAGCTCGGAGGTCGAGTTTCGAGAGGACAAAGATTAACTAGTGTGGCTCAGACATTTCATCGAACACCTCATGTGCATAGGAGGTGAGCTAGAGCACCCAAATGCCCTCCCCTCGCCGGCCAGAAAAACAGAGCACTCTGGAGTGCTCTGCTGTGGCGATGGGGTATATATAGGGAACTCATTGGTCCCGGTTGGTGGCACCAACCGGGACTAAAGGCCTTTGGTCCCGGTTGGTGCCACGAACCGGGACCAATGCCCCCTTTAGTCCCGGTTGGTGGCACCAACCGGGACCAAAGGCCTTGTGCTGGAACTGCCGCTAGCCGAGAGGCTTCGACAGTGGTTTATAAGCGCAGCTGCGCTGACCACTTCGAGCTCCTCTCAAATGCAGGCTTACGGGCCTATTCTGTCACTATTTGCCTGTGGGCCTACTGGGCCTTCTGCGGGCCTGAATCCTGGCCCATGGATGGGTTTCTAGTCGTATTCAGGCCGTGGTGGCCCAGTAGGTGGCATAATTTTTTTCCTCTATTTTTTTTCTCTTTTGCTTTATTTGTTTTGTTTTGTTTCTACTTACAACAAAAAAGTTATTTATTTTATTTCTAATTACTTATGTATTTTACTTTAATTATTTTATTTTTATTTATTTTACTGCTTCTATTTTTATTTATTTTACTGCTGCTATTTTTACTTAATTTATTAAGGTTTATTTATGTAGTTACTATAGTTTATTTTATTAAGGTTTACGAGCTGTGGGAGGGACGAGGGGTGGCGACGTGCTGTGGGACACGATGCAGGGGCCGAGGAGGGAATTTAGGGTTAAGTTTTTATACGGGAACGGTTAGACGGGCTTTAGCGGGCTTTCACCGGGCTTGTGGGGTTTTACCAGGTCATCGATGAGAGTTTCCAAAAATGTCATTAGAAATCCGTCATGGATTAACAGGTTTCTTGTAGTGATATGTCGAGCACAATGAGTGGTGATCCTCCGGCCTCCCACTCCCACGCAGCCGCCGCCACCCTCCCGCTCGCTCGCCGCCGCCGTCGTCACCAGTCCCGGCCATGGCGCCGCCGCTGCCGTCGTGCCCCTGAAGACCTATTCATCTTGCCTGAAGGTGATCCTATGTCAGATCCTCCACTTAACCCGCGTGGACCGGCTCGTGGGTCACTGACAGTGGGTCCCTTGGGCCCACTGGTCAGGTTTGACCAGTCGCCCCCGCCTCCTTCCTCCTCTGGCCGAACAGAGGCGGGGCTCCGGCGATCAACGCCGGCGAACGGCGGCTCCTCGCGGGGTCCTGAGGGCGGGGATGGATCCGCCAGGCCGGGGCGGTTCTCCCGGTGGTCGAGGAGGTGGCGGGGATGGAGGGAGTCGCCGGCGGCGAGCTCCGCGGCGGACGGCAGCTTCGGGAGGTTTGGGGCTTTGTCCTACGGTGGTTCCCCGACGCAGCTGAGGGTTTGGGCGGCTCCGCACGGTCGAGGGGAGGAGGATGGTGGTGCTATACGGACGGGGGGGGGGGGGGGGGCTCTGGTTGCGACTGAATGGACCGGAGGGCGGCGGCGGCTGTACTGGCCGGAGATGGGGAAGAAGACCCTCCCTGGTCGATTGCCTGCTATGGGGGTGCTAGGTGGGGTGGCTTGAGGTCGCCTGAGGGACTGGACGGACTCGGGGGCTCCTTATATAGGCGGCCGGAGTCGATTCCAACGGCGGCCGTGGATAAGAACGGCGAACCGCCGTTCTCTAGCCTGCAGGACGTCGTGGCGGCGACGGGCACTAGTGGACGAGCTCGCGGATAAGCTTGGACTGCACCAGAGGCGAGCTGGCGAGCGGCTGTGGCTCGGGCGGCGCCGTCCATGGCAGGGGCCTGCTGTGGCCGGCCGTCGTGCCCCTGAAGACCTATTCATCTTGCCTGAAGGTGATCCTGTGTCAGATCCTGCACGATACCTCATCACTACAACACGTCGGCGGCGGTGTATGAGGCGTCCATGGCCCTGGTGGCGCCTTCAAGGGAGGACGCATGATCTTCAAGGGAGGACAGGCCATCAGATTCATCCACTTGGTAGCGTCTTTGTTCATCCAGGTTTGACGATTCATCTTTTCATTATCTAGTCTCTCAGGGATGTCTAACGTACCCTCAACAACTAACGTCAGCATTTATTTTGTTCTATAGTGAACCCCCTCGATGAATGCATGTCTGTTGCCGTGGCTAGAGAAAATTCTACATATCCACATCCTGATAACCAACAAGATAAGTAGCAGCTTTGATATGGAGGTATTTTCCTTCACTGCGTGCTTTTTCTTTGTGCCCTTGACTGTACTGTAGTAGCATTTGCTAAATTGCATTGAAAGAATAGGACGGCACAACAAGCTAGGGCTTCAAGAAAACCAACCAAATTCCTTTTTTTTGGCATCAACCAACCAAATTGCTGTAATAGCACGATCCGCAAGACCTAGAAGGGATCTACACATGACATCGGTGGCTTCTCCTCCGCCTGCTATTTGCCGCTTTGACACTGTTGACAGATCTGAGTTCCACCTGCTAGGCTCGAATGGTAGATGTTACGGGCAACTGTATGTGAATCCCACTCCAAGGGATCGCCCTTCTCTATCCCAGATATGGCGGTTATGGAGTTGATGGCTCGTGTTTTTTTCTCTTTTGCTTTATTTGTTTTGTTTTGTTTCTACTTACAACAAAAAACTTATTTATTTTATTTCTAATTACTTATGTATTTTACTTTAATTATTTTATTTTTATTTATTTTACTGCTGCTATTTTTATTTATTTTACTGCTGCTATTTTTACTTAATTTATTAAGGTTTATTTATTGTAGTTACTATAGTTTATTTTATTTTATTTTATTAAGGTTTATTTAGTTTTATTTATTTTATTAAGGTTTATTTATTTTATAAATATAAAAAAAGAACATAGATGCGCTTATAGAGAAAATTAAACCTAAATTCACAGTAAATTGAAATTTACTGTGAATTTAGGTGAAATTCCCTGTATAAGGGCATCTATTTTCACTTTAAGAGAAGCTCAACGAGGCATAGAGGGACGGGCTTATAAACTGGTGTGAGCGCCCTTCGGTTGGCGAGGTGGGACTAAACACTGGCCGCAACTAGGACCAGCCCTTTAGTCCCGGTTTGTGGTATGAACCAGGACTAAAGGGTGGTGGGCCAGGAGCATGGCCCATTGGTCCCGGTTGGTGCCACGAACCGGGACCAATGCCCCCACGGGGCCCGGCAGGCCCCTGGCCGCACGAACCGGGCCCAATGCTCACATTAGTCCCGGTTCGTGACTGAACCGGGGCTAATGTGAAAACTGCCCTGTGACCTAAGCCCTGTTTTCTACTAGTGCTCACATCTTGGAGCCCCCCTCACCTTTCTAGCCTAATTTTTGTTTGTTCTTGCCTAATTTTAAAAATTCCCACAAAAGTAGCCTTAAGCTAGAGTCCTAGGGAAAGTTAAAAAAATTGCGTAGAGATTGGCAAAAGATTCGATCCCGACATGTCAAACTCTAAAGAATCGTCATATATCAGAGGAGAGCGAGTGCTTCATGTGTAATGCTGCAAATGGTACTTGGTCCCATGCAGTTATCGACTGTCATATGTCAAAGTGTGTATGTGCCTTGATGGATGACAATGTTGTTGAACATATGATGGCATGTGGTTCTGACGATGCAAAGTTGTGGCTGTCTACCATGCAGGATACCCTTAGTGAGAAGGAGTTTGCCATGATACTATTCACTCTTTTGGCCATTTGGTGGGCAAGGAGAAAAGAAAAGCACGAAGAAATTTTTCAGAGCCCCTTGTCAACATATTAGTTCATTCAAATGCTCTTAGAAGATCTTGAGATGGTGCTAGCAAGAGAGAAGAAGAATCATGCAGGACAGTCCAGAAGAGCTGTGAAACAATGGCTAGAAGGATCTGATGGAGTAGGCAAGATCAACGTGGATGCGACAATATCAAGAAACAATGGCAGGGGTGCTAGTGCGACTACTTGTTGCAATGACCAGGGGAAGTACTTGGGAGCCTCAGTGACTATTTTTGAAGGACGTGCTGACCTCGAAAGCCTTGAGGCTCACGCTTGTCGTGAGGCATTCTCCCTGGCACAACATCTCCATCGCTCGAGTGTCAGGGTCGCCACTGACTGCA
Organism: Aegilops tauschii subsp. strangulata; assembly: GCF_002575655.3. Lineage (NCBI taxonomy): Eukaryota > Viridiplantae > Streptophyta > Magnoliopsida > Poales > Poaceae > Aegilops > Aegilops tauschii. The sequence continues at coordinate 9,770,367 of NC_053041.3, forward strand.
TAGCTACTGTTAATCATCTGGCGGGAACCTGCTTGGGAGTTGCGGCACCGTCGGGATACTAAGAAGAGAATGCAGCACTTTGTTGATTCAGGAGTTATACATGAAGGAAGAGAAGCAAACTTCGAAGCGCATGATCTGGCGAATATCACTGGTAGAAAAAGAGGCTTCCATACGCCCCCATTAGTCCTCAAAAGAATCGAACCGCGACCAAAGGGGGTCTTTAGTCGCGGTTCGGGAGGAGACCCGCGACCAACTATCTGGGCCCAGCGCGCTCGGTCGACAGCTGGCGGACGGGAGGGGCTTTAGTCCCGGTTGGCCTGGCCAACCGGGACTAAAGGTCCCCGAAGGCCTTTAGTCGCGGTTAGCCAGGCCAACCGGGACTAAAGGCCCATCCAGCTGGCGGACGGGAGGGGCTTTAGTCCCGGTTGGCCTGGCCAACCGGGACTAAAGGCCCATCCCTATATATAGGACTCAGCTCACTTCACTTCACTCAGCTCACTTCACAATTTTCAGAAGGGGGTGGTGGGTTTGCTTTTGGTTCCTCCTATGCACACAAGGTGTTCGATGAAATGCCCGAGAGCCTGAAACAAACATGATATGAAGTGTCCCAGCCACACTTGAGCTTTCTCATTTATTTTTCCTCCGCGATCGCGGTTAGCAACTTGAACCTTTCATGTGTCATTGATAAAATATGCATGTGTGTAGTTCATTGTTTAATTTGTATTATTTCTAGCTAGTTAGTTTAACAAATGCATGATAGTTAATTATATACTTTATATCATAATAATGCAGATGAATCGGCAATGGATGTACGGTCCCCGACTCTCCGGCGAGTTCACTACGGGTTTGAAAGACTTCCTCGTAGTGGCAAATGCGAACAAGCAGCAAGGTTTTATTATCTGTCCATGTGCTGTCTGTAAGAATCAGAAGGGTTACTCCTCCTCAAGAGACGTTCACATGCACCTGCTTCGGCACGGTTCCATGCGAAGCTATAATTGTTGGACCAAGCATGGAGAAAGAGGGGTTAGAATGGAAGAAGATGAAGAAGGGGATGATATCGATGACAACTATCATTTCGGTGATACTTTCATGGAGGATGATGCTGAAGGTGGGGAAGGGTTAGGTGAAGGTGAAGAAGAGGCACATGATGACCCCGCTGATGATCTTGGTCGGACCATTGCTGATGCACGGAGACGCTGCGAAACTGACAAGGATAGGGAGAATTTGGATCCCATGTTAGAGGATCACAAAAAGTCGTTGTATCCAGGATGCGATAATAGTCTGAAAAAGCTGGGCTGCACACTGGATTTGCTAAAATGGAAGGCACAGGAAGGTGTAGGTGACTCATCATTTGAAAATTTGCTGAAAATGTTGAATAATATGTTCCCGAAGAATAACGAGTTGCCCGCCAGTACGTACGAAGCAAAGAAGGCTGTCTGCCCTCTAGGTTTAGAGGTTCTGAAGATACATGCATGCATTAACGACTGCATCCTCTACCGCGGTGAATACGAGAATTTGAATGAATGCCCTGTATGCACTGCATTGCGTTATAAGATCAGAGGCGATGACCCTGGTGACGATGTTGAGGGCGAGAAACCCAGGAAGAGGGTTCCCGCCAAGGTGATGTGGTATGCTCCTATAATACCACGGTTGAAACGTCTGTTTATGAACAAAAAGCATGCCAAGTCGTTGCGATGGCACAAAGAGGACCGTAAGTCCGACGGGGAGTTGAGACACAGCGCTGATGGAACGCAATGGAGAAAGATCGACAGAGTGTTCAAAGATTTTGCAGCTGACGCAAGGAACATAAGATTTGGTCTAAGTACTGATGGCATGAATCCTTTTGGCGAGCAGAGCTCCAGCCATAGCACCTGGCCCGTGACTCTATGCATCTACAACCTTCCTCCTTGGTTGTGCATGAAGCGGAAGTTCATTATGATGCCAATTCTCATCCAAGGCCCTAAGCAACCCGGCAACGACATCGATGTGTACCTAAGGCCATTAGTTGAAGAACTTTTACAGTTGTGGGCCAGACCTGGCGTACGTGTCTGGGATGAGCACAAAGGAGAGGAATTTGACCTACGAGCGTTGCTTTTTGTAACCATCAACGATTGGCCTGCTCTCAGTAACCTTTCGGGACAGACAAATAAGGGATACAATGCATGCACGCACTGCTTACATGAGACTGAAAGTGTATGTTTGGTTAATTGTAAGAAGAACGTGTACCTGGGTCATCGTCGATTTCTTCCCCGAAATCATAACGTAAGAAAGAAAGGCAAGCATTTCAACGGGAAGGCAGATCACCGGCCGAAGCCTGCGGAACGTACTGGTGCTAAGATATTTGATATGGTCAAGGATTTGAAAGTCATCTTTGGAAAGGGTCCTGGCGGACAATCAGTTCCGCGGGGAGTTGACGGGCACGCACCCATGTGGAAGAAGAAATCTATATTTTGGGAGCTAGAATATTGGAAAGTCCTAGATGTCCGCTCTGCAATCGACGTGATGCATGTTACGAAGAATATTTGCGTGAACCTGCTAAGCTTCTTGGGCGTGTATGGGAAGACAAATGATACAAAGGAAGCACTGCAGGACCAACAACTTTTGAAAGACCCAGATGACCGGCATCCGGAATGGTTTCAAGGTCGTGCCAGCTACGCTCTTACCAAAGAAGAGAAGGTCATTTTTTTGAATGCCTGAGCAGTATGAAGGTCCCGTCTGGCTTCTCGTCGAATATAAAGGGAATAATAAACATGGCGGAGAAAAAGTTCCAAAACCTGAAGTCTCACGACTGCCACGTGATTATGACGCAATTGCTTCCGATTGCTTTGAGGGGGCTCCTACCGGAAAATGTTCGAGTAGCCATTGTGAAGCTATGTGCATTCCTCAATGCAATTTCTCAGAAGGTAATCAATCCAGAAGATCTACCACGGTTACAGAACGATGTGGTCCAATGCCTTGTCAGTTTCGAGTTGGTGTTCCCACCATCCTTCTTCGATATTATGACGCACCTCCTGGTCCACCTAGTCAAAGAGATTTCCATTCTCGGTCCTGTATTTCTACACAATATGTTCCCCTTTGAGAGGTTCATGGGGGTATTAAAGAAATATGTTCGTAACCGTGCTAGGCCAGAAGGAAGCATCGTCAAGGGCTATGGAAATGAGGAGGTAATTGAGTTCTGTATTGACTATGTTCCTGACCTTAAGCCGATTGGTATTCCTCAATCGCGGCACGAGGGGAGACTAAGTGGAAAAGGCAAGATCGGAAGGGAATCCACGATATGTATGGACGGTCATTCTATGACTGAAGCACACCACACAGTTCTGCAAAATTCCAGCTTGGTGGCTCCGTACTTCGAGCAACACAAGAATATTTTACGCTCGGACAACCCGGGGAAGCCTGAATCCTGGATTAGAAAGGCCCACATGGAGACTTTCGGCAGTTGGTTGCGAAAACATTTAATGAATGACAATGATGTTGGAGATCAGCTGTACATGTTGGCCAAGAAACCATCTTCGACTATAACGACTTTCCAAGGGTACGAGATAAATGGGAATACATTTTACACCATCGCCCAAGATAAAAAGAGCACCAACCAAAACAGTGGTGTCCGCTTTGATGCAGCAACCGAGAATGGGCAAAAGGTCACATATTATGGTTACATAGAGGAGATATGGGAACTTGACTATGGACCCTCCTTTAAGGTCCCTTTGTTCCGGTGCAAATGGTTCAAGCTAACAGGAGGTGGGGTAAAGGTGGACGAGCAATACGGAATGACAATGGTGGATTTCAACAATCTTGGTTACCTTGACGAACCATTCGTCCTTGCCAAAGATGTCGCTCAGGTTTTTTATTTGAAGGACATGAGTAGCAAACCGAGGAAACGGAAAGATAAGAAAACGATCAGTACATCATGCGATGATCCAAAGCGCCACATTGTTCTTTCAGGGAAAAGAAACATCGTGGGAGTGGAGGACAAGACAGACATGTCAGAAGATTATAATATGTTTGGTGAAATTCCGCCCTTCAAAGTGAACACTGACCCAAGCATTAAGTTAAATGATGAGGATGCTCCATGGATACGGCACAATCGTAAGCAAGCAGGGACACAAGGGAAGAATTGATGTGTAATAATTTATTGTACCAAACTTTGTATTTGGTCGATGAACTGAATGATGTATCAAACCTTTTGTCAAACCTTCAAGGGATTTTAAAATGAATTAGTTTTATTTTTCTGATTTTTTATATATAATTGTATTTTTAAGATTTTAAAATGAATTAGTTTTATTTTTCTGATTTTAAAAGGAAAAAGGAAGAAGAAGAAAGAAGGAAAAAGGAAGAAAAAACAGAAGAAAAAAGGAAAAACAGAAGAAAAAAACAAACAGAAGAAAAACATAAGAAAAAAACAGAAGAAAAAAACAAACAGAAGAAAAAAACAGAAGAAAAAACAGAAGAAAAAAGGAAAAAGGAAAAAAGGAAGAAAAAAAAAGAAAAACAAAACAAAATAAATAAAGCAAAAAAGAAAATAAAAAACAGGCAAAAAATAAAAAATATGCCACCTACTGGGCCACCACGGCCTGAATACGACTAGAAACCCATTAATGGGCCAGGATTCAGGCCCGCAGAAGGCCCAGTAGGCCCACAGGCACATAGTGACAGAATAGGCCCGTAAGCCTGCATTTGAGAGGAGCTCGAAGTGGTGAGCGCAGCCGCGCTTATAAACCACTGTCGAAGCCTCTCGGCTAGCGAGGTGGGACTAAACATCCCACCGCACCGCGCCAGTTCCAGCACAGACCCTTTAGTCGCGGTTGTTGTCCCCAACCGCGACTAAAGGGTCTTTCTGCGCGGGAACTAAAGCGGTGCCAAAACCCTTTAGTCCCGGTTGGGGAGGCGGACCGCGACTAAAGGTACCCTTTAGTCGCGGTTGGTGTGGCCAGCCGCGACTAAAGGGTACCTTTAGTCGCGGTCCGCCTCCCCAACCGCGACTAAAGGTGCGTCTATAAATACTGCACTTAGCAGTTTCGCCACTTCCCCTAAGCGCTGCCCCGACGCCGATCGACGCCGAAGCCCTGCCCCGACGCCGACGCCCTGCGCGCCGCCGCCCCCGTCCCCAGTGAGCGCCGCCTCCGCCCGTGCCCTGCCCTTGCCCGCCGCCCGACGCCCTGCCGCCCGCCGCCCGACGCCCTGCCGCCCGCCGCCCGCTGGCCCTGCCTGCCGTGTCCTCCGCGCGCCGGCAGAAGAAGAAGAAGCTAGGAAGAAGAAAAAGGAAGAAGAACAAGAAAGAAAAAGGAAAAAGGAAGAAGAAGAAAGAAGGAAGAAGAAAACAAAAGAAAAACAGAAGAAAAACAAGAAAAAGGAAGAAAAAAGGAAAAAGGAAGAAAAAAAAGAAAAAGGAAGAAAACAACAGAAGAAAAACAAAGGAAGAAGAAAAAAAGAAAGAAGAAAAAAACAAACAGAAGAGAAAAACAAAAGAAAAGAAAAAAAGAAAGAAGAAAAAAAGAAAGAAGAAAAACAAAGGAGGAAGAAAAAAAAGGAAGAAGAAAAACAAAGGAAGAAGAAAAAAAGAAAGAAGAAAAAAAAGGAAGAAGAAAAAAAGAAAGAAGAAAGAAAGAAGAAAAAGGAAGAAGAAGAAAAAGGAAGAAGAAAAAGGAAGAAGAAAAAAATGAAAACCAAAAGAAAGAAGAAAGAAAAAGGAAGAAGAAAAAAAGAAGAAGAAAGGAAGAAGAAAGGAAGAAGAAGAAAGAAAGAAAAAAGAAAAAGGAAGAAGAAGAAAGAAAGAAGAAAGGAAGAAGAAGAAAGGAAGAAGAAGAAAGGAAGAAGAAGAAAGAAAGAAGAAGAAAGGAAAAAGGAAGAAGAAGAAAGGAAAAAGGAAGAAGAAGAAAGGAAGAAGAAGAAAGAGGAAGAAGAAAGGAAGAAGAAGAAAGAAAGAAGAAAGAGGAAGAAGAAAGGAAGAAGAAGAAAAAAAGAATTTTTACTTAAAGAATCTTATTTTTTAATTCCTCCTCCTCTATGTCCCCTTAATCTTATTTTTTAATTCCTTTATACTTAAAGAATTTTTACTACATGCAGGAGTGACATATGGCGGACGATAGAACCGAGCCGCTTAGGGATCCGGAGGCTGAACGTTATTTAATGGGCATCATCAACAACGAGATTCCTTATGTGCCGGGCTCAGAATATGAGCAACAAGAGGATGTAGTCTCTTCTTATCTGAACCTTGACGGTGGAACAGAGATTGTCGATGATCAAGAAGGTGAAGGAACGGACATTGTCGACGGAGGTCAACCGTCAACAACCGACGATCTCGAATTGCAAGTAGCAACCACCTCCGGCGAGGTATATATATACATTGAGCCTCTCGTGATACAAACTTACTGAAATGTGAATACATATGTATTAACGCGCGCGACTCTCTTTCTTTTTTTAGCCCTCCGGATCGAGTACGACAAAGCGTGGCAAATCCAAGGCGATGAAAACAGGAGAAACATATGCCATTGAGTTTGTCAGTGAAACCGGCAAGCCCCTACAGCACACCTCAAAGTTTATCAACCAATGCGGAGTCGTTGTTAGAGACAACGTCCCGATCACCGTCCAGGAATGGAAGGAGCCAAAGAAGGCACATCTTGGTTTCAGTTTTGTCAACAAGAGAACAAAAAAGGATTGCTGGAGAAAGCTTATGGAACATTTCATTCTACCTCCGGAATACAACAAAGTCGATGAATTCGGTAACGAGGTTCCGGGTGGACGTCAGAGGAGGAGGCTAGTTAAAGAGTTCGCTCTTCAGAAGATGGGCGAAGCATTCCGGAACTTCAAGAAAAATTTAACCCGTGACTATGTCAACAAGGGCAAGACACCGGATTTCAATGGACAACATGAGAAACTGAAAGATGATTGGCCAGAATTTGTGAGGCAAAAGCAATCGGAGCATTTCAAGGAAATATCAAAAAAAAAGGATAATGCGAGTAAGAAAAAGTTCCATCATATTATGGGGCCAGGAGGATACCGCCTTTCGGAGCCTAGGTGGCAGAAGATGGAGGAGGACCTGAGGGTGCGAGGAATCCCTCTAGGTACAGAGGGATGGGACCCAAGGGCCAAAAGCTGGTGGTACGGGCATGGGGGATCGCTAGACCCGGAGACAGGGGTGTGTGTTCACCGGCAGAGACAGTTTGCTCCCACCCAAGCCCTTATTGACGCAATGACCCAAGCTCAAGAGGGCTTGATCAAGTTCAACAGAGAGAAAGACGCACTGACAACAGCCCTCGGGAATGATGAACACGGAGGACGTGTACGAGGCAAAGGCAAAGTTCCGTGGAAAGTAGGGTTTTCCCAGGACAATGACCCGTACTGTTACAGAAGCCGTAAGAGAAAGACGGACCGGGATGCAGATCTTATGACGAAGTTTGCATCGGAACTCCATGAGTTGAAGCAGACCGTGCATGAACTAGTGAAAGAAAAATCGGCTGCAGGGCCGCATGAAGATCATGAAGCGGATCGCGGAAGCCAGCAGCGGAGAAGCAGCGTGGCTTCCACGGATGCCCCGCCTGGTGCTAGTGCACCGATGATCGAGATTCGTGCACCGGAGCCTCACTACCCCGTGGATGATGTAAAGGAGATGAAAGAATGTGATCTGCATTATCCCGTGGGGAACGTTTCCACGAAGGTAGCTAGCGGCAGTGCTTTACCCTGTACACCTGGAGCACTCCACCACAACAACCCCATTGCATATGGCTATGCTCGTGTCACGGTGGAAGACATAGTCCAAGGGTTTGAGGACCTGGAGATTGACAAACCTACACCCGAAGGGGAGAGAAGACTTGGAGATGTCAAGCGCCAGTTCATTCTATGGAAAAAGAAGTACATAGTGTTTCCAGGCGAGGCGCCAAGGCTAGCAAGTCCACCCCCCTCCGATGGTGGTGGTGGTGGTGGCGGTGGTGGCGGTGGTGGTGGTCGTGGTGGTTCACCTACACCTCCTTCACGCCATTCGACGCCGTCCCCCGATCCACAACCTCCGGCGGGTACGACGCCCCCCAATCCTCCTCCGGCGGGTACGACGCCCCCCAATCCACCTCCGGCGAAGAAGCAGAAGCAGGCGGACAACAAGGAAACCCGCTCCTGGACTATTAACCCGGACCCTTATGTACCTAAGACCACAAGGGTACCGGAGCCATCACTGAAGCCTCTCCTCCCAAGGCCCGGGGAACTTAGTGAAGCTGAAACCAAATTGGCCACGTCTGCTGATTATGAGAAATGGAAGGCGGATATGAAGGCGAAAAAAGAGCCTGAGCCCAAGCAAGTATTCACTGAGAAGCAAAAGAAGTGGGCTAAGGATTTTTTGACGACACCGTCCCAAGCCGAGCTGAATATGCCACGACTATGGACATGAACTTCGTAGGCAAGCAAAAATATTGAAGGAGGAGAAAGAAGAAAGTAAAAAAAGCGGGAAACAAGTTGACCAGCTCGGGATGCAGAAGAAACAAACGATCCCCCCGCTCATAGTGAAAGCCGGTCCGGAAGAGGACCCCGAGATCATAGCAGCTGCGGCAGCACTTGGATTGACTGTAGCGGGTGCCATGAAACAAGCGTCCGAGATGGTTTTGACTCTTCGTGCCTTCTTAGGCCTTGAGGATGCGCCAGTATGTGAGATAGCATTACAATATGTGCGGAATGGGCCTCTTGTCGAGCCTGCGCGGGAAAAGAGTCTACCACCACAAATGCGAAATCTGCTACGTTGGTACAAGGAATTCATAACATGGGCCGACAAAGAATATGTTTATGCGGATGTTACAGATGAGCATCACACCAAACGGTACTCTGTAGAAATTCATATGAGTGAATTGTTCCAGCTGTTCAATCTGCGCGACCTCGACAAATCTATGCTGAGTTGCTACGTTCTGTAAGTGATTTATTTCTACCTCATCTCGTTCTTCATTGCCTGCACTATATATATATATTGTCCTAACTATATTGTTGCGTACGCTATTATGCAGATTGAAGATTTGGGAATGCAAAATAAGAAACATCCATGATGTTGGGTTCATTGACCCACATATCGTTAATGGACATGTGTTACAACATCACCCCGAAGACGTGGAGAAAGACCTGTACAAGTTTCTTAGAAAGCATCAACTCAAAAGTCATATTCTATTTCCTTACCATTTTGGGTGAGTGTTTCTCTCTTGTGCCCATTCTCTTTTGTTTACTCCATGCATGGTATGTCTAATCGATGAGTTATGCATGACTGTGCATGTAACGTGTCCGCAGGTTCCACTGGATTCTGCTAAATATTGAACTTCACACCTCCAGAGTTCTAATCATGGACTCTATGGATTCGGATCCAAAGCGTTGGGCCGACATGAGAAAAATGCTGCAAAAGTAATTATTTTCAATCATTTGAGCTCTATATCGATCGGTCTCTTTCGTTCATTTCCTAATATCAAGTAACTAATAATTTCCTTATTCATTTAATTTTCTTTGCCCTGTAGGGTTTGGAGACGGTTCTCAGAAGAAATTGTCGGTGAATTCAAACATGAGCTAGATTTCAGAAGGTTAGTTAATGTGGATAAGCAGCCACCGGGGACCAATCTATGTGGATACTATGTTTGTGAGAACATCCGGAGACACACCACTGAGCGGAAGGCATCGGATAGCGTGCGGAACGCGACGGATAACTTGCGGAGGAGGCTTAGTCCAGAAGCTCGCTTCCGACCAATTCAAGAAGAATTAGCAGGATTTTTCATGAGGGAAGTCATCAATCCTAAAGGAGAACACTATACCGAGGACGAAGAAATTTATATGCATACCCGAGATTGAAACTTGTACGAAGTTGTATATGGTCATCCATCCTAATTGTGTATGGAAACTTGTTCGAAGTTGTATATGGTCACCCGAGATTGAATATATATTATATATTCCTCTTGAATTCTTCTTGTTTGAAATTTCATATGCATGTATATAGTAGCGTAAAATATGTGTACTGAAACTTTATCAAAATTAAAATAAAACACAAAATATAATATAAAAGAAATAAAACACTCCAAACTAAAAAGAAACCAGGTTTAGGGGGGCTAAAACCCTAAACCTGCGGAGGAGCCCTTTAGTCCCGGTTGGCCACGAGAACCGGGACTAAAGGTCCTCCGCCCCGACGGACCACGGGCGCCCACGTGGACGGGCCTTTAGTCCCGGTGAGCCACAAGAACCGGGACTAAAGCCTTTAGTCGCGGTCCGTAAGAGGCGCGACTAAAGAGGGGGGTCTTTAGTCGCGCATATTTAGTCCCGGTTGCACAGCCGGGACTAAAGGCTGTTGCGAACCGGGACTAAAGGGCTTTTTTCTACCAGATAAGTAGCATCCTGATAACCAACAAGATAAGTAGCAGCTTTGATATGGAGGTATTTTCCTTCACTGCGTGCTTTTTCTTTGTGCCCTTGACTGTACTGTAGTAGCATTTGCTAAATTGCATTGAAAGAATAGGACGGCACAACAAGCTAGGGCTTCAAGAAAACCAACCAAATTCCTTTTTTTTGGCATCAACCAACCAAATTGCTGTAATAGCACGATCCGCAAGACCTAGAAGGGATCTACACATGACATCGGTGGCTTCTCCTCCGCCTGCTATTTGCCGCTTTGACACTGTTGACAGATCTGAATTCCACCTGCTAGGCTCGAATGGTAGATGTTACGGGCAACTGTATGTGAATCCCACTCCAAGGGATCGCCCTTCTCTATCCCAGATATGGCGGTTATGGAGTTGATGGCTCGTGTTTTTTTCTCTTTTGCTTTATTTGTTTTGTTTTGTTTCTACTTACAACAAAAAACTTATTTATTTTATTTCTAATTACTTATGTATTTTACTTTAATTATTTTATTTTTATTTATTTTACTGCTGCTATTTTTATTTATTTTACTGCTGCTATTTTTACTTAATTTATTAAGGTTTATTTATTGTAGTTACTATAGTTTATTTTATTTTATTTTATTAAGGTTTATTTAGTTTTATTTATTTTATTAAGGTTTATTTATTTTATAAATATAAAAAAAGAACATAGATGCGCTTATAGAGAAAATTAAACCTAAATTCACAGTAAATTGAAATTTACTGTGAATTTAGGTGAAATTCCCTGTATAAGGGCATCTATTTTCACTTTAAGAGAAGCTCAACGAGGCATAGAGGGACGGGCTTATAAACTGGTGTGAGCGCCCTTCGGTTGGCGAGGTGGGACTAAACACTGGCCGCAACTAGGACCAGCCCTTTAGTCCCGGTTTGTGGTATGAACCAGGACTAAAGGGTGGTGGGCCAGGAGCATGGCCCATTGGTCCCGGTTGGTGCCACGAACCGGGACCAATGCCCCCACGGGGCCCGGCAGGCCCCTGGCCGCACGAACCGGGCCCAATGCTCACATTAGTCCCGGTTCGTGACTGAACCGGGGCTAATGTGAAAACTGCCCTGTGACCTAAGCCCTGTTTTCTACTAGTGCTCACATCTTGGAGCCCCCCTCACCTTTCTAGCCTAATTTTTGTTTGTTCTTGCCTAATTTTAAAAATTCCCACAAAAGTAGCCTTAAGCTAGAGTCCTAGGGAAAGTTAAAAAAATTGCGTAGAGATTGGCAAAAGATTCGATCCCGACATGTCAAACTCTAAAGAATCGTCATATATCAGAGGAGAGCGAGTGCTTCATGTGTAATGCTGCAAATGGTACTTGGTCCCATGCAGTTATCGACTGTCATATGTCAAAGTGTGTATGTGCCTTGATGGATGACAATGTTGTTGAACATATGATGGCATGTGGTTCTGACGATGCAAAGTTGTGGCTGTCTACCATGCAGGATACCCTTAGTGAGAAGGAGTTTGCCATGATACTATTCACTCTTTTGGCCATTTGGTGGGCAAGGAGAAAAGAAAAGCACGAAGAAATTTTTCAGAGCCCCTTGTCAACATATTAGTTCATTCAAATGCTCTTAGAAGATCTTGAGATGGTGCTAGCAAGAGAGAAGAAGAATCATGCAGGACAGTCCAGAAGAGCTGTGAAACAATGGCTAGAAGGATCTGATGGAGTAGGCAAGATCAACGTGGATGCGACAATATCAAGAAACAATGGCAGGGGTGCTAGTGCGACTACTTGTTGCAATGACCAGGGGAAGTACTTGGGAGCCTCAGTGACTATTTTTGAAGGACGTGCTGACCTCGAAAGCCTTGAGGCTCACGCTTGTCGTGAGGCATTCTCCCTGGCACAACATCTCCATCGCTCGAGTGTCAGGGTCGCCACTGACTGCATAGCTACTGTTAATCATCTGGCGGGAACCTGCTTGGGAGTTGCGGCACCGTCGGGATACTAAGAAGAGAATGCAGCACTTTGTTGATTCAGGAGTTATACATGAAGGAAGAGAAGCAAACTTCGAAGCGCATGATCTGGCGAATATCACTGGTAGAAAAAGAGGCTTCCATACGCCCCCATTAGTCCTCAAAAGAATCGAACCGCGACCAAAGGGGGTCTTTAGTCGCGGTTCGGGAGGAGACCCGCGACCAACTATCTGGGCCCAGCGCGCTCGGTCGACAGCTGGCGGACGGGAGGGGCTTTAGTCCCGGTTGGCCTGGCCAACCGGGACTAAAGGTCCCCGAAGGCCTTTAGTCGCGGTTAGCCAGGCCAACCGGGACTAAAGGCCCATCCAGCTGGCGGACGGGAGGGGCTTTAGTCCCGGTTGGCCTGGCCAACCGGGACTAAAGGCCCATCCCTATATATAGGACTCAGCTCACTTCACTTCACTCAGCTCACTTCACAATTTTCAGAAGGGGGTGGTGGGTTTGCTTTTGGTTCCTCCTATGCACACAAGGTGTTCGATGAAATGCCCGAGAGCCTGAAACAAACATGATATGAAGTGTCCCAGCCACACTTGAGCTTTCTCATTTATTTTTCCTCCGCGATCGCGGTTAGCAACTTGAACCTTTCATGTGTCATTGATAAAATATGCATGTGTGTAGTTCATTGTTTAATTTGTATTATTTCTAGCTAGTTAGTTTAACAAATGCATGATAGTTAATTATATACTTTATATCATAATAATGCAGATGAATCGGCAATGGATGTACGGTCCCCGACTCTCCGGCGAGTTCACTACGGGTTTGAAAGACTTCCTCGTAGTGGCAAATGCGAACAAGCAGCAAGGTTTTATTATCTGTCCATGTGCTGTCTGTAAGAATCAGAAGGGTTACTCCTCCTCAAGAGACGTTCACATGCACCTGCTTCGGCACGGTTCCATGCGAAGCTATAATTGTTGGACCAAGCATGGAGAAAGAGGGGTTAGAATGGAAGAAGATGAAGAAGGGGATGATATCGATGACAACTATCATTTCGGTGATACTTTCATGGAGGATGATGCTGAAGGTGGGGAAGGGTTAGGTGAAGGTGAAGAAGAGGCACATGATGACCCCGCTGATGATCTTGGTCGGACCATTGCTGATGCACGGAGACGCTGCGAAACTGACAAGGATAGGGAGAATTTGGATCCCATGTTAGAGGATCACAAAAAGTCGTTGTATCCAGGATGCGATAATAGTCTGAAAAAGCTGGGCTGCACACTGGATTTGCTAAAATGGAAGGCACAGGAAGGTGTAGGTGACTCATCATTTGAAAATTTGCTGAAAATGTTGAATAATATGTTCCCGAAGAATAACGAGTTGCCCGCCAGTACGTACGAAGCAAAGAAGGCTGTCTGCCCTCTAGGTTTAGAGGTTCTGAAGATACATGCATGCATTAACGACTGCATCCTCTACCGCGGTGAATACGAGAATTTGAATGAATGCCCTGTATGCACTGCATTGCGTTATAAGATCAGAGGCGATGACCCTGGTGACGATGTTGAGGGCGAGAAACCCAGGAAGAGGGTTCCCGCCAAGGTGATGTGGTATGCTCCTATAATACCACGGTTGAAACGTCTGTTTATGAACAAAAAGCATGCCAAGTCGTTGCGATGGCACAAAGAGGACCGTAAGTCCGACGGGGAGTTGAGACACAGCGCTGATGGAACGCAATGGAGAAAGATCGACAGAGTGTTCAAAGATTTTGCAGCTGACGCAAGGAACATAAGATTTGGTCTAAGTACTGATGGCATGAATCCTTTTGGCGAGCAGAGCTCCAGCCATAGCACCTGGCCCGTGACTCTATGCATCTACAACCTTCCTCCTTGGTTGTGCATGAAGCGGAAGTTCATTATGATGCCAATTCTCATCCAAGGCCCTAAGCAACCCGGCAACGACATCGATGTGTACCTAAGGCCATTAGTTGAAGAACTTTTACAGTTGTGGGCCAGACCTGGCGTACGTGTCTGGGATGAGCACAAAGGAGAGGAATTTGACCTACGAGCGTTGCTTTTTGTAACCATCAACGATTGGCCTGCTCTCAGTAACCTTTCGGGACAGACAAATAAGGGATACAATGCATGCACGCACTGCTTACATGAGACTGAAAGTGTATGTTTGGTTAATTGTAAGAAGAACGTGTACCTGGGTCATCGTCGATTTCTTCCCCGAAATCATAACGTAAGAAAGAAAGGCAAGCATTTCAACGGGAAGGCAGATCACCGGCCGAAGCCTGCGGAACGTACTGGTGCTAAGATATTTGATATGGTCAAGGATTTGAAAGTCATCTTTGGAAAGGGTCCTGGCGGACAATCAGTTCCGCGGGGAGTTGACGGGCACGCACCCATGTGGAAGAAGAAATCTATATTTTGGGAGCTAGAATATTGGAAAGTCCTAGATGTCCGCTCTGCAATCGACGTGATGCATGTTACGAAGAATATTTGCGTGAACCTGCTAAGCTTCTTGGGCGTGTATGGGAAGACAAATGATACAAAGGAAGCACTGCAGGACCAACAACTTTTGAAAGACCCAGATGACCGGCATCCGGAATGGTTTCAAGGTCGTGCCAGCTACGCTCTTACCAAAGAAGAGAAGGTCATTTTTTTGAATGCCTGAGCAGTATGAAGGTCCCGTCTGGCTTCTCGTCGAATATAAAGGGAATAATAAACATGGCGGAGAAAAAGTTCCAAAACCTGAAGTCTCACGACTGCCACGTGATTATGACGCAATTGCTTCCGATTGCTTTGAGGGGGCTCCTACCGGAAAATGTTCGAGTAGCCATTGTGAAGCTATGTGCATTCCTCAATGCAATTTCTCAGAAGGTAATCAATCCAGAAGATCTACCACGGTTACAGAACGATGTGGTCCAATGCCTTGTCAGTTTCGAGTTGGTGTTCCCACCATCCTTCTTCGATATTATGACGCACCTCCTGGTCCACCTAGTCAAAGAGATTTCCATTCTCGGTCCTGTATTTCTACACAATATGTTCCCCTTTGAGAGGTTCATGGGGGTATTAAAGAAATATGTTCGTAACCGTGCTAGGCCAGAAGGAAGCATCGTCAAGGGCTATGGAAATGAGGAGGTAATTGAGTTCTGTATTGACTATGTTCCTGACCTTAAGCCGATTGGTATTCCTCAATCGCGGCACGAGGGGAGACTAAGTGGAAAAGGCAAGATCGGAAGGGAATCCACGATATGTATGGACGGTCATTCTATGACTGAAGCACACCACACAGTTCTGCAAAATTCCAGCTTGGTGGCTCCGTACTTCGAGCAACACAAGAATATTTTACGCTCGGACAACCCGGGGAAGCCTGAATCCTGGATTAGAAAGGCCCACATGGAGACTTTCGGCAGTTGGTTGCGAAAACATTTAATGAATGACAATGATGTTGGAGATCAGCTGTACATGTTGGCCAAGAAACCATCTTCGACTATAACGACTTTCCAAGGGTACGAGATAAATGGGAATACATTTTACACCATCGCCCAAGATAAAAAGAGCACCAACCAAAACAGTGGTGTCCGCTTTGATGCAGCAACCGAGAATGGGCAAAAGGTCACATATTATGGTTACATAGAGGAGATATGGGAACTTGACTATGGACCCTCCTTTAAGGTCCCTTTGTTCCGGTGCAAATGGTTCAAGCTAACAGGAGGTGGGGTAAAGGTGGACGAGCAATACGGAATGACAATGGTGGATTTCAACAATCTTGGTTACCTTGACGAACCATTCGTCCTTGCCAAAGATGTCGCTCAGGTTTTTTATTTGAAGGACATGAGTAGCAAACCGAGGAAACGGAAAGATAAGAAAACGATCAGTACATCATGCGATGATCCAAAGCGCCACATTGTTCTTTCAGGGAAAAGAAACATCGTGGGAGTGGAGGACAAGACAGACATGTCAGAAGATTATAATATGTTTGGTGAAATTCCGCCCTTCAAAGTGAACACTGACCCAAGCATTAAGTTAAATGATGAGGATGCTCCATGGATACGGCACAATCGTAAGCAAGCAGGGACACAAGGGAAGAATTGATGTGTAATAATTTATTGTACCAAACTTTGTATTTGGTCGATGAACTGAATGATGTATCAAACCTTTTGTCAAACCTTCAAGGGATTTTAAAATGAATTAGTTTTATTTTTCTGATTTTTTATATATAATTGTATTTTTAAGATTTTAAAATGAATTAGTTTTATTTTTCTGATTTTAAAAGGAAAAAGGAAGAAGAAGAAAGAAGGAAAAAGGAAGAAAAAACAGAAGAAAAAAGGAAAAACAGAAGAAAAAAACAAACAGAAGAAAAACATAAGAAAAAAACAGAAGAAAAAAACAAACAGAAGAAAAAAACAGAAGAAAAAACAGAAGAAAAAAGGAAAAAGGAAAAAAGGAAGAAAAAAAAAGAAAAACAAAACAAAATAAATAAAGCAAAAAAGAAAATAAAAAACAGGCAAAAAATAAAAAATATGCCACCTACTGGGCCACCACGGCCTGAATACGACTAGAAACCCATTAATGGGCCAGGATTCAGGCCCGCAGAAGGCCCAGTAGGCCCACAGGCACATAGTGACAGAATAGGCCCGTAAGCCTGCATTTGAGAGGAGCTCGAAGTGGTGAGCGCAGCCGCGCTTATAAACCACTGTCGAAGCCTCTCGGCTAGCGAGGTGGGACTAAACATCCCACCGCACCGCGCCAGTTCCAGCACAGACCCTTTAGTCGCGGTTGTTGTCCCCAACCGCGACTAAAGGGTCTTTCTGCGCGGGAACTAAAGCGGTGCCAAAACCCTTTAGTCCCGGTTGGGGAGGCGGACCGCGACTAAAGGTACCCTTTAGTCGCGGTTGGTGTGGCCAGCCGCGACTAAAGGGTACCTTTAGTCGCGGTCCGCCTCCCCAACCGCGACTAAAGGTGCGTCTATAAATACTGCACTTAGCAGTTTCGCCACTTCCCCTAAGCGCTGCCCCGACGCCGATCGACGCCGAAGCCCTGCCCCGACGCCGACGCCCTGCGCGCCGCCGCCCCCGTCCCCAGTGAGCGCCGCCTCCGCCCGTGCCCTGCCCTTGCCCGCCGCCCGACGCCCTGCCGCCCGCCGCCCGACGCCCTGCCGCCCGCCGCCCGCTGGCCCTGCCTGCCGTGTCCTCCGCGCGCCGGCAGAAGAAGAAGAAGCTAGGAAGAAGAAAAAGGAAGAAGAACAAGAAAGAAAAAGGAAAAAGGAAGAAGAAGAAAGAAGGAAGAAGAAAACAAAAGAAAAACAGAAGAAAAACAAGAAAAAGGAAGAAAAAAGGAAAAAGGAAGAAAAAAAAGAAAAAGGAAGAAAACAACAGAAGAAAAACAAAGGAAGAAGAAAAAAAGAAAGAAGAAAAAAACAAACAGAAGAGAAAAACAAAAGAAAAGAAAAAAAGAAAGAAGAAAAAAAGAAAGAAGAAAAACAAAGGAGGAAGAAAAAAAAGGAAGAAGAAAAACAAAGGAAGAAGAAAAAAAGAAAGAAGAAAAAAAAGGAAGAAGAAAAAAAGAAAGAAGAAAGAAAGAAGAAAAAGGAAGAAGAAGAAAAAGGAAGAAGAAAAAGGAAGAAGAAAAAAATGAAAACCAAAAGAAAGAAGAAAGAAAAAGGAAGAAGAAAAAAAGAAGAAGAAAGGAAGAAGAAAGGAAGAAGAAGAAAGAAAGAAAAAAGAAAAAGGAAGAAGAAGAAAGAAAGAAGAAAGGAAGAAGAAGAAAGGAAGAAGAAGAAAGGAAGAAGAAGAAAGAAAGAAGAAGAAAGGAAAAAGGAAGAAGAAGAAAGGAAAAAGGAAGAAGAAGAAAGGAAGAAGAAGAAAGAGGAAGAAGAAAGGAAGAAGAAGAAAGAAAGAAGAAAGAGGAAGAAGAAAGGAAGAAGAAGAAAAAAAGAATTTTTACTTAAAGAATCTTATTTTTTAATTCCTCCTCCTCTATGTCCCCTTAATCTTATTTTTTAATTCCTTTATACTTAAAGAATTTTTACTACATGCAGGAGTGACATATGGCGGACGATAGAACCGAGCCGCTTAGGGATCCGGAGGCTGAACGTTATTTAATGGGCATCATCAACAACGAGATTCCTTATGTGCCGGGCTCAGAATATGAGCAACAAGAGGATGTAGTCTCTTCTTATCTGAACCTTGACGGTGGAACAGAGATTGTCGATGATCAAGAAGGTGAAGGAACGGACATTGTCGACGGAGGTCAACCGTCAACAACCGACGATCTCGAATTGCAAGTAGCAACCACCTCCGGCGAGGTATATATATACATTGAGCCTCTCGTGATACAAACTTACTGAAATGTGAATACATATGTATTAACGCGCGCGACTCTCTTTCTTTTTTTAGCCCTCCGGATCGAGTACGACAAAGCGTGGCAAATCCAAGGCGATGAAAACAGGAGAAACATATGCCATTGAGTTTGTCAGTGAAACCGGCAAGCCCCTACAGCACACCTCAAAGTTTATCAACCAATGCGGAGTCGTTGTTAGAGACAACGTCCCGATCACCGTCCAGGAATGGAAGGAGCCAAAGAAGGCACATCTTGGTTTCAGTTTTGTCAACAAGAGAACAAAAAAGGATTGCTGGAGAAAGCTTATGGAACATTTCATTCTACCTCCGGAATACAACAAAGTCGATGAATTCGGTAACGAGGTTCCGGGTGGACGTCAGAGGAGGAGGCTAGTTAAAGAGTTCGCTCTTCAGAAGATGGGCGAAGCATTCCGGAACTTCAAGAAAAATTTAACCCGTGACTATGTCAACAAGGGCAAGACACCGGATTTCAATGGACAACATGAGAAACTGAAAGATGATTGGCCAGAATTTGTGAGGCAAAAGCAATCGGAGCATTTCAAGGAAATATCAAAAAAAAAGGATAATGCGAGTAAGAAAAAGTTCCATCATATTATGGGGCCAGGAGGATACCGCCTTTCGGAGCCTAGGTGGCAGAAGATGGAGGAGGACCTGAGGGTGCGAGGAATCCCTCTAGGTACAGAGGGATGGGACCCAAGGGCCAAAAGCTGGTGGTACGGGCATGGGGGATCGCTAGACCCGGAGACAGGGGTGTGTGTTCACCGGCAGAGACAGTTTGCTCCCACCCAAGCCCTTATTGACGCAATGACCCAAGCTCAAGAGGGCTTGATCAAGTTCAACAGAGAGAAAGACGCACTGACAACAGCCCTCGGGAATGATGAACACGGAGGACGTGTACGAGGCAAAGGCAAAGTTCCGTGGAAAGTAGGGTTTTCCCAGGACAATGACCCGTACTGTTACAGAAGCCGTAAGAGAAAGACGGACCGGGATGCAGATCTTATGACGAAGTTTGCATCGGAACTCCATGAGTTGAAGCAGACCGTGCATGAACTAGTGAAAGAAAAATCGGCTGCAGGGCCGCATGAAGATCATGAAGCGGATCGCGGAAGCCAGCAGCGGAGAAGCAGCGTGGCTTCCACGGATGCCCCGCCTGGTGCTAGTGCACCGATGATCGAGATTCGTGCACCGGAGCCTCACTACCCCGTGGATGATGTAAAGGAGATGAAAGAATGTGATCTGCATTATCCCGTGGGGAACGTTTCCACGAAGGTAGCTAGCGGCAGTGCTTTACCCTGTACACCTGGAGCACTCCACCACAACAACCCCATTGCATATGGCTATGCTCGTGTCACGGTGGAAGACATAGTCCAAGGGTTTGAGGACCTGGAGATTGACAAACCTACACCCGAAGGGGAGAGAAGACTTGGAGATGTCAAGCGCCAGTTCATTCTATGGAAAAAGAAGTACATAGTGTTTCCAGGCGAGGCGCCAAGGCTAGCAAGTCCACCCCCCTCCGATGGTGGTGGTGGTGGTGGCGGTGGTGGTGGTCGTGGTGGTTCACCTACACCTCCTTCACGCCATTCGACGCCGTCCCCCGATCCACAACCTCCGGCGGGTACGACGCCCCCCAATCCTCCTCCGGCGGGTACGACGCCCCCCAATCCACCTCCGGCGAAGAAGCAGAAGCAGGCGGACAACAAGGAAACCCGCTCCTGGACTATTAACCCGGACCCTTATGTACCTAAGACCACAAGGGTACCGGAGCCATCACTGAAGCCTCTCCTCCCAAGGCCCGGGGAACTTAGTGAAGCTGAAACCAAATTGGCCACGTCTGCTGATTATGAGAAATGGAAGGCGGATATGAAGGCGAAAAAAGAGCCTGAGCCCAAGCAAGTATTCACTGAGAAGCAAAAGAAGTGGGCTAAGGATTTTTTGACGACACCGTCCCAAGCCGAGCTGAATATGCCACGACTATGGACATGAACTTCGTAGGCAAGCAAAAATATTGAAGGAGGAGAAAGAAGAAAGTAAAAAAAGCGGGAAACAAGTTGACCAGCTCGGGATGCAGAAGAAACAAACGATCCCCCCGCTCATAGTGAAAGCCGGTCCGGAAGAGGACCCCGAGATCATAGCAGCTGCGGCAGCACTTGGATTGACTGTAGCGGGTGCCATGAAACAAGCGTCCGAGATGGTTTTGACTCTTCGTGCCTTCTTAGGCCTTGAGGATGCGCCAGTATGTGAGATAGCATTACAATATGTGCGGAATGGGCCTCTTGTCGAGCCTGCGCGGGAAAAGAGTCTACCACCACAAATGCGAAATCTGCTACGTTGGTACAAGGAATTCATAACATGGGCCGACAAAGAATATGTTTATGCGGATGTTACAGATGAGCATCACACCAAACGGTACTCTGTAGAAATTCATATGAGTGAATTGTTCCAGCTGTTCAATCTGCGCGACCTCGACAAATCTATGCTGAGTTGCTACGTTCTGTAAGTGATTTATTTCTACCTCATCTCGTTCTTCATTGCCTGCACTATATATATATATTGTCCTAACTATATTGTTGCGTACGCTATTATGCAGATTGAAGATTTGGGAATGCAAAATAAGAAACATCCATGATGTTGGGTTCATTGACCCACATATCGTTAATGGACATGTGTTACAACATCACCCCGAAGACGTGGAGAAAGACCTGTACAAGTTTCTTAGAAAGCATCAACTCAAAAGTCATATTCTATTTCCTTACCATTTTGGGTGAGTGTTTCTCTCTTGTGCCCATTCTCTTTTGTTTACTCCATGCATGGTATGTCTAATCGATGAGTTATGCATGACTGTGCATGTAACGTGTCCGCAGGTTCCACTGGATTCTGCTAAATATTGAACTTCACACCTCCAGAGTTCTAATCATGGACTCTATGGATTCGGATCCAAAGCGTTGGGCCGACATGAGAAAAATGCTGCAAAAGTAATTATTTTCAATCATTTGAGCTCTATATCGATCGGTCTCTTTCGTTCATTTCCTAATATCAAGTAACTAATAATTTCCTTATTCATTTAATTTTCTTTGCCCTGTAGGGTTTGGAGACGGTTCTCAGAAGAAATTGTCGGTGAATTCAAACATGAGCTAGATTTCAGAAGGTTAGTTAATGTGGATAAGCAGCCACCGGGGACCAATCTATGTGGATACTATGTTTGTGAGAACATCCGGAGACACACCACTGAGCGGAAGGCATCGGATAGCGTGCGGAACGCGACGGATAACTTGCGGAGGAGGCTTAGTCCAGAAGCTCGCTTCCGACCAATTCAAGAAGAATTAGCAGGATTTTTCATGAGGGAAGTCATCAATCCTAAAGGAGAACACTATACCGAGGACGAAGAAATTTATATGCATACCCGAGATTGAAACTTGTACGAAGTTGTATATGGTCATCCATCCTAATTGTGTATGGAAACTTGTTCGAAGTTGTATATGGTCACCCGAGATTGAATATATATTATATATTCCTCTTGAATTCTTCTTGTTTGAAATTTCATATGCATGTATATAGTAGCGTAAAATATGTGTACTGAAACTTTATCAAAATTAAAATAAAACACAAAATATAATATAAAAGAAATAAAACACTCCAAACTAAAAAGAAACCAGGTTTAGGGGGGCTAAAACCCTAAACCTGCGGAGGAGCCCTTTAGTCCCGGTTGGCCACGAGAACCGGGACTAAAGGTCCTCCGCCCCGACGGACCACGGGCGCCCACGTGGACGGGCCTTTAGTCCCGGTGAGCCACAAGAACCGGGACTAAAGCCTTTAGTCGCGGTCCGTAAGAGGCGCGACTAAAGAGGGGGGTCTTTAGTCGCGCATATTTAGTCCCGGTTGCACAGCCGGGACTAAAGGCTGTTGCGAACCGGGACTAAAGGGCTTTTTTCTACCAGATAAGTAGCATCCTGATAACCAACAAGATAAGTAGCAGCTTTGATATGGAGGTATTTTCCTTCACTGCGTGCTTTTTCTTTGTGCCCTTGACTGTACTGTAGTAGCATTTGCTAAATTGCATTGAAAGAATAGGACGGCACAACAAGCTAGGGCTTCAAGAAAACCAACCAAATTCCTTTTTTTTGGCATCAACCAACCAAATTGCTGTAATAGCACGATCCGCAAGACCTAGAAGGGATCTACACATGACATCGGTGGCTTCTCCTCCGCCTGCTATTTGCCGCTTTGACACTGTTGACAGATCTGAATTCCACCTGCTAGGCTCGAATGGTAGATGTTACGGGCAACTGTATGTGAATCCCACTCCAAGGGATCGCCCTTCTCTATCCCAGATATGGCGGTTATGGAGTTGATGGCTCGTGTTTTTTTCTCTTTTGCTTTATTTGTTTTGTTTTGTTTCTACTTACAACAAAAAACTTATTTATTTTATTTCTAATTACTTATGTATTTTACTTTAATTATTTTATTTTTATTTATTTTACTGCTGCTATTTTTATTTATTTTACTGCTGCTATTTTTACTTAATTTATTAAGGTTTATTTATTGTAGTTACTATAGTTTATTTTATTTTATTTTATTAAGGTTTATTTAGTTTTATTTATTTTATTAAGGTTTATTTATTTTATAAATATAAAAAAAGAACATAGATGCGCTTATAGAGAAAATTAAACCTAAATTCACAGTAAATTGAAATTTACTGTGAATTTAGGTGAAATTCCCTGTATAAGGGCATCTATTTTCACTTTAAGAGAAGCTCAACGAGGCATAGAGGGACGGGCTTATAAACTGGTGTGAGCGCCCTTCGGTTGGCGAGGTGGGACTAAACACTGGCCGCAACTAGGACCAGCCCTTTAGTCCCGGTTTGTGGTATGAACCAGGACTAAAGGGTGGTGGGCCAGGAGCATGGCCCATTGGTCCCGGTTGGTGCCACGAACCGGGACCAATGCCCCCACGGGGCCCGGCAGGCCCCTGGCCGCACGAACCGGGCCCAATGCTCACATTAGTCCCGGTTCGTGACTGAACCGGGGCTAATGTGAAAACTGCCCTGTGACCTAAGCCCTGTTTTCTACTAGTGCTCACATCTTGGAGCCCCCCTCACCTTTCTAGCCTAATTTTTGTTTGTTCTTGCCTAATTTTAAAAATTCCCACAAAAGTAGCCTTAAGCTAGAGTCCTAGGGAAAGTTAAAAAAATTGCGTAGAGATTGGCAAAAGATTCGATCCCGACATGTCAAACTCTAAAGAATCGTCATATATCAGAGGAGAGCGAGTGCTTCATGTGTAATGCTGCAAATGGTACTTGGTCCCATGCAGTTATCGACTGTCATATGTCAAAGTGTGTATGTGCCTTGATGGATGACAATGTTGTTGAACATATGATGGCATGTGGTTCTGACGATGCAAAGTTGTGGCTGTCTACCATGCAGGATACCCTTAGTGAGAAGGAGTTTGCCATGATACTATTCACTCTTTTGGCCATTTGGTGGGCAAGGAGAAAAGAAAAGCACGAAGAAATTTTTCAGAGCCCCTTGTCAACATATTAGTTCATTCAAATGCTCTTAGAAGATCTTGAGATGGTGCTAGCAAGAGAGAAGAAGAATCATGCAGGACAGTCCAGAAGAGCTGTGAAACAATGGCTAGAAGGATCTGATGGAGTAGGCAAGATCAACGTGGATGCGACAATATCAAGAAACAATGGCAGGGGTGCTAGTGCGACTACTTGTTGCAATGACCAGGGGAAGTACTTGGGAGCCTCAGTGACTATTTTTGAAGGACGTGCTGACCTCGAAAGCCTTGAGGCTCACGCTTGTCGTGAGGCATTCTCCCTGGCACAACATCTCCATCGCTCGAGTGTCAGGGTCGCCACTGACTGCATAGCTACTGTTAATCATCTGGCGGGAACCTGCTTGGGAGTTGCGGCACCGTCGGGATACTAAGAAGAGAATGCAGCACTTTGTTGATTCAGGAGTTATACATGAAGGAAGAGAAGCAAACTTCGAAGCGCATGATCTGGCGAAAGTCTCTGTCTTTCTTAACGCAGGGCTGCATATTTGGTTATCCACCATCCCTGGATTCCTATTTGTACCGTGCATTGTTAATGCTTGAATAAAGTGTGGTGGCGACCCCTCCAACAAAAAAACTTAGCACAACGGATCTAAATACCAATCATCATTATCCTTTGAACATATTTAATGCAAACTGTGCAAATAATAATTATAATATATAGCACGTGGAATGCACGGGTTGACAGACTTGCTTATCAAGCACAATAAGCTGCGGGGAAGGAGCGCTCGCTCGGCGTGTCCACGTCTGCAGCGTGCAGTGTGTGCGGGTGAGTCAAATTTTTGCAACGTTTCCCTCAGGTAACATATAGTTTGGGATGCTGAGCTAGTTTGGGAGATATACGGCTTGCTAGGTGTCACATATGCTCAAGTCCGTAAAATTTTATTTGCTTATTTGTTACTCTCTTTGATTCAACTTAATTGTTGGTGATTTAGTATAAGTTGTACAAAATCAGTGACAATTAATTTGGATCGGTGTTCCCTCAGTCGCCCTCTGATCTCCTCTTAACTTTGGCCATGAGCCCGTTCTTCATCTGCAGAATAACCGACAGCTTAGGCTTCACGGTGTTACTATGCAGCACCTCCACATCGAAGTTCCACGCCACCGTGGCGACGATGGATGTCACCAGCGCCACGGAGATGTTCTTGCCGAGGCACGCCCTCGGTCCGGTGTTGAATGCGACGAACTCATGAGACGGCACGTGCCGCAGCGTGTGGCCGCTCCCGTCTGCGTTGGATGACAGCCACCTCTCCGGCCTGTACTCCCGGCAGTCCTCTCCCCACACCTCCTCCAATCTCCCCATGCTGTAGGTGGAGATCAGGATGGTGCTGCCGGCCCGCACCTTGTGGCCGCTAGGCAGCAGGTCGTCGGCGAGGACCTCCTTGCGCTCCATGGGCGCGATCGGGTACAGCCTCAGTGACTCGAACATGGCCGCGCGCTGGTACACTAGGTCTTTGGTCTCGTCTGGCTCAAACACCACGACGCCCCTGGCAGATTTGCGTTGTGCGGCGGCGATCGGCGCCAGCTCCTCGCGGATGGCAAGCATGGCGTGCGGGTGCGTGGCGAGGTTGTAGATGAGCCACGACAGGGCCGACCCCATCGGGTCATGCATCGCCACCATGAAGTTGATGAACGTCCTGATGAGGAAGTCAGTGGGCTCTCTGCCCCGGTTAAGAAAATCCGGGTCCGGGTTGGGGTTGTCGACCTAATGGGACAGCATGTCATCCTCGGTGCCTGTGTCATCGCCGGCCATCTTTCTCTGAATGCTCTCAGCCACGAACCCGTACAACACCGCTTCTGCCTCTGCTAGCTTTCTCTCCTGGCCGATGTTGAGCCATCTCATCGTTCTCCAGCAGGACAAAGGCAATATGTGCCTGCGCATGGCCACCTCCATGAGAGTATCCAGGGCCGCGGCGATGTGCATGTGTGGCATCGACGCCGCCAAGCGGCACGGGTCCTAGCCAAACACTGCTATCACAGTGATGTCGAGCACGAGCCTCCCAAGCAAGTCCTCCATGTCGAAGGCGGCCCGCGCGTTCGTCATGTGGCTTAGCAATGGCACGAGGCCCCCTGCCATCTTGTCGCGGCAGCAGCGGGATAGGGTGGCCAGCAGCCGTGGCCTGGTCAGGACACGATGGATGGTGTCGCGCTGCCGGCGCCAGGACTCGCCGTCGGCGGTGACTATGGTGCCGTCCAGTAGTCCAAGGACCGCAGCGAGCTCCTCACCCTTGACGTAGTTGGCGAAGTTGGTGGTGAAGATGTGGCGAACATTGGCCGGGCTGCAGGTGACGAGGTACCGTACGCTGGTGGCCGGAGGGCCGCGTACCTCGAAGTTGTGCCCGGAGGCGGACAAGAAGGCTGCGGCGTAGTCATGAAGGTTGTTCCAGTTGGCGATAAGGCTAGGGAGCATGCCCACGATAGGCAATTCCGTTGGCAGCAATGGGTTGCTTGATCTCCTACATTTGATAAGGAAGACGAGGAGAAGGGGTAGTGCTAGGAGTAGTAGTTGAAGCAAGAAGGAGAGTGCCATCTTTAACTGATGCTAATTTTATGCTTGCCAGGAGATGCTAACTAGGCTCGATTTATATAACTCCTAAAAGGCAGCTAAAATTAGTTAGAACTTGCCCGTCAAGACAGTTGACAAGATCTTGGACCGGAGCGATCAGCTTTTCCTCCTTGGGGTGGATAACAGGACAAGAGCTGGGATCGTGAAACATCTCTCTCTCTCTCTCTCTACCAGACACACATCTTTGCGCTCTCTACTCCGGAGGGGGCTTCTTCAAATGGAATAAAAAATGGAGGAAAATGGAACTCGTGAATCAAAAATACTACACCTACGTAATCTATTACTAGGAAATTTTTTGTTGCAAGTTACGTAGAAAACAAATTACGTAGGTGTTGCAAGCATGATTGTTTGCTAATGTTCTTAATCAAACATTATGAAGTTTCACTTAGGATGAATCTTATATGCGGAGTAAAAAGAATGGAGGGAATATCGTCTTTGTCATCTTTGATTCTGAAAAATTAAGCTCGTCATTATTTCTTTTGCCCTTTTTTTAGGGGATGTTTCTTTTGCTTTCAACTATAGTTTGCAGCTGTTTGCCAAAAAAAAAACTTTCTAGCTTTCGGAAGCTTTCCAAAATAATAATTTTCGGAAGCTCCTAGTTTGTTCAGTCTTGCATCGGTATGCAGTTATCAACAGTAGATGTTGTTATTTGGGAACTAACTTTGGTTGACTCGTGTAATGCTGTTTGGCTTGTTGCTCAGGAAAAGGACTGTTCACCAGAGATGTCCAAGTCTAATTCTTCGTTGTTTGTTGGGCTCCAGGAGTTAACTCAGTCCACATGAGCGGTGCCTGTATTAATTGTTGATTTGTAAGATAGCTAACCGCTCATGCCGAGCGGTTAAGACTTAAGAGTACTGCGTTAATTGACTCAGACGAGACTGCATAAATTGAGTCTTCGCTCCTAACTTGATTTGTACCCCTATCTGATAGATCAACAAGCTTTCCCGCAAAAAAAGTAAAATAAATAGATCCAAATTTACTGAAACTAGTTCCGTCCTATGCCACATCTAGATCAAGGATATAAGAATGTATGGTAATAAGGACATGAATGTACGATGTTTTAATTACTTATTACTTACACAATTTTTTTTAAGATGTGTCTAAGACTCATCTAGATGTGACATAACTATGCCACAACGGAGTATAACATCCGTGCCACCTCACCAAACAACAAGCCCAACCTCGTGCTTGTTTGTTTGTTTTCCTTTATTTTGTCGAGGCTTTAACTTCTCAAACAAAAGTACAGTGCACCCAGAGGTCTTGCGTGTACCGCATCAGCTTTGAATGATGTTGTCCATCTTGAACAAAGGAACAAGTGGCTTCTTTATGATTTGGTTAGTTAAGAATTAGTACTACTACCTACCTCCGGGTTTATTAGTTACCTTTTTATTTTGTGCTAAACTTTGACATTATATTTGATTAATCAAATATAAATTGTATATCATGGAAATTACATTAGTAGATTCGTATTTGAAAGACTATTTTTGTTATATACAAATTATATTTTAGTAGTTAAATTTATGATTAAACTTTGTCCCAATTACGAGGGGGGCTAATAAAAGGGAGGCACGTCTGTCCACGCACATTGTCGGCTGCCAACGGCGATCCCAACCGTCCGGCGACCATCCATCCACCCCTCAATATCCCATGTGTCGTTACATCATGGTTCCGGAGGATATCAACTTCAACATTGGACAAGACTTTGCAGCCAAAGTTTGGAGAAAATGGGGGGTACCGATCAACTTTGAAGAAGGTAAAGATCTTGAAGAATTTCTTTTAGTTGCGGAGTATTCACTCGATCATAGATCAGCTTACAGAGGAATCAATGGGCACTCTTCTCTTATCATGCTTCGGAGGTTGTGCTTCTCTTTTCAAAGTTAAATTGCTCCAGAATTGGTCATTCAAATTCTCGGTCTCATCTAAGGAAGTTGGCTTGTCCATCATCAAGGGAGGTAACATCTCACTCCCTCTTCTCAAAGTCAATTTCCTTCTATGGGGCAATGGTGGACCAAACTCATGTTGGGGGCTTGATCAATACCTTCAAGAGAAGGAAGATGCATGGACACACATTTTTCGTCGACATCCTAGGAAATCTTACCTCCAAGCTCTTACATCTCCTGGCAAATACTCAGATCTGATCCCTGCTGCTCCTAGATCCTCACTTGTTCATGTAGGTAATTCAAACCAAGCTCCATCACCGGGGTGTGACAGGCTCACCAGCTCAAACACAATCAATAGGGAAGTTACACCACTGTAGGTGTTAGAATAAATCCGAGGCATATCGTCGATCATCCGAGGACCAAGCAATCACACGAGAACGACACCGGGATTTGTTAACGAGGTTCACCATCATGGCTACATCCCCGGGGCCTGACTACGGGAGCTCTTCCCCGTGACACCGTCACAATACTGCACCCGGTCGCGCTGGACGCCGGCACATGCCGCCGGCTTCCCCTGCGTTCCTGTGCTGTTATGTTGGCATAAGTTACATCGTGTGTCTACCCCCGCTATATATGAGAGGCCTAGGATACAAGCGTCCTACTTGGACACGACTCCATATCCTATCTAAACACAATACAACTACAAGTCCAACTGTAACCTACCTTGTACACTATATTCGGCACAACTCTAACAAACTCCACCTTGGCGAATATTCTCCACCACCCCGAATTTGTCAATGCGTCAAACTTCCATGTACATTGGACTTGAGCTTATAGTACCGCTCCTACTCCAAAGACTCCATGTGACTCCACCTGCAACTTGTAGTCCCTCCTTTTCTTGACATAGTCAACACTCGAGCAAAATTAAGTTCCTCTTTACTCTAGTTTGTGCTTCCAACTTTCAGAGTATCCGTCCAACGCCATCACATACCGATCACTGACCTGCGTGAAAGTGAACAACTCATATATTGAGTGTCACACATAAGAGTTACCTAAACTCAACATCACCGCTCTCCTTGACCGACTGTCTGAAACTTGAAGGAATTTCAGCATTGCTTGTAGTCATCCCGAGTCAAATTCACAGTTGTCTCACCACATGTATGACCACCAAAGCCCTGGCATGTCTCCATGTCCCATGCATACCGCACACCTCACCGCTATTACGGGTCGCGAACCCACACCACTCAACCCCACTGCAGAGTACCATCGATCATCACCGACCGATGACGAGTTTCATGCTCCCATCAGACCACTGGGCTCCAGTCCGAATTACGTGTCCCTCGCTTTTCCCCGCTGAATAGGCTTCAACTCCGTCGACTTACGCCGTAGCCCCTCAATCAGCACCAAGTGAAGTCTTCTGTCAGACTCCAACTCCACCTTCAACATGACTCCATGGTGGTTGTACGTCCCACCCCGCGCCCCGTCGACTTCAAGCTCCGTGTGTACACCACCTTGAATCAACCCCGCGCCATAGTCTTGTCGAAGTCACACAAGCTCTCGGGCCTGCGACACGCGTTTCCATGCCGAGAAGTCGGTCACCATCAGCACCACGCTCCTATGTCATCGTCGCTGATCCCACCACCGTCTTCTGTACCAACCGACTTGGGTCGATCCGTCAGACTATCTAGTCCGACCCAGCCGAATTTGTCCGACTGCATGACATGCTCGAGGCTCTCAAATCGTCTTTCAAGAATTTCCATCCATCATATGATAATTCCATCACAGCCGACATGACTTCCCGCAACGCCTTCAAGCATCCCTGTTGTGCCAAACAAATCCTTCACCCTTGTCTGCCATAACCCAAAGCTTCCAGTTTCGTTGAACTTCTCCACCTCAAACCTGATATCTGATGGCGCCATGGTTCTTTGTATGGCTGACCCTGCGAAAAAATAATCGAGCAGTCTTCCCGTGATCCCCAAGAGCACGAACAAAACCTCCGTGTACTACTACCGAAATCCAACTAATCGTGGTCTTCACGTGTAACCGCTCCAGGCACAACTCCAATACTAGCAATTTCCTTGTCAATGCCTCCTGTCTCTTGCTAATTCCCGATGGATGCATATCAATGGATATTCCTCTTGCCGATTTGATCTGCTTCACGTCTCGTCGTATCACGTGAGGACTCGGTCCACTTTTTGTCCAAAACAAATCCGGTTTGATTCGATCGGATCTGCACTGCAGCTCTTCCGTGCAGTGTGCCTGACGCACAGCCAGCTTCTCCGTGTCTGGGCCGCGTGCACCAGCCAGCCCCGCCTGGGCCAGCCCGCACTGTGCGCGCCTGCTCGCCTCGCACGCGCTGCACCTGCCGATCAAGATCCTTCCACCGCGATGCTTCCGATTCGCCGAGATCCACAGATAACTCGATCGTGGTACAAGACGACTTGCACGGAAAAAACTTATCCTCGTCCGAGCAGTAGCTTCGGCCATGAAGACTGATTCTTTCACACGTCGTCTCCACGACGAACTCAACGGCGATCTTCCTCTAAATCAACATTCCACCTCCAAACAACCTAGGTCATGATACCACTTGTTAGAATAAATCCGAAGCATATCATCGATCATCCGAGAACCAAGCAATCACACGAGAACGACACCGAGATTTGTTAACGAGGTTCACCATCATGGCTACATCCCCGGGGCCTGACTACGGGCGCTCCTCCCCGTGACACCGTCCCAATACTGCACCCGGTCGCGCTGGACGCCGGCACATGCCGCCGGCTTCCCCTGCGTTCCTGTGCTGTTATGTTGGCATAAGTTACATCATGTGTCTACCCCGCTATATATGAGAGGCCTAGGATACAAGTGTCCTACTTGGACACGACTCCATATCCTATCTAAACACAATACAACTACAAGTCCAACTGTAACCTATCTTGTACACTATATTCGGCACAACTGTAACAGCAGGATGCTGCTAACGCGACACTACGATCAAAGACCCTTCGAGAAACTATGTGCGATGCCATAATCGCAAACGGTGCTGTATGAAAACCGTCAGAAATGTGTAAAACGTTTGCGATGACGGATGCATCAGACACGGTTCAGGTTTTAATTGCGTGTGCGATGAAGGGCATACGGTTTAGTTTAATGAACTGTTTGCGATGAGGAGGAACAAAAGAAATGGGCAGCCAGATGGAGGCGTGTGCGATACACAACATACGGTTCACTCGGGTGAACTGTTTGTGATTAGGCAACACAAAAGAAACGGTCAGCCAGATCAAAGGTGTGTGCGATATACGGTATGCGGTTCACTCGGATGAACTGTTTACATTGAGTCATGAGAACAGAAACGGCTCAACTTAACAGGATGTGTGTGATACACGGCAAACAGGTCTGTAATCAGAATTGTGTCTGAAGACCGATAAGAACACAGACGGTTGCTGCTAATAAGACGTGTGTGTTGTGCGATGGGATTGCATACAGAACAACAACACACACACACACACACACACACACACACACACACATATATATATATATATATATATATATATATATATATATAGGACAACACTATTCTAATCCTAGGATTAGAATAGCTATTTGGATCACGGCGGCCCTATATAGGGCTCTGTCAGGCTCTCCCGAACTCCCAAAAACACAAAAAAGGGAAAACCTAACCGGCCCATTCCCACCCCACCCCTCCTCCCGCACCTCATCGCCTCCTTCCGGATTCCCCCGACCACCTCCCGCCGCCGGCCCCTCGGCCCCAGCGCGCCACCCTTGCCGCTGCCCCCGATGGACCTCCTGCCGCCGACCACCCGACCCCAACGCCCACTCGCTGTTGGCCACCGGAGCCGCGACATCCACCCTTGCGCTGCCGGCCACCGGAGCCGCCGCCCCCAGTCACGAGATCCGCCGGCGGCAGCCTAGACCCTGCGCCACCTTTTCCGATCGGCGCTCGTTTGCGAGCTCCCGCCTCCAGCCGTCGTCGGATCCCGCCTCTGTACACTGGATCATGGTGCCTCGTTCCTCCGTGAGCCTAGATCCATTGAGGTAGGGTATTCCCCACGCGCCCCCGATGTCGGTCGCGCAGTTCCTCAATGACCACTCGGCTCTCGCTCGCCGCCCTGTCTCCCCTTCCTTCCTCTGCCCCACCGCCAATCATCGATAGTCTCGGTCCATCGCGATCTCGAGCAGCTACACCGATTTTGTGCTCCATGTGCAGGTCCACCTTCTGCCCATATGTGTGGCTGCATCAAGCTACAACGAACACCGTTCCTCGGCTCTTTCCTGAACTGCAGACTCATCAGTGTGTGGACCATCGAGGAATGTTTCCTGGGCGGCATTCTGTGCTTTTCTTCATTTTGCCTTGATTTTTGTGTCTCCACACTCTGCAGAATGTTTCTATTCTCTGCTTCAATTGAAGTAAAGTATTTCTATTTCAGACAAAATGCATGTACTAGCATACTCGAACTTCAGAGGTGCCCATTTTGTTTCGGCTGAAAAGAGACACTGCTTTTTCATGATGGAGAAAATTGCTCCAGTAATCCAATTTTGTCATGTGGTCACCGAGATGAAAATATGTGCGTGTTTCGTTTAGTATACACTGAGAAAGTTCATTTCTTTTTCAATTTACTCCAGTAATCTTAGTATTTTCAATTTGTCATCTATGTACACATTGAGAAAGTTAAGTGTTGTTTCATTGAGTTTGCTCACACAGCCGTGTGAATCATTTCTTTTTCAGGCAAGGGAAGTAGGTGAGGCCATCCCAGTCCAGCACCGCGCAGCTGTAGGGAGGTCAAGCCCATCGCGAGCTGCAGTCCACGGCGGTCACCCAGTCAATCCTCCTACATCCTGCCCCACCCGCCCTTTGCAGTGCCCGCGACCCATCGCGTGTAGATGCCGTTTCACTGCCCAGTCAAATTCCACCACTATTTGCAGCTCCAATGTGCAGTTCGTCGTGATGCTCCTGGAGGTTCAATTTTTTTGCGTGTTGTTGCAGCTGACCTTGACGCATTTTCTTCCTTTTGATGTGCCATTTTATGCATAGTTATCACTGGATGCCCATAACATGTGCCCGATACGGTGTTTGTGTTAAAAATCCCGAGAGATTCATTTGTGTGTTTTGTGGTGATGGATAGAGAGATTCATTCTTCATTTATGTACAAGTTTAGATTTTAAACAATTTAGTGGCTCGGTGTTTATCAAAAGCCACTCGTTTGTTTGTACTCCATTCTTTTGTTTGTGTGATTTGTCCTCTAAATTGTACAAGCTACTGATGAACTTCATTTCCACCCCGTTGCTGATGAATGTCACCGTAAAGGCAGGGAGAAGGTCACATAAGGTGCAGAAAGAATGTCAGAGTTCAGCAACGGGGTGTGTGATCTTTGTGTTGTTTTTGGGGTGCAAATCATGGGTATGCGATCTCACATCCTGTGTATTATTCAGATGGCCTCCCTTAGCCTCAAACCATATTGCATACAAATATGATAGTCGCAATGCTACCGTCATATGTAAAGAAAATTATATATGTACATGTACATAACCTACAACAACTTTACGGGGAGTTCATGGATTATTCTGTGGTTGTTACTGCCACTACTGATTTTTTCTTGAGATGGTCTTCATCACCATTCAGTAATTCACTTGTTTCTTCGTTGCATCTAGTTCCCTCGCTCCACCTCAACACTGATTCCTTCAGGTAGATCTCCGTTGTTATTTTGTATTCTTATTTTTTTTCATAAAGCATTTGCTCTGAAATCCGGATCAGATGATGTAGCTTTGACTATTCTTGCAAACATGGTGAAAATTGTACATGCTCTGTAGGTCAAAAAATTTGGCTTTAATTTATTTTATGTGAACGTCAAAATGTTGTCTTCGAGAAGGGCGAGTGTGTTATCTCAGCAAGTTCAAATAAAAAATAAACATGCAAGGTAAAACATCGGAGAGTTGCGAGTTTTTAGAACTTCAAGTGACAAACAAATTTGAAAAGAGCAAAACAAAATTTAAGTCTAGAAAAATCACTTCAAATCACTAACAAGAAAAAGAATGTTCTCTTTGTTATCGAACGCAAAAATAAAAATTAATGAAAGGGGGAATGCAGTTTACGCATTTTGTGAAAGAACTAAGAAGTTCAAGTTAAACTAATAGAGTAGTTTGATTTTAATAAATAATTCAGTTTTTTCGTTTCCATAAATAAAACCAAGAAGTTCAAATTTTAAAAATAGAGAAGTTCAAAAATCTTAAAAAGGACTTTCATTGTTTCTAAAATTAAAAAAGACTCTAGAAGTTGAAATTGAAATAATGGACAATACAATATTTATTACAAAACTATGATATTGTCTTTACTGAAAGAAATAAATCAAGAAGTCCAAATTAAAAAAATAGAGCAGTTTCATATTTATGACAAAACTCAGATTTTCCTTGTTACTAAAAAATAAAAGGAAGAAGTTCAAATTAATAAAAGGAGAAGTTCGATGGATATAGAAAAACTCAAATTCTTTCCGGTTCTTGGAAAAATAAAAGTATGAAGTATAATTTTTTTTAAAAATTGATGCTTATTTAAAAACATATTTTTTCTAAGAATAAGACTAAGAAGTTCAAATTAAAATAAAAGAGAAGTCCAAAGATTATGAAAAACGAAGATTTTTTGAATTACTAAAGTATAAAACGAAGAAGTTCAAATAAAAAAAGGAACAACTAAAAAAAGTTTAAAATAGATTTCCCCATTTTAAAAATAAACTAGAAGTTCAAACGAAAATAATGAAGTGGTTCAATGTTTATTTAGAAAGTAAGATTTTACCGTTATTAAAATACTCAGATATCCCTTAGTATTGAAGAATCAACCATGAAGTTCAAATTAAAAAAAATTAAGAAATAAAACGAGGAAGTCCATATTAAAATGATGGAGAAGTTCGATCATTATAGAAAACTCAGATTTCCCTTGTTATTAAAGAATGGAAAGCAAGAAGTTCAAAAAATAAATAACAAGAAGTTCAACTTTAAAAAAAATTAGAGCGCTTAAAATTTCATAAAAAAGAGTAAGAAAAAAACCAGGAAGTCCATATTAAAAAGATGGAGAAGTTCGATAATTACAGAAAACTCAGATTTTCCTCATTATTAAAGAATGGAAACAAGAAGTCCGAAAAAGAGAAGTTCAACTTTTAAAAATAGAGCGCTTCAAAATTCATTAAAAAGGATTAAGAAAATCGGATTAAAAATTCATAAAAAGAACTCAGATATTTTCACGTAACCGAGAGAAGTTCAGATTGATAACTGCCAGAAGTTCGCGTACTACACGGTGTGCATTTGTATTAAAAAAGAATAAAAAAGCAAAGGCCAATTGTTTTGTTGTTATAAGTTCAAGTCCATCGTCGGTGAAAGTTAACGTCATAGAAGTGATGAGAAAATTACAAACAAAAATACGTCACAGAAGGAATATCATTTGTGCAACACTAACGAAGTGATGAGAAAATTACAAACAAAAATACGTCACAGAAGTTCAACGTGAAAACAGCGGGAAGTTCAACTACTATAGTGAATGAATTTTAGATGACAAACTTATAAAATCGTCGCGAGTATGAGAAAACGATCAACACGAGAAAGTTGTGTGTTTACAGTAGCTTTCCATCGGTATATCAGTTGCTCAATTCCGGTGAGTGTTCCGATGAGTGGATGGAGAGCTACGAGCAAAAAAGCACGTGAAAAAACAGAGTGAAGTTCAAGTAGACATGCCGAGAAGTTCAGGTTCTTCACGTGGTGCATTTTCGAAGAATCTGTTTCGCGATAAAGGCAGAACGAATGATCTCGCCATTTTCGAAATTATTTGAAAACGGCTAGGAATCACAAAAAACCATCAACATGAAAAAGTTGCCCATTTTTCTTAGCTTTTCAACGGTATATTATTTGCCCCATTCCGATAAAGTTTGTAGAAATTACGAAGAAAATACGTTTTTAGCCATTTTAAAATTGACTTAAAACAGTAAGGAATTGTGAGAAACAATATACCAAAAAGTTTCGGATTTCCTCAATCTTTCCAACGCCGTATCATTTCCTGCATTCGGACATACTTTTTAAAAAATAGATCGAAAATACAAACTCGGTGGAACTTGTACTGTTTTCTAAATTACTATTCAAACGTTCAAAATTAGGAAAAACTTTCTACATGAAAAAGTAGCGCATTTTCATAAGCTTTCCAACGCCATATAATTTGCCTCAATTGGATTAGCCGTTTAGAAATGACATCGAAAATACGAACTTGGCTGTTCGATTTACGAAATTTTACGATTTTCCAAATTACTCTTTAACCATAAAGAATTAGAGAAAACTTTAAACATGTTGAAGGAGCGGTTTTGCAACAGCTTTCCAACGCCGTATTATTTGCCTCATTCCGATAAAAGGTTTAGAAATGCAATCGAAAATACGATTCACGTTTTTTGTATGAAGAAAAACGGTTTTCAAAACTGCTCTTAAATCGCTCACATTTTGCCAAAAATTTAACTTAGGTCATGATAATAGTGTCCATAACTTTCCAACGGTATATTGCAAGCCCCATTTGGGCAATGTTGGCGGAAGTTCAACTTAGCACCAGGAGAAGTTCAGGTCGAACAACTCAGGCAGTAAAATTGCAAAAAAGCAATTTCATCCCGACCCGAGAGCAAAATCCACCAACGAGCGAGATTCCTATTTAAAACCGGTATTTAGTTGCTAAAAAACATTTCTAGATTACTCTAACATCATATAGAACACGACTAACAAGAATAATTCGCAGGGGAAGCCACGGTTGCGAAGATAGCGCGAAGGTCGGGTTTGTACAGAGGGAAGTTCAGGCGCGTTACTTAGGCAGTTCAGGTTGTGATCAGAATATTATTCTTATCCCGTGATCAGAATAGTGTTTAAGTAACGCACATGAACTTACCTCTGTACAAACCCGACCTTATATATATATATATATATATATATATATATATATATATATATATATATATATATATATATATATATATATATAGATACACACACACACTTATAAGGACATGCTTGCATAACCAAATTAAACACCCACTTACATAGGTGGCTACTACAACCATGGCATTTGCACACACCAAAGTAAACTATTACATGCATAATTACATAGGTGGCTACTACACACATGACATTTCCACACACACCAATAAAGTACACTATATATTACATGCATGATTAACTAGCATAAACGATCATCTGATCATCATCTACTTCTTATGACGCTTGCTCTTCTTGTGGCTCGATCCGGGCTCGTTGATTTAAGTAACGAGGCACTTCCTCATGTCAACGATCCGCCTGTGCATCTCGTAGCATGTGTACACGCTCTTGGACGCGAACCTGAGGTGAGGTTCATCCAGTTTCCGCATCCAGGCCTTGTGCTAGGATACGGGACTTGCTCTCTGGGCATCCTGCTTCATCTTTTCATAGTAGGGGTCGATGATGGCCGAGGCGAGTTCGACCAGGGAGCCCGTAACACTGAGCGCTTTTACACCGTCTTTGGTATCCACCATGGCGAACTTGTAGTCGGTGCTGTTGACAAACCTGTTGAAACGGTCGCAAGGCTCTATGGCCATGCAGTAGTGGTAGATGAGGACATGATGGCGCACGCACAACTAGGCGACGACAACCTTCTGATCTATGCCGGGACGACCGGCGGTGTATTGGAGGTCGATGCCGACCACCTTGTACTTGTCTCCAGCAAGCAACTGCTCAACGCTGTTGATGTAGTCGTCCACCACGGCCGGGTCGATGGTGTACACCACCAAGAGATCCGTCTCCCTCGCATGGGTCTCCACTCTATGCTCGCCGAACTCAATTGGAGCGCCGCCGGACATCCCCTCTCTATGTGTCGTCGTGGGTGTGCTTGTTGTGTTGTGGGGCACAATCGAAAGGTTGAAGAGACTAAGGTTATAATGGCCGCGGGAATTAAAGGGGAAGCCGGACGGCCAGGAATATCGGCAGGCCTTGATGGCAGTTCTAATTTGCAGTGCGTAACTACATCGTGCCGCACGTAACTGCATCGCGTGGCAACACGCTCGGTGCAACCGCATGCATATGGGCCCCCCGACGTGATCGTGCGCACGCCCAACCGCTGGTAGAGCGCGTGAAGGGACGCGAGCAGAGCGCTGCACGGTCGCCTCAAGGAAAAGTTGTCCACAAGCCGAGCGCGCCGACGGACGCGAGCAGAGCGCGGCAACAGACGCGACAGAGCGCGTCGCGGCGCCTAACGGTGAGCAGAGCTTGCCAAGGGACGCGAGTAGAGGACGGCACAGTGATACTTGGCAAATAATACGAACTGTCCGAGCGATGTCGGAGACATCAAGCACGAATCATATTAGAGTCGCGCATGCGATACGTGGCAGACAGTTGATCCATCAAAGTTTTTTGTGATGGAATAAGCCGTGTGTGTTGCGGGCAAATGCCTGCTGGTGTATAACCTTAAATTTAACCAAAAAAGTGTTAATGCATGTTACAAAAATTGTATAGCTGGAAACTATGTTCAAATACGACTCCAACGATATAATCTATGGCGACATCCATTCGTATTTTATTAGTTAAATCCTACTTATAAACCAGGACGTGGTATAGTAGGTAATTAAATCGTTTTTTATTAACTGTATGTGTACGTGTCCTCTCGTCCTCCTCTCGCACGTCTTGTCACCCCGCTGCCGCAGACGGCTTGCAGCGCAAGCTTGCGCAACGCGCGGGGGCGTTCTTTTGGCCAAACGGTGGCGCCAATGAATCGCCGGTGAGCCCGTTCCCGCGCAAGCTTCCCACCCGACTCGGTGAAATCCCCCAAAATCCCAATGCTTACCGGCCTGCTATAAAAACCCTCACGGACGGCGAGTCATGCGTCGCATTTTCCCCTCCCTCCCTGTAGCTTATCGTCTGCTCCTCCCACAATCGCCAATGGCACCGGTCCGTCATCGTTGCTCAGCCACTCCGCCGTCATCAGAGGACAACTCCAGCTGGGAGGCTACACCGCGGCGGCGGCGCAGTCCCCGGCGTAGTGTAGTGCGCGTGGCGTCCCTGTTGGGTGTGCGCGGAACACCCACCACACGCTCCGCCGCCGCTGCCCGTCGGCAGCTGTTGCCGGCCACCATTGCTGCTACACCACCGTCGAGAGCCAGGGCCATCTACCGCTCCGCCACCGCGGCCCGACGGCGGGAGGTGGTGGTCGTGGCCGCCACCCCATCGTCGGCCACCATGGCCGCCAGCCCACCGTCGACTGCCGGGATCATCACCCACTCCGCCACCGCCGCTCGAAGGAGGGAGGCGGAGGTGGAGGACCGCACGTGCGTCAGCGACCTTGCACGCTACATTGAGTTCCTGCGGGAGGAGGAGGAGCGCCTCGTCGAGCACGCAAAGAGCCTTACCGCAGCCGTGGCCGCAGCACACGGCGATGCAGAGGCGAGGAATCAGGAGATCTACGAGCAGTCCGGCCGCTTCGAGAGGGGTCGTCTGGAGCGGTAGTGGGCGTTCGAGCTGGCGACCTTCGCTGAACATGCAAAAGCGGCAGGCACCGTATTGCATTTCTCCGGCTCGTCGGTAGGCTCCTCCTCCTCCTCTGCCTCTCACTGAGCGCGCTCGGCAGAGGAGAAGCTGCCGGAAGTAGCACAAAGCCCTCCGTGGTTGTAGTATTTAGGGGCTATTTTGTTCAGTTTATCTGACTATAGATGTCTGGTCTAACTGTACAACATACTTAAAATTAGCTAGTATATATAGTTCAACTACCTATTTCAGTACGTGGTTGGCAACAATTGGGGAGAAGTTTGGTTGGTTCAGCTGTCGAGTTTAACTATTTGTATAAATTAAGAACGACTGCTTAATCTATGAATGAAATCTATGCTTAATTACTGAATTTTAGTTGCAAAAAATACATAGTGCTAATGATTTCTAGCTACATATTTCGACAAATCGCAGTGTTACAAGGATTGACAAATGGCAACGTTACTAGATCAACAAATGTAAATCTTTCCATTTTGACAAATGGCAACATACCTAATATGACAGATGCAAATCTTACCAAATTGTTTGTACATGGTTGCACACGGGTCATCCAGAACAACCGTTTGCGTTAAAGGATGCACAAATCCTGCGCTGCTCTCACTTTGCATACGG
This sequence comes from Aegilops tauschii subsp. strangulata, assembly GCF_002575655.3. Classification (NCBI taxonomy): domain Eukaryota; kingdom Viridiplantae; phylum Streptophyta; class Magnoliopsida; order Poales; family Poaceae; genus Aegilops; species Aegilops tauschii. The sequence goes on from NC_053041.3 coordinate 9,811,172, forward strand.
GTGTTCTATCTAAATCATTTGCGATCAAGAGCTGCAGAAATCCTGCTCGGCACATTTCAGTCAAGGTCAAGCAGCTGTCCGCACGGCACCTCCTACATCCATTAAAACCAAGACACATGGCGTCACGTGAATGGTTAACAGAATTTTGGATTTACTAGAATTTAAAAACCAGGCATCTCAATGTTTTGCCGACAATCAACGGTGCCCTGGTGTTTGAAATTCATGCCCATTTCTTGCATGGGACCTAAGCATGCACCCAAGGACACAGATTTGATTTTTCAACCAATTTATATGCACTGGAGCATGTGCATGTAGTTCAAATTTGAATTATGCACATAAATGCATTGAAAACTCAGTTAATGCATAAAAATGTCCAAAAGAACCCCGAAAAATAACAGAAATTCACACAACACTCCAGTTGTTCTATGTTGACACAAGAATTTTTTTTGAAAGCAATAAGAGGCAATGGATATCATTTCGTCCCCAAAGGTGGGACGTTCTCTACCGAAAACCATCATGCTTGTTGTGAGAAGCTCCGGTTTGTGAGAAGCATATACCCAAACCTGCCCCAAATGGGACAAAAATTTTACCACGGCATGTTGATGCCGCTACATGATAGCATGCCAAGTTTCATGAATTTCAGTTGAGTTTTGGATTTACTAGAATTTAAAAATCATGTATCTCAATGTTTGCGGCCGAGTGACGGTGGCAGGGTGTTTGAAATTCATTCTCATTTCTTGCATGGGACCTAATCATGCAACCAAGGACACATATTTGATTTTTCAATAAGTTTATATGCACTGGAGCATGTGTATGTTGTTCAAATTTGAATTATGCGCATAAAATGCCTGAAAAACCTAGTTAATGTATAAAAATGTACAAACGAACCCTGAATAATTCCAATTTTTTTGACGAGACACCTATAGTTGCACGTTCATTGCAGATAAAAGTTCTAACAATATAAACACCATCCTTTGTAGCTATGACCCCATTACGTAATTCAAAGGATCAAGACGATAAATCAAGTAGATCGCACACAGTTTATTATCACCAACCGTGTGAGATGCAGCACAAAATATCTTGGAGCACCGTCGGTGTATAGTACGCCCCGTGCCTTACGAGGGAAGGTGCGTCGGCTACAGTCCACAGCCGGCGTGTCAAGCACACTAGCTAGCTCACTCCCCAAATATCATTTCACTTTTCATTCGTCGTCGGTGAAAGATGGGGACGTGGACCCACGTCGTGAGGGCAACTTCGGTGGCCCATTCCGACGAGAGCGCGGCCGCAGGCGCCAGGCGCGTGCTAACAAGCTTCGTGAGGGCGACCGCAGTCTGCGTCCGGGCGGCCAAAGCAGCCCAAACGGCTGCTGTTGCTTCTCAGGCGGCGGCGGCAGCATTTGCCTCGGGGATAGCAACTTGCGAGAGCGGCACAACAGCTGTCCGTTCCGCAGCGGCGGCCTTAGCCCTGCTGGAGGCCGCCCACTACCATGTCGAGGCCGTCCACACCCAGGTCATGGCGGTCACTACACAAGTCGAACGAAGCTTCTCCGACAACGGTCGGCAACCCACGGCCGATGAGCTGGCAATCGCTTAGAGAGTTCGAGCAGCCGTCCATTCCTGCGTGGCATACCTTGCCACGACGGAGCCCGCCAGAGCCCACATGGCGTCCGCCCACGTCCAGCTCGTGGCGGCCTTTTCCAAAGATATGGCGGACGCGGATGGCGAGATGCTTGCCGAGTATGGTGCAATTGATGCCATGGAGCCCCTTCCCCAGGAGACCGTCAGGCGCGAGCTGGACATGGAGGCGGCAGCAGAGATCGACGAGCACCAGCCATAGTAGTACTCTTTGTTTGTTTAATTAAGAGCGCCGGTTTTTAATATTCTAGAGTAATGTTTAGGTCAGCTAGCTCTATTTAATTGCTGAACTTGCTCGATTAAGAAGTTAGTCTCCTTTGTGTACCCAAATTGTGCAATGACGTGGATGACCACTGTAACCAGGGAAATTCAAACGATAATTTTTGACGTTCAAACTCAACGGGTTAAGCTATCTGAATCGTTTGTGATGTTCACATATTGTACACAATTCTGAATAAGGGACCGTGTCTGATGACACTTTGCGCGCCAGTTTTTTGGCTGAAGTGATTCCAAATTTCCAGTTTCCGCGGAAATATCTACCTCCCCGCCCCCCCTTACCAAAAGCCACATTTCCCCTCTTTCCGCCTTCCTTTCCAAGTTGAAACCTTCACTCCTTGCTTGCAGCGCCGCCGCCTCCTCGCCGGCGACCCTCCTTCACGCTCCTCGGCCTCGCCTATCCAGGCAGGTAATCCACACCCGACCCCCATCCTCCTCCTCTTTCCACATCCACATGCCCCTATCGCCGGCGCGAGCGCGACGCCTTCCACCCAAATCACCGACCCCTCCACCAAATAAGCGCCGGCCTAAGCCATGGTGCACGCAGTATAGCCAAGACCTCAAGGAGCATTTGCAGCGGAGAAGGAAATCGCGGCCGCACGCGCGGATGAGGTCGCGATGGCTACCATTCGTGCCGACCCCCAGATCTTGAAGTAGCACCTTGCCATTTGCTAGCTACGCCGGTTAAGCATGCTCGGTTTACCCGTTGCGTGTGCTGCTCCTGCCTTTCCTTCACAAATTCTAGTGAATTGTGCTATCTAATGTTACCATGCAATCTGTTGCTCTAGTGTATATGTTCTATATGTCGTGTAGTGTGGTGCTCACTTATTAACTGTTTTGTTAATTAGTTGTCGTCTTCAGTTAACTGTTTGGTTCAATTCTGCAAATGTGATGTTCAATTCTTCAGGCTGCAATTTTGTATTGTCTTCCATGTGAGAAATAAATCGAATTTATCATTACAAAATTGTGGCTGCATTCTGTTATTGTATACCATGTGAGGAATAAATTGAATTTGGCTATAGTAAATACACGAGAAACAAATACAATTGCCACAATTGGTTGTAGTTAATTGTCTGATCTTCTATTAGGAGTATGTTATATTGTGCAATGTGGTGCTCAGTTAATGTTTGGTTCATTTGTTGTGGTGTTTAGTTAACTGCTTGGTTCAATTCTGCACTGCGATGTCCAATTGCCGTGGGTAGAATTTTGTATTGTTGTGCATGTGAGAAATAAACCGAATTTGGCTGCACTTAATACATGAGAAACATATACAAGTGCTATATTTCCTAGTTCTTAATGATGCTTGGTTTGGGTAAATGGGTTTTCCCTGTGGCTTTAATTAATCTGATGAATTTGCAATGTGATTATTTTTCATCAACATATTTTACTACTAGCATGCGAACCCTTACTTAACCTGATGACTAACTACCTTATATGTGTTGCAGGGAAACAATGGGAAGCACTGAGGTTTACAATCGAGGTTAGCACGTGCATGGTCCGCTGTCTAATAGCACATTATTGTACAATTGCAGGAACCATTCTAATATTTAGGTTTTTAACAATTTGGTCTTGCACATGTAGGTCCTGCTGTCAGAGGTTTTGACCCACTGTTCGACCCTTTTTGCATATGGGAAATGAGTTGTCAATGAATATCAGTCAAGTCAAGAAACTCAGAAAGATTGTTAGGGTAAAGAAATTAGCGACAAAAAACAAAAAGATCTTTGTCTGCACTATGAAGAAGACATCAGTTAACTACAGGATGGTACTAACTATTATACCTTACCTTTTTTATTCCTTTGCCTCATTTCCAATATAAAGAAGATATTTATGCATATTCTTGTTTTCAGGCCTTTCCAAAGCAGTTCACTGATGATTACCTCTCAAACCACCTGTATGGTTAGGAGGCGAGGAAGGTATTCATACAACACCCACGGTTCAATATTGAAGTGTTCCTGAAGAGAACGAAGGATGGACGATCAATCATCCACATGCACTGGCCTAAAGTTAAAAAGACCTTCAACATCAATGAAGGCTCAATATTCGCCTTCTGCTTCAGCAGTTTTCCAGATGAGATACATCTGTCTATGTACCGTCTATGATGCTAATTTCCAAAGGTTATAGATGTTGCATATGAAACTTGGTCCTGGTGTAGTTGTGTAATGGGGTAGTTGAGTGTTGAAGCTATATGATGTTGTACACTGATGTATTTCAATTATGAAAATGAAATATATTGTGTGCTTAATATGAACTGTCAATTAGATTAATAAATGGATTATGAATAATCAGATAATTAGCCTTCTAGTGGCGAATTAGCTTGCTAATTGGGTTTTGCTATTGCAAACGGTTGTTGAAAAAATACCGTGGGCGATGACCTCAGGCAACGCACACATTTTTTTAGGAATAAACCGAGTTGGATCAATGAACTATCACACACGACTTTCTCTTGAAAACTGTTTGCGTTAGGCCACCTGGTGCAAACGTTTACTACATGAAAACTGTGTGGGATGGACACCCTTTGCCACACAGTTTCTTCCATGAATCGTGTGTGATATATTCAATAACGCAAGTGATTTAACAGGAAAAATTATGTGTGATGTACCTGTGAACGGAAACGTTTTCCTTCGAGCGACTGTGTGGGATGTACATACGAATGGAAACGTTTAGCGGGGACTGACTGTGTGGGATGTACTTGCGACGGGAAACAATTTCGCCGTGTAATTGTATTTTTTTAGCTCTACTATACATATTTCCGTATTTGAGCGCTCGCCGGTCACACACGACCTCATTTTGCCGAACGTGTGTGCCAGGAGGGCATATCCCCGATGGTTTCTGAGTCGTGTGGGAAGGACCCCCCTATCACCCACACTCATTTGGAGACGGTTCCAAGTGCCGTCGCGGAAAGGGGTTTTAAACCGTTTGTTTAGGAGCTCGCTGTACTAGTGTTACTAGCACCAGGGAGGGATTTCCGCCGATTCAAACCGATGCACATAATTCATTCTGTGTCTGATGCCTTGTGTCTGATGCCTCCTATCGGGCCATTCCCGGCCCAGCTGTACCAATCGGATTAAATGTTGAGCCTACAAACGCCGGGGTCATATCGCCCGTGACTGTTTTACCTCGGTCTAGCACAACCGAGTCAACGAGTCTAGTCCACGACAGCACACGACGATCGATATCCCGAGGTAAGCTGCCATTGATCCCACGACTGGGACTGATCGAGCAGTCTATCAGCCGACCAACCAGGGCATTCTAGTTAATGCCGCTCTGCAATCCCCCGGGGTTGGTAGCCACTATTACAGGGCAGCCCAAAATTCCATCGCTTAGTGTCTCCTTTCTGCTTCAATCCATCCAATTCCATCGCTCCTCAACTCACCGACCACCACTGCATTGCTCTCCTCTAATATGGCCACTTTCCCCTCTGATCCAACACCATTCTTGCCGCAGAACCAACACATCATTGAGGTGTAAGGGAGACCTGCTAGGGTTTGGGTCATGACCGGAGCGACACCCCCAACTCACTAGAACTCGCCGATTGTGATGATTGTGTAAATGCTTAACCTCCCGGTGGCTTTCAACACTGTCAGAGAGGTACTGATTGACTTCTTCACCGATAAAAAAAATGGGGTTTTCATGGACTGAACCTTGTCCATTTGGGCAAGCATATGTCAAATCGAATAGTGTGTTTGATAGAGATGAATTGGTCACAAATAGTCCACACTTGTTCATGGATATCCATGTCATTTTTGAAAAAAATAACCAAGGGCTAAACTGGAGAAGACTAACATATATGCTTGGGTTCTGCTCCGTGGATACCCTTTTGATAAGAGGTGCATCCAGGAAATTAACAATGCTATAAGTAAATTTAGCAAGTTTCTCATGTGGGAAAAATTTAGAAGTACCAAAGCAAATCTTATGGTCAAAGTTAGGGTGGAAGAGCTCAGAGATATTCCAGCAAGCATAGTTTTAGGGAAGGGGGATAATTTTTAGATTGGCTCACTTACTGTACCTGTGGTAATCCTTCAGTAGCAGATTCTGGGTGTAGAGGCACTAGATGAGGACCAAATCCACCTCACGGCAACCCACACCCTGTCCCACTCCAGGAAAACTATCAACCCAACCAACATAATCATTTCCTGGGTCCTCTGCAATAGCATGAGCATGATGATCACCATGCTCCCCTCAACCATCAACAAGGGCCTCAGATTAATCTTCAACTAGCTCTCAATGATCTTATGGCACCATGAATGCACAGGACAATCAAGACTTAAATAATGCTAACAATAGCATTACTGTATCTGGGGTCCCTTCTGACAATGGTGCTAATTCTGTGTCGGATTCAGGGCTCCGCAGACCCTTGAGAGGTTCGAACTCTGGGGTGCGTACAAAGAACTCTCTCTCCCCAGCCTGCCTACCTAACGATTCCACGGCCTAGCTCGATGAACCCAAAGAACAAGTGACACAGGGTTTTATACTGGTTCGGGCCACCTTGCGGTGTAATAGCCTACTCCAGTGTGGTGGTGGATTGCCTCGAGGGGCTGAGGATGAACTAGTATAGTGGATGAACAACCTCAGTGGGTGAGGTGTTCTTGAGCTCGATGAGCTGGTGGGGGTGACGATGATCTGGTTGATCCCACCTCTATGGTGGTGGCTAAGTCCTATTTATAGTGGCCTTGGTCCTCTTCCCAAATGCAGGCGGGAAGGGATCCCACAACGGCCAAATTTGAAGGGAGACAACTAGTACAAGCTATCCTGACAAAAGTAGTCTTTTCCTGCCAAAGGCTCTGGTGGTGATGCTGATGTGGGCTCCGCGATGACCTCCGTCCTGCCGTCCTGCTGGTCTTGGTCTTGTTGCACCGATATGGAAACCTTTGCCTGATGCCTCGGGACTCCTCGCCTGCGCTTGCCTCTTTAGCACCTAAGAGGAAACTGGTACACTGCACCCGCTGGCGCCCGCCTGGCCTTGGTCGTCACGGCTCACGTCATGTGTGTTGGGGAACGTAGTAATTTCAAAAAAATTCCTACGCACACGCAAGATCATGGTGATGCATAGCAACGAGAGGGCAGAGTGTTGTCCACGTACCCTCGTAGACCGACAGCGGAAGCGTTATCACAACGCGGTTGATGTAGTCGTACGTCTTCACGATCCGACCGATCAAGTACCGAACGTACGGCACCTCCGAGTTCTACACATGTTCAGCTCGATGACGTCCCTCGAACTCTGATCCAGCCGAGTGTTGAGGGAGAGTTTCGTCAGCACGACGGCGTGGTGACGATGATGATGTTCTACCGACGCAGGGCTTCGCCTAAGCTCCGCAATGATATTATCGAGGTGTAATTTGGTGGAGGGGGGCACCGCACACGGCTAAAAGATCTCAAGGATCAATTGTTGTGTCTCTGGGGTGCCCCCTGCCCCCGTATATAAAGGAGCAAGGGAGGAGGAGGCCGGCCCTAGGAGGGGGCGCACCAAGTGTGGAGTCCTACTAGGACTCCCTAGTCCTAGTAGGATTCCACCTCCCATATGGAATAGGAAAAGAGGAAGGGAAAAAGAGAAGGAAGGAAGGGGGCGCCCCCCTTCCCTAGTCCAATTCGGACCAGACCAAGGGGAGGGGTGCGGCCACCCTTGAGGCCCTTTTTCTTCTTTCCCGTATGGCCCAATAAGGCCCAATACGTATTCCCGTAACTCTCCGGTACTCCGAAAAATACCCGAATCACTCGGAACCTTTCCGAAGTCCGAATATAGTCGTCCAATATATCGATCTTTACGTCTCGACCATTTCGAGACTCCTCGTCATGTCCCCGATCTCATCCGGGACTCCGAACTCCTTCGGTACATCAACATACATAAACTCATAATAAAACTGTCATCGTAACTTTAAGCGTGCGGACCCTACGGGTTCGAGAACTATGTAGACATGACCGAGACACGTCTCCGGTCAATAAGCAATAGCGGGACCTGGATGCCCATATTGGCTCCCACATATTCTACGAAGATCTTTATCGGTCAGACCGCATAACAACATACGTTGTTCCCTTTGTCATCAGTATGTTACTTGCCCGAGATTCGATCGTCGGTATCTCGATACCTAGTTCAATCTCGTTACCAACAAGTCTCTTTACTCGTTCCGTAACACATCATCCCGCGACTAACTTATTAGTCACAATGCTTGCAAGGCTTATAGTGATGTGCATTACCGAGTGGGCCCAGAGATACCTCTCCGACAATCGGAGTGACAAATCCTAATCTCGAAATACGCCAACCCAACAAGTACCTTTGGAGACACCTGTAGAGCACCTTTATAATCACCCATTTACGTTGTGACGTTTGATAGCACACAAAGTGTTCCTCCGGTAAACGGGAGTTGCATAATCTCATAGTCATAGGAACATGTATAAGTCATGAACGAAAGCAATAGCAACATACTAAACGATCGAGTGCTAAGCTAACGGAATGGGTCAAGTCAATCACGTCATTCTCCTAATGAGGTGATCCCGTTAATCAAATGACAACTCATGTCTATGGCTAGGAAACATAACCATCTTTGATTAACGAGCTAGTCAAGTAGAGGCATACTAGTGACACTCTGTTTGTCTATGTATTCACACATGTATTATGTTTCCGGTTAATACAATTCTAGCATGAATAATAAACATTTATCATGATATAAGGAAATAAATAATACTTTATTATTGCCTCTAGGGCATATTTCCTTCACGAGCTCCCGAGCACTGAGACGTAGGGCTGTTACTTCCTCCGAGAAGGGCCTGAAGTCGTATATCTTGCATGCACAACCTCGCCGTAGCTAGGTCCTTCTCCTCTCATACTTACCCCTGATTCTTACTGTCAGACTTGTTCCCACGATAGTTGGTGCCCACCGTGGGGCAAAGCATCTTAGCGACTTCCGGCGAGGTCGCAGTTTTTTTGACTCCTTTCGCCATGGTTTCCGGTGGTGGTTTGGCTGAGGGCCGCGAGATCCGTCTCGGCGCGCTCGTCTTCATTGCCGACGACTCCGCCTGGCTCCATGAAGCTCCTCTTGACGTCGAGGCACACCCCGTCCGCGCGGCGATGCACTTTCGCGCGTGCGTCTTACTGCGGCAGCCGTCGACCCAGTATCAGTTGGCTCCCGTGGTCTCTTCGCTCCCCGCTGCTCGACGCCGCAAGCAATCTGGTCGATCACAGCTCCAGCGGTGGGTTAGGCATGCGGTGGCTGGCTAGTCGGCCACCCCCAAGTCGCGGCAATCGAGCCCGACGAATCTCTCTACGGATTTTTCGATCTGTCGAATGATTCCGTCGAGACTCTGTCCGAGTGTGACAGAAGCGATCCGGCGGCTAAAGTCCTAATGCTCGACACTCCCCGCGGTCCACCCGGCTTCCGCAGCGGTGGCGAAGGCGGAGGTGACGATGGCCCATCCCACGGGCATGACGAGTACCACCCCGAAGCTCTCACGTCAGAGCAGAGGGATGAACTGCACCGTCGCAACGAGGAGGCACTCCACACCCCTATCGTCGGGGAGACTGCTGAGGCCGGGGCCTTGGAGATCGCGCGCCAAGCCACTCTGGCTGAACGCGCGCGTCTGGAGAACCTTCAACAATCACTCGACGATCGAGCCCGTCGACTGGTTCCCGAGTCCCGTCGGCGGCAGCGGCAGTTGTTTCCTCGAGAAACCCAGGTATACCGCACGCCGATTCAAAATCATAAAGCTGCGGCCCGCATAGCAGAGTCAATACAGCCATCCCAGTCGAAGGCTGGAAGAGGTTTACTGCAGATCCGGACGCTGCTTCGAGCAGCTGGAGATCAGAACGCGTCAGTTTCTCAGTCGCGCAACAGGATTCAAAGCAGATCCGTGGTAGCCGATACAGGTCAGTCGGCCCACAGCCCAAGATCGCCTCCGCGGCGTGAAGGACATGGGCGACGCCAAGAGCAGTACTTGGGTCGGAGCCACGAGCAGTATGATCATCGGCTCGGCCAAGACGACCGCCGTCAAGTGCCAACGCCCCCTCCAAGGGGCGGATCTTATGTGATCATGGAAGTGATCTAGGAGTAGATCACTGGACAGCGGTCAAAATTATCCTTACTGGAATAAGGATATGTTTCTCGATTATGGAAGTGACAAAAGGCTCGTCGTAAAAGGTTACGTCGATGCAAGTTTTGACACTAATCTAGATGACTCTAAGTCTCGGTCTAGATACATATTGAAAGTGGGAGCAATTAGTTAGAGTAGCTCCATGCAGAGCATTGTAGACATAGAAATTTGCAAAATACTTACGGATCTGAATGTGACAGACCCGTTGACTAAAATTATCTCACAAGCAAAACATGATCACACCTTAGTACTCTTTGGGTGTTAATCACATAGCGATGTGAACTAGATTACTGACTCTAGTAAACCCTTTGGGTGATGGTCACATGACGATGTGAACCATGGGTGTTAATCACATGGTGATGTGAACTATTCATGTTAAATCACATGGCGATGTGAACTAGATTATTGACTCTAGTGCAAGTGGGAGACTGAAGGAAATATGCCCTAGAGGCAATAATAAAGTTATTATTTATTTCCTTATATCATGATAAATGTTTATTATTCATGCTAGAATTGTATTAACCGGAAACATGATACATGTGTGAATACATAGACAAACAGAGTGTCACTAGTATGCCTCTACTTGACTAGCTCGTTGATCAAAGATGGTTATGTTTCCTAGTCATAGACATGAGTTTTCATTTGATTAACGAGGTCACATCATTAGGAGAATGATGTGATTGACTTGACCCATTCCGTTAGCTTAGCACTTGATCGTTTAGTATTCTGCTATTGCTTTCTTCATGACTTATACATGTTCCTGTGACTATGAGATTATGCAACTCCCGTTTATCGGAGGAACACTTTATGTGCTACCAAACGTCACAACGTAACTGTGTGATTATAAAGGTGCTCTACAGGTGTCTCCGAAGGTACTTGTTGGGTTGGCGTATTTCGAGATTAGGATTTGTCACTCCGATTGTCGGAGAGGTATCTCTGGGCCCACTCGGTAATGCACATCACTATAAGCCTTGCAAGCATTGTAACTAATGAGTTAGCTGCGGGATGATGTATTACGGAACGAGTAAAGAGACTTGCCGGTAACGTGATTGAACTAGGTATTGAGATACCGACGACCGAATCTCGGGCAAGTAACATACCGATGACAAAGGGAACAACGTATGTTGTTATGCGGTTTGACCGATAAAGATCTTCGTAGAATATGTGGGAGCCAATATGAGCATCCAGGTTCCCCTATTGGTTATTGACCGGAGAGGTGTCTCGGTCATGTCTACATAGTTCTCGAACCCGTAGGGTCCGCACTTTTAACGTTCGTTGACGATATAGTATTATATGAGTTATGTATGTTGGTAACCGAATGTTGTTCGGAGTTCCGGATAAGATCACAGACATGACGAGGAACTCCGGAATGGTCCGGAGATAAAGATTGATATATGGGATAATAGTGTTTGGTCACCGGAAGGGTTCCGGAATTCACCGGAAGGGGTTCCGGATGTCTCCCGAAATGTTTGGGTACGAGAACACTTTATTTGGGCCAAAGGGGAAAGCCCACGAGGCTTTTGGAAAGTGCAAAAGGAAGTTTTGCGGAGACCATAGGCTAGACGCCAGGAACCCTGGCGTCTAGGGGGTAGACGCCGGGAACCCTGGCGTCTAGCCCTGGAGTCCGAGAAGGACTCTTGCCTTTCGGGTGAAACCAACTTTGAGGAGGCTTTTTCTCCAAGTTTCGATTCCAGGGCTCAACATATAAATAGAGGGGTAGGGCTAGCACCCAAAACACATCAAGAAACACCAAGCCGTGTGCCGGCAACCCCGTCCCCTCTAGTTTATCCTCCTCCATAGTTTTCGTAGTGCTTAGGCGAAGCCCTGCGGAAATTGTTCTTCACCAACACCGTCACCATGCCATCGTGCTTCCGGAACTCATCTACTACTTCGCCCCCCCTTGCTGGATCAAGAAGGCGAGGACGTCATCGAGCTGAACGTGTGCAGAACTCGGAGGTGCCGTGTGTTCGGTACTTGGATCGGTCCGATCGTGAAGACGTACGACTACTTCCACTATGTTGTGTCAACGCTTCCATTGTTGGTCTACGAGGGTACGTAGACATCACTCTCCCCTCTCGTTGCTATGCATCACCATGATCTTGCATGTGCGTAGGAATTTATTTGAAATTACTATGTTCCCCAACAGCTGCCCCACCTCCTATTCCTGCAAAAGTTGTTAAAATTTTGAATACCACTTTTTGCAAGGTATGTGATAAAGACACCACTGAGGAGATGTTGAGCAAAAGCACCAAGAAGAACAAGGGAGTCATCACTTCCATGGATGGCAGCGAGACTACCAAGGAGCAGAGCAAGAAGTGGATCTAGGAGCCACTTAGTTATCATGTTCTATTTCACTAGTTGTAGACTTTTGTGTCCTTTAATGCAGTATGTATGTACTGAATCTGTTTCAATGTTTTGTAAGAGGATTATAACTAGTATCTGTCATGGAACCCATGCTGCTATTGAGTCATCTATGATACCTTTTATCTTTATGTACTGGTCTATCCTGAGGAATTAATGTCCTTGTTCTGGCATGCTATGAGGGAATCCCAATGCTCCATTGTATATCTGCAGGAAACTAAGAGGGAATCCTTTGACAGTACCTACATCAAGAAGTTTTTTCCCAAAAGAATTGCAAATTTTGAGTTCCTTCCTTCTGTTGGAGCTTCACGAGGTCTCCTTATTGCTTGGAATGAGCAAGATTCAGTGGCCACATTTTTCATGTCAATGATTTCTCCTTGTCCATGCAATTCACATCTACTCACAATGGTGAGTAGTGGGTCGTAACAAATGTTGATGGACCATGCCCGAAGAATGAAAGAATCTTATCTATTAATTGGTTTTAGAACTTCCAGATGCAAGGTGATGTTAATTGCTTTATATTGGGAGATTTCAACTCTGTCAGATACCCACATAATAGGAACAGAGACGGAGGTAACATTAATGATATGCTTCTTTTTCATGAAGCCATCATCCCACTGAATGATAGAAGATTCACATGGAGCAATGTGCAGGATGCACCTCTATTAGAGAAACTAGAATGGTGCTTCATTAACTAGGCATGGACACTCAACTATCGATGCACTTCTGCTTATCCCCTTGCCAAAACTACATCTAATCATGTACCCATTAGGATAAAAATTGGCTCTGCTATCCCAAAAGCTAAAATATTCGGGTTTGAGAACTTTTGGTTGGAGCATAATCAATTCAAAGATATAGTAAAAACTATATGGTCCCAAGATGTGAATGAAAGAGATGGTGCAAAAATTATTGTTGCCAAATTCAAGAGGCTTATAAAGGGCCTCAAAAACTGCGCTAGAGGGATCTCAGATTTGAAGAAAATAATTGTAGATACTAAATTATCAATCCTCTCCTATGATACTATTGAGGAATTCAGAGCATTAACTATTGAGGAATTCAGAGCATTAACTATTGAGGAATCAAATGGCAGGGAAATTCTAAAAGCCCATCTATAACTAACTCTGGAACACTAGACGAAACATTGCAAACAAAGAGCTAGTGTTATACAGATAAAGATGGGTGAGGCAAACACAAAATTCTTCCAAGCAAAAGCTACCATCAAGTTTAAAAACAACTGTACCGCAATGTTAAAAGATGAGCAATGTCATGAGCACTATGATCATCATGGTAAAGCTACCATTCTATAGAGAGCTTTCAAGGACAGATTGGGAACTAATAATGCAACACGGAATCCACTTCACATGGAACACCTACTACAATCCTTGGATGGATTGACTGAACTTGAAGCTCTTTTCACCAAAGAGGAGATTGACATGGTTATAAAACAAATGCCAGTTGATAAACCACCAGGGCCAGATGGTTTTAATGCAGACTTCCTCAAAAACTTCTGGGATATCATTGTTCAAGATTTTTCCAAGCTAATTGAAGACGTCCATTCACGCAATGTCCACATCCAAAGTATCAACTACTCCTTTATAACCCTGAACCCAAAGATTGATTCTGCATCCAGCCCTGCTGAATTTAGACCTATCTCCTTGCCCAGTTGCACACTGATAATCATCAAAAAATTGCTAGAAAACAAATTGCAGAGTTTTATTCAGAGTTTAGTGCATAGAAACCAATATGGGTTTCTCAACCACAGGTAAATCCATGATTGTCTTCCTTGGTCACATGAATATATCCATTAGTGTCACCAGAGTAAAAAGGAGCTCCTTTTGTTGAAATTGGATTTTGAAAAAGCATTTTACATGCTCAACCATGATACCGTCAATCCTATCATGCAAGCCAAAGGCTTTGGCCCCAAATGGATACAATGGATCAAGATGATATATGTGACTATATACTCATCTGTTCTACTTAATGTGGTCCCTGGAAAGCAATTTCCCTGCAAGAAATGTGTTAGGCAGGGAGACCCTCTATCTCCACTGATTTTTGTGATAGCTGCAGATGTGCTGCGGTCCATGCTCAATGAAGAAATGCATAATATGGTATTACCTCCATGATGAAGGACCGAACCTGGGAAAACTCCCCGTGTGCGATCCCGTCTGATACTTCTGGTCCAGCGCACCACCCTATCAAAAGTACCGAGGGTTTTCTGTACCGTCTTGAACAATGTGGTAGGATCCTTTGGGTTGGGAAAATGTTGAGGCTAGAGGCATCATCGACCTATAGATGACGCCATAGACTATTTCCTGGCCCCTCTTTTGCATTCTTTCACTACTTCCAGAATAGAGTATCATATAGAAGAGTCATTAGCGATGCTGTAGCATGCATAACAAAATTTCTATTGTTGGACCCTTTATGTCCTAGAATACTCTACCATGATATTTAGATATTTGGGTGCAACTAAGAATATACACATTATAATACATTAGGTGGCACAATTCTTATTTATTAGTGAAGTTGTTTAGAATTTGTGAACATTTACTGAAAACACATATTTCCTTGAACGTCCCAAATGAAAGTACCAAGTCTAATAAGAAATCATTTTTCAATTTCGGAAAATAACATTGGCAATTATAAATAATATAATGGTAACGCCAAATAACCTAAATCTTAGTTTCTAGTAAACACTTGTATCAAAACTAGAAAAGCTTAAGTTAGCTTGTTATGGAAAAAAACTTAGCCGACCTACAAATGATTTTACCACTTGGCATCACTAATCGTTTGATAATCTTTTTCATCGCATGTTGCACTAGAATGGATCTTGATGTTCATCTCGCATGGTTCTTAGCGTCAACCTAGAAATAGTTATTTTCTTAGTTGCATGAGGAAGAAGGAAACCAATAAATAGTAGTATAATATTATATTCAGGATGTACTGATAAACAAATGGTAGAATAAGTTATGAAAAAGTAAAAAAAGTTTAGTATGAATAGTTAAGTGTAAAAGATAAAAAGTTCAGTATAAATAGTGAAGTTATGAAAAATTGAGAATTTTTGTTTGCCGAATTATCATTAAAGCAACACCGACAAGGTCATTTAGTTTTTGTGTTGCTTCTTAATGAACGGGAAAAAAGAAGGAACAAAGTGGACACGACATGGACCAATCAGAAGAAGGAAGATCATCTAATCGTACTAATCTGGTGGGTCTAAAGAATATGAAAATTGTCATGTAGTTGTTGAAACTGTGTTGTAACTCATGTATCTTCGAAGAGCATCATATCATTGAATGTCAAATATAAAATTCAAATTTAACGAGTCATTTTTCTTTATCATTTGCACTCGAGATTTAGATACAACTTGCTCTTACACTATTATGCGCTTGTATACCTTTGTCATGGAATACTTGATATTTTTCTGTTTTTCTTGAAACAGTCAATTTAAGGTACCAAGTGTAGTACATTCTATTTTTTATATGTAAAATGCTTCAAGTTTTCCACATGGAACATACCACATTACAATGTTCATATCAAATTTACGTATTTTTCCTGAAATCATTTCCTATAATTTAGTCATTTAATGAATTTTTAGTAACTTATTGGATATAAAACAAGTATTAAGCATCTTATATCTACTAACTGGAAGCACTGATGGAGCCTCAATGGTAGTTATCAGAAAACAACTAAATTTAACATTTGGATAGTAAATCTATGGTTTAGATAAAATAAATCTTATATACTTATTGGAGGCACCAATGGAACATCTTTAATTTTCAGAAAACAAATTAACTTATCCTTTAGATCATAAATCTACTGTTCAGAGCGAATATGTGATTATGGTTAGTGTTCTAGAAGTATATGATACATAGTCCAACACAGTTTTCACACTAACGTTAAAAAACTGTAGACACACCATCTCTGCGTCTCGTGGCTCGATCTTCCCCTCCCGAAGGTACATATTCCTCCTCTTCCTCGCACGCCCTTCTCCAGTCTTCTACTAGGGCAGGCATGTCCCCTCAAACAACCGCAATAGTTAGCTTGCTATTGGATGCCACTCCCTCCTCCTCTGCCAGTGCAGCGACATACATGCATGCTTCCTCCTCAATACATGGTGGGCATGATAGTCCAATGCTTTGCTCTGCCTCCGATTCATTTCTTTTATGATGGCGCAAGGTGGAGGAGACACATGTGCCTCTCCGTGTCCTCTGACCTCACTGTTGGTTGTGCGCTTATGCGACTCCAACTCCACTTTTCGTGATCTCTGGTGAGCCCCCCTCCCTGTGACACGGTGTGAGTGGACCCCTTAGTTCTGACCACTCCCAGCCCCCAACCCAAACATGATCGGCTAACGTGAACACGCGCGCGCGCGCACACACACAAACAAACACGTACACACACGCATGCATGTCTAAACCAAATCACGTTCAGTTTCAGAAAAAATTCAGCACCAATCAAAATCGCCGAAGTTTAGTGAATTTCAGTGATTTCAGTTTGCATTTCAACATAAGATTGAAATATTCACTTGAATTCAATTAAATATTTGAATTTTTAAAATTATTTTTGAAAAACATTTGAATTCTTGTGTACTACTGAAATTGCCAAAATATTCTCCCAAAAGGTAAATATTTTAGTGACTATTCAAATTAATGAAATTCAGTCAATTTCATCAAAATTGCACTGGAAGTGAAAACCATGGTGTAAACTAGCTCAACTGCTCTAAACTAGCTCAACTCCTCTGTCGCCTGCGACCATGCCACGACCTCGCCCCATGTTGTTGTCATCAACGATCCTTGTCCTGCACTGTAGTTCGTTGACATGGTCAACCCTGCAGGCTCATGGCAATTGACATTTGCTTCGTAGCTAAACACGGGTGTTATGCACTAAAGACATTATGTTTCTTCTTTTCTTGGAATTTACCTAGAAAGTTGAAATATAGAATGTTGGCCAAGGCAAAAGCAATCCTAGTTATATATGCAGCTTGTTCGAGTTTCTAATATGCAGCTTGTTCGATTCTTGACATTTTAAAGAAGGCTTACACAAGCCCTCCTGAGCCGCCCCCCGCGTGGGCGACCGGGAGGCCCACAGATCCCGTCGGCCGGACCTCCCCCACTCCTCCTCCTCCTCCCTCGCCGCCGCCCAAGGGCGCAGTCAGGCGAAGCCTTGCCGTCGCCGGCGGCGGCGGGGACTCGAGCTCTCTCGCTCAGGTGGGGCTGGCGTGGGCCGGCGCCCTCGGGCCGGAGCATGGCGGCGGGCCGGACGCCACGGCGGATGGTGGCGGCGCCTCGGCGACTTCGCTTCCCCACGGCAGGAGGCCTCGCGATCTGGTGCGTCGCGGCCGCTAGGGACGGCGGCGGCATGGCCGGATCTATGCCCAAGCGTGGGCCTTGATCGCTGGTCTGCCGTCGGCATGGTGGTGGGTGCGACTCGTTGGCAGCTGGGCAGATCCGAGATTCTACCCTTGTCTGGTCCTTGACAGCGCGGGCAACTCCGGGGGAAACCCTAGATCTCCTTGGGATCGAGCGATGGCGGCGCTTTTGCGTCGTAGTCCCTCTTTAGGGCATTGTTTTGGAGTTTGCTCCGGTTGAAGGGACCAGCGACGTCATCGGCGCACGTCTGGTGGAGCAACTGCCGATGAAAATCGCGCTGACTACGGTCATGGCGGACGATGGCGGTGTCTTTGATGTCGTTCCCTTGTCGAGGCATCGTCGTTGCAGTCTGCGTCATCAGGCTCGGGATGCTCTGGGGGAAACCCTAGATCTGGGTCTTCCGGATCGGACGATGATGGCGTCTTATCGCTTTCCCTCCTGGGGGCATCATTTTGGAGTAAGTGATGGCTGAGGGGATGGTGGAGCAGTGCTTCATCTCACACATTGATGGCGGCGGATATCGACGGCATGGCACTGTGGAGGCTCGGCGTCCGATGCACGGAGATGGACTCGCGCAGGAGGAGGTTGATGTCTGGCGTCATGGTGACGTCGATGGCAGAATGGCCAGACAAGGTAGAAGCCTCAATATGATCTGAAGACGGACCTGTGGAAGATGGCGGCGACGACACACGAGTGCGTCTACGGATTGTGCCCCAGACCCGGTATGTGGCTCGGCTGGGGCTTCCGAATGAGTGTTTCGGCTTCCGGCTTTTGATGTTAGGCTTAGATGAGTGGTCTGGGTAGTGGCCCAGCTAGCACCCCTTCATCATTTTGGATAAGAGTAGCGGCATATGTTGCGAAGATGGTGGATTCAGGCACATTGTTGTAATACTTTATAAGGTCCTCGAGAATAATCAATAAAGTGGCCGTATGCATCTCCCAGATGCAGAGGCTGGGGGTCATCCTCCTTTTCTAAAAAAAAAGAAAAGCTCACTCGGTGCTGGCTCCAGTTTGATCAACAAAGATTAATGTTGACAACAGCTTTGTCATGGTCTCTCATCGACGACGGCTCTCATTGACGACAGTTCCAGTTGGATCAACAAAGATTAATGTTGGCGACATCTCTTAGTGTTGAGTACCCAATACCAATGTACCCTCTATCTCGTCCATCCAGTCCGCGTCAAGATTCGTGCTATCCTTAGATAAAAATTTCTCTTTTTTGTTTCTTCCAAACAAGAGAACCTTTGACCATGAAACATTGCAAGTCAACTAGACACAAGTGTCAGTCATTGTATAAAATGCTTTTGATATTTTCGATGAAACATAAATTTATCAAATTTCAAATTTTGAATGAGTTTTATCAATTTTAAAAATTTATGTTGCGCCAACAAATCCGAAAACTTTTGTGGACATTGTAGTATTGGTGTGATGTTGATATGCAAGGTTTTGAGTTCAAATGTTCTTTTATTTGGGAGAAAAAAAAGAGAAATTTGCTTGCATGAACTTTGATGCAAAAATGGACACTCGGGATAGAGGGTACACGTATGGGGGTACAACCAGAACTTTCCCTCTCTTATTTGGGTAATGTGTTTTTCATGATCTAACATTTGGGTAACGCGGGGTTGTGTAGTGCCTGTTGTATTTGTGTCGAATATTGTGTACGAGTTGGGTTACGCTTGGACTTGGTGTTGTAACATGGGGTGCCTCCAAATGTACAACGTGTCTGACTCCGACACTACACGTATCCTACCCACACTACAACATCAAGTCCAAGCGTAACCCAACTCGTACCTAATATTCGACACAAACACAACAAACTCCATCTTAGCCAATATTCTCCATCACCTTGAATTTGTCCATGCGTCAAACTTCCATGTACTCCGGACTTGTGCATGTTGTATTCTTCATAGCTTACCGAGAGCTACTCGACGAGTCTGCCCCTGACCCGCCGCCACTGTGAGACCCCGCTGCTACTCCCACAACTCCAGTCTCCGTGACTCCACCTCACTAGTAGAAAAAGGGCCTTTAGTCCCGGCTCATAAGGGCCTTTAGTCCCGGTTCTGGAACCGGGACTAAAGGGTCGGTACTAAAGGCCCCCCCTTTAGTCCCGGTTCTTACACCAACCGGGACTAAAGGCCCTCCACGTGGCTGCTGCCTGGAGGTCATTTTACGATTTTTTTTTGAATTTTTTTTCTGATTGTCAAATTTCTGAATTATTTTAACCTCTAATCTCTAATCACCCCTCATCACTGCTCAATCTCTAATCTCTAATCTCTAATCACCTCTCATCATTCCAAATCATCTAACTTTTCGGCTGGTCACCCATCCTCTCACTACTCCAGCCTCAGCACGCTTAACTTCTGGGTTCTATTCTCTCTCGTTTCCATATCTGCACTTGTTGTTTTCCTGACAATAGTAAGATGTCAATCCTATTAACCCTCAGGAGTTTAGCTTGACCATGAAGTCACACGTTTCACTGTTTGAGTTTGAAACTATTATTCTAAAAAATAATAATTATTTAGGAACACTAATACTTCTTGAATAAGTAGTTTGACCATAGTTTGACCACGGTTTGACCACAGTTTGACTAGATTTGACCAAAATTCAAAAAAACTAAAATAATTATTTAGTAACACTAATATTCTTGAATAATTATTTAGTAACACTAATACTTCTTGAATAAGTAGTTTGACCACAGTTTGACCAGATTTAACCAAAATTCAAAAAAAACTGAAATTTGAGCATATCTTTTTTTCCTTTTAGAATTTGAGGATTCTAAAAATTTGCAAACAGGCCGTAGGTGGTTCCCATCGGATGCGGATTTTCGTGCTGAACATTTTGATATATTATACTTTTTTTCTGACATCGTATGCAAAAGTTATAGCCGTTTTACATTTTCCCGACACTTTTTGCAAAACATGTCCAAATTTAAGTTTTTAAATTTTCCTAACTAGTACATGTAGTAACATAACTACATCTCGAAGGATTTTAATTTTTGAAATTTTTATCATTTTCTTTTGCTTTTTACAAAACTGAAAAGGCGATCCACGCGGGTGGGGGGGGGGGGGTTAGAGTTTGAAAATGGGACCTTTAGTACGGGTTCGTGCCACGAACCGGTACTAATGCCTCAAACCCCATTAGTACCGGTTTGTGGCTCGAACCGGGACTAAAGGTCTAACCTTTAGTACCGGTTGGTGCCACGAACCGGTACTAATGGGCATCGCACCCTTTAGTCCCGGTTCGTGGCACCAACCGGGACTAAAGGTCCCATTTGAACCGGGACTAATGCCTTTAACCGCTCGAACCGGGACTAATGCTCGCATTAGTCCCGGTTCGTGACTGAACCGGGACTAATGCCCTTTTCTGGCCGAACCAAAGCCCTGTTTTCTACTAGTGCCTGCAATAGTGCCTCCTTGCAACTTGTAAAGATGTGCAGCCGTCCTCCCTCCAATCATCACGGTCACCTCATCTTCCATGATCTCATGGTCTTCTTATCCCGATCACAACGAAATACCATACCACCATCATGAAGAACTCCAAGCAAAATTAGATTCCTCCTTAGCCCCGGCACATGCCTGACTCCCCGAAGCATCCGCTCAGTTCTGTCAAACATCTTTATTTTGATGTCACCTACTTCAGCAACGCGATAACCTGTGTCATCGCCCACATAGGCTAAACCAAATACACCAGAATTGTACGAAGAGAACCACTCCTTGTTGGGTGTCGCATGAAAATAGCAAGCTGAATCCAACATCCATGCTTCACTTTTGGCTGACCGCCTGTCTGATACTATGAGGACATCACTACTGCTGTCCGAGTCATCACCATGAGTTGCCATATAAGCACTTGTCCCACCATTGAGTTTCTCATATGTCCCCATTGCTTACACTTGTGACACTGTATTTTCTTTTTCTTGTTTTTCCTGCCTCATATCCCTTCCGCCATTCGTCACCCTTGACTAGCAAACCTTCACCATGAGAGACTTCCACCGCGTCCATCTTTCTCATATCATAAGATAGCAATACCGCAGTAATATCCTCATTCTTGACGGTCTCCTTGCCGTACGTCAAAGTAGTGATCAAATGGTCATAGGATGATGGCAATGAACGAAGAAGCAGAATTGCCCTATCCTCGTCGTTAACCGTCGCACCCAAGCGTCCTAGATCTGTCACGACTTGATTGAAGGCGTTCATATACTCCACAAGATCTGACCCCTCCTGCATCTTCAGTCCATACGAATTTTGCTTCAGATACACCTTGGTCGTTGCAGTCTTGGACATAAACTGACTTTCCAGCTTCTCCCAGATCTTCTTCGGTGAATTCTCATCCATCACATAATAAATAACCTGGTCCGACAGACACAACCGTATCATTTGTAACTCCTTCCAGTCCTCATCCTCCATCTTAGCTGGCTTGGCTTCATGCAACAACGCCTTCAAGCATCCCTGTTGTGCCAACAAATCTTTCACCCTTGCCTGCCATAACTCAAAGCTTTCAGTTCCATTGAACTTCTCCACCTCAAACCTGGTACCCAATGGCGCCATGGTTCTTTGTACAGCTGACCCTGCGAAAAATTATCTGAGCTTTGCACCCGATGCCACAAGTCCATGAACGGAACCTCCGCGTACTACTAGCGATTCAACTAGCTAGTCTTCACGTGACGTAGCGCTTGTCTTGGCTCAACTCTTGATTACCAGGCTAATTGCTTTGCCTCAGCCCTTACTAATTCCGATGGATGCCCACGTTGTAACCTATGAAGGCTAGATAGCGACAAGCACTGAAAGGGGAGCTGGCGGCGTGTGCCGACACCCGGATGGCTGGTGTTGCAGTATCTCGGGGAGGAGTGGCCGTAGTCCCTGCCCCGGGGAGTAGGCGAGTTCGCTGAACCTTGTTAACAAATCTCGGTATCGTCATTGTGCTGTGATTGTTTGTTCCTTGGTGGATCGACCATGTACCTCGGATTAATTCTAACAGTACCGCGCTACACAAACCCCACGTTACCCAAATGAAGGTCCGTACTTCAAAGCATTGTGTGTTCCAGTGTCGAGAAGGCTGAGCCACAAGTTTGGACATTCATTTAGCTTTCGATGTGCATACACCTATGAAACTGAACCCAATTGCCCTTTCGTGCGTCATTTTTTGTTTGTCCGTCTATGGATACGTAAGCAACACCCTCAAGATATACCTAAGCAACACCCTCAAGATATAGTATCGGCGAAGATCTAATATATTAGCATTTGAAAGCCCCCTGGTCAGTTGTTTGTACATTGTGTTGGTTTTGATCTGACGGCTTAACATGCCATTAGACTTAATAGAAAAAAGGAGATAAAGATTAACGTTAAGGAAAAGAGGCCCACGCACCAACGTGCATAAGCCTCGATCTAACTGACACGCCCTGATCGGGGGCGCCCAAAACCAACTCAGGTTTGGGTCCCCTGTCGCCAGCGCTACATAAAAGGGAAGGGGAGCTTCGGCCTCGTGAGCCTGATCAGTTCACGTACGATCTCTAGCTCCCCAACATCCCATCAACCCATCCGATTAGGGTGAGCCGCTGCCGTGACGGGAAGACCTAAGCCAGCCGCCGCTGTCCCAGGCCAGTGCCGGTGGCGTCCGGAGGGCATCAGGACGTCAAGGAGAACCTCGACCTCGACTACATCACCCCTCGATCACGCCTGCACCAAGCAGGCGATCATGTCGACTTCCGTGACATGTAACGATCCCCTAATCCCTTTTCTGTTCATGCTTTTAAAGTGATCTAGATGCAATCAGTTCCTGTTAATGGCATCCCATAGATGCATAATTGTCCAATAATGGTATCAGTCGCCAATTTTTTATTGCAATAGGTCCCTATGTTTTTCTTTGTGGAAAAACTTCCAATCTATTCATCTTCAATCATGGCAGCACAACGAACACCAGAAATAAAAATTACATCCAGATCCGTAGACCACCTAGCGCTGCCGTCATCGCCGCTCCATCGCCGGAGCCGGGCACAACTTGTTGTCGTACACAGTCGGGAAGTCGTTGTGCTAAGGCCCCATAGGACAAGCACCCCAAAACAGCAACCGCCGCCGATGAAAAATAATGTAGATCAGAAGGATCCAAACGGAAGACACACGAACGTGGACGAACAATGACGAGATCCGAGCAAATCCACCAAAGATAGATTTGCCGGAGACACACCTCCACACACCCACCAAAGATGCTAGACGCACCGCCGGAACGGTCCCTATTTTATTGATACGTAGTTCAACATCAAGTTTAGATCAAGTCAGGTTTAGGGTTTTATGATCAAGATTGAAACTTTTAGCCCCATGATCATGCTACTGTTTGATGTTCATGCCAATTGCCTTCTATAAATAATTAATTATGTGATACCCTAATTTGCTTCGGATCATTACTGTTAATGTTAGTTAATTTTTAATTAACTCATGTTAAAGATTAAAGCTCGTGGTTATGTCACGGTTAATTAGAATCAATCATGTTTAAGTACCGATTCTGGTTTTCGATAAGCAAATTAGAAGGCAGAGGGATCAAGAATAGCAAACCCCCGTGCTGAAGAACCTAGATTTTATCCCCAATTCGAAAGAACCCTAATTCTGCAATTAGGACTGTTTTTAATCCAAATCAAGCACTTATGAACACGAATTGGAGAAGAAATTAGTAGAATCCTCACCTAATGCGCCGTGTACTCGCCTCTTCCCTTCGTTGCCCGCGGAGCGCCCACCGTTGCGTGAGGGCGAAGACGCCGCGACACAGCCGTCCTCAGGACAACGCGCGGAATTGAGCTACCGCCACTGCCGCTCTAATGGACGCACCCTTGTCTCGGCCGACGCCGAGCAAGTTCTCATCGCTCCTCATGCCGCGGTGGCCGGCATCCCACCTCCCTCCTTGATGTGCCATGTGCACGGACGCCGGGCCACGTTCGATGGGGGAGCGCGTGGGATTCATCCTGTTGCACGCTCCTCCGGCGAGCGCAGCCGCCGCGCCGCCATGGCCGGCGCACCTTGAGCCGCCATGGTGCCGCCACTCTCTTTGGCAGCATGAAATGCGGGGAGGTAGTGGGCGAATGAACTAGGGTTCTGGCCCGATCAGCTGTATTATTCTGTCCGCAAGCCGCGCTGGCAGTCCGATTCGATCGGACGGCTTACAACAACGCGGAGCTCCTAGCCGGGCCGTCCGATGCTTAATGGGCCTTATCCGGCCTTGGGCTGCAGCCCAGGTTATGTCAGTCCATCGGAAAACAAAAAAAAAATCCTTCTGCTGGGCTGGGCCGTTTTACGTGTAGCCGTGGGTATTTCGGGCACATATATCTTTTGGCCGTTTTCTGTCTTTTCCATTGCACTTTTAGTTAATACACACTAGTCATCCACCCGTGCATCTGCACGTACGGGCTAGTAATTATAAGTAATAGATCAACTTTGATTCATCCAAAAATGAGAACTACAAAAAGTAATATAATGTTACAAAATTGTGGTTTAATATATGTAATATCTTTTATTTATGTGCCCAAGATATGCATTTTATTCCCTTTTGGTTCAAAATAGTGGCAAGGAATCTTAGTAAGTATAAGGACATACTCCAAATTAGAACTGAATCCTTAACACTTATATAGAAAAAATTGTATGTAAGTAAATTATGAGTAAGAGGAAGTATAAACATGGCTAAGCAAGCACTACATTTTTTTTATGTCTCTGAATGGAACACATCGAAAGTGATGTTTGAATTTAGCATTGTATACACTACAAAACGAATTTAAAAAAAAATATTCCTTCATCAATAGTAATTTACTATTTTTGTGGCTTAAAATAGTGTCTCCACTTCAGATGGTTGGAAAACACACGTGGAAAGTTTATCATCATTTAAGTTATTTCAACTTGGCGAACTTGTATTTTCCACTTAAATATTATTTTATTTTATTTTTCTACTTAGTGCATCTTGCATATATGAAGTTGTGTCCATCTGAAACTATTACGTATCTATTTTCAACTGTATGAAGGAAGTCCATCTGTTTTACAGTTATAGTGCCTCCAAGGTTTAGGGACGCCCAGAATGCATACACACGTACATGTTTTTTCAATTTGACACACACGTACATGTCTGCTGAGTTTGAAGTCCATGCACGTACAGTTGATATTGATCTAGACTGGCGTCTGTGGAGGGGAGGAACGTCACGCTACAGATTCACCATGGATGGTGGCGAGCTGCAGATTAGTTTTTTTTTTCAGTTGGCCTACTCTCGTTGTGATCAGGGGAATACACAATTTATGTACATATTTTTTTTTTGTGTTTGACCAGAAGGCTGCACGTTGCGGCCCGAGGCAGTCCAAGCCTCCAAGGTTTGACGGAGTGGTCATATTTTCTTTAATAATAAGGAATATAATGCGGAGTGAAAAGTCTATAAACTGTCTACACAGAAGATATCTCTAGAACCCCTCAAAAAAAAAGATATCTCTAGAAAAGGGAAACTATACTATGATTCGTAGCTGCCAAGTACTCTAATTATTGTAGCCATACGCGAGAGATCTTTCTTAATCTAAGACGTACAGATAAAATCCAACGGTTATTATTGTTAGTTTTCTAGAATTAATGTGGAGGATCTAATGGTGCCTCCAATTAGTATATATATATATATATAGTTCGGACCAACGATTATGTTTTTGAACCAACGAGATCTTTAGCCAGAAAATATATAAAAGATTATGTTTTTGCATTGTTTTTAGCCAGAAAATATCTGAGATAATGATGACTTAAAACATCTTATTATTCTGAGTAATTTTGAACCAACGAGATCTTTCATTTGGAATTTATGACATGTTTGCATGATCAATATTTTAGACATAAAAAATAATGATATTTTTTATGTTGATGTTTAAATTGAGAATGAAATGACTCTAATTATAATTCGGACCAACGCTGTTTTATTATTAAGAGTCATCCCTTATGATATTTTAATTCCATTTTTTTCTGCCCAATGGTGTTTTGACATGGAGTTGAAATTAAATACTTGGTATGTTTGTTCATTTACCAACGTAAATTTATAATAATGCAAGTTTACTTATAATTTTTTCTGATAATTTCAGCTTCAGCTCCATTCTGTTCCGACACGATCGTACCACTTACGGGGAGTAACTTCCCGCGTTGGAAGTCCCAAGTTGAATTATGTTTGGGTTGTAATGAGTTTGATTATGCCTTGAGGGAAGAAAAACCTGTAGCACCCGTGGTAGGTGCTACAAGGTATGACGAACTCAAGAAGGACTATGATGTTAAGATGGAAAAATGGAACAAGTCCAACCGTATTATGCTTCTCATCATGAAAGCGACAATATCACCGGAGATTTCTGAGGCACTCCCTAAGAAAGACACTGCTAAAGAATTCCTCAATGAAATGGAGGCGCAATTTAAAGGCTCCGACAAAGTGTATGCTCATGAACTTTTTACTAAGCTTTTTCAGGAATACACTATTGACGGAAATGTTAGGCAGCACATACTAAGGCTGGTGAGTGCTTTCATCAAGCTTAAAGCTTTGGAGTGTTCTTTAAGTGAAGTTTTTCTTGTAATAACGATACTTGAGTCTCTTCCAGAAGAATTTGGAAAATTTAAGGTCAATTATAACTCTCTAAAGGAAAAATGGCCACTTGGTGAGATGACCGCAAGGATCGTCCAAGAGGAAGAGAGGATCATGAGACAGAAGAATGACCATGTTTTTCATGTTGGCTCTAACAAGAGAAAGCATGAGGGTAAAGGTTTCCCTAAGCCTCAAAAAATAAATTCAAGAAAGAAGGCCCTAGGCCATTCAACCCCAAGCCATTCAAGGGTAAAGAAGTCGGCTGCTCTTCTTTTGCTCCTAGCAGCTCCATCGGTGTAGAAAATGCTTGCAACTTCTGCATGCAGGAGGGACACTACCAAAGGGATTGCCCAGGCTTTCTATAATGGATGAACAAAAGAGGTACTGATGACATAACCTTTGTAGATGAATCTCTTTATGTCGATTTTTCTATAAAGTCATGGTGAATTGATTCAGGTGCAACCACTCACGTTGCTAACTCTATGAAGGGATTCGATACGATCCAAACTATAAGAGGAGGAACAAGAAAGCTTAAGGTTGCGAGCGGAGTTGAAGCCGATGTTGAAGCTGTGGGATCTCTCACATTGGAGGTACACACCGGCCAGACTCTTAGATTGAATAATGTTATTTATGTGCCTACCTTAAGTAGGAATTTTATTTCTGTTTCTCAATTAGATGATGACTAGTCGTCAACCCGTGCATTTGCACGGGCTAGTATAAATTCAAAATAAAATTGTAATATTATTACTGCAAGTTAGTTGAACGCCTTCAATTTTTTGGAGGGAGGGGGGGGGGGGGGGGGTTATAACGCCTTCATTCTTATTCAATTGTATGAAATTGTTTTCATGTGCATGTTCGATGGGCAAAAAACTATTTATAGATGGGAAAACCAAATACCTAATTTCATGGAAAATATAATCAATAACGTTGCGATACCAACCTTACATGAATGATCTTGCTAACTATTGTATTTATGGAACTGCATAATTTTCTTGTGAGAATACAGCATTGTTTCAAAACCAAACTGCTTTTAGCATGATGGAAACTTTTGCAAAGATGTATTAACACAAATTGGATATCAATATTTGAAAAGATATATAATATGAGAGAATATAAAACAAGGAGAACCATTTGAAAAGATGTGTTAACACAAATTGGATATCAATATTCTAGGCTTTTGTAATTTCAAATTTCTGTTGTTTTAAATTATGAGAACCCTCTCTTCATATGGACTCCACACAACCGGATCTCCAACTTTATACATGTGTGGTCAGGCCAAAGTTGAAAATTATGAGGTTGCAGATTTAGCCTCAATAATACATGCTGCAATTGCGCATGTGATTCAATGAGATTGTGCTTAAAGTAGAACAAATGAAGAAACCAAAGCAGGAATAACCACTGATTACGGGAAGATAAATGTGGATAGGAAACAACCACGTTATTAACACATTATTATACACTCCAATATATATTTTGGGAAAAAGAGGTAGCACCATAGTAAGTAAAGAGCAGGATTGTTTGCCTCGCAAATGATGTAGATCAAGACTCAGGTCAAATACTTTTTCTAGCTGGTCAAGCATTCTCAGTTTCTCACATGAGTGTGACAGAGTAATAGTTCAGCCGTGTGTATATGGAAACAGTATATTATAACACCAAGATTAAATCAGTGACCTTTCATAGGCTGTCGGCATTACAGTGGCATCAACTCTAGCCATTAGCACATACATATCTAGGTGTTTGCATCGTGCATCATGAAGTAAAATAATTGCAGTCGGAGAATTGTGTCACCCTCTATCTATTATCGTGGTATGCTCGTTATTCGTATGAATAAAACCAGCCGACCAAGCGAGCGCCCCTGCTTCACTACATCAGTAGCGATTATAAAAGTAGCCAAATATATGACTGCAGTTGAGAGTTAAGAAGTACATAGAAAATTCACAGATTATACCATCTTGCAGTGACATGATATACCATGGATTAACCTCAATAAAATGCAAAAAAAAATAAACTAACATAAAAGATGAACAATTTTATTTTCTTATAAAGAGATGTACAATTTCATGATTTCCTCCGTGCTATTTACATAGGCTGTCGGCATTACAGTGGCATCAACTCTAGCCATTAGCACATACATATCAAGGTGTTTGCATCGTGCATGATGAAGTAAAATTATTGCAGTCAGAGAATTGCGTCACCCTCTATCTGCTATCGCAGTATGCTCGTTACTCGTATGAATAAAACCAGCCGACCAAGCGGGCGCCCCTGCTTCACTACAGCAGTAGCCATTAAACTAAGGATCAAGGTGCATTGTAAAAATTGATTAGTCAGACAGGACAAAAGAAGCATCTATGGAGTGCTAAAGTATTTCAGTTAGGAATAAACGATCCCTTTACCATTGATACTCTGCTGTAAACACTACCATCAGCACAACATGAATACAAACTCAAAAGAATTAGTGAAGCAACCAATTCCTAATAGATAGAGCTGTACCTTGCATAACTGATTTTTCTTGGAGCACATTAATTAGAGGATTGTACATACAAAACCTGTACATGAATTGCCATTAGATGGTTATATATGAAAGGTCTCCAGTTTTGATATAAATTGCTTCTACATATATATTGAATAATAATAAAAGCCATGTGAATCTAACCTCCCTTCATAAAAAATTGAGGTTATTACCTTTAGTTTGTGTAGCAACAGGTAGTGAGGCGCATCTCCTTCACTTTTTTTGAGGAATCACCAGGTGGAATCCCCACCTGTATGTATATTGCTAAAAATGGCCCAACGACCAACGTGTTACAGAGAGTTTACAGGGTCACAAAGATGCATGAAGAGAGATAGTCACGCCAAGGCAGGCGGTTATTTTATCGCCAGTCTAGAGGTCAAAGTCCCTACATAATCTACTACTAACTACATATGGGCTATGATTTTCGTTCGTAAATGCAGCTGCATTTTTTGCTTCCCAAGTTTTCCAAACAATAGGTAGTATAATCTCAGGCCTGACTGAAGAATGAAGTTGTACCGGAGTGGGGATTGTCCACAGGTGTCGGAACCATGGTAAAGGGGGAGATGCCGAGACGTTGCCAAATTGCAGCAGCTGCAGGGCAGCCAATGAAGAGGTGCTGGGTGTCTTCAGAGAGGGCACTGCATCGTATACCAATGTATGGAAAGAGGTAAAACATTGTTTATAAATCCCAATGTTGCAGGCATCCTAACTGAAAGTTACTGAACTGATTATTCTCTTCACGTGCTACTTGTGACATATGTCACGTATCTCAAGGAAACTTAATGGATCGATACACTTCTGTAGATAGGTCAAAGGAATAATTTTATTGACCTTTTGGACTAACTTTTGCTGGTTAAAACAGCTACATCTGGAGACATTCAACAGTTATTGGCTTCATTCTTACCCTAATTCTTAGGACATATTTATGGTCAGAACAACATTCAGGTTAGGTAACTGAATACCATTTGTACGAATAAATAAATAGTTAAGAGATCAAAGGAAAGGTGAAAAAATAATGTAGTGTAAGGAAATAACAAAAATATTTTGCTAGAGAAAAGCAAGGTATGAGGATAAAATAATGCACTCCCACGGTTACATGCTTGAGGTGCTGCCATCAATCTATCAGTACGGTAGAAAAAATCTTCCTATCCTCCTACAGTAGAGAACTTACTTTGCATGTAACTATTGTCTAACACAGACGCATCTTCAGACCCTGCCAATAACTCAGCCGACTTCAATCTAGAGCCCAGCAGTACAATACAGTAATACATAGTTGACTGAAACAACACAAAAATGAGGATTTCAGTCTGATGAACCGGGTGATGGAATACCATTTAGTTCCTGCGGCCAAACCGGATGCCATAGTGAAGAGGATGCTGAGCGTGAGGTGGCTAGCATGACAATGTTCCACGGAGGGTGCCGACGCTGACGGAGATCCGTTCTACTGTGGACGAGGCTGCTGGAGATCAACAATGCTAGCAATGACAGTACGTCAGTACCACATAGAAACAAAATTGATTTTATGTCAAACTGAAATCCTAGAATGTCCCTAAAAAGGTCTGGGCGATCAATACTCATGTAATTAAATTCCATCGATCATCAATTCATCACTGAAAGAATTTGTGATCTTGACTTTTCCAGATTGAATCAACACATGGAAATATCACGTTGCTTACCTGAGAATTAGTGCAACTGATTCAGAGCAGAGTACATGCATGGTTCCAGCCAACTCTACGGATGATGGCTGCATGAATTGGACATGGATAGCGCAAACACTACTTCGTTTAGTGGATCCGCAGAGCTGCAAAGCCTAGATGACGCGACCGAGACCCAAGTGGCCATGTGGAGGCAGAAGCGGCTCCTCCATCATGCACCGCCAGATTAAATCAGAGACGGGGTTGCCGGTTTCAGCTTTGGTCGCCAAATCTAGGAGGCAATCATGCTCAGATTTTGCTCTCGAGGGAAAAAGAGAGAGACCAAGGGAGGAACTCCGTCTCAATATAGAAGGAGATTTCGCTCAGATTTTTTTTCCCGTAGAGTAAGAGAGACCAAGGGGAGGACGATTCAAATCCACGTGGAATAGGAGACCAGGTCTCTTCCTTAACTGGAATAATTATATCGGTGGATCTGTACCGTAATAATTCAGATGAATGGCTAGTAAATTCTAATTAACGTGGTAATTACTTGGGAGTCTGTAATTAGTATAGGTAGGTATAGAGGTATAGATAGATAGATAGATAGATATAGATAGATAGATATAGATAGATAGATAGATATGTATGAGCGCCATTTTGGCAAGAAACAACTTGCTTTGAACAAATGTAATAAGAATGTAGGCATCGGTGTTAGACGTGGCCAACTATACATGTTATCTCTCAATAATGATTCAGTTATGCATGTGAGTGATGAATTTAATGTTGAGAAGAAATGGAAAGGAATTAGTAATTCTTCAAAATTGTGGCATTGTCGTTTGGGCCACATTTAGAGGGGGAAAATGGAACACTTGGTTAAAAAGGAAATACTCCTCCATTAGACTTCTCAGATGCGGACAAATGTGTCGACTGCATTAAAGGAAAATTCGCACAAAAAATTAAGAAGGGAGCTGTAAGAGCCACAGGGGTTTTAGAATTAATTCACACTGACATATGTGGACCCCTTAATGTTAAGTTTGTAGATGATTTTGATTCATTCATTACATTCACAGACGACTTTTCCCACTATGGGTATATTTATCCCATACGTGACCGACCGGAAGCTTCGAAGAAATTCAGGGTCTATAAAGCTGAGGTTGAAAATCAACTGAATGCAAATCAAAGTTGTACGGTCGGATCGCGGGGGAGAGTATTATGGTAGGCATGGTCCTTATGGGCAGATTCCTGGACCTTTGCCAAGTTCTTATCTGAAAATGGAATCAGTTCTCAGTACTTAGTGCCTAGTGAACCACAACAAAATGGTGTGGCCGAGCATCGAAATCGCACCCTTATGGATATGGTGCGAAGCATGCTTAGCCATTCGAGTTTACCAGTAAGCCTTTGGATAGAGGCATTAAAAACAGCCGCGCACATAATAAATCTTGCTCCAACTGAGTCAGCACCGAACACACCTTATGAGATGTGGGCGGGAAAGAAACTATGCTTGAATTACTTACGGGTGTGGGGTTGCCCTGCTGAAGCTAAAGTTTTCAATCCACAACTTAAGAAATTGGATCCAAAACCAGTTAGTTGTTTCTTCGTTGGATACCCTCATAGGGGAAAGGGATATCATTTCTATTGTCCAAGTCACACCACCAAGTTTGTGGAGACTAGCCAAGCGGTATTTTTTTGATGATAATAAGGTCACAAATTTAAGGGAGATCGATCTTGAGGAGAAGCGGGTTTCTACACCATCCCCCATTATCCAAGAGAGTGTTTTTACAATATGAAGAAATGTGACATCTGATGATCTTGAATCTCACGGTTCAGTTTCTCGGTCGAATGGTGATCCGTAGACTAATAATGAAAATCCAGACACAAATGAGGACCACCCGCAAAATAATGATCCTCAAAATGATGATGTACCACCACCACCTCCTCCTGTGAGTAGACCACGTCGTGAGAGGAAGAAATCCATATAAAATGATTCTGTCACTTTCATGATTGTGTATATGAATGATATGGGAAAGGTGGAGGATGCAACCTCTTATAAGGAAGCCATTAAAAGTGCAAATTCGTCCAAGTGGTTGGTTGATACGTCTCAAACGTATCTATAATTTTTTATAGTTCCATGCTCTTATATTATCATTTTTGGATGTTTTACAATCATTTTATATCCTTTTTTGGGACTAACCTACCGATATAGTGCCAAGTGCCAGTTGTTGTTTTCTGCTTGTTTTTTAAATCGCAGGAAATCAGTACCAAACAGAGTCCGAACGCAGCAAATTTTTTTGGAGATTTTTTCTGGACCAGAAGACACCAGATGGGCCAAGAAAGTACCCGAGGGGAGCTCCGAGGGGAGCACAACCCACCAGGGCGCGCCTGGGGGCCCAGGCGCGCCCAGGTGGGTTGTGCCCACCTCGGCCGCCTCCCGCACCGCCTCTTTGCTCTATAAATACCCCAATATTCCAAAAACCCTAGGGGAGTCGATTAAAATCAATTTCAGCCGCCGCAAATTTCAGAACCACCAGATCCAATCTAGATACCATCACAGAGGGGTTCATCATCCTCATTTGTGCCTCTCCGATGATGCGTGAGTAGTTCATTGTAGACCTACGGGTCCGTAGTTAGTAGCTAGATGGCTTCATCTCTCTCTTTTGATTCTCAATACAATGGTCTCTTGGAGATCTATTTGATGTAATTCGTTTTGCGGTGTGTTTGTTGGGATCCGATGAACTTTGAGTTTATGATCAGATCTATGTTTTATCCATGAAAGTTATTTGAGTCTTTTGATATTTTATATGCATGATTACATATAGCCTTGTATTTCTTCTTCGAATCTTTGGTTTAATAAGGCCAACTAGATCGATTTTTCTTGCCATGGGAAGAGGTGCTTTGTGATGGGTTCGATCTTACGGTGCTTGATTCCAGTGACAGAAGGGGAACCGACACGTATGTATCATTGCTATTAAGGCTAACAAGATGGGGTCTATTTCTACATAAATAGATATTGTCTACATCATGTCATCGTTCTTATTGCATTACTCCATTTCTTCATGAACTTAATACACTAGATGGATGCTGGATAGCGGTCGACGTGTGAAGTAATAGTAGTAGATGCAGGCAGGAGTCGGTCTACTAATCTTGGAGGTGATGCCTATATAATGATCATTGCCTGGATATTGTAATGATTATTTGAAGTTTTATCAATTGCCCAACAGTAATTTGTTTACCCACCGTATGCTATTTTTCTCGAGAGAAGCCACTAGTGAAATCTACGGGCCCCGGGTTTCTTCTTTATTATATTTGCCTTCGTGGTCTATTTTTATTTTCTTTTATTTTCTGATCTATAATCCAAAAATACAAAAATACCTTGCTGCCATTTTTATTTATTTATTTTATCTCGCGTTCCCACAAGATCTATTTATCCAATCTACTACAATTTTACCTATCCTTTTACCCGTGAGGGATTGACAACCCCTCTCTTACATCGGGTTGCAAGTATTTGTTCTTTGTGTACAGGAGTTGTTTACGTGGTGTTGCGTGGTTCTCCTACCGGTTCGATAAACTTGGTCTCATCACTGAGGGAAATACCTACCGTAGTTGTGCTGCATCATCCCTTCCTCTTTGGGGAAATACTGACGTAGTTCAAGCCGCATCAAAAGGAATTTCTGGCGCCGTTGCCGAGGTGACATCATCAACATCTACCTGGTTACTAATCACAAATTTCATCTCCTTGCAATTTACATTATTTGCCATTTGCATCCCGTTTTCCTCTCCCCCACTTCACAAAAATTTGCCATTTTATTCACCCTCTTTTTCCTCCGGGTTTCTCGTTGGAATTTTTGTTTGCTAGGATTTGTCACCATGAGTGACTTTGGTATGGCAAAAACAAATGATGGTCTAACTCCTAAAATTGGACAATTTGGCAATCTGGATGCTAAAACTGTTGTTTTGGGGCAAAGGAATGTTATAGGAAAAGAACGTATCCAAGAATTTTTCAATTGTGTTGGAAATTTAAGTCTTGATGATGTTCCTATACTTAAGAGGACTAAATCTTATGCGGAAGCTATTTCAGCGCTAGTTCTGAAACTTGGAAAACAAATTTATTCGTACTCATCCTACCTTGCAAAGATTGTTTTTCGGGTTACCCATTATAAAGAATCCCAAAGATAAAAAGTTGGCCACCCTTGTTCTTATGAATGAATTTGATTACATAGTATGGGAAGCAAGGGAAAATTTTGATTTCTATCGTATGAATCGTGAAAAACAAGTGATAGATGAAATTCTTTATAATAGTGATTATGTGCTAAGACATTTGCTTGGGGATAATCCAATCTTTGACGATAATCTTAAAAAGGAAGTCCCTATTTTAGATATAACCCAACAAGCTTTCAATGATATTAATCAACACTATGCTTGGATTGTTGCCGGAAATCAAAGAGGTTATGATGATAAGCAACTTGATAGTGCTGAAGTCTGTATGGATAAGGTGTTCTATGTTGTTTTTACAAAACCTCCTGACAAGGACACCTCTAAGGAAAATAAAAATAAATATGAAAACACTTAGATCTTTGCGTTATGCCTAGCTAGGGGCATAAAATGATAGCGCTTGTTGGGAGGAAACCCAATGAATAAAATTTATTTTATTCTTTTTCTTTCTGTTCTTGAGTGTTTGCACAATTATGCTACAGTTATGATTGTTTTTTTGTGTTTTAATTAGTGTTTGTACCATGCGAAGCCTTTGGGATCTTGTCGGGTGAAAGTTGCTTTGATCTTGTTGAAAAAACAGAAACTTTTGCGTCCAGAAACATAATTTTTAAAAATCACAGAAACGACGAAAAATTCTGAATTTTGACACATGATTAATATACAAATTGCTCACGTTGTCCTAATTTTTCAGAATTTTTGGAGTTACAGAAGTATTCGAAATATTCAGATATTCTGTTTTTGACAAATTCTGTTTTCGTTCTGTTATGTGCTTGTTTTGATGATTCTATGGTTTCCTTTAAAGAGTTTTTGCCATGGAAAAGTTAAAATACAGTAGATATAATACAATAACAAAATATGAATGGGTTTGCAATAGTACTTAAAGTAGTGATTTGCTTTCTTATACTAACGGAGCTCACGAAGGTTTTGTTGAGTTTTGTGTGATTGAAGTTTTCAAGTTTTGGGTGAGATCGCGATGGATGAAGGAACAAGGATTAGCAAAAGGATAAGCTTGGGGATGCTTGAGGCACCCCATATATTCAAGAAGTATCAAGCAACTGAGCTTGGGGATGCCCCTGAGTGGCA
Source organism: Aegilops tauschii subsp. strangulata (assembly GCF_002575655.3). Taxonomy (NCBI): domain Eukaryota; kingdom Viridiplantae; phylum Streptophyta; class Magnoliopsida; order Poales; family Poaceae; genus Aegilops; species Aegilops tauschii. The sequence continues at coordinate 9,847,891 of NC_053041.3, forward strand.
TCCCCTCTTTCTTCTAACAACCATCGGTATTTTACTTGAAACTATATTTTTATTCGTCATATATTATGAGTTTTGCTTGGAGCGTCTTGTATGATATGAGTATTTTCTTGGTTTTCTTTTTTTATTTTGTGTCATGAAGCCTTGCTGGACACACCTATTTGGGAGAGCCAAATTATGCTATGCTTGTTCATATGCTTTAATTTTTTAGAGCCTTGGAATTGCTCTAGTGCTTCACTTATATCTTTTTGAGCACGGTGTACTTTGATATTTTTGAAGAAATGCTCTCATGCTTCACTTAGATTAATTTGAGAGAAAGAAAGATGATGCTCATGTTCTTCACTTATATTTGTTTGAGCTTATTAAAAGCAACATATGAAACTAGTTCCGAAGTGATAGATATCCAAGGAGGATATAATAAAAACTTTCATGAAGATCATTGGACAAAATAAACTTGATTCTTTGTAAAGTTTTGAGATATGATGATAGTGATATGTTAGTCATGTTGTTGAGTAATTATGCTTTAGTAAGAATATTGGTGTTAAGGTTTGTGATTCCCTATGCAAGCACGAAAGTCAATAGTTATGCAATGAAATTACATCCTACTTGTGGTGCATTATTCGGTGTTAGTTATGCTTAATGCTCGCTTATGAGATTTTTTGTTTCTTGGTTGGATGCTTCTCAATCTTTTGCTAGCCTTCATTTGCACTAAGTATGATCACTACTTGTGCATCCAAAATCCTTTAAACCAGTTTTTGCCACATGAGTCCACTATACCTACCTATATGAGGTATTCTTCTGCCATTCTAACCAAATTTGTATGTGCCATCTCTAATTTTTAAAATAAATTTCTCTTTTGTGTGCTCGTACCACTGATGAAACTGTAGGGGGTGGCTGATATATTTCCATGCTAGATGTGTGATTCTCAAGATGTGTGTTTATGCACTTGTCATTGCACGAGAATACGGTAAAGGTATTAGGGATGCCCAGTCCCGAAATGAAAAATGAATTTACTTTATGTTGTCAAATAATAATTCCTTGGAAAGTGTTGGTATGGAAGGCACCCGTGGATATTGTCGTGGGAACAAGTCTTACAGTAAGAATTAGGGGTAAGTATGAGAGGGGAAGGACCTAGCTACGGCGAGTTCACGCCCTTCTTGGAGGAATTAACAGCCCTACGTCTCGGTGCTCGGGAGCTCGGTCGATTGGATTATGCGTGAAGTGTTACAAAGGGTGCGAACCCCCGTCCCTGAGAAGGGGGGTGGCTTATATAGAGTTCGCCAGTCCCCTCCAGTCCTCAGTTACGAAGGGTTTAAAGTACATAAAGAGGGGCATTACTGGTAACGCTAAATAATAAAGACACATGAATGACCATTAAGGCTGTGGAGTAAACGTCCGACCGTTGCTTCCTAGAGACACCTTAGATCTTCCAGTCATCGAGTGGTTCTTGTTGCGGTCGAGTGAGTACTCCTTGTCGAATGAAATTGGTATTTCGAGTGGATCTCACCTGGTCGAGTGGATGACTTTTATTCCTTGAATGCTAATAACTTTAGAGTACTGTCCTTGGGGAGGGTGTCTAGGTCAGCCTATGACCCTATCCTAGGTACATGTCGTCATTAGCCCCCGAATGGTTTAGGGTTTGAGTGAAAAAGGAGTTGAAGATGGTTCTGACTCGATATTTGTGCTTGGAAAGTGCCTTCCCTGGAATAGAGGACCATGTGACAACTTTGATTTTGTTTTTAGTCGCCATGATCCATTCATGAGTAGTCGAGTGGAACTTTGTTAATAGGATCCGAGTGTTGATATGGCATACAATCTTCGACGCGATTGCCTGGTCTGCCATTCTCAGATCTTGCGGGATTCGAAATTTGGGGAAGCGTGTGGGACGGAGCGGTCCGTAGTAAACGGAATAGAGTAAGCGCGGACGCCTCGGTCTCTGCGCTGCCTTTTTCGCCACGTACCGAGCGGGCGCCAGTTGCGGGATTTGACAGGATCGCCCGGGCCCATCTGTCAGCCACTCGGAAATGACATCATATAAGGTTGCGAGCCGGGGCGTTTTGCACAGTCCGTCTCTGTTTCATCTTCTTCCTCCTCTGTTCCTCCTCCGGAACCACATCTATCCTCGACTCCGCCTCCCATCCGCGCGCCCTCGCGGCGATGGTGAAGGACAAGACCGCGGCGTTGGAGCGTGCGAAGAAGGGAGCCGCGAAGGGGAAGTGGAAGAAGACCAGCCGGGGCGGGTCGTCATCGAGATCCGGCTTACCGCCCGGCTGGGTCCAAGGCAACTGGATTCTGTCCACCATTCGGTTGGCCGATTTGCAAGATCTGGCTGAGAGTGGTGTGATCGAGCATGGATCTTGGAGGCTCCCAGGGGACGAGACAGAGCTGCAGCCTCAGGAGGGTGAGTGTGTTTTACTCGCCACTCACGTCGACCGTGGTTTCTCCTTGCCTCCACATCCTTTCTTCCGTGGTTTCCTGAACTTCTTTGGAGCTCAACTCCACCATTTCTCTCCTAACACCATCACATATCTTGCTGCTTTTGTCTCCATGTGCGAAAACTTCTTGGGTTGTCGACCGCACTGGGGCTTGTTTAAGCATATTTTTACTTGCCGCTCGCAAACCGTGAAGAAAGCCAGCCTGAGTGATGAGAAAACCCAGGTGATACAGATGCGCGGGGGCTTGGGTATCCAGATGAGGGGGAAGAGCACCTTTCCTACTATGACTCTCCCTGACTCGGTTAGAGGATGGCAGTCGACTTGGTTTTATTGCAAAGACAAGTCGACCCCTACCCAGTCGACCGGTCTTCCCCCCTTTTCCTTGGAGCGAGTTTGGAAACCCACTTCTTTGACGATGGATCCAGCAGAGAAGGTAGAAGTGTCCATGCTGATGGAGCGGGTGGTTCAACTGATCCGCGAGGGAGTGACTAGAATGGATCTGCTCGAAGTATTTCTCAGTCGACGCATCCAACCTCTCCGAGCTTGTGATCATCCCATGTGGATGTACTCAGGGATCGAGGATTCCACTCGGATTCATCCAGAGGATGTTGATGAGAATACTATGTCACAGTGGGTGCAAGGCATCACCGGGAACAAAGCTAACCCCGAGGGGTCCCGGAGAGTCCTGCCATTCGACACCAACAACCAGCCAGACAAGGTTCGATCTTTCCTTCCGAGCGTTTTCCATCCTAATTTTCAGTCGCCCATTTGAGTCGACTGTTTCTCATTTGCTTCTGTGGCTTTGCAGATCTATACGAAAACATACTCAATGCCGAATGGAGAGCAAGAGCAGTATCGCGAAGGAGGGGAAAGTGGAGGCGAGGGCAGCATGGACTGGCAATCTGATGGAGACGGGGAGGAGGAGGAGAGCGAGGACTCGAGCAGCGGCGAAGAATTCGAGTCACCGCCCCACACTGAAAAGCGTTCCAAGCAACTCCATGACCCAGCGAGTGTCCATGGCAAGGTGGCTGCGCCGACTGGACAATCTTCCAGCGCACTCGAACTTCATCTCCGGTGCCGACTGAAAAGGCTCCAAAGCAGCCCAAAGTTGCAGCATCGAAGCCTCGGAAGGCTTTGCCCAAGATCAAGATCGACATCCTAGTCGCTGCTGCGTAAGTGTCTTGGACCTTTCTCTTATTACAAAAGTCTTTGTTGTCGACTCGTTTCTTGACTTAACCGAGTGGATCTTGAAACTCATAGTGCTGCAACTTCTGCGACTTCTATGGACCTTTATAAGGGAAACGATGAGGAAGCTGGAGATGCCGCCACTTCAAAAGCTGGTATGACTTATGTTATTCTGTTTTGCTTTTGCTGACTTGACTTCCGGTCGACTGAATTCTTGCGGTTGAATCCTTTCAGCCCCGATGAATGTCATTGATCTTCCAGACGATGATGAAGACGTGCCTCAGCAGCCTTTGGAGAGGAGGGGCAGGACTTCAGGCAGGAGGACGCGGGCCAACAAGAAACCGCCAACAACACTTGCACCAGAACAGACGACTCAATGATCTGGAGATCTCAATCGAACCTCTGTTACTTTCGCTGATCCTGTGTCGACTGCACAAGCTTCAGTCTCGTCCGTGCAGGTCCATGCCTCGGATCCTCAAGCTGCTGTGACTGCTTCGCCGAATCCATTGTTCACCACCTATTATGTCCCGGAGGACCCCGCTGAAGCTGCCAAGGAAGCCATTCGACAAGCGGGCCTGATGAAGGAACAAATGAAGGTGGTGCGAGAGGCTAGTCAAGCTGTCTATGACGCCAGCTCTGCTCTCAAGCCAATGTTCAGGTCAGTTGTCTTCCGACTGACTTTTCAACTTGTCGCTTGTTCTGTTAGGATATGCTATCTGAAAATTGTCTCCACTTGACGCTTGCTCTGTTTGGATATGCTATCTGAAAACCTGCTTTAACTTACATCTGTACACCCACTGGGTGTTGCTGCTTGCGATTTTTCTTGAGTAGCTTTTCCGCTTGAGTCGACTAGGCAGCGTCGAGTGTATTAATACCTTTGAACCAGTGGGGGCACGTTGAGTGCACCCACTGGGTGTAGTCCCCAAGGCCACTGTCAACTGTTCTGACTCGACGATGGTCTTTGAACGAAATTTGCTTTGATTATTCTTCCACTCGTTCTGGGCAGACCATGTCGAGTGGAATTAGGTCTAGTGGGGGCACGCAGAGTGCACCCACTGGGTGTAGTCCCTGAGACCGTAGTCGACTGCTGGCAGTTGGCTGTGGTATGAAAACATATCTTCTTTTTTGTCTTCTCTCGACTGGTCGGACCAAGTCGATCGAACCGGTGGGGGCACGCTAAGTGCACCCACTGGGTGTAGTCCCCGAGACTACTGTTGGATGTTTTAGATTCAGCAGTAGTCTTAGAACTGTTTGAACTGCCTTTCATTGCTCAGAAGCAACTAATCTGTTCTTGTCGACTGACTGTCTATTCTTTGCAGAGATCTTGTGAGCTTGGAACTCGTTATACCGACTTGGAAAAGAAACAGATCCAGCCCGACCTTGATCTGAAACATGCTCAAGAGAACTTGCAGAAGGCTAGGGACGAAGCAATTGATATGGCAGGTGAGGGCTTGTCGACTGTCTTTTGTCTTGTCTTCCCATTCCTTGTTCTGACCCAAATGTTATTTCTTGCAGAAAAAATGAGGCAGGCTCTGGAGAAGAAGGACCGAGATCTTGCAGAGGCGCAGAAGGCTGCTCAAGAAAAGACCACACTTGCTGAAAAGAAACTGGCTTCAGTCGGCAAGCTGGAAGAAGAGAACGCCAAGCTGAAAACCGCCCTCGATGAAGCCAACAAGGAATCAACCCGATTGAAGAAGGACAAGGAGGCCCTCAATGACAAAGCTAGTGACCTGGTGCGGAGGAGGGACGAGCTGGAGACTTATCTGGGAGGTCTTTCCCAAAAGTTGTTCCTTATGCTTGAAGGTATTTTCTTCTCCCGACTGATTTGTTGTTGTCGACTCTGTATGTCACTGTCGATTCACTACTTGCTTGTGTACACAGAATTCTGTCAGAACTTCGAGGAGGAGACTAAGCGGATTGAAACGAACTTGGACCCTATCAACCCTCCAATCAAAGATGAAGCTACCAGGAATGTACTCCGACTGGAATCTCGTCTTGCGAGCGCCAAGGATTACATTGCTCGATTGAAAGTGGCAGTCTCACGAGTCGACACCATGCTCTGGCCCGGAGCTACGCTTCGGAATGATCTTGAATCTTTGATGGCTCGACTCAACGAAATCCCTGGTCGAGTGCAAGAATGGAAGAAATCCTCTGCTCGTTGTGGCGCTGATGTGGCTCTGTCCTTGGTTCGCGCCCAATGCAAGGAGGTCAGAGAAGAGAAGCTTGCTGCAATCAAGGTTGCCAACACCAAGAAACTCCAATTCCAGTCTTTCCTGGAGACATTCATCGACGCAGCCACTCAGATTGCAGATGGAATCGACTTGGATGAATTCGTCGAGCCGGCCAGTCCTCCTCCTGAGGAGTGAAAAAACATTAAACCTCGCTTTAAATTTGCCTCGGAATGCCGAGTGGTTATTGTAACCGTTAAACTCCTTCGGGCCAGATGTCCGAGTACTCTTATCCGCGGTTTTGAACCTTAGGATTTATCTGAACTTGGTTTATTCTTGATTATTGTCACCCTTTTTTGCTGAAGTATTTGCCTCCGAGTGGAATTTGCCTTTCCATTCGGAACATCTCTCTGAAGAGATGGGTCGCAGATGACCAGCACCTTCACGTCCTTGCGGATCGGGACAGAGCAAACATTGTACTTGTGTCGGAGCTCAGAGGAGAGAATCGCGGACGACCTGCACCTCGTCGTCCTTGTGGATCGGGATGGAGCAAACATTGTACTTGTGTCGGAACTCAGAGGAGAGAGTCGCGGACGACCTGCACCTCGTCGTCGTCTGGCTTCTTAAGTAAGAGGTTTGCTTTTTACCCGACCGTTTTTTAAAATACTTAGGCGAGTACTGGACTGCAGCTAAGCCTCCGAGTGAGAGGATTGCTCTTCACTCGGTAGGATTTTTAAATACTTAGGCGAGTACTGGACTGCAGCTAAGCCTCCGAGTGAGAGGATTGATCTTCACTCGGTAGGATTTTTAAATACTTAGGCGAGTACTGGACTGCAGCTAAGCCCCCGAGTGGGAGGGTTGCTCCCCACTCTGTAGGATTTTTCAAACTTAGGCGAGTACTGGACTGCAGCTAAGCCCCCGAGTGAGAGGATTGCTCTTCACTCGGTTGGATGTTTAAACCCTTAGGTGAGTACTGGACTGCAGCTAAGCCCCCGGGTGAAAGGATTGCTCTTCACTCGATAGGATTTTTAAATACTTAGGCGAGTACTGGACTGCAGCTAAGCCTCCGAGTGAGAGGGTTGCTCTTCACTCGGTAGGATTTTTAAATGCATAGGCGAGTACTGGACTGCAGCTAAGCCCCCGAGTGAGAGGATTGCTCTTCACTCGGTAGGATTTTTAAACACTTAGGCGAGTATTGGACTGCAGCTAAGCCCCTGAGTGAGAGGATTGCTCTTCACGTGATAGGATTTTTAAATACTTAGGCGAGTACTGGACTGCAGCTAAGCCCCCGAGTGAGAAGATTGCTCTTCACTTGGTAGGATTTTTAAATACTTAGGCGTGTACTGGACTGCAACTAAGCCCCCGAGTGAGAGGATTGCTCTTCACTCGGTAGGATTTTTAAATACTTAGGCGAGTACTGGACTGCAGCTAAGCCCCCGAGTCAGAGGATTGCTCTTCACTCTGTAGGATTTTTAAATACTTAGGCGAGTACTGGACTGCAGCTAAGCCCCCGAGTGAGAGGATTGCTCTTCACTCGGTAGGATTTTTAAACACTTAGGCGAGTACTGGACTGCAGCTAAGCCCCCGGGTGAAAGGATTGCTCTTCACTCGATAGGATTTTTAAATACTTAGGTGAGTACTGGACTGCAGCTAAGCCTCCGAGTGAGAGGGTTGCTCTTCACTCGGTAGGATTTTTAAATACATAGGCGAGTACTGGACTGCAGCTAAGCCCCCGAGTGAGAGGATTGCTCTTCACTCAGTAGGATTTTTAAACACTTAAGCGAGTATTGGACTGCAGCTAAGCCCCTGAGTGAGAGGATTGCTCTTCACTCGATAGGATTTTTAAATACTTAGGCGAGTACTGGACTGCACCTAAGCCCCCGAGTGAGAAGATTGCTGTTCACTTGGTAGGATTTTTAAATACTTAGGCGTGTACCGGACTGCAGCTAAGCCCCCGAGTGAGAGGATTGCTCTTCACTCGGTAGGATTTTTAAATACTTAGGCGAGTACTGGACTGCAGCTAAGCCCCCGAGTCAGAGGATTGCTCTTCACTCTGTAGGATTTTTAAATACTTAGGCGAGTACTGGACTGCAGCTAAGCCCCCGAGTGAGAGGATTGCTCTTCACTCGGTAGGATTTTTAAACACTTAGGCGAGTACTGGACTGCAGCTAAGCCCCCGGGTGAAAGGATTGCTCTTCACTCGATAGGATTTTTAAATACTTAGGTGAGTACTGGACTGCAGCTAAGCCTCCGAGTGAGAGGGTTGCTCTTCACTCGGTAGGATTTTTAAATACATAGGCGAGTACTGGACTGCAGCTAAGCGCCCGAGTGAGAGGGTTGCTCTTCACGCGATAGGATTTTTAAATACTTAGGCGAGTACTGGACTGCAGCTAAGCCCCCGAGTGAGAGGATTGCTCTTCACTTGGTAGGATTTTTAAATACTTAGGCGTGTACTGGACTGCAGCTAAGCCCCCGGGTGAGAGGATTGCTCTTCACTCGGTAGGATTTTTAAATACTTAGGCGAGTACTGGACTGCAGCTAAGCCCCCGAGTCAGAGGATTGCTCTTCACTCTGTAGGATTTTTAAATACTTAGGCGAGTACTGGACTGCAGCTAAGCCCCCGAGTGAGAGGATTGCTCTTCACTCGGTAGGATTTTTAAACACTTAGGCGAGTACTGGACTGCAGCTAAGCCCCCGGGTGAAAGGATTGCTCTTCACTCGATAGGATTTTTAAATACTTAGGTGAGTACTGGACAGCAGCTAAGCCTCCGAGTGAGAGGGTTGCTCTTCACTCGGTAGGATTTTTAAATACATAGGCGAGTACTGGACTGCAGCTAAGCCCCCGAGTGAGAGGATTGCTCTTCACTCGGTAGGATTTTTAAACACTTAAGCGAGTATTGGACTGCAGCTAAGCCCCTGAGTGAGAGGATTGCTCTTCACTCGATAGGATTTTTAAATACTTAGGCGAGTACTGGACTGCACCTAAGCCCCCGAGTGAGAAGATTGCTGTTCACTTGGTAGGATTTTTAAATACTTAGGCGTGTACCGGACTGCAGCTAAGCCCCCGAGTGAGAGGATTGCTCTTCACTCGGTAGGATTTTTAAATACTTAGGCGAGTACTGGACTGCAGCTAAGCCCCCGAGTCAGAGGATTGCTCTTCACTCTGTAGGATTTTTAAATACTTAGGCGAGTACTGGACTGCAGCTAAGCCCCCGAGTGAGAGGATTGCTCTTCACTCGGTAGGATTTTTAAACACTTAGGCGAGTACTGGACTGCAGCTAAGCCCCCGGGTGAAAGGATTGCTCTTCACTCGATAGGATTTTTAAATACTTAGGTGAGTACTGGACTGCAGCTAAGCCTCCGAGTGAGAGGGTTGCTCTTCACTCGGTAGGATTTTTAAATACATAGGCGAGTACTGGACTGCAGCTAAGCGCCCGAGTGAGAGGATTGCTCTTCACGCGATAGGATTTTTAAATACTTAGGCGAGTACTGGACTGCAGCTAAGCCCCCGAGTGAGAAGATTGCTCTTCACTTGGTAGGATTTTTAAATACTTAGGCGTGTACTGGACTGCAGCTAAGCCCCCGAGTGAGAGGATTGCTCTTCACTCGGTAGGATTTTTAAATACTTAGGCGAGTACTGGACTGCAGCTAAGCCCCCGAGTCAGAGGATTGCTCTTCACTCTGTAGGATTTTTAAATACTTAGGCGAGTACTGGACTGCAGCTAAGCCCCCGAGTGAGAGGATTGCTCTTCACTCGGTAGGATTTTTAAACACTTAGGCGAGTACTGGACTGCAGCTAAGCCCCCGGGTGAAAGGATTGCTCTTCACTCGATAGGATTTTTAAATACTTAGGTGAGTACTGGACTGCAGCTAAGCCTCCGAGTGAGAGGGTTGCTCTTCACTCGGTAGGATTTTTAAATACATAGGCGAGTACTGGACTGCAGCTAAGCCCCCGAGTGAGAGGATTGCTCTTCACTCGGTAGGATTTTTAAACACTTAAGCGAATATTGGACTGCAGCTAAGCCCCTGAGTGAGAGGATTGCTCTTCACTCGATAGGATTTTTAAATACATAGGCGAGTACTGGACTGCAACTAAGCCCCCGAGTGAGAAGATTGCTGTTCATTTGGTAGGATTTTTAAATACTTAGGCGTGTACTGGACTGCAGCTAAGCCCCCGAGTGAGAGGATTGCTCTTCACTCGGTAGGATTTTTAAATACTTAGGCGAGTACTAGACTGCAGCTAAGCCCCCGAGTCTGAGGATTGCTCTTCACTCTATAGGATTTTTAAATACTTAGGCGAGTACTGGACTGCAGCTAAGCCCCCGGGGGAGAGGATTGCTCTTCACTCGATAGGATTTTTAAATACTTAGGCGAGTACTGGACTACAGCTAAGGCCCCGAGCGAGAGGATTGCTCTTCACTCGATAGGATTTTTAAATACTTTGGTGAGTATTGGACTGCAGCTAAGCCCCCGAGTGAGAGGATTGCTCTTCACTCGGTAGGATTTTTAAATACTTAGGCGAGTACTGGACTGCAGCTAAGCCCCCGAGTGAGAGGCTGGCTCTACACTCGGTAGGATTTTCTTTTAAATACTTAGGCGAAACGGATTCACAGCTAAGCCTCCGAGTAAGAGGCTGGCTCAACACTCGGTAGGATTTTCTTTTAAATACTTGGGCGAAACGGATTCGCAACTAAGCCGCCGAGTGAGAGGCTAACCTTTCACTTGGTAAAAAAATTTACACACTTAGGCGAAACGGATTCGCAGCTAAGACACCCACTTGGGGTGATTTTTTACACAAGTAGATGCAAGAGTAAATATTTAAGAGACTGCAAGGTTATGTCTTTGATAAACAAACTTAAAGGTATTTCTTATTACATCTCAGCGGTCTGAATGCTTAAGTATAAATACGGCGGAGTAGCTCTGCATTCCAAGAACACGGCTCGTCCTTGTCGTGCTCCACATTGTAGAGGTGATATGCACCATTGTGGAGCACCTTGGTGATGATGACGGAACCTTCCCAGGCGGGGGCAAGCTTTTGCGGCCGTTGTTGATCCACTCGAAGAACCAGAACTTCTTCTTGAAATGCTTGACCCTTTACTTTCCTGGCGTGGAACCGACGAAGATCTTGCTGATAAATAGTCGACCTGATTAAGGCCATCTCTCTTTCCTCTTCCAGAAGATCAACAACATCTTGCCGAGCTTGTTCTGCTTCGGCTTCTGAGAAAAGTTCCACTCGGGGTGCATTATGAAGCAAATCACTCGGAAGCACAGCTTCAGCCCCATAGACCAAGAAGAATGGGGTTCGGCCAATCGACCGATTCGGCGTTGTCCTTAATCCCCAAAGTACTGATGGTAGCTCGTCAACCCAAGCGCCTGCAGCATGCTTGAGGTCTCGCATCAATCGGGGTTTCAACCCTTTGAGGATCAAACCATTTGCTCTTTCTGCTTGCCCATTCGACTGTGGGTGGGCGACTGAAGCATAATCGACCTGAGTGCCTTGGGATGCACAGAAATCTCTAAACTCTTCCGAATCAAAATTCGACCCATTGTCTGTTATGATGTTGTGCGGAACTCCATATCTGAACGTTAGCTCTCTGATAAAACTGACGGTCATGCCTGCTTCAAGGTTCTTGATTGGTTTAGCTTCGATCCATTTAGTGAACTTGTCGACTGCAACTAGCACATGGGTGAAGCCGCTTCTGCCAGTCCTTAGAGGTCCAACCATGTCCAAACCCCAAATAGCAAACGGCCAGACGAGTTGAATAGTTTTCAAAGCTGATGCAGGCTTGTGAGACATGATGGAGTAGAACTGATAGCCCTCACACTTGTCAACTATCTCTTTCGCCATCTCGTTGGCATGCGGCCAGTAAAACCCTGCTCGGTATGCTTTGGCCATGATGGTCCGAGAGGACGCATGGTGACCATAGGTCCCCGAGTGGATATCATTGAGGATCATTCGGCCTTCTTCTGGTGTGATGCACCGCTGAGCGACTCCAGTTACACTCTCTCTGTAAAGCTGCCCACCCATCACAGTGAAGGCTTTGGATCGACAGACAATTTGACGGGCTTCTTCTTCATCCTCCGGGAGCTCTTTCCTGAGAATATATGCAATATAAGGCACCGTCCAGTCGGGAGTGATGACCAAAACCTCCATGACCAAGTCGACCATCGCTGGGATTTCAACTTCAGTCGGTTCGGTGGAACTCTTGGGTTGCGGGGGCTCTTCTATGAAAGGATCTTCTTGTACTGACGGGGTGTGGAGGTGTTCTAGAAACACATTGCTGGGAATTGGTTCGCGCTTCGAGCCAATCTTAGCTAGCTCATCAGCAGCTTGATTCTTCAGTCGGGGAACGTGATGGAGCTCCAAACCATCAAACTTCTTCTCTAGCTTTCTCACTGCATTGCAATATCCTGTCATAGCTGGGCTCCTGACATCCCATTCCTTCATCACTTGATTCACAACTAGATCTGGGTCGCCATATACCATCAGGCGACGGACGCCGAGTGTGATGGCCATACGCAACCCATATAAGAGTGCTTCGTATTCTGCTTCGTTGTTGGAGGAATCAAAGTGAATCTGGAGAACATAGCTGAGTTTGTCACCTCGTGGGGATACCAAGACTACCCCAGCACCTAAACCGTTCAACATCTTAGACCCATCAAAGAACATGGTTCAATGATCTGACTGGACTTGAGTCGGGAGTTGCTGTTCAGTCCACTCGACGAGGAAATCTGCTATTGCCTGGGACTTGATTGCTTTTTTCGCCTCAAACTTGATATCTAGTGGTCCAAGTTCAATCGCCCATTTCGCCACTCAACCAGTTGGATCTCTATTGTTCAAAATCTCTGATAGTGGAGCGTCGCTGATGACTGAAATCGAGTGATCTGAAAAATAGTGCACAACTTTCTTCACAATCAAGTAGATTCCATAGACAAGCTTCTGGTAATGCGGGTATCTCTGCTTGGATGGAGTCAAGACTTTAGAAATATAATAGATTGGGCGTTGAACTTTATAGGCCTTGCCTTCCTCCTCCCGCTCGACCGTGAGTACTGTATTGACAACTTGTCTAGTGGCTGCAATGTAAAGCAGTAAAGGCTCTTTGCTTATTGGAGAAGCAAGCACCGGCTGGGTGGAGAGCAAGGATTTGAGTTCTGTAAACGCTGCGTCAGCTTCAGGAGTCCACTCGAACTTGTCAAACTTTTTCATCAGTCGGTCAGAGATAATGCCTTCTCGCCGAGATGAGAGATGAATCGGCTCAAAGCAGCCAATCGACCAGTAAGCTTCTGCATATCGTGAATGCGCACGGGACGCTTCATTCGGAGAATGGCCCCAACTTTGTCTGGGTTAGCGTCGATCCCTCGTTCAGAAACGAGAAAACCGAGTAACTTTCCACCGGGAACTCCGAATGTACACTTTGATGGATTCAGCTTGATATCATACTTTCTCAGGTTGGCAAAGGTTTCAGCGAGGTCAGTCAGTAGGTCGGAACCTTTACGCGACTTAACCATGATGTCATCCATGTATGCTTCCACATTCCGACTGATCTGAGTGAGCAACCACTTCTGAATCAAGCGCATGAATGTGGCGCCAGCATTCCTGAGACCAAAAGGCATGGTGACAAAACAAAAGCACCCGAATGGGGTGATGAAGGCTGTCTTTATTTCGTCGGGTCCATACAGTCAGATCTGATGATACCCGGAATAAGCGTCCAGGAAGGACAAACGCTCGCACCCCGCAGTCGAGTCGACTATTTGATCAATGCGGGGGAGCGGAAAATGATCTTTCAGGCAGGCCCGATTGATATGCTTGAAGTCAATGCACATGCGAAGTGAATCGTTTTTCTTGGGGACCATAACCACATTGGCGAGCCACTCGGAATGGTATATTTCTCGGATGAACTCAGCCGCCAGAAGCCGAGCCACTTCTTCATCAATTGCTTTCCTTTTCTCCATGACGGACCGACAGAAATCTTCCTTGACTGGTTTTGCTTTGGGGTCGGGTCGCAAACGGTGCTCAGCCAGATCCCTGGGTACACCTGGCATGTCAGAAGGTTTCCATGCGAAGATGTCCCAGTTCTCACGGAGGAACTGGGTGAGCGCTTCTTCCTATTTGCTATCGAGTGTTGTTGATATATGAGTCGGAGCAACATTTGGGTCAGTCGGGTGGACGTGAACTGCTTTAGTTTCCCCTAACGACTGAAATGCGGAATCAGAAGCAGGTTTTTTAGCTCGGAGCAAATCACTTGGATCTGCGTTCCTCTTATGCTCTTCCCACTCGACCGCTGCCAACTGCTCATCAGCAATCTTCAAGCCCTTCTGGAAGCACTCTTCTGCTCGCTGTCGATTGCCGGTAACTGTGATCACGCCCCTTGGGCCAGGCATCTTCAATTTAAGATACACATAGCATGGTTGAGCCATGAACCGGGCATAGGCTGGCCTGCCCAGGATAGCATGATAAGCGCTTTGGAAATCCACAACCTCAAATGTCATCTTCTCCTTACGGAAATTCTTTGAATCGCCGAAAACCACGTCAAGGGCAATCTGGCCGAGTGATTCGGCTTTCTTCCCAGGGATGACGCCAAGAAATCTCATATTGCTCTCACTGAGCTTGGACATCGGAATGCCCATCCCATGGAGGGTCTCAGCATACAAAATGTTAAGCCACTGCCACCATCCATTAAGACTTTTGTTAGTCAGGTTCCTTCAACCACTGGGTCGACCACCAACGCCTGCCTCCCAGGGGTGGCCACACGCGTTGGGTGATCAGACTGGTCGAATGTGATGGCAGTCTGGGACCACTTCAATTATGCGGGTGTTGCCAGAGCAACCATGTTCACTTCTCTGTTGATTACCTTCAGTCGACTCTTACTCTCGACGTCAGCGAAGATCACCAAAGTTGCATCAATATGAGGGTAACCATCATCCTTATCTTTCTCTTCATCTTTATCAGTCTCTTTCTCTTTCCCACTCGACTGTCCTTCTTTGACTTGCTGAATTAGCAATCTACACTGCCGAGTGGTGTGCTTGGGGTAAATCAGGTTCCCCTCCTCATCCTTCTTGGTGTGAATATAGCACGGCAAATCCATCACATCATTTCTAGCCTGATATTTCACCTTCTTGGGAATCCACAGCCCTCTAGGTTTTCCCTCGAACTTCCCTTGGGCTACAACTACGACTTCACTCGGACCTACAGGCTCAGCCTTGAGTTTCTGCTTCTTATTGAAGTTTCCATCGCCATGATCTTGGGAAACTGGTTTATTCTTGTCGCTACGGAGTCGGTCTTCTTCTTCACCATTCGCGTACCGAGTGGCAATCTCCATCATCCGAGCCAGAGTCATATCTCTAGTCCGACCAAACTTCAGGTTGAGCTCGCGGTAGCGAACGCCTTCCTTGAAGGCACAAATTGCTTGGTGATGAGATACTCCCTCCATGGTATTATGGAGAGTGGTCCACCTCTGGATATAATCCCTCAAGGTTTCATTTGGCTTGTGAACACAGTGTTGCAACTCTGTTAAACCAGCAGGCCTTTTGCAAGTACCTTCGAATGTTCTGACAAACACTTGAGGCAGTTCTCCCCAACTGTAAATACTGCCGGGGGCCAACTGATTGAGGCAAGCTCTTGCTGACCCCTCAAGCATCAGAGGAAGATGCTTCATAGCCACATCATCATTTCCGCCACCGATCTAAACAGCCACTCGGTAGTCTTCTAACCAGGTATCAGGCTTCGACTCACCAGTGAATTTGCTAACTCCAGTCGCCAACCTGAAGTTGGGAGGAACCTCCGCTGCTCTGATGGCTCTGCTGAAACACTCTGGACCAGAAACATGCACTCTGCTTCCAGTCGGGTGATCTCTGTCTTGCCTTTCCCTATGTGCCCGATTTTGGTCGACTAGACCTTGCACCAATATGGACCTCACGTCAAACCCTGGATCTCTTGGGTCGAATGGTACTCTCCGCTCGTCACTGTGCTGCTGCCTGTCATCATAATGACGGGGCACATAAGATCCGCCCCTTGGAGGGGGCGTTGGCACTTGACGGCGGTCGTCTTGGCCGAGCCGATGATCATACTGCTCGTGGCTCCGACCCAAGTACTGCTCTTGGCGTCGCCCATGTCCTTCACGCCGCGGAGGCGATCTTGGGCTGTGGGCCGACTGACCTGTATCGGCTACCACGGATCTGCTTTGAATCCTGTTGCGCGACTGAGAAACTGACGCGTTCTGATCTCCAGCTGCTCGAAGCAGCGTCCGGATCTGCAGTAAACCTCTTCCAGCCTTTGACTGGGATGGCTGTATTGACTCTGCTATGCGGGCCGCAGCTTTAAGATTTTGAATCGGCGTGCGGTATACCTGGGTTTCTCGAGGAAACAACTGCCGCTGCCGCCGACGGGACTCGGGAACCAGTCGACGGGCTCGATCGTCGAGTGATTGTTGAAGGTTCTCCAGACGCGCGCGTTCAGCCAGAGTGGCTTGGCGCGCGATCTCCAAGGCCCCGGCCTCAGCAGTCTCCCCGACGATAGGGGTGTGGAGTGCCTCCTCGTTGCGACGGTGCAGTTCATCCCTTTGCTCTGACGTGAGAGCTTCGGGGTGGTACTCGTCATGCCCGTGGGATGGGCCATCGTCACCTCCGCCTTCGCCACCGCTGCGGAAGCCGGGTGGACCGCGGGGAGTGTCGAGCATTAGGACTTTAGCCGCCGGATCGCTGCTATCACACTCGGACAGAGAATCGACGGAATCATTCGACAGATCGAAAAATCCGTAGAGAGATTCGTCGGGCTCGATTGCCACGACTTGGGGGTGGCCGACTAGCCAGCCACCGCATGCCTAACCCACCGCTGGAGCCGTGATCGACCAGATTGCTTGCGGCGTCGAGCAGCGGGGAGCGAAGAGACCACGGGAGCCAACTGATACTGGGTCGACGGCTGCCGCAGTAAGACGCACGCGCGAAAGTGCGTCGCCGCGCGGACGGCGTGCGCCTCGACGTCAAGAGGAGCTTCATGGAGCCAGGCGGAGTCGTCAGCAATGAAGACGAGCGCGCCGAGACGGATCTCGCGGCCCTCAGCCAAACCACCACCGGAAACCATGGCGAAAGGAGTCAAAAAAAACTGCAACCTCGCCGGAAGTCGCTAAGATGCTTTGCCCCATGGTGGGCACCAACTATCGTGGGAGCAAGTCTGACAGTAAGAATCAGGGGTAAGTATGAGAGGAGAAGGACCTAGCTACGGCGAGGTTGTGCATGCAAGATATACGACTTCAGGCCCTTCTCGGAGGAAGTAACAGCCCTATGTCTCAGTGCTCGGGAGCTCGTGAAGGAAATATGCCCTAGAGGCAATAATAAAGTGTTATTTATTTCCTTATATCATGATAAATGTTTATTATTCATGCTAGAATTGTATTAACCGGAAACATAATACATGTGTGAATACATAGACAAACAGAGTGTCACTAGTATGCCTCTACTTGACTAGCTCGTTAATCAAAGATGGTTATGTTTCCTAGCCATAGACATGAGTTGTCATTTGATTAACGGGATCACCTCATTAGGAGAATGACGTGATTGACTTGACCCATTCCGTTAGCTTAGCACTCGATCGTTTAGTATGTTGCTATTGCTTTCGTTCATGACTTATACATGTTCCTATGACTATGAGATTATGCAACTCCCGTTTACCGGAGGAACACTTTGTGTGCTACCAAACGTCACAACGTAAATGGGTGATTATAAAGGTGCTCTACAGGTGTCTCCAAAGGTACTTGTTGGGTTGGCGTATTTCGAGATTAGGATTTGTCACTCCGATTGTCGGAGAGGTATCTCTGGGCCCACTCGGTAATGCACATCACTATAAGCCTTGCAAGCATTGTGACTAATGAGTTAGTTGCGGGATGATGTGTTACGGAACGAGTAAAGAGACTTGCCGGTAACGAGATTGAACTAGGTATCGAGATACCGACGATCGAATCTCGGGCAAGTAACATACCGATGACAAAGGGAACAACGTATGTTGTTATGCGGTCTGACCGATAAAGATCTTCGTAGAATATGTGGGAGCCAATATGGGCATCCAGGTCCCGCTATTGGTTATTGACCAGAGAGGTGTCTCAGTCATGTCTACATAGTTCTCGAACCCGTAGGGTCCGCACGCTTAACATTACGATGACAGTTTTATTATGAGTTTATGTATGTTGATGTACCGAAGGAGTTTGGAGTCCCGGATGAGATCGGGGACATGACAAGAAGTCTCGAAATGGCCGAGATGTAAAGATCGATATATTGGACGACTATATTCGGACTTCGGAAAGGTTCCGAGTGATTCGGGTATTTTTCGGAGTACCGGAGAGTTACGGGAATTCGTATTGGGCCTTAATGGGCCATACGGGAAAGGAGAGAAAGACCCCAAAGGGTGGCCGCACCCCTCCCCATGGGCTAGTCCGAATTGGACTAGGGAGGGGGGGCGCCCCCTTCCTTCTTTCTCCTTCCCCCTTCCCTTCTCCTACTCCCACAAGGAAAGGAGGAGTCCTACACCCGGTGGGAGTAGGACTCCCCCCTTTGGCGCGCCTCTCCCCTTGGCCGGCTGCCTCCCCCTTGCTCCTTTATATACGGGGGCAGGGGGCACCCCAGACACACAACAATTGATCCTTGAGATCTCTTAGCCGTGTGCGGTGCCCCCCCACCATATTACACCTCGATAATACCGTTGCGGAGCTTAGGCGAAGCCCTGCATCGGTGGAACATCATCATCGTCACCACGCTGTCGTGCTGACGAAACTCTCCCTCAACGCTCGGCTGGATTGGAGTTCGAGGGACATCATCGAGCTGAACGTGTGTAGAACTCGGAGGTGCCGTACGTTCGGTACTTGATCGGTCGGATCGTGAAGACGTACGACTACATCAACCGCGTTGTGATAACGCTTCCGCTGTCGGTCTACGAGGGTACGTGGACAACACTCTCCCCTCTCGTTGCTATGCATCACCATGATCTTGCGTGTGCGTAGGAATTTTTTTTGAAATTACTACGTTCCCCAACAGTGGCATCCGAGCCTGGTTTTATGCGTTGATGCTATGCACGAGTAGAACACAAGTGAGTTGTGGGCGATATAAGTCATACTGCTTACCAGCATGTCATACTTTGGTTCAGCGGTATTGTGAGATGAAGCGGCCCGGACCGACATTACGCGTACGCTTACGTGAGACTGGTTTCACCGTTTGGAGCACTCGTTGCTTAAAGGTGACTGGTGGGTGTCTGTCTCTCTCACTTTAGTTGAACCGAGTGTGGGTACGCCCGGTCCTTGCGAAGGTTAAAACAGCACCAACTTGACAAACTATCGTTGTGGTTTTGATGCGTAGCTAAGAATGGTTCTTGCTAAGCCCATAGCAGCCACGTAAAACTTGCAACAACAAAGTAGAGCACGTCTAACTTGTTTTTGCAGGGCATGTTGTGATGCGATATGGTCAAGACATGATGTGATATAATTTGTTGTATGAGATGATCATGTTTTGTAACCGAGTTATCGGCAACTGGCAGGAGCCATATGGTTGTCGCTTTATTGTATGAGATGCAATCGCCATGTAATAGTTTTACTTTATCACTAAGCGGTAGCGATAGTCGTAAAAGCAATTATTTGGCGAGACGACAACGATACTATGATGGAGATCAAGGTGTCGCGCCGGTAACGATGGTGATCATGACGGTGTTTCGGAGCTGGAGATCACGAACACGGTGCTTCGGAGATGGAGATCACGAACACGGTGCGCCGGTAACGATGGTGATCATGACGGTGCTTCGGAGATGGAGATCACAAGCACAAGATGATGATGGCCATATCATATCACTTATATTGATTGCATGTGATGTTAATCCTTTATGCATCTTATCTTGCTTTGTTTGACGGTAGCATTATAAGATGATCCTTCACTAAATTATCAAAGTATAAGTGTTCTCCCTGAGTATGCACCGTTGCGAAAGTTCTTCGTGCTGAGACACCACGTGATGATCGGGTGTGATAGGCTCTACGTTCAAATACAACGGGTGCAAAACAGTTGCACACGCGGAATACTCAGGTTAAACTTGACGAGCCTAGCATATAACAGATATGGCCTCGGAACACGAAGACCGAAAGGTCGAGCGTGAATCATATAGTAGATATGATCAACATAGTGATGTTCACCATTGAAACTACTCCATCTCACGTGATGATCGGACATGGTTTAGTTGATATGGATCACGTGATCACTTAGAGGATTAGAGGGATGTCTATCTAAGTGGGAGTTCTTAAGTAATATGATTAATTGAACTTAAATTTATCATGAACTTAGTCCTGATAGTATTTTGCAAATTATGTTATAGATCAATAGCTCGCGTTGTTGCTTCCCTGTGTTTATTTTTGATATGTTCCTAGAGAAAAATTATGTTGAAAGATGTTAGTAGCAAAGATGCGGATTGGATCCGTGATCTGAGGATTATCCTCATTGCTGCACAGAAGAATTATGTCCTTGATGCACCGGTACGTGACAGACCTATTGCAGGAGCAGATGCAGACGTTATGAACGCTTTGGCTAGCTCAATATGATGACTACTTGATAGTTTAGTGCACCATGCTTAAACGGCTTAGAATCGGGATTTCAAAGACGTTTTGAACGTCATGGACCATATAAGATGTTCCAGGAGTTGAAGTTAATATTTCAAGCAAATACCCGAGTTGAGAGATATGAAGTCTCCAACAAGTTCTATAGCTAAAAGATGGAGGAGAATCGCTCAACTAGTGAGCATGTGCTCAGATTGTCTGGGTACTACAATCGCTTGAATCAAGTGGGAGTTTATCTTCCAGATAAAATAGTGATTGAGAGAATTCTCTAGTCACCATCACCAAGTTAGTAGAACTTCGTGATGAACTATAGTATGCAAGGGATGACGAAAGTAATTCCCGAGCTCTTCGTGATGCTGAAATCGACGAAGGTAGAAATCAAGAAAAACATCAAGTGTTGATGGTTGACAAGACCACTAGTTTCAAGAAAAGGGCAAAGGGATAGAAGGGGAACTTCAAAAGAACGGCAAGCAAGTTGCTACTCAAGTGAAGAAGCCCAAGTCTGTACCTAAGCCTGAGACTAAGTGCTTCTACTGCAAAGGGACTGGTCACTGGAAGCGGAACTGCCCCAAGTATTTGGTGGATAAGAAGGATGGCAAAGTGAACAAAGGTATATTGGATATACATGTTATTGATGTGTACTTACTAGTGCTTATAGCAACCCCTCGGTATTTGATACTGGTTCAGTTGCTAAGAGTAGTAACTCGAAACGGGAGTTGCAGAATAAACAGAGACTAGTAAAAAGGCGAGGTGACGATGTGTGTTGGAAGTAGTTCCAAGATTGATATGATCATCATCGCACACTCCCTGTACTTTCGGGATTAATGTTGAAACTAAATAAGTGTTATTTGGTGTTTGCGTTGAGCATGAATATGATTTGATCATGTTTGTTGCAATACGGTTATTCATTTAAATTAGAGAATAATTGTTATTCTTTTTACATGAATAAAACCTTCTATGGTCATACACCCAATAAAATATTTTGTTGGATCTCGATCGTAATAATACACATATTCATAATAATGAAGCCAAAAGATGCAAAGTTAATAATGATAGTGCAACTTATTTGTGGCACTGCCGTTTAGGTCATATTGGTGTAAAGCGCATGAAGAAACTCCATACTGATGGGATTTTGGAATCACTTGATTATGAATCACTTGATGCTTGCGAACCGTGCCTCATGGGCAAGATGACTAAAACACCGTTCTCCGGAACCATGGAGAGAGCAATAGATTTGTTGGAAGTCATACATACAGATGTATGTGGTCCAATGAATATTGAGGCTCGTGGCGGATATCGTTATTTTCTCACATTCACAGATGATTTGAGCAGATATGGGTATATCTACTTAATGAAACATAAGTCTGAAACATTTGAAAAGTTCATATAATTTCAGAGTGAAGTGGAAAATCATCGTAACAAGAAAAATAAAGTTTCTACGATCTGATCGTAGAGAAGAGTATTTGAGTTACGAGTTTGGCCTTCAGTTAAAACAATGTGAAATAGTTTCACTACTCACGCCACCTGGAACACCATGGTGTAATGGTGTGTCCGAACGTCGTAATCGTACTTTATTAGATATGGTGCGATATATGATGTATCTTACCGATCTACCACTATCGTTTTGGGGTTATGCATTAGAGACAGCTGCATTCACGTTAAATAGGGCACCATCAAAATCCGTTGAGACGACGCCTTATGAACTGAGGTTTAGCAAGAAACCAAAGTTGTCGTTTCTTAAAGTTTGGGGCTGCGATGCTTATGTGAAAAAGCTTCAACCTGATAAGCTCGAACCCAAATCGGAGAAATGTATCTTCATAGGATACCCAAAGGAGACTATTGGGTACACCTTCTATCACAGATCCGAAGGCAAGACATTCGTTGCTAAGAATGGATCCTTTCTAGAGAAGGAGTTTCTCTCGAAAGAAGTGAGTGGGAGGAAAGTAGAACTTGATGAGGTAACTGTACCTGCTCCCTTATTGGAAAGTAGTTCATCACAGAAATCTGTTCCTGTGACTTCTACACCAATTAGTGAGGAAGTTAATGATGATGATCATGTAACTTCAGATCAAGTTACTACCAAACCCCGTAGGTAAACCAGAGTAAGATCCGCACCAGAGTGGTACGGTAATCATGTTCTGGAGGTTATGTTACTAGACCATGATGAACCTACGAACTATGAAGAAGCGATGGTGAGCCCAGATTCCGCAAAATGGCTTGAGGCCATGAAATCTGAGATGAGATCCATGTATGAGAACAAAGTGTGGACTTTGGTTGACTTGCCCGATGATCGGCAAGCAATTGAGAATAAATGGATCTTCAAGAGGAAGACGGACGCTGATAGTAGTGTTACTATCTACAAAGCTAGAATTGTCGCAAAAAGGTTTTCGACAAGTTCAAAGTGTTGACTACGATGAGAGTTTCTCACTCGTATCTATGCTTAAGTCTGTCCGAATCATGTTAGCAATTGCCGCATTTTATGAAATATGGCAAATGGATAAACAAAACTGCATTCCTTAATGGATTTATTGAAGAAGAGTTGTATATGATGCAACCAAAAGGTTTTTTCAATCCTAAAGGTGCTAACAAAATATGCAAGCTCCAGCGATCCATCTGTGGACTGGTGCAAGCATCTCGGAGTTGGAATATACGCTTTGATAAGTTGATCAAAGGATATAGTTTTATACAGACTTGCGATGAAGCCTGTATTTACAAGAAAGTGAGTGGGAGCACTACAGCATTTCTGATAAGTATATGTGAATGACATATTGTTGATCGGAAATAATGTAGAATTATTCTGCAAAGCATTAAGGAGTGTTTGAAAGGAGTTTTTTTTCAAAGAAAGACCTCGGTGAAGCTGCTTACATATTGAGCATCAAGATCTATAGAGATAGATGAAGACGCTTGATAAGTTTTTCAATGAGTACATACCTTAACAAGATTTTGAAGTAGTTCAAAATAGAAAAGTCAAAGAAAGAGTTCTTGCCTGTGTTACAAGGTGTGAAATTGAGTAAGACTCAAAGCCCGACCACGGCAGAAGATAGAAAGAGAATGAAAGTCATTCCCTATGCCTTGGCCATAGGTTCTATAAAGTATGCCATGCTGTGTACCAGATCTATTGTATACCCTACACTGATTTTGGCAAGGGAGTACAATAGTGATCTAGGAGTAGATCACTGGACAGCGGTCAAAATTATCCTTAGTGGAATAAGGATGTGTTTCTCGATTCTGGAAGTGACAAAAGGTTCGTCGTAAAGGGTTACGTCGATGCAAGTTTTGACACTAAATCTAGATGACTCTAAGTCTCGGTCTAGATACATATTGAAAGTGGGAGCAATTAGCTAGAGTAGCTCCGGACAGAGCATTGTAGACATAGAAATTTGCAAAATACTTACGGATCTGAATGTGACAGACCCGTTGACTAAAATTATCTCACAATCAAAACATGATCACACCTTAGTACTCTTTGGGTGTTAATCACATAGCGATGTGAACTAGATTATTGACTCTAGTAAACCCTTTGAGTTTTGGTCACATAGAGATGTGAACTATGGGTGTTAATCACATGGTGATGTGAATTATTGATGTTAAATCACATGGCGATGTGAACTAGATTATTGACTCTAGTGCAAGTGGGAGACTGAAGGAAATATGCCCTAGAGGCAATAATAAAGTATTATTATTTCCTTATATCATGATAAATGTTTATTATTCATGCTAGAATTGTATTAACCGGAAACATAATACATGTGTGAATACATAGACAAACAGAGTGTCACTAGTATGCCTCTACTTGACTAGCTCGTTAATCAAAGATGGTTATGTTTCCTAGCCATAGACATGAGTTGTCATTTGATTAACGGGATCACCTCATTAGGAGAATGACGTGATTGACTTGACCCATTCCGTTAGCTTAGCACTCGATCGTTTAGTATGTTGCTATTGCTTTCGTTCATGACTTATACATGTTCCTATGACTATGAGATTATGCAACTCCCGTTTACCGGAGGAACACTTTGTGTGCTACCAAACGTCACAACGTAAATGGGTGATTATAAAGGTGCTCTACAGGTGTCTCCAAAGGTACTTGTTGGGTTGGCGTATTTCGAGATTAGGATTTGTCACTCCGATTGTCGGAGAGGTATCTCTGGGCCCACTCGGTAATGCACATCACTATAAGCCTTGCAAGCATTGTGACTAATGAGTTAGTTGCGGGATGATGTGTTACGGAACGAGTAAAGAGACTTGCCGGTAACGAGATTGAACTAGGTATCGAGATACCGACGATCGAATCTCGGGCAAGTAACATACCGATGACAAAGGGAACAACGTATATTGTTATGCGGTCTGACCGATAAAGATCTTCGTAGAATATGTGGGAGCCAATATGGGCATCCAGGTCCCGCTATTGGTTATTGACCAGAGAGGTGTCTCGGTCATGTCTACATAGTTCTCGAACCCGTAGGGTCCGCACGCTTAACGTTACGATGACAGTTTTATTATGAGTTTATGTATGTTGATGTACCGAAGGAGTTCGGAGTCCCGGATGAGATCGGGGACATGACGAGGAGTCTCGAAATGGCCGAGACGTAAAGATCGATATATTGGACGACTATATTCGGACTTCGGAAAGGTTCCGAGTGATTCGGGTATTTATCGGAGTACCGGAGAGTTACGGGAATTCGTATTGGGCCTTAATGGGCCATACGGGAAAGGAGAGAAAGACCTCAAAGGGTGGCCGCACCCCTCCCCATGGGCTAGTTCGAATTGGACTAGGGAGGGGGGGCGCCCCCTTCCTTCTTTCTCCTTCCCCCTTCCCTTCTCCTACTCCCACAAGAAAAGGAGGAGTCCTACTCCCGGTGGGTGTAGGACTCCCCCCTTTGGCGCACCTCTCCCCTGGCCGGCTGCCTCCCCCTTGCTCCTTTATATACGGGGGCAGGGGGCACCCCAGACACACAACAATTGATCCTTGAGATCTCTTAGCCATGTGCGGTGCCCCCTCCACCATATTACACCTCGATAATACTGTTGCGGAGCTTAGGCGAAGCCCTGCGTCAGTGGAACATCATCATCGTCACCACGCCGTCGTGCTGACGAAACTCTCCCTCAACACTCGGCTGGATCGGAGTTCGAGGGACGTCATCGAGCTGAACGTGTGTAGAACTCGGAGGTGCCGTACGTTCGGTACTTGATCGGTCGGATCGTGAAGACGTACGACTACATCAACCGCGTTGTGATAACGCTTCCGCTGTTGGTCTACGAGGGTACGTGGACAACACTCTCCCCTCTGGTTGCTATGCATCACCATGATCTTGCGTGTGCGTAGGAATTTTTTTGAAATTACTACGTTCCCCAACAGCTCGGTCAATTGGATTATGCGTGAAGTGTTACAAAGGGTGCCAACCTCCGTCCCTGAGGAGGGGGGTGGCTTATATAGAGTTCGCCAGTCCCCTCCAGCCCTCAGTTACGAAGCGTTTAAAGTACATAAAGAGGGGCTTACTGGTAACACTAAATAATAAAGACACATGAATGACCATTAAGCTGTGGAGTAAACGTCCGACTGTTGCTGCCCAGAGAGACCTTAGATCTTCCAGTCGTCGAGTGGTTCTTGTTGCGATTGAGTGAGTACTCCTTGGTCGAATGAAATTGGTATTCCGAGTGGATCTCACCTGGTCGAGTGGATGACTTTTATTCCTTGAATGCTAATAACTTTAGAGTACTGTCCTTGGGGAGGGTGTCTAGGTCAGGCCTATGAGCCTACCCTAGGTACATGTCGTCGTCAGATATCGCTAGCCATGGAAAGTGAAAGTATGGTGGAAAAATGAATAAATTTTATTTTCTGTTTGGGAACCGCCTATTATATATCTAGCATGGAAAGTATTGAGAACTACTCGATCGTTTTCGTTGACAGGAAAATTATGCCAACCAAAATGTTTTTATCTCTATCTTTTTCACTTTGAGCTCTGGCACCTCTAGAAATCCCTACTTCCCTCTGCGACGGGCCTTTCTATTTACTTTATGTAATTTTTATTTTTACTTGAGTCTCCATCTTCTCTTATAAAGCACCAACTAAGGGGTACTATGATCGTAATTGAGCATTGGGTGTAGCTAATATGCGAGTGTGTTTCATGAATGGATCAATGATTGAGCATAATGGGTTAGGGATAACTTGCTTTAATGTTGATATTTTGAAAGACATGGTTGCTTGTTGATATGCTTGAGTATTGAAATCTTCATGTCAAAACTAGACTATTGCTTTGAACCATATAAAACTTCAAATGTCCATGCTACAAAGAAAAGAATGTGTGATGAACATGTTCGGCAGCATTCCGCATCAAAAATTCTTTTTTTATCATTTACCTACTCGAAGACGAGCAGGAATTAAGCTTGGGGATGATGATACGTCTCCCACACATCTATAAATTTTTGATTGGTCCATGATGTTATATTATCATTCTTGGATGTTCTACAATCATTTTATATCATTTTTTGGGACTAACCTATTGACATAGTGCCAAGTGCCAATTGTTGTTTTCTGCTTGTTTTTTACATACAGGAAATCAATACCAAACGGAGTCCAAACGCAGCGAAACTTTTTGAGGAGTTTTTGTGGACCAGAAGACACCAGATGGGCCAAAAGTACCCGAGGGGAGCTCCGAGGGGAGCACAACCCACCAGGACGCACCTGGGGGCCCAGGTGCGCCCTGGTGGGTTGTGCCCACCTCGGCCGCCTCCCACACCGCCTCTTTGCTCTATAAATACCCCAATATTCCAGAAACCCTAGGGGAGTATACGAAAATCAATTCCAGTCGCCGCAAGTTTCAGGACCACCGGATCCAATCTAGACACCATCACGGAGGGGTTCATCATCCTCATTAGTGGCTCTTTGATGATGCGTGAGTAGTTCATTGTAGAGCTACGGGTCTGTAGTTAGTAGCTAGATGGCCTCCTCTCTCTTTTCTAATTCTCAATACAATGCTCTCTTGGAGATCTATTTGATGTAACTCTTTTTGCGGTGTGTTTGTTGGGATCTGATGAACTTTGAAATCAGATCAATGTTTTTATCCATGAAAGTTATTTGAGTCTTTTGATCTCTTATATGCATGATTACTTATAGTCTCATATTTCTTCTTCTTCGAATCTTTGGTTTAGTTAGGCCAACTATATCGATTTTTCTTGCCATGGGAAGAGGTGCTTTGTGATGGGTTCCATTTTACGGTGCTTGATCCTAGTGACAGAAGGGGAACCGACACATATGTATCGTTGCTATTATGGCTAACAAGAACTTAATACACTAAATGCATGCTCACTGCATTGGGCTTGCTTTAGTCTAGGTCATCCACATGCAAACTGTCACTTATGTTGTGCTAGCCTAAACTTGCTACGGTTAAATAATCCCACATTGCTCCGCTACAACTGATCTTGCCGGTTTATATACATACGAACTACAGAAATCCACAAGCAGCATTGGAATGGAACGAACGAAGAAACCCCTGTTGATGGAAGCAAGACACACGGGAGGGGGCGGCACGGTTGCAGGGCCCATGGCCTTGACGGCATGGCAGCGCGAGGAGGCTGAGGAAAGACGGGAGGGAGGGTGAACGAGGAAGAGAGATGTGGTAGCTTCCGGCAGAAATCTATTGAGGAGTCAAGGCTGGACACGCAGAATCCGACGAGGGTAGGCTTGCTTGCGTGCTTGGCGGGGCCGAAGCTCAGGACAACGCCGACTTGCAGGGGGGTGATCCCGCAACGACCGGCGGCGGAGAGAGAAGAAGGAAGGATGAGCCGCGAGCAGAGGAAATAGAGGATAGCGGCACACGGTCGGTGGGACCTAGTTGGGGCCGCATGGGCGTGTGCAGGTGGCGTCACTTCTGGCGGATCCAGGCGCCTGCTCCACGGAGGCAAGGCTGCTGTCCCGAGATCCAGAGCAAATGGTCGAGCGGGGGTGGCTAGATCGGGCGACGAGAGAAGAGCTCCAGGGCGCCATCCATGGCTTTGGGTGGCAAGAGCCCGGGGAGGCACCTCCGAACGAGGTTGAAAAGGGCCAACTAGAAACGGGGGAACAAACCCAAAACAAAACATGCAGAGAAACCACCGGAGATGCGCATAGCAGAGAAACCACCATAGAAGATGAGACCGGTGAACCAGGACACCCATGGAGCAGCAGGCAGAGAAGCTGCGATCGCCTTCTGCTAGGCCAGAGGGAGAGGAGGAAGGGTCAACGGAGGAAGAAAAGAGGAAGCGTAGGCGGACATCATGATTCACGAGGAAGGAGAGGTCGGGCAG
The DNA here is from genome assembly GCF_002575655.3 of Aegilops tauschii subsp. strangulata. Taxonomy (NCBI): domain Eukaryota; kingdom Viridiplantae; phylum Streptophyta; class Magnoliopsida; order Poales; family Poaceae; genus Aegilops; species Aegilops tauschii. The sequence continues at coordinate 9,876,541 of NC_053041.3, forward strand.
AACCAACAATTAATCTGAGCACCACGCTGGCTCCTGCATTATTTCCTGTTTTACGCGGGTCTGCTCGTGGTGGGCTGAAGTTCCACAAATATATATATTTCGCCCACGAACATCTGCGTTGTAGCCCGAAACAAAGAGGAAATTGTTTTCTTATAGTGATGGGGAACGGAAGAGAGGTGTGCGTGCGTCTCTTCAAAGTGCATGTGTTTTTTAGAGAAAGAGCCTATCATCTATGTGAAATTCTTGCTTTTGGCCCAAGTGCAATAACAAAGGAAGAAAATATAATTTTGCAAACCAAACAACCAACATTTTCTAGGAAAAAAACATAGTAAAAACTTGTTTTCTTTCAAATATTAATAAAAAGTTGCATATAAACAATCCCACTTCAATGCACCACTACTCTTCCATCTCGTGATAGTCACTACCCCAAACGCACTTTTTCCTGACGGCCAAATTCCATCAGGAATGCGTCAAAATCGTCAGGAATGAGAGCTTACCGTCAGGAATTTCCCGTCAGCAACAGCTTGTCAGGAATAATGCGCGTTCCTGAAGGTAGCCGTCAGGAACGTTATTCCTGACGGTGTTTCCTGACGGGGCCCCCATGATCGACAAACTGTGATGCCTGACGGTGGCACCGTCAGGAAATGCCTTCAGGAATCTGGCCGTCAGGAATGCTCTCTGCTTTCCTGAACGTTACTAGGTCGCCTTCAGGAATGAGCACCTCCTAATCGTGAAGACTCGCTACGTCAGGAAAGTAAAACATGGTAGCACAGTGACCCCGTCAGGAATGATTATTTACCCCAAAAATCAAAATAATATTGAATTACTGAAATTCACAGTCAATTGTGGTACAACAATTAATATTCATGCACAAACAAAGGTCACATAGCCCAATTTAAGATGGCATCCCATTCATAGCTCACAATATATACCCATTACACAAACCTCCATGTTCACCAGATTCGCGTAATTACCAAAAGCTTGACTTAACACTAGTTATTAGCCAGACCAAAAGACATACTAGAGTCCTAAATTTCCATCAGTAGTAGCGATTGACAAATAAAAGGGTCTGTGCACATAGTTACCAATACATGCACTAATTATAACTATGGTATTCCTAAATGATTTTCATGTGTTGGACCAGAACCATGATCATCCAGAGTACCAGCATCAACATGCCTTTCATCATGTGAAGAATCTGTCATGGGAGTACCACCATCCTCTTGGGCTTGGGGTGTTTCATTCATCTGCAAAGTGTTAATGCAACAGATTTCAGCATAATGAAGTAAAACAGCGAACACACACTAAAGCAGAACTTGCACATTTTACAAGTATTAGAACAGGCTATTAATAAAGCAGGAGCAACTGATTGCCATAGGTTGATTTTCCTAATCTTCACTACATGCAATTGTATAGGTGATATATTCTGTCTATCCCATCTGTTTTGTGAAATAGGAAAAAGAAAGAGTATTCTCACTTTATACGCTAGTCAAGTGCATGGTCAGTAGATAAAAGCACATGAGTAACAGATATAAATGAGCCAAAAGCCCAAGTAATCTTTCTGAGATCAGATAAAAAATGTGGAAGATATGAAGTGCAGCAACATCTTGTGTAATATGAAAAACGCTAACTGGTATAGTGATCATTAGATCAAATAGAGAGTGAAGTCGTGGTCAGAAGCTTGCACCTATTCAACAATTCAGATCTACTGCACAATTTGACATGCAAGAGATTATGTAGCTTCAGAGTCTAATTTAGAACTCGGAGTACATGGAAATGAAACCGCAAGTATAGTCTAAAATTGAACAAGGCTAGTCAATGGTATTATCATAGAACATGATATTTGTGATTAGAACAGGCTCAAGTTTGTTGCATAGAGGGGTTGAGTGCCGTGGTGTACATACCAGATCACCGCCATCCATCAGCTCATCTTGGTAGGAAGGAAGATCTTCGGGTACTTCCCATCCCAGCTTGCCATAAAACCCCTACAGTGCAATAAATGGTGAAATCGATGTGCAAACCATCAACAAGATCCATAATGCAATCAAAGCAAATCTATGTAAAGGATGAGCAATACCTGTACATGTTTGCTCAGAACAAAATTATTCTTGCAACGCCTTTTAAGTTGAGCATTTTCCTTCAATAAACAATGGTATGATATGGAGTTTGATGGCCTTGTGTCATTCTCTCTAGCTTTTGCAACGACCACTGCTTTCTTTATAGCACCATCACCTATTGCTAGTCGCCCATGGGGCATGCCACCACTGGAGGAGTACATGACTTCTGGATCGAGATCACGGTCCTTCTAATGTAGTGGATCTGCTACTTTCAGAGCTGTGTAATAGGTGTTCTGAAACAGTGAACAATAACAATATCTCGCTATTAATTTCAGATTAACAAGTTTCGAAGTTCTGAAGGCAGAGCAAACATGCATGAACTTACAAGACACTCGTTGACCTTAGTGTTGTTGATGGGGCCACTTTCTCGACTCTCGGTACAACTTTTAACTCCTGCCTTCATGCACTTGTAAGTGTTCATGTTAGTTGCTGCTGCAGGCCCATGCTCTTTTCCCTACATAAGAGAATATGCTCCTTCAACAAACAACCTGTACTCATAAGTCACATGAAACTGAATGCAACTTACCAACATGCTTTGGGTCTGAACAAATGATCGTGAACCACCCCGATTTTGTGCAATATCCTCTGACTTGAAGCGTGACACTCGGCCAAGGTTCCGCAATCCCTCAAATTTAAAGGAGCACCAATATTCACGTATGCTTTCCCACACTTCATGATCAGTGCACCAATAAAGCTGAGCTTGCATGTATTGGTTTTTGGTAAGATCTTTTTGACATGCTTCATGATCTTCGATGGGCTCCTTAACAATATCCTTATAGTAAAGTTTGACGGCTTCCTTACGGGCTTGGTACCACATCTGCCTAAATTGTCTCTTTGCAGAATTTTCAAGAATATGATCAGCTTCAATTATTTGGGCAGGAGAATCATCAACTAGTTTGTATATACTCTACACAGACAAAAAACATAGGTTACATCTGTGGTTACTATTGGTTTCGAAAGTATGCAATGATGTACACAAAAAGTTACTGCACTCTAGCATATTTAAAAGGGAACTCATTTAGGTAGCATTAGTACTTACCCAAAACTCCAGCATCAAACGATGTGCAGCTGCTTCCCCAATATTTTCACCTTCAGTAACTTTGTTAATGTAATAATCTTCCCAAGAAGATGCATGACGCTTGATTTCCACACCTTCCTTATTCTTCTCCTTGATAATGGAAGGGTATTCACGTTTGAGAAGTGCAGTAATCTGGCCACCTATCCCCTTATCTCCTTCAAAGTTACTGTCACCTTTGGGTTGAATTGCAATGCGAATGCCATCTGGTGGCTGTCGCTGTCAAACCGGCGGATCTCGGTTAGGGGGTCCCGAACTGTGCGTCTAAGGTCGATGGTAACAGGAGACAGGGGACACAATGTTTACCCGGGTTCGGGCCCTCTCTATGGAGGTAATACCCTACTTCCTGCTTGATTGATCTTGATGAATATGAGTATTACAAGAGTTGATCTACCACGAGATCGTAATGGCTAAACCTAGAAGTCTAGCCTGTATGACTATGGTAATGTGTATATCCCTATCCGGACTAAGCTCTCCGGTTTATATAGACACCGGGGAGATCTAGGGTTACATAGAGTCGATTACATAGAAAGGAATCTGCATAGTTGATCGCCAAGCTTGCCTTCCATGCCAAGGAGAGTCCTATCCGGACACAGGTGCAGTCTTCGGTCTTCGTATCTTCACAGCTCATCAGTCCGGCCCATGGCTAACAGGCCGGACGCCCGAGGACCCCTTAGTCCAGGACTCCCTCAGTAGCCCCTGAACCTGGCTTCAATGACAAGGAGTCCGGCGCGCAGATTTGTCTTCGACATTGCAAGGCGGGTTCCCCTTTCCGAACTCCAAAATAGTCTTCGGACGTAATGATTGTATCTGGGCCCGCGTACACAACTGTAGAGAACATAACATTCCACGAGTCTAATCCGTTGACAACTTTTTGGTAATATGACATCATGCCTGCCCGGTCATTATTTTCGAACCGTTGGCAAGCCCGCCATCCCATGCTTTGAGACGTGGTTTTATTGGCTCGCCTTATCCAAGCGGAGATCGTGTCCCCCTTTTTTAAGGGATTCTTATCAACCCGGATGGGGGTAACCCAACCGTCACTTGGGTACAACTCCTTGGAATAGGCAAGCTTTGAGGCCCAGGAGGAGATGCTCGATATTCGCGGTCTTTATATAGGGGTACAGACCCGTCTTTTTCTTTCACGCTTGCTTCTTCCTCAACCCTTGCTACCTCGAGTTCCAACCCTCGGGTTTCAATCGCCACCAGCTCCAATCATGTCCGGATCCAACCGTCAAGGCCGGTGGGTGGCTTCTTCTGTGACAGAGGAGGATATTGCAAAGCTTCGTGCGGCGAGGTATCTAACTGCAGAAATCCTTCATCGGCTTCCTGTTGAGGGGCAGGTTATCCCCACCCCCAGATCTGGCGAGATGGTCGTGTTCGTGTCCCACTTCCTCCGCGGGTTAGGGTTAGCGCTTAACCCCTTCGTTCGAGGGCTCATGTTCTATTATGGGCTAGATTTTCACGATCTGGCCCCGGACTCTATTCTTCTTATCTCGGCATTTATCGTCACGTGCGAAGCCTTCCTCCGAACTCCCCTGCACTTTGTCTTGTGGCTCAAGACCTTCGACGTGAAGCTGAAAGTGATAGAGGGGGAGCAGGAAGAGTGCGGTGGTGCCACAGTGGGCAAGCTTGCTGGCACGGTTTGGCTAAAAGGATCCTTTGCCGAATCGTCTGACTTATGGCAGCAGGGGTGGTTTTATATCACCGAGCCTCATGGCTCCAAGTGAGCAGTTGCGCCTGCGTTCCGATCCAGCCCCCCAACTTGGCTTGCTTCATGGGTAAATAAGGGGTTGGACTGGGGATCAGTCGATGAAGTGCGGACTCTACAGAGTCGCTTCCGAAGCCTTGCCGAGAAGGGCATTGATCTTGTCAACGTTGTTGAAGTAATGCTAGTCCGCCGTATCCTATCGTGCCAGCGACGACCTCTTCGCATGTGGGAGTTTAATCCAGAAGGGTCGCGGACTCTTAAGCACTTCTTCGGCGCTACGCACGAAGGAATGTGGAGATTGTTTTTCGGGAAACGAAAGCAATGGCTGGACTCCACCGAAGATGCCGGCCTTGACTGTAACCGTCCGGACACCTCAGTAAGTATTCAATTTCCGAACACCTTTTAGTCAAGCATACTGTAATAAGATACTGAGCAAACCATCCCTTTTCAGGGCTGGATAAAGAAAGTGGAACGAATCAGGTGTCCGGCCCCCCTTCTCGAAGACTCAGCAGATGCCCTGCTGATGAGGATGTTGTCCCCGACACCATACCAGGTGTCTACAAGGGAAGGCGAGAACAGGGAGACTAGAGGTGACCTCTATCCTGGAGATAGACTAGACACCGAGTTCAGGGAAACCGAAACTCCTTCGCCCGAGGGCGAAGGTGCGGGAGAAGCAAGCATCCCTTCTTCCCATGGCAAGAAGAGGTCCGCCTCCGAAAATCTGGAGGGGAAATCTCCCAAGAGAGGCAGAATGCCATCGTCGGGCGGCTCGAGACTGGCAAGCGATGTTGCCATACAGCTCCGTGATGAGGACAAGCCTCCGGTCAAATCGTAAGTGAAGAAGGGTGCTTTAAACATACCCCGCTCCTTTCCTGTTACCGAAGTAACATCTAATGTATGTACATTCTTGTAGTTTGACGCCCAATGTTCCTCAATCATCCTCTTCCCCGGGGGATCTTCTTCCGGAGATGATGGAGAGTGACACACCTTCTCCGGCCTCCTCGCCCAGCAGGGCGGACGACTTTGATGTGTCGTCCCGGAGGGTTTCTCCCGACCGTCAAGCAGTGCGGGGGATGAAGAAGACATTACCCGAAGGTGGTGCCTCTGTTGCCCAGGATTCGGGGGTCAAGGATGACGGCCCCGGACTATCCGGTTTACAGCCAGAGATGATTCTGGAGACGAGTAAACGGGTTTCTTCAAAGCAAGGCCATATTCCTGCGGCGGCTACTGAAGATCCGGGAGCGCCAGACATGCTGACGGACATGCTACGACAAGCGTCCGTCTTAGAGAAACACCGTGCCTTGATGGGTACAGTGGTCGAGAGGGCTCTGTCTGCGAAGAGCAGATTGAATGAATCCTTCATGAGCCTACTAAGAGGCTTCGAGGTTTGTGACATACTTTATTCGCAGAATGCAACTGTGTATAGATAATAGCCCCTAAGACTCAGATTGCCTTCCCAAAGGAGGCGATTGGAGGATCAAAAAGACATGCTGAGGTACTAATCTGATGTAATTGGAATACAGGCTGTTTCCCCTCTAGCGGCTACCCGGACTATGGAGGTAGTCGAACTACAGCGAAAGCTTGATATTGCAGGGGATGACATTGCATTGATCAACAGGCGTCTTGACGACTCGCAAGGTATGCAAGTCTAGCGTTCATTACACAAACGTGCTTATGATGTAAGCCTGACGCTTAAAATTGTATGTATGACTGCAGATGGTGCTGCCGCAGTTGAAGTTCTGCGGGCGGAGCTAGCCCGGGCCAAGGAGCAGGCCCGATGGAGTAATGCGGCTGCCGAAAAGGCATCGGCTGAGTTAAAAGGCGAACAAGCTGCTCTGCGCCAAGATGAATAGAAGATGTCCACAATGGCGCTCGAATTAAAAAATGCTGCTAGCCGCTGTGAATTTCTTGAAAAGGAAAATGAAGTCAGGATGGCTGAACTTGACAAGGCCTTACGAGAGGCGAGAGAAGCGCGGTCTGAATCCAGAGCGACCCATGAGGAGATCCGGCAAGTTGGGGAGATTGCAGCCGGTAAGCCCTTTTTGCTACAGACTAAATTCGGCGATCCGAACTATGCTCAGCTTAACCAGGTGTGGAGTTCTCCGGACGAGTTTTTAGACTTGCCGAAGAGTGGTTCTGATGCGGCGTAGTTTTACCAAGCGCGAGAGGGGTATGCAACGGAGAAGCTTTTTTGGGCACAATTTGGCGCATCAAAGCACCCTCTGTTGCTGAATGAACAGATGTCCCAATGGGCCGAGCTTCATAGGATATCCGGCGATGCCATGAAGAACGTCATAGTCCGGTTGTGGCCAACTGAGCCTATTCCGAACAGCTACTTCGGCTTGGTGCAGCGGCTTATTGATGCAGTGCCACGTATCGACGTTGTGAAGCAGTCGATGTGCATTGAAGGAGCACGGATGGCCTTTGCCCGAGTCAAGACATTTTGGGGGAAGATGAAGGCCATTGATGTTGCGGCGAAGAGTCCACCCAAGGGCAAGGACCGTTATGAACCGGAGCATTATTTTGAAGACGTCCTAGAGGCCGCTCGATTGATAGAGGGTCAATGCTCGAAAGACATAATGTTCAAATGAGGTGTACGAGAATTGTAAAAGACAATTAGTTAATCTGTTTTTATGTTCTGCTTAAAAGCTTGTGTTCCTCCTGTGCGGCCGTTTTAATATAATCTGAAAGTTTTCCGGTCGTCGGCTTCAGCCCCCTCGTAGGAAGTACGGGGGTGTTCGGAAAAGCATTTAATCACTCTTGATCCAACGTCTTGGTCCATAGAGGAGGTGATAGTGCGGCGAACCAGGCAATCGGACTATAGGGCGTTAACACTTTCACTTAGCCATAGGAGTTTTATAGGGGGGGCTACGATATAGCCCCTGGTATGTATACGGCTTATTCCAATATGGTGCGTTACATAGACGACCTAAAAAAAGAGGTCCTTCGTGTTATATGGAGGGAATCCCGATAGATTCCGATAAGTCATCGAGTGGTTGACCAGCTCACGCAGCATCATGACAGTCGGTTTTCGGCTTTCTCTACTGAGGTGCTTGACCAGATCAACCGGAAGCACAATCGCAGTAGTTCTCCCTTTACTACACTAGCCGATAGAGCAGAACATAAGGTAGCAAGCATAGGAGCCGGGCAACCCAACCATTTACCCAAGACATGATTCGGAGCTGATGCATATAAGGCCAAACTCGCGACGCCAAAGTACGCTGTAAAGCTGTTCGAACTTTGTTGGCAACTCATTTGTTCCCATACCGAGCCCCTGGCAGGTTATGCCGAGGTGTCTCTGTGAAACAGCCATAGGGGCCATATTCATTGGTGAAAGGATACGAATGATTAGTTCGGATGGTGTTTACTGGGACCTGAGCGATATGCCAATGATTACTGTATATGTATAAAGACCACAACCCCGGCTATTTGACATGCTCGGGGTCGGAGGCGGAGGAAAAAGGCATTTTACAGGCTCGAAATAAAGAGTGCGGTCTACAAAAAGTTATTTCGGACCTCCTATCGCACGTCTGCGCCGCCTGTCCTCGGGGAGGGGAATCCTTGATGGAAGTAGCCCCTTAGGTGAGCGTGCGGATCCGAACTCTGATGGAGTTAGTTTTAGATGTTTGTCCTTTTCGTCACCTGTTGTTAAGAGATAATGAAGAAAAGAAATAAATAGATAAAAAATATTACGGGAATGCTTGCAGGCTTGTCCGTATTGTGCTTCCGCCAAATGCCCATGGTATCTTGAGGGCGTAGTGATGTATGCGCGGTATAGATATTGCGGGTATATGAGATGGGCGGCGGAAGCCGAACTGCTATTTCCGCTCCGGGAGTGGTCGATCCTCGGGGGGGGGGGGATTGCTTCTGACCCCCGGTATTTGGTTGGTAGACCTCTCCGTCGTCCCTATCGCTTGGTGGCCTCCTCACCTTGTGCTTGGCGTTGAGCTTGCCGGACTGCTTGAAGACCCGACAGTTTCTGTTAGTATGATTAGCCGGTTTATTGGGGTGGCCGTGAATCTACCAGGGTCGGTCCAATATCATGTCTAGGTTGGATGGTCTGTCTCGATTCGCCTTAAATGGCTTTTTCCGTTGACCGGGTTTGGGTTCGCTGAATCCGGCGTTGACCGCTGTGTCGCGTAATTTTTCATTATTATTGCGACTGTTGTGTTTGCTTCATCGTGGCTTGCCATTGCCGTCTCGGATTTTGGAAGTGTCTGGGTCGCTGGCGTTGTTGCTTCTACGAGCGAGCCAGCTGTCTTCTCCCGCGCAAAAGCGGGTCATTAGAGCGGTAAGGGCTGTCATGGATTTGGGCCCTTCTTGACCGAGGTGGCGTGCAAGCCATTCATCCCGGACGCTATGTTTGAAGGCCGCAAGGGCTTCCACATCCGGACAGTCGACGATTTGGTTCTTTTTAACTAAGAACCTAGTCCAGAGCCTCCTGGCTGGCTCTCCAGGCTGCTGGACAATGTGACTTAAGTCATCGGCCTCCGGTGGCCGGACATATGTTCCTTGGAAGTTGTCGCGAAAGGCGTCTTCCAAATCCTCCCAGCTGCCAATAGAATTTGCCGGCAGACTGTTTATCTAGTACCGGGCTGGTCCTTTGAGCTTTATTGGTAGATATTTGATAGCATGAGGTCATCTCCGTGGGCCATGTGGATATGGAGGAGGAAGTCCTCGATCCATACTGTGGGATCCGTTGTTTCGTCGTATGATTCGATATTCATGGGTTTGAACCCGTCTGGACATTCATGCTCCATTACTTCGTCAATGAAGCAGAGAGGGTATGTGACGCCTCTATGTTGGGCCACACTGTGATGTACGTACCTCCGATGGAGTCCGTTTGCGGTTTTCGGCCCGGGCGTGGCTAGGTCTATTATGCCCGGATAGGTAGTCGTCGTCGCGTGTCGAGGTATATCCTCGCGATCCGTTGTTCGATCTTGCGTGTCCCGCTCTACCGTCCAGGTCGTGCGTACAGCCCCGAGCTGTTTGATTCTTGCTTTTACGGCGAGGTGGGGCGGTCTGGTGTCCGGCTTGAGTTGCTGCTTTATCCGGACCGAGCTGTGGTCAACCTGCCGCATTGTGCGATGATGGTACGGGCTCCAGCGCCTTGTCATCGTACTGGGGTAGCCATCTACGCTTCGGGTAGCTTTTGGCTGGGCTACTAAGGCCGTATTCTTCGGCGGCCAGGACTTCGGTCCATCTATCATTGAGCAGATCTTGGTTCGCTTGAAGCTGCAGCTGCTTCTTTCTCAGGCTCCTTTTAGTGGCTATTAGCCGGTGCTTGAAGCGCTTCTACTCGAGAGGTTCCTCGGGCATGATGAAATCCTCGTTGCTGAGGCTCTCCTTCTCCTCGGAGAGCGGAAGATAATTACTGTCCTCCGAGTGTCCGTGTATGTCCTATTTATCAGGGCTAACTTGCCCATTGTCCCGTACCACCTGTTCGGAGGTTACCTTGACGGGGTCTTCATTTTTTTCGGCATCGTCCGGAGTGTTATTTGCTCTGGTGCCCGTACTGCAGTCTTTGAAACCGTAATCAAGCATGTCGGTTAGATCCTCGACAGTGGCTGTGAAGTGGGTGGTGGGTGGGAAGCTAAATTCCCTGTCATCAGCTTCTAGTTCGAACCGTACACAGTTCGGCTGTGAGTCCCCCGCCAGGGACAAGCTCTTTAACAAGTTCAGCGCGTTGCCCAAGGGCGAGTGCTGGAAGATGTCTGCGGCGCTGAACTCGAAGATCGATGACCGATCAAGTGCGGTATCCGCGGACTCGCATGGTTCAGAACTTATAGCCGGAGACGAGTCCGGAGTTCCGGTGATGCAGATATCACATGAAGTTAAATCTGTGTGCGGCTCCAACGCCGCGGAATCAGCGGCCTCTGTGGCGGGGTTTAGCTTTCCGTCCTCGGATGGTGCGATTTGCTCCAGATCTAAGGCCAGAGCGGTCACGGGAGCTATCTCCTGGATGTGGTCCGATGACAGGTTTAAGCTATGTTCATCGGGGCAAGGGGGAGCGGTTGCCGCGGTCTCAAATCCGTCGAACATCAAGTCTCCACGGATGTCCGCGACGTAGTTCAAGCTTCCGAATCTGACCTGACGGCCAGGGGCGTAGCTATCGATCTGCTCCAGATGGCCAAGCGAGTTGGCCCGTAGTACGAAGCCGCCGAACACGAAGATCTGTCCGGGGAGGAAGGTTTCCCCTTGGACATCGTCGCTATCGACGATTGAAGGAGCCATCAACCTCTTGAGGACGGCAGAGTGCAACTCTCAATGAAAGCACCAATGTCGGTGTCAAAACCGGCGGATCTCGGGTAGGGGGTCCCGAACTGTGCGTCTAAGGTCGATGGTAACAGGAGACAGGGGACACTATGTTTACCCAGGTTCGGGCCCTCTTTATAGAGGTAAACCCTACTTCCTACTTGATTGATCTTGATGAATATGAGTATTACAAGAGTTGATCTACCACGAGATCGTAATGGCTAAACCCTAGAAGTCTAGCCTGTATGACTATGGTAATGTGTATATCCCTATCCAGACTAAGCTCTCCTGTTTATATAGACACCTGGGAGATCTAGGGTTACATAGAGTCGGTTACATAGAAAGGAATCTGCATAGTTGATCGCCAAGCTTGCCTTCCATGCCAAGGAGAGTCCTATCCGGACACAGGTGCAGTCTTCGGTCTTCGTATCTTCACAGCCCATCAGTCCGGCCCATGGCTAACAGGCCGGACGCCAGAGGACCACTTAGTCCAGGACTCCCTCAGTGGCCTTTTTAGTTGGGTGCATGTCTGCCCCTTCCTTTTCTTAGTTGTTACACCACTATCATTGCTGGTGGTACTCCCACTGTTGCAGGAGGGACCATTCTCATTGTTGTTCCCTTGAGTCTCATCACTTGGTTGATGAGCTTGTGCGACTATTCTTTTAGGTCGGCAGCGATGGCCTGCCATGTCCTTCAACATGTTATCACAAATTATAAGTATTTATAAAGACAACAGGTTATATCCATAGCAAACTGGTCACAACTATATACAAGATTACTAAATAAAGAAAAAATCAGCATAATTTATGTACAAAACGAAATAGCAAACTGAAAACAGATTTGAAAACTAAATGAACATCAATTATGTAGAAAATGAAACTGCAAGCAAATTTGAAAAATAATTGCAATCCTAAATAGCAACAGGTAAGAGTACAACATATATTTTCTTACAAGTCTAAATAGCAATAGATAAGAGTACAACATATATTTTCTTATAAGTCTGCTTAGCATTCAGATAAACTCTTCGTTTTCTTTCTCTTTTTCCTTCTATCTTCCTCTTCTTCCTCTTGGCATTCAGATACACTCTTCATTTTTTTTCTCTTCTTCCTTTCATCTTCCTCTTGGTATTCAGATACACTTTTCATTTTCCTTCTCTTTATCCTTCTATCTTCTTCCTCTTCTTCTTCTTCTTCTTCTTCTTCTTCTTCTTCTTCTTCTTCTTCTTCTTCCTCTTCTTCTTCTTCTTCTTCTTCTTCTTCTTCCTCTTCTTCCTCTTCTACTTCTTCTTCTTCTTCTTCTTCTTCTTCTTCTTCTTCTTCTTCTTCTTCTTCTTCTTCTTCTTCTTCTTCTTCTTCTTCTTCCTCTTCTTCTTCTTCCTCTTCTTCTTCTTCCTCTTCTTCTTCTTCCTCTTCTTCTTCTTCCTCTTCTTCTTCTTCTTCCTCTTCTTCTTCTTCCTCTTCTTCTTCTTCGTCTTCTTCTTCTTCTTCTTCTTCTTCTTCTTCTTCTTCTTCTTCTTCTTCGTCTTCTTCTTCTTCGTCTTCCTCTTCTTCTTCTTCCTCTTCTTCTTCTTCCTCTTCTTCTTCTTCGTCTTCTTCTTCTTCGTCTTCTTCTTCTTCTTCTTCCTCTTCTTCGTCTTCCTCTTCTTCGTCTTCCTCTTCTTCTTCTTCTTCTTCTTCTTCTTCTTCTTCTTCTTCTTCTTCTTCTTCTTCTGCTTCTTCTTCTTCTTCCTCTTCTTCTTCTTCCTCTTCCTCTTCCTCTTCTTCTTCTTCTTCATCATCAAGTAGTACATCCATTACTACCACGTCACGTGAAGGCACCATATGTGCTACTATTTCTTTACAAATCAATCTGTGGGCAAGTCCGAGCTGGAGCAGGGAAAGTAATCAAGGAAAGGAAGGTCACGGCGAATGATTCGTCAATTAAAAAAATCATCAAAACAACGACGACCCAGGATGGGGTCATGGGCGTGGACTTGTTCCACCGTTGCTGCGGCCATCACGGCACCCTTGCATCGAGCTGCCCAACTCGTCTTGCCGGTTCAAGTTCCCGCCGCGGGCGCATCGTGCCTTCACCTTCGCACTCACCTCCGGACTCCCTCGTCCGCCTCAACTGTTACAGGAGCGGGTCTCTGCACACTTCAGCTGCAGTAGGCCTCGGCCTCATCTCGCACCGGCACGCTCCAGCCGTGGCCGAGCCAGCGAGCCGCCTCCATCACTGGCGTTGCCTCAATCCGCCATCCGGTTCTCGAGTTATTTCAGAGAGTTGCCGCCGCCATGGTCGCCGGAGCGCGTCCCCGAGCCGTCGCTGCCGCGATCCAACCCGGCCCCGCTTCAGAGCCGCTGCCGCCGGTTCACCGTTCCACGCACCTCCACCAGTACGCTTTGGGCCGCCTCGCGTTAAGCCGTCAAGGATCCGGCCCGCTGCTGCGGAGACCTCAAGCCGCCCGAATCTGCTGCTGGGTTAGGACGGCCACAGTCAACCCGTTATGCCACAGCCTTCACACCTCTTAACCGACCATCATTGAAGGTATCATGGGCCCCGCGGCTGTGTGAGTCACCGTCGCTGGGTGACCCGCCTTACCAAAACGCTGGACTACCATTGCGGCCTCGAGACACCGCTCACACAACCGCCGCAAGCCAGCCTTTCCTCCGCCTGCGGCGCCCCGTTGCACCATGTGGAACTCGCTCTTGTGGTCCTGACCCGGCTTGACGCCAAGCTTCTTCTGCCACGACGAAGTCAACAGAACGCTTCTGCGCCGTCCGGCTGTCCCTGAGCCGCCATCGTCACCTCCATCAACTCGCCGAAGCTGGCGGCATCGAGCCGGCTCTGCCGTGGGCCGGCCCTCCCCGGGGCTCGCTGACTCGCTTGCCACTGCTCACCACCTGAGTCGCCTGCCGCTATCGCTCTTTGTCGGGTCATCCGTGAGCTGCCACGAGCAGTCTCCTCTGCTTCAAATCGCCCCACCTCCGGTTTAGCCTTTCGCCTTGTGCCACCGTGGCCCATCTCGCCACCACTAGCCCTGTGCCGGCCGGCCTTAAATCACCGATACCGCCCTGTTTCCTGTTGGACTTAGAGGCCGACGCCTCTGCTATGCACCGCTAAACCACCCGGGTCGCGCCGTGAGCCGCTGCTCAGAGAAATCGGCCTCACCTACCCTTGTTCGCCCGAGCCCTGTGAGCCGGTCCCGCTCGCCTTGCTGTTTCCACGCCCCTGCACATCTACAGCTTGTACGCTCCCCTGTTGGCAACAAGAAGAGAAGTTGACCCGGTGGTCAACATGACCCAGATGATCTTTTCTGAGCCGCCCGGTTCCGCGCTTTTAAGCCGCCACCTTCACCGCAGGCATGAGAGAGTGGCTAAATCATAGCTGAAGTTACTGGAGGTGATCTATGGACGCTGTATACAACTCATTTTTTGTCCAGACAAATCAGGCGAAAGTTGTCCAATCAATTTTTATTGATACATTTTTTCTTAGAGAACAGTTACTCTCATTTGTGCAAACTCTTATGCAGAATTCATAATGGCAAAGGAGACCATCAAACTATGGCCCTTGCCTACACCGGACGGATCAATGGACAGGGTCAATTATAATCCGCTGAGATTCGACACATTCCAGCAATCCACTGGTCATATCATGGTCGAACATGGAGATTCTCAAGCCAACTCCTCGAGTAGTCTTAAGACTCGGGGGCTATGGTGACATGACTTATCAAACATTGAGATTCAAGGCCCGGGTCATTGGAGGGCAGATAACCCGGTCCCGGAGGATGTTGTTATATTGATGAAAGGTTAAAGGCCGTTAGAAAATTTCCGGCTCAAAATGAAGATTCCGGTTTAAGATCCGATTCAAGGGAAATCTGTCTCTCAAAAAGCTTTGAAGCTCTCAATGTCCGGTTTAAAATGCCGGCTCAAGAAGAATTTGTCTCTCGCAAAGTTCGAGTTCTCAGAAAAAATTAAAGGTTGCCACAGAGAACTTGCTGCCAGGATGTGCGGTTCAAACATGGGTATCCTGCTTTATTGGCTTATCTTATTAGTCACTTGGGGGCTTCCTGCTCATTGAGCATAGCTGTGAATATCCCTCTTGATCCGGCTCATACGCCACACTTACAGATGGACACTTGGGGGCTTCCTGCTCATTGAGCATAGCTGTGAATATCCCTCTTGATCCGGCTTATACGCCATACTTACAAAGCACCTGGGGGCTTCCTGTTCAAACATAGGTGTATTCACCAAAGAGAACATAGCGTTACTACCCTCGTGAACTGGCTTGCAAAACCAAATGTATTCACCAAAGTTTCCAGGTTATCTGTTCAAATATAGGTGTATTCACCAAAGAGGACATAACCTTCTAG
The DNA here is from genome assembly GCF_002575655.3 of Aegilops tauschii subsp. strangulata. Taxonomy (NCBI): domain Eukaryota; kingdom Viridiplantae; phylum Streptophyta; class Magnoliopsida; order Poales; family Poaceae; genus Aegilops; species Aegilops tauschii. The sequence goes on from NC_053041.3 coordinate 9,892,050, forward strand.
CTTGGAAAACCAGGTGTATTCACCAAAGTTTCCAGATTATCTGTTCAAACATAGGTGTATTCACAAAAGAGGACATAACCTTCTGGCTTGGAAAACCAGGTGTATTCACCAAAGTTTCCAGGCTATCTGTTCAAACATAGGTGTATTCACCAAAGAGGACATAACCTTCTGGCTTGGAAAACCAGGTGTATTCATCAAAGTTTCCAAGTTATCTGTTCAAACATAGGTGTATTCACCAAAGAGGACATGACCTTCTGGCTTGGAAAACCAGGTGTATTCACCAAAGTTTCCAGGTTATCTGTTCAAACATAGGTGTATTCACCAAAGAGTACATAACCTTCTGTCTTGGAAAACCAGGTGTATTCACCAAAGTTTCCAGGTTATCTGTTCAAACATAGGTGTATTTGTTGGGGAACGTAGTAATTTCAAAAAAATTCCTACGCACACGCAAGATCATGGTGATGCATAGCAACGAGAGGGGAGAGTGGGTCCACGTACCCTCGTAGACCGAAAGCGGAAGCGTTAGCACAACGCGGTTGATGTAGTCGTACGTCTTCACGATCCGACCGATCAAGTACCAAACGTACGGCACCTCCGAGTTCTGCACACGTTCAGCTCGATGACGTCCCTTGAACTCCGATCCAGCCGAGTGTTGAGGGAGAGTTTCATCAGCACAACGGCGTGGTGACGATGATGATGTTCTACCGACGCAGGGCTTCACCTAAGCACCGCTACAGTATTATCGAGGTGGACTATGGTGGAGGGGGCACCGCACACGGCTAAAAGATCAAACGATCAATTGTTGTGTCTTTGGGGTGCCCCCTTCCCCCGTATATAAAGGATCAAGGGAGGAGGAGGCCGGCCCTATGAGGGGGCGCGCCAAGTGTGGGGAGTCCTACTAGGACTCCCAAGTCCTAGTAGGATTCCCCTTTCCTTTCCGGAGTAGGAGAGAAGGAAAGAGGGGGAGAGGGAGAAGGAAAAGGGGGCTGCACCCCTTGTCCAATTCGGACCAGAGGGGGGGCGCGTGCCTCCTTCCTTTTGGCCTCTCTCCTCTATTCCCGTATGGCCCAATAAGGCCCATATACTCCCCGGCGAATTCCCGTAACTCTCCAGTACTCCGAAAAATACCCGAATCACTCGGAACCTTTCCGATGTCCGAATATAGTCGTCCAATATATCGATCTTTATGTCTCGACCATTTCGAGACTCCTCGTCATGTCCCCGATCTCATCCGAGACTCCGAACTACCTTCGGTAGATCAAATCACATAAACTCATAATATAACCGTCATCAAACATTAAGCGTGCGGACCCTACGGGTTCGAGAACTATGTAGACATGCCGAGACACGTCTCCGGTCAATAACCAATAGCGGAACCTGGATGCTCATATTGGCTCCCACATCTTCTACGAAGATCTTTATCGGTCAAACCGCATAACAACATACGTTGTTCCCTTTGTCATCGGTATGTTACTTGCCCGAGATTCGATCGTCGGTATCTCAATACCTAGTTCAATCTCGTTACCGGAAAGTCTCTTTACTCGTTCCGTAATACATCATCCTGCAACTAACTCATTAGTTGCAATGCTTGCAAGGCTTATAGTGATGTGCATTACCAAGTGGGCCCAGAGATACCTCTCCGACAATCGGAGTGACAAATCCTAATCTCGAAATACGCCAACCCAACAAGTACCTTTGGAGACACCTGTAGAGCACCTTTATAATCACCCAGTTACGTTGTGACGTTTGGTAGCACACAAAGTGTTCCTCTGGTAAACGGGAGTTGCATAATCTCATAGTCATAAGAACATGTATAAGTCATGAAGAAAGCAATAGCAGAATACTAAACGATCGTGTGCTAAGCTAACGGAATGGGTCAAGTCAATCACATCATTCTCCTAATGATGCGATCCCGTTAATCAAATGACAACTCATGTCTATGGCTAGGAAACATAACCATCTTTGATCAACGAGCTAGTCAAGTAGAGGCATACTAGTGACACTCTGTTTGTCTATGTATTCACACATGTATCATGTTTCTGGTTAATACAATTCTAGCATGAATAATAAACATTTATCATGATATAAGGAAATAAATAATAACTTTATTATTGCCTCTAGGGCATATTTCCTTCAGTCTCCCACTTGCACTACAGTCAATAATCTAGCTCACATCACCATGTGATTTAACAACAATAGTTCACATCACCATGTGATTAACACCCATAGTTCACATCGCCACGTGACCAACACTCAAAGGGTTTACTAGAGTCAGTAATCTAGTTCACATCGTTTATGTGATTTAATACCCAAAGAGTACTAAGGTGTGATCATGTTTTGCTTGTGAGAGAAGTTTAGTCAATGGGTCTGCCAAATTCAGATCCGTTAGTATTTTTGCAAATTTCTATGTCTACAATGCTCTGCACTGAGCTACTCTAGCTAATAGCTCCCACTTTCAATATGTATCTAGATCGAGACTTAGAGTCATCCAGATCAGTGTCAAAACTTGCATCGACGTAACCCTTTACGACGAACCTTTTTGTCACCTCCATAATCGAGAAATGTATCCTTATTCCACTAAGGATAATTTTGACCGCTGTCCAGTGATCTACTCCTAGATCACTATTGTTCTCCCTTGCTAAACACAGTGCAGGGTATACAATAGGTCTGGTACACAGCATGGCATACTTTATAGAACCTATGGCTGAGGCATAGGGAATGACTTTCATTCTCTTTCTATCTTCTGTCGTGGTCGGGCTTTGAGTCTTACTCAATTTCACACCTTGTAACACAGGCAAGAACTCTTTCTTTGACTGTTCCATTTTGAACTACTTCAAAATCTTGTCAAGGTATGTACTCGTTGAAAAATCTTATCAAGCCTCTTGATCTATCTCTATAGATCTTGATGCTCAATATGTAAGTAGCTTCACTGAGGTCTTTCTTCAAAAAAAACTCCTTTCAAACACTCCTTTATGCTTTGCAGAATAATTCTACATTATTTTCGTTCAACAATATGTCATTCACATATACTTATCAGAAATGTTGTAGTGCTCCCACTCACTTTCTTGTAAATACAGGCTTCACCGCAAGTCTGTATAAAACTTATATGCTTTGATCAATTTATCAAAGCGTATATTCCAACTCCGAGATGCTTGCACCAGTCCATAGATGGATCGCTGGAGCTTTGCACACTTCGTTAGCACCTTTAGGATTGACAAAACCTTCTGGTTGCATGATATACAACTCTTCTTTAATAAATCCATTTAGGAATGCAGTTTTGTTTATCCATTTGCCAGATTTCATAAAATGCGGCAATTGCTAACATGATTCAGACAGACTTAAGCATAGATACGAGTGAGAAACTCTCATCGTAGCCAACACCTTGAACTTGTCGAAAACCTTTTTGCGACAATTCTAGCTTTGTAGATAGTAACACTACTATCAGCGTCCGTCTTCCTCTTGAAGATCCATTTAATCTTAATGGCTCACCAATCATCGGGCAAGTCAATCAAAGTCCATACTTTGTTCTCATACATGGATCCCATCTCAGATTTCATGGCCTCAAGCCATTTTGCGGAATCTGGGCTCATCATCGCTTCCTCATAGTTCGTAGGTTCATCATGGTCTAGTAACATGACCTCCAGAATAGGATTACCGTACCACACTGGTGCGGATCTTGCTCTGGTTGACCTACGAGGTTCAGTAACAACTTGATCTGAAGTTTCATGATCATCATCATTAACTTCCTCACTAATTGGTGTAGGAGTCACAGGAAGAGATTTCTGTGATGAACTACTTTCCAATAAGGGAGTAGATACAGTTATCTCATCAAGTTCTACTTTCCTCCCACTCACTTCTTTCGAGAGAAACTCCTTCTCTAGAAAGGATCCAAACTTAGCAACAAAAGTCTTGCCTTCGGATCTGTGATAGAAGGTGTACCCAACAGTCTCTTTTGGGTATCCTATGAAGACACATTTCTCCGATTTGGGTTCGAGCTTATCAGGTTGAAGCTTTTTCACGTAAGCATCGCAGCCCCAAACTTTAAGAAACGACAACTTTGGTTTCTTGCGAAACCACAGTTCATAAGGCGTCGTCTCAGCGGATTTTGATGGTGCCCTATTTAACGTGAATGCATCTGTCTCTAATGCATAACCCCAAAACGATAGTGGTAAATCGGTAAGAGACATCATGGATTGCACTATATCCAATAAAGTACGGTTATGATGTTCGGACACACCATAATGTTGTGGTGTTCCAGGTGGCATGAGTTTGTGAAACTATTCCCCATTGTTTTAATTGAAGGCCAAACTCGTAACTCAAATATTCTTCTCCACGATCAGCTCGTAGAAACTTTATTTTCTTGTTATGATGATTTTCCACTTCACTCTGAAATTATATGAACTTTTCAAATGTTTCAGACTTGTGTTTCATTAAGTAGATATACCCATATCTGCTCAAATCATCTGTGAAGGTCAGAAAATAACGATACCCGCCGCGGGCCTTAATATTCATCAGACCACATACATCAGTATGTATGATTTCCAACAAATCTGTTACTCGCTCCATTGTTCTGGAGAACGGCGTTTTAGTCATCTTGCCCAAGAGGCATGGTTCGCAAGCATCAAGTGATTCATAATCAAGTGATTCCAAAAGTCCATCAGCATGGAGTTTCTTCATGCGCTTTACACCAATATGACATAAACGGCAGTGCCACAAATAAGTTGCACTATCATTATTAACTTTGCATCCTTTGGCTTTAATATTATGAATATGTGTATCACTACGATCGAGATCCAACGAACCATTTTCATTGGGTGTGTAACCATATAAGGTTTTATTCATGTAAACAGAACAACAATTATTCTCTAACTTACATGAATAACCGTTTTGCAATAAACATGATTTAATCATATTCATGCTCAACGCAAACACTAAATAACATTTATTTTAGGTTCAACACTAATCCCGAAAGTATAGGGAGTGTGCGATGATGATCATATCAATCTTGGAACCACTTCCAATACACATCGTCACTTCACCCTTAACTAGTCTCTATTTATTCTGCAACTCCCGTTTTGAGTTACTACTCTTAGCAACTGAACCAGTATCAAATACCGAGGGGTTGCTATAAACACTAGTAAAGAACACATCAATAACATGTATATCAAAATATACCTTTGTTCACTTTGCCATCCTTCTTATCCGCCAATTTTTAGGGTAGTTCCGCTTCCAGTAACCAGTCCCTTTGCAGTAGAAACACTCAGTCTCACGCTTAGGTCTAGACTTGGGTTTCTTCACTTGAGCAGCAACTTGCTTGTCGTTCTTCTTGATGTTCCCCTTTCTTCCCTTTGCCTTTTTCTTGAAACTAGTGGTCTTTGTCAACCATCAACACTTGATGTTTTTCTTGATTTCTACCTTCGCCGATTTTAGCATCGCGAAGAGCTTGGGAATTGTTTTCGTCATCCCTTGCATATTATAGTTCATCACGAAGTTCTAGTAACTTGGTGATAGTGACTAGAGAATTTTGTCAATTACTATCTTATCTGGAAGATTAACTCCCACTTGATTCAAGCAATTGTAGTACCCAGACAATCTGAGCACATGCTCACTGGTTGAGCTATTCTCCTCCATCTTTTAGGCAAAGTACTGTCAGAGGTCTCATACCTCTCGACACGGGCATGGGTGTGAAATACCGATTTCAACTCTTGGAACATCTTATATGCTCCGTGGCGTTCAAAACATTTTTGAAGTCCCGGTTCTAAGCCGTAAAGCATGGTGCACTTAACTATCAAGTAGTCATCATACCAAGCTTTTGTCAAAATGTTCATAACGTCTGCATCTGCTCTTGCAATAGGTCTGTAACCTAGCGGTGCATCAAGGACATAATTCTTCTGCGCAGCAATGAGGATAAACCTCAGATCACGGATCCAATCCGCATCATTGCTACTAACATCTTTCAACTTAGTTTTCTCTAGGAACATATCAAAACATAAACGGCGAGCAACAACGCGAGCTATTGATTCTACAACATAGATATGCTAATACTACCAGGACTAAGTTCATGATAAATTTAAGTTCAATTAATCATATTACTTAAGAACTCCCACTTAGATAGACATCCCTCTAATCCTCTAAGTGATCACGTGATTCAAATCAACTAAACCGTGTCCGATCATCACATGAGACGGAGTAGTTTCAATGCTGAACATCACTATGTTGATCATATCTACTATATGATTCACGCTCGACCTTTCGGTCTTAGTGTTCCGAGGCCATATCTGTTATATGCTAGGCTCGTCAAGTTTAACCTGAGTATTCCGCGTGTGCAACTGTTTTGCACCTGTTGTATTTGAACGTAGAGCCTATCACACCCGATCATCACGTGGTGTCTCAACACGAAGAACTTTCGCAACGGTGCATACTCAGCGAGAACACTTAAACTTTGATAATTTAGTGAGAGGTCATCTTATAATGCTACCGTCGTTCTAAGCAGAATAAAATGCATAAAAGATAAACATCACATGCAATCAATATAAGTGATATGATATAGCCATCATCATCTTGTGCTTGTGATCTCCATCTCCGAAGCACCGTCATGATCACCATCGTCACCGGCGCGACACCTTGATCTCCATCGTAGCATCGTTGTCGTCTCGCCAATCTTATGCTTCCACGACTATCGCTACCGCTTAGTGATAAAGTAAAGCATTACATCACGATTGCATTGCATACAATAAAGCGACAACCATATGGCTCCTGCCAGTTGCCGATAACTCGGTTACAAAACATGATCATCTCATACAATAAAATATAGCATCATGCCTTGACCATATCACATCACATCATGCCCTGCAAAAACAAGTTAGACGTCCTCTACTTTGTTGTTGCAAGTTTTACGTGGCTGCTATGGGCTTAGCAAGAACCGTTCTTACCTATGCATCAAAACCACAACGATAGTTTGTCAAGTTGGTGTTGTTTTAACCTTCGCAAGGACCGGGTGTAGCTATACTCGATTCAACTAAAGTGAGAGAGACAGACACCCGCCAGTCACCTTTAAGCAACGAGTGCTCGCAACGGTGAAACCGGTCTCGCGTAAGCGTACGCGTAATGTTGGTCCGGACCGCTTCATCACACAATACCGCCGAACCAAAGTATGACATGCTGGTAAGCAGTATGACTTATATCGCCCAGAACTCACTTGTGTTCTACTCGTGCATAACATCAACGCATAAAAGCAGGCTCGGATGCCACTGTTGGGGAACGTAGTAATTTCAAAAAAAATCCTACGCACACGCAAGATCATGGTGATGCATAGCAACGAGAGGGGAGAGTGTGTCCACGTACCCTCGTAGACCGAAAGCGGAAGCGTTAGCACAACGCGGTTGATGTAGTCGTACATCTTCACGATCCGACCGATCAAGTACCGAACGTACGGCACCTCCGAGTTCTGCACACGTTCAGCTCGATGACGTCCCTTGAACTCCGATCCAGCCGAGTGTTGAGGGAGAGTTTCATCAGCACAACGGCGTGGTGACGATGATGATGTTCTACCGACGCAGGGCTTCGCCTAAGCACCGCTACGGTATTATCGAGGTGGACTATGGTGGAGGGGGGCACCGCACACGGCTAAAAGATCAAACGATCAATTGTTGTGTCTTTGGGGTGCCCCCTGCCCCCCTATATAAAGGATCAAGGGAGGAGGAGGCCGGCCCTATGAGGGGGCGCGCCAAGTGTGGGGAGTCCTACTAGGACTCCCAAGTCCTAGTAGGATTCCCCTTTCCTTTCCGGAGTAGGAGAGAAGGAAAGAGGGGGAGAGGGAGAAGGAAAAGGGGGCTGCACCCCTTGTCCAATTCGGACCAGAGGGGGGCGCGTGCCTCCTTCCTTTTGGCCTCTCTCCTCTATTCCCGTATGGCCCAATAAGGCCCATATACTCCCCGGCGAATTCCCGTAACTCTCCAGTACTCCGAAAAATACCCGAATCACTCGGAACCTTTCCGATGTCCGAATATAGTCGTCCAATATATCGATCTTTATGTCTCGACCATTTCGAGACTCCTCGTCATGTCCCCGATCTCATCTGAGACTCCGAACTACCTTCGGTAGATCAAATCACATAAACTCATAATATAACCGTCATCAAACATTAAGCGTGCGGACCCTACGGGTTCGAGAACTATGTAGACATGCCGAGACACGTCTCCGGTCAATAACCAATAGCGGAACCTGGATGCTCATATTGGCTCCCACATCTTCTACGAAGATCTTTATCGGTCAAACCGCATAACAACATACGTTGTTCCCTTTGTCATCAGTATGTTACTTGCCCGAGATTCGATCGTCGGTATCTCAATACCTAGTTCAATCTCGTTACCGGCAAGTCTCTTTACTCGTTCCGTAATACATCATCCTGCAACTAACTCATTAGTTGCAATGCTTGCAAAGCTTATAGTGATGTGCATTACCGAGTGGGCCCAGAGATACCTCTCCGACAATCGGAGTGACAAATCCTAATCTCGAAATACGCCAACCCAACAAGTACCTTTGGAGACACCTGTAGAGCACCTTTATAATCACCCAGTTACGTTGTGACGTTTGGTAGCACACAAAGTGTTCCTCTGGTAAACAGGAGTTGCATAATCTCATAGTCATAGGAACATGTATAAGTCATGAAGAAAGCAATAGCAGAATACTAAACGATCGTGTGCTAAGCTAACGGAATGGGTCAAGTCAATCACATCATTCTCCTAATGATGCGATCCCATTAATCAAATGACAACTCATGTCTATGGCTAGGAAACATAACCATCTTTGATCAACGAGCTAGTCAAGTAGAGGCATACTAGTGACACTTTGTTTGTCTATGTATTCACACATGTATCATGTTTCCGGTTAATACAATTCTAGCATGAATAATAAACATTTATCATGACATAAGGAAATAAATAATAACTTTATTATTGCTTCTAGGGCATATTTCCTTCAGTATTCACCAAAGAGGACGTAACCTGCTGGCTTGGAAAACCAGGTGTATTCACCAAAGTTTCTGGGTTATCTGTTCAAACATAGGTGTATTCACCAAAGAGGACATAACCTTTAGGCTTGGAAGCCAGGTGTATTCACCTAAAACCGCTCTTCGTGATGACTCAAGGTCTCCAGGTACATGGTCTTATGTTGATCCATGTTATAACTATCTGATGTACATGTGTGATCAAGCATTCATATTTTCTTCTAAAAGCATCACAGACGGACATCCCAGCCTTCTTCGTGACAAATCTAACTTTGACATACTTTCCCAAAACCTGACAGGGATGTTCAAGTGTATTATATGTGTCTTACGATTCTCTAAATTAATCAATTCCTTTCCATGGAAACACACAGGCAACCACAAAGGAACAAAGGAACCTCACTTAGGAAATTTCCGTGAAACCCACCCACACCCTGAAGTTCATGTCTCGAAAGTTGATCATCTTGACGCGATTAGTGGAGGTATGGCTACACCTCAATTAAAAATAGAACTTGTGTATGTTTGAATGGCGTCCAAGCTTGCGTTGTTTTGCTTCCATTCTTTATTCCATCAAGTATGTGTATTTTCTACCAAACAGTGCGCACAACAAGTGGCAAATTGATACGTCTCCAACGTATCTATAATTTTTGATTGCTCCATGCTATATTATCTACTGTTTTGGACATTATTGGGCTTTATTTTTCACTTTTATATTACTTTTGGGACTAACCTATTAACCAGAGGCCCAGCCCAGAATTGATGTTTTTTGCCTATTTCAGTGTTTCGCAGAAAAGGAATATCAAACGGAGTCCAAACGGAATGAAACCTTCGGGAATGTGATTTTCTCACAGAATATGATCCAGGAGACTTGGACCCCACGTCAAGAAATAAGGGAGGTGGCCACGAGGGTGGGGGCGCGCCCCCCTGCCTCGTGGGCCCCCCTTTGCTCCACCGACGTACTCCTTCCTCCTATATATACCTACGTACCCCCAAACGATCAGATACGGAGCCAACAACCTAATTCCACCGCCGCAACCTTCTGTACCCACGAGATCCCATCTTGGGGCCTGTTCCGGAGCTCCGCCGGAAGGGGAATCCACCATGGAGGGCTTCTACATCAACACCATAGCCTCTCCGATGAAGTGTGAGTAGTTTACCTCAGACCTTCGGGTCCATAGTTAGTAGCTAGATGGCTTCTTCTCTCTTTTTGGATCTCAATACAATGTTCTCCCCCTCTCTCATGGAGATCTATTCGATGTAATCTTCTTTCTGCGGTGTGTTTGTTGAGACCGATGAATTGTGGGTTTATGATCAAGATTATCTATGAGCAATATTTGAATCTTCTCTGAATTCTTTTATGTATGATTGGTTATCTTTGCAAGTCTCTTCGAATTATCAGTTTGGTTTGGCCTACTAGATTGGTTTTTCTTGCAATGGGAGAAGTGCTTAGCTTTGGGTTCAATCTTGTGGTGTCCTTTCCCAGTGACAGAAGGGGCAGCAAGGCACGTATTGTATTTTGCCATCGAGGATAACAAGATGGGGTTTTTATCATATTGCATGAATTTATCCCTCTACATCATGTCATCTTTCTTAAGGCGTTACTCTGTTTTCATTAACTTAATACTCTAGATGCATGCTGGATAGCGGTCGATGAGTGGAGTAATAGTAGTAGATGCAGGCAGGAGTCGGTCTACTTGTCTCGGACGTGATGCCTATATACATGATCATACCTAGATACTCTCATAACTATGCTCAATTCTGTCAATTGCTCAACAGTAATTCGTTCACCCACCGTAAAATACTTATGCTCTTGAGAGAAGCCACTAGTGAAACCTATGGCCCCCGGGTCTATTTTCATCATATTAATCTTCATCACTTTATTATTGCTTTGCTTTTTTACTTTGCTTTTTATTTTACTTTGCATCTTTATACCAAAAATACCAAAAATATTATCTATCATATCTATCAGATCTCACTCTCGTAAGTGACCGTGAAGGGATTGACAACCCCTATTCGCGTTGATTGCGAGGAGCTATTTGCTTTGTGTAGGTACGAGGGACTCACGCGTAGCCTCCTACTGGATTGATACCTTGGTTCTCAAAAACTGAGCGAAATACTTACGCTACTCTGCTGCATCATCCTCTCCTCTTCGGGGAAATCCAACGCAGTGCTCAAGAGGTAGCAAGAAGAATTTCTGGCGCCGTTGCCGAGGAGTCTACGCAAAAGTCAACATACCAAGTACCCATCACAATCCCTTATCTCTCGCATTACATTATTTGCCATTTGCCTCTCATTTTCCTCTCCCCCACTTCACCCTTGCCGTTTTTATTCGCCCTCTCTTTTCCGTTTGTCTCTTTTCGCTCGCCTTTCCCTCTCCATGTCGGAACTAAAAAGATTTGGGGGTTCTCTCCCGAGTTCTAGTGCTTTAGACAATCCTGCTATCTTATCTAAACTCATGAATCAAAATACTATGGAAAAACCTGCCGGATTTATCAATGAAAACCTTAGCAATATTGACTCTGGAATATTTCGTTATTTACTTGATGAATCTTTGAAAGATGCTTGGGATAGGCTATTGAGGATCCGTGCTAGCTATGTACCTCAATACCAAAGCGAGGTTTACTTAAAAAGCTTTTATGTTGGGTTGCCCACTTCGTTCAAACAAGTTTTGGATTCTATTTTTGAAGAGGGTTTTCTTGAAGGGGATCCCATAGACACCTATGAAAAGATGAAAACTATATTTGGGCACCCCGTTAACGAGAAAGTTGAAATCACCTCTCTTTTGCTTTCTTACCAAAACGAATATATCAAAGAGATAAGAGCTAGCCTAGATGCCAATTTCCGCAGCATACTTAATCTTTCTTCTACCATTAATGGCCATGTACTTTGTCAAAATAGAAAGATTAATTCTATAGATAGCAAGTTTGCCCTCTTCTTCCCTAAAACCAAAGATGACAATACCTAGATCTATCCCTGCTTTTATGCCTAGGTAGGGGCGTTAAACGATAGCGCTTGTTGGGAGGCAACCCAATTTTATTTTTAGTTTTTTTTTCTTTTTGCTTCTGTTTAGGAATAAATAATCCATCTACCTTCTGTTTAGATGTGGTTTTATGTTTTAATTAGTGTTTGTGCCAAGTTAAACCTATAGGATTTTCTTGGATGATAGTTATTTGATCTTGCTGTAATTTCCAGAAACTTTCTGTTCACGAAAACAATTGTTAAAAATCACCAGAACGTGATAAAATAGTGATTCCAATTTCTGCTGATCAATAAACAAATTTCCTAGGTCTTCCTATTTTGGCTGATGATTACTACAGATTGTTCTGTTTTTGACAGATTCTGTTTTTCGTGTGTTGTTTGCTTATTTTGATGAATATATGGCTAATAAAATAGTTTATAAACCATAGAGAAGTTGGAATACAGTAGGTTTAACACCAATATAAATAAATAATAAGTTCATTACAGTACCTTGAGGTGGTCCTTTGTTTTCTTTCGCTAACGGAGCTCACGAGATTTCTGTTGAGTTTTGTGTTCTGAAGTTTTCAAGTTTTGGGTGAAATTTTTGATGGATTATGGAACAAGGAGTGGCAAGAGCCTAAGCTTGGGGATGCCCATGGCACCCCCAAGATAATCTAAGGACACCAAAAATTCAAAGCTTGGGGATGCCCCGGAAGGCATCCCCTCTTTCGTCTACTTCCATCGGTAACTTTACTTGGAGCTATATTTTTATTCACCACATGATATGTGTTTTGCTTGGAGCGTCTTGTATGATTTGAGTCTTTGATTTTTAGTTTACCACAATCATCCTTGCTGTACACACCTTTTGAGAGAGCCATACATGAATTGGAATTTGTTAGAATACTCTATGTGCTTCACTTATATCTTTTGAGCTTTATAGTTTTGCTCTATGTGCTTCACTTATATATTTTAAGCTTTATAGTTTTGCTCTAGTGCTTCACTTATATCTTTTAGAGCACGGTGGTGGATTTGTTTTATAGAAACTATTGATCTCTCATGCTTCACTTAGATTATTTTGAGAGACTTAATTAGCATGGTAATTTGCTTGATAATCTTAATATGCTAGGTATACAAAAATAGTAAAAACTTTTTTATGAGTGTGTTGGATATTAAGAAAAGTTTGATACTTGATAATTGTTTTGAGATATGGAGGAGATAATATCAAAGTCATGCTAGTTGAGTAGTTGTGAATTTGAGAAATGCTTGTGTTGAAGTTTGCAAGTCCCGTAGCATGCACGTATGGTAAATGTTATGTAACAAATTTGAAACATGAGGTGTTCTTTGATTGTCCTCCTTATGAGTGGCGGTCGGGGATGAGCGATGGTCTTTTCCTACCAATCTATCCCCTTAGGAGCATGCGCGTAGTGCTTTGGTTTTTGATGGATTGTAGATTTTTGCAATAAGTATGTGAGTTCTTTATGACTAATGTTGAGTCCATGGATTATACGCACTCTCACCCTTCCATCATTGCTAGCCTCTTCGGTACCGTGCATTGCCCTTTCTCACATTGAGAGTTGGCGCAAACTTCGCCGGTGCATCGAAACCCCGTGATATGATACGCTCTTTCACACATAAACCTCCTTATATCTTCCTCAAAACAGCCACCATACCTACCTATTATGGCATTTCCATAGCCATTCCGATATATATTGCCATGCAACTTTCCACCATTCCGTTTATCATGACACCTTCATCATTGTCATATTGCTTAGCATGATCATGTAGTTGGCATAGTATTTGTGGCAAAGCCACCGTTCATAATTTTTTCATACATGCCACTCTTGATTCATTGCATATCCCGGTACACCGCCGGAGGCATTCATATAGAGTCATACTTTGTTCTAGTATCGAGTTGTAATCATAGAGTTGTAAATAAATAGAAGTGTGTTGATCATCATTTTCTAGAGCATTGTCCCATGTGAGGTTATAAAAATAAAAGAGGCCAAAGAAGCCCAAAAAAATGAGAGAAAAAGAGAGAAGGGACAATGCTACTATCCTTTGCCACACTTGTGCTTCAAAGTAGCACCATAATCTTCATGATAGAGAGTCTCTTGTTTTGTCACTTTCATATACTAGTGGGAATTTTTCATTATAGAACTTGGCTTGTATATTCCAACAATGGGCCTCCTCAAGTGCCCTAGGTCTTCGTGAGCAAGCAAGTTGGATGCACACCCACTTAGTTTCTTTTGTTGAGCTTTCATACATTTATAGCTCTAGTGAATCCGTTGCATGGCAATCCCTACTCCTTGCATTAACATCAATTGATGGGCATCTCCATAGCCCATTGATTAGCCTCGTTGATGTGAGATCTTCTCCTTTTTTGTCTTCTCCACATAACCCCCATCATCATATTCTATTCCACCCATAGTGCTATGTCCATGGCTCGCGCTCATATATTGCGTGAAAGTTTATAAGTTTGAGATTACTAAAGTATGAAACAATTGCTTGGCTTGTCATCGGGGTTTTGCATGATGAGAGCATTCTTGTGTGACGAAAATGGAGCATGACTAAACTATATGATTTTGTAGGGATGAACTTTCTTTGGCCATGTTATTTTAAGAGGACATAATTGCTTAGTTAGTATGCTTGAAGTATTATTATTTTTATGTCAATATGAACTTTTGTCTTGAATCTTTCGGATCTAAATATTCATACCACAATTAAGAAGAATTACATTGAAATTATGCCAAGTAGCACTCCGCATCAAAAATTCTTTTTTATCATTTACCTACTCGAGGACGAGCAGGAATTAAGCTTGGGGATGCCTGATATGTCTCCAACGTATCTATAATTTTTGATTGCTCCATGCTATATTATCTACTGTTTTGGACATTATTGGGCTTTATTTTCCACTTTTATATTACTTTTGGGACTAACCTATTAACCGGAGGCCCAACCCAGAATTGCTTTTTTTGCCTATTTCAGTGTTTCGCAAAAAAGGAATATCAAACGGAGTCCAAACGGAATGAAACCTTCGGGAACATGATTTTCTCACCGAATATGATCCAGGAGACTTGGACCCCACGTCAAGAAAGAAGGGAGGTGGCCACGAGGGTGGGGGGCGCGCCCACCCCCCTAGGGCGTGCCCCTGCCTCGTGGGCCCCCCTTTGCTCCACCGACGTACTCCTTCCTCTTATATATACCTACGTACCCCCAAACGATCAGATACGGAGCCAAAAACCTAATTCCACCGCCGCAACCTTCTGTACCCACGAGATCCCATCTTGGGGCCTGTTCCGGAGCTCCGCCGGAAGGGGAATCCACCATGGAGGGCTTCTACATCAACACCATAGCCTCTCCGATGAAGTGTGAGTAGTTTACCTCAGACCTTCGGGTCCATAGTTAGTAGCTAGATGGCTTCTTCTCTCTTTTTGGATCTCAATACAATGTTCTCCCCCTCTCTCGTGGAGATCTATTCGATGTAATCTTCTTTCTGCGGTGTGTTTGTTGAGACCGATGAATTGTGGGTTTATGATCAAGATTATCTATGAGCAATATTTGAATCTTCTCTGAATTCTTTTATGTATGATTGGTTATCTTTGCAAGTCTCTTCGAATTATCAGTTTGCTTTGGCCTACTAGATTGGTTTTTCTTGCAATGGGAGAAGTGCTTAGCTTTGGGTTCAATCTTGCGGTGTCCTTTCCCAGTGACAGAAGGGGCAGCAAGGCACGTATTGTATTGTTGCCATCGAGGATAACAAGATGGGGTTTTTATCATATTGCATGAATTTATCCCTCTACATCATGTCATCTTGCTTAAGGCGTTACTCTGTTTTCATTAACTTAACACTCTAGATGCATGCTGGATAGCGGTCGATGAGTGGAGTAATAGTAGTAGATGCAGGCAGGAGTCGGTCTACTTGTCTCGGACGTGATGCCTATATACATGATCATACCTAGATACTCTCATAACTATGCTCAATTCTGTCAATTGCTCAACAGTAATTCGTTCACCCACCGTAAAATACTTATGCTCTTGAGAGAAGCCACTAGTGAAACCTATGGCCCCCGGGTCTATTTTCATCATATTAATCTTCATCACTTTATTATTGCTTTGCTTTTTATTTTACTTTGCATCTTTATACCAAAAATACCAAAAATATTATCTATCATATCTATCAGATCTCACTCTCGTAAGTGACCGTGAAGGGATTGACAACCCCTATTCGCGTTGGTTGCGAGGAGCTATTTGCTTTGTGTAGGTACGAGGGACTCGCGCGTAGCCTCCTACTGGATTGATACCTTGGTTCTCAAAAACTGAGCGAAATACTTACGCTACTCTGCTGCATCATCCTCTCCTCTTCAGGGAAATCCAATACAGTGCTCAAGAGGTAGCACAAATCAGAAGGACCCAACAATGTAAATTCAAAAAGCATCACAACCACAGTGGGGAATGCAACCAATTTGCAACGACCCCCTCTTGGTGATATCTCTAACGTTGGCATGCATTCCAAATGTGGCTCAGGTATGTGCCGGGCGATTCACCACCTTATCATGTGTTTGCTTGCCTTGTTTTGGTTCCGTTTTTAATTTGATCAAGCATGTGTATTTGCTTCCAAGCAGTGGTCTCAGGAAGCACCAAATCAAAAGGATCTCGGAATGTAAGTCCAAAAAACATCACACCCGCACTGGGGAATGCAACTAATTTGCAATGACACCCTCTTGGTGATATCTCTAACGTTGACATGCATTCCCAAAGGGTCACACGTACATAGCTCTTTATCATATGTGCCTTGCGATTCACCACCTTATCATGTATAGGCTTGCCTTGTTTTTGTTTTGTTTTTAATTTTATTGAACATGTATTTGCTTTCAAACAGTGGTCGCAACAAGCAGCAAATCAAAAGGACCTCGCAATGAGAATTCAAAAAACATCACACCCGCACCGGGGAATGCGACAAATTTGCAACGACACCCTCTTGGTGATGTCTCTAACGTTGACATGCATTCCCAAATGGGTTCATGTATGTTACCCCGTATCATATGTGCCTTGCGAATCACCACCTTATCGTATGTGTTCCGTTTTTTATTTGATCAAACATGTGTATTTGCTTTTCATATCTGCACAGGCCTGCTCAACAAGCCCAATGGACCCCGCATGGAAACACTATTGCGTGGACAGACAAACACCCACCCACCCCCTCCTGGTCATGTCCTCAATGTTGATCCGCCGACCCAGATGAGTGGAGGTACTGCTCCATACTTACCATGCAAATACACATTATGAATTGCAGATCTGGTCTGTGTTCTACATTAAGGAAGCTCCATACTTGCCTTGTTTTGATTACCTTTTTTAGTTGTGGATGAACCAGCCATCTCAGATGATGATGCTTCATTACCTACTCCTATTGCTATCACAGCTGCTAATGGTTCAGATCTAGCAGAGAGTTCTAACGGTATTGTCCAGCTATGTCTTCCATATTGATGTTCTACATGCAGAATTTTGCATTGTGTGATGTAATGTTGTTGGTGTAGATGGAGATACAACAGCAAAATCTATTGTCATTACTGACAGTAGACAAGCTAAGAGGGCACACGATAGAGAACGCAAAAGGGCATACGATAGAGAGCGCAGAGAGAAATTGACCAGCGAACAAAGAGAGCAGATAAATGCACGGAGACAAGAAACTTATCACAGGAAAAAGGAGTTGGGACCCAAATTCCTAGAAGAACAAAATCGGAAGACACGGGAACAACGCATACAAAGACGAGATAGCTTAACTGCTGAGAAAAGAGCGGACAAGAATGCTGAAAGAAAGACAAGATACATGTCTAGAAAAAACACCCCGTGCCCTGAATCCATTCCAATGCGACGTACAGATTTACCTACTACATTTGTGGCCAATCCGTCTTTCCACAGTGGTGCATCACCTGTGTCAACGAACATGGCCGGACACACCTTCAAATCTGATGCTAATTCACTCCATCTGCAGTTCACTTCACTTCTTATATCCACACTGATTGAATTTGAGTGCATCACCAAGCCTGCAACCTTTGTAGATTCGTTGTCCGCCGAAAATGCGTCAGCAGCTCCTGGCCCCACGTACATTCGCAACATCGAGATCGATGGTAGTTATCAAATCAACGGTCATCTTTCATTTTGTAATCATTCATCAGATATTTATAATGATTCAAAAATGTTGTAGGTGCCTATCTAAGCAGAACCTTAGGTGATGGTGCTCTAGATGGTAACCTCATAACAATCAATGAGCACCTAACAAGTGCCGACCAGCAAACCAATGATCCGCTAACAATACCGGATAATGGAGCTGACGAGCAGAGGCATGAGTCCAGAGCTCAGCATAGGACGAGAGAGCGATCTTGCAAGGGAAATATGGCGGCGAAGAAGTGTCATGAAAAAATTGGCAAGCGGAAATCATGTACAAAGGTGCCACGTGCTGAGAGGAACGCTCTGCTAAATCGTCGTAATGAAAGCTTTGCAGGTAGGGTGAAGACCCCAAGTGTCAGGTCCAGCTCCATACCGGAAATGAGCTCAACTGGACAACCTACCGTAGTTGTAGCACACGGTGCCTCAACCTCATCTAGCATGCCGGAGTACACGATCAGAAGTGAAACTAAATTAAACATCAAGGGAGACAAACGGTCCCTTGCCATAACCACTTACCTTTATTGAAATAGCTATTGTTGTCATCGTTTATCCTCACACAAACTCTACTAATCCAACTAATTCATTTCTTAGAAAAACTTCTTAGCTGAGGTAGTCTATATAAAAAAATACCACACAACACTACTAGGAAAGTGCTTATAGATAGAAGTTTAGCAGTAGCGCCTGTTTAAGCACCCACGCTACTGGTATTTACAGTAGCGCCTGGTACAAAACACGCTACTACTACTAAATAACAGCAGCGTTTGTTAGCTTGGGCCGCGCTGCTGTTACATGGGCCGTAGGGCAAAAATGGTAGCCCACTTACCTGTAGCGTTTGTTTCGAACGGGCGCTACAGCTGGTGGGCTTAGCAGTAGTGCCGGCCTCTAACCAGCGCTACTACTAGAGGAAAAGAAAACCGGCCCAAGCCTCCCGCACCCCCTCACTCTCACATTATCAATCGATCCCCTCCGCCCGACGATGCCGCCGCGGTTAGGGTTCCTCCCCGGTCGCCTCACCCCCGTCGACGGCGCCGTGCGCCACCACCACGCCCGGTCGCCTCTCGCCTCCTCCGACGCTCCAGCCCCGTAAGTCCCCCTCGATCTCCTCCTCCCTGCGCGCGCCACCACTAGCTAGGCTCCGATCGATTCGCCACGGCGGCTCGCCATGTTTTGGGATTTCGCGTGGGGGAAAGGGACTTAGGGATTGCACGGTGGCTCCGTTCTTCGATGCGACGTGTTCCAGGCTTGTTTCCTCGCGTGATTGGGGAGAGAGTAGAAAGAGGGGTTAGGTGAGAGAAGTAGAGAGAGGGGTTACAATTCTTGATTAGAAGTTTAGCACATATATGAACACCACTGGTTGTTGGAACTAATCTAGATGCACAAGTTTGGTCAGCCAAACTTGGTCGAATCCAGGAGATAGAAAAGGAAGCGGGTAGAGGCGGGAGGGGGGGATTTCGGCATGGTGGAGGCTTGGTTTCTTCTTCCTTGGCTGTTGTCCCTGGAGCAGTGGCGGCGGCGGCGGTGCCTAGTGTTCTAGAGTTTAGAGAATCTCTAGTTTCACATGCCTTCTTTCCTGACACTAGGGTTATGCATATAAAGATATGACCAAGAAACCCTCACTATTATGTGGTTTCATGGAAAAATCAATGATTGATTCGATACTCTTTTAGGTTGAAGAGAGTATCTATATGTGGTGATGCTCAAATTGCCAAGTTGTTAATTATGGTGCGCATTTGAATATATGCTAACACCCGTTTCAAAAAAAAATGTTAACTGATCTGTCTCATGTCTCTGTTTTCTTGAATGAGAAAACTGACTTTGTTGTGTTAATTAGGACAGGTTGATGCTATCTTTTGTCTGTGTGTGCGATTGTTCTTCCCTTGTATTACCTCTTAGTCTGGTGCTTATATTTTGTAGTAGAAAATGTTGGCTACATTTTCACCCACTTGTGAATTCTGTTTCTGCAATTGAATCTTTGTACATAAACTTTGCTTCCTTGTTCTCCATAGGGCTTTGTCAATTTTGCAATGCCTCTTTAGGCAAAGGAGCAGGGTGTAAATTGACACAGATAGACAGAGAGTTGTATCTGATCTAAAAGGGGGGTGTTTGCCTTTTATAGTTTTAGTTATTGTGCATCTGATGCCAAAGGTGGAATGGATGTTTACTTATTGTGTTTTGTGAACTACTTTTGCTTGTCTGCTTGCGCAATAATGGCAATATGCCATTTATCATATTATTAGGCTCTGTTTGGGTTACATGATCTTTATTAGGTTATTGTCTGAACTGAACTACAATTTAGTTGTTATTTTGCTTGCCATGTGAACCTGATGTGTATTCTCTATGATGTGAACCTGATGTGTATATTATTCAAAACTTGATGTGTATTGAAAACTTTATGTTTACTTTTTGGATCGTTAATCCTTTAATCATATTGCTTTAGGGAAATGGCGCCACCACCGCCACCACCATGTCGACGGTGCAAGTCAAGGTGCGCCAGCAGCCTTGCAACTGGCCCGCTGTTCGGCATCTACTTCGAGTCTAGTTTTCTTCATGCGGCGGTAATAAATTATATGAAACTAGTAACCACTATTTTGTTTTTAGTGTTATTAGCATTAATGCATCGTGTATATATCATTTTGCTTTTTGTACACAGATCGTCCCATGCAATGTGAGGTCAGAATTTAACAAGCTGACCGGAGACTCTGTGACCTTTGAGGCTCCTGGGGGGCCCCTACACTATGGAGGTCGAGAAAGTGCGAAATTTGACGCAGTAGGAGGAGATGGATGGGTCCGTTTCATCGCCCACATGCGTATCACCGGTGGTGAGTTGATCAGCTTCTCCTTCAGAGCAGAAAGACCCAAGCTGGCCGTGATTTATGTCAACAAAGCAGAAGATGATGAAGATGATGAGGATGATGACGACCCACTTGGTGAAGCTATCGTAGCTCAAAGAATGAGGTTGAGCGAGGAGGAGGTGTGCAACCTATGGGACATCATTCCGCCACGTGCTGACTTCGTCGGGGTGCCATTCGTGACCCGCCTAACAAGTACCATGGTTGATCGGCATATCATGGTATGTTGCATTTACTGTAGTAATTTGATGATATGCTTTATTGTTATACTTAGGGTAGAGTCCGATGATATATATGCTTAGTGAATCTTATATGCTTCATTGTTATACTTAGTGTAGAGTCCGATGATATATATGCTTAGTGAATCTTATATGCTTAGTAAATCCGATGATCTATATGCTTAGTGAATCCGATGATATATATGCTTTATTGTTATACTTAGTGTAGAGTCCGATGATATATATGATTAGTGAATCTTATATGCTTAGTGAATCCGATGATCTATATGCTTAGTGAATCCGATGATATATATGCTTCATGTAGAATCCAAATAAATGTTAATAGTGTAGAATCCATATATACTTATTAGTAGAATTCATGCTTAGCAGAAATGTAGTACTGTCTTTTGATAGTGTAGAATGTGTGAGGCTACTTATTAATTGATATGTTTTTCTTATCAGAAATTGCCAAAGAGCCTATCTGAGAGTTGTGGTATCAAACCTAATGAAGAAGGCTCTGCTAGAATACGCCTTACCGCGAGGGGCTCCGTCACCACTTGTGCGTACGGCGTGGACACGGACGGTCGCACACACTTCAACTCGGTTGGGTGTAAGAGCTTCCTTGTCGGCAAGAATCTTCATGTTGGATAGGCAATCCTAATTACTATCAGGAACACCCACCGCCCAGGCTTGAGGATGATGGTCGTCATCGATATCATCTAGAACTACATATGCATGTGTGTAGCTGCTGAACCATATATATACTAGTATGACTACCTAGTAGACTTATCAACTATGATCTATCCATGCATTGTTGACTATTATATATGAGTTTGTGAGATTGTGTGGTTATATTAAATGTGGTATTGTCGTTAATGTTTGTGAGATGGTTCTGTGAACTTAGTTTATTTGCACTGGACTTGTATTGATTTCCATGAATATTGCATCTGACTTCTTTTTTTTATTTTTTATTTCTATTTACCTAGTTGTAGTGTGGGAAGAAAATAGGGCGCTACTACTACGTGATGATAGTAGTAGCGTTGGTAGAGAAAGAGGCACTACTACTAAGTATTTTAGCTGCAGCGCTTGTTTAGAAACGCGCTACTATTAAATAATAGTTGTAGCGCCCTAGCAGGTATGTAAAAAACGAGCACCACTAGTAAGGTTTTCTCTAGTAGTGCAACAACCAAAATGCTTTCTAGACACAATTTCATTGTTACGCTTTATAAGGGTTGATACATTAAGGCCTAAAGAAACTTTTTGACATGATCTAAAAAAAGTGTCAATGTCGTGGAGACGAGAAGGCGTCATGCACCGTGCAGGAGAGATGCTGACTTTATAGTTACAAGCATAGAGAATCCAAGTTGGCATACACGGACCCGACCCGGGCATTCAAAGCTAATACTCCTTCCAGTTCAATTAATATGATAAAGATGCAATCCAACAAAGAAGCACAAAGTTAATAGAGGGATAGTTGGCCCAGGATGACACATTAGTTCTGGGTATATTCCCAGACAAAACAAGGACAGGTGCAACACGAACTATGAGGGAATAGCCACCTTATGTCTTTATCAGGATCGTAGCCTTCACATTGCTAGTGGTACCAATGGACTCATCCTTCAGTAAGACAATCCTCAACATGCAATGTTGACCCTCCCTGGATATCATAATCCTCAAGTGTCTGTCCACTTTCAAGCTCCTTGCCACCAAAGAGGAGAATCTGATTTCCATGAATCTTTTCCTTAACGCTGTCAACTGTGTCAGATGGATCCACGTTAAGAGTGATGGTCTTGCCCGTGGGTGTCTTCACAAATATCTCCATGCCAAAGTCAAGGTGCAAGATGGACTCTTCCTGGATATCATAATCGGCAAGGGTAGACCGCCCATCATCTAGCTTCCTGCCCTCAAACATGATCCTTTGCTTCTCCTGAATCTTTGCCTTCACATCACCAATAGTGTCAGAAAGTTTAAACATGAGCCTGATGGTTTCGCTGGTTTGTGTCTTCACAAGAATCTGCATGTCACCATTCTTGCTGGGACGAAGGTATAGGGTGGAGCCTCTCTTAATGTTGTAATCAGTAAGGGTGCCCTGACCATCTAGCTGTTTCCCATCGAAGATGATCCTTTGCTTGCCCTGAATCTTCTCCTTAATGCTGTCGATCGTGTCAGACGGCTCTACCAGGAGAGTGGTGGTCTTACCAATGGCAGTCTTCACGAAAATCTGCATGCCAAAGTCGAGGTGCAGACTGATATTGTTCCCAAATTCGTAGTCTGCAATTGTCCGTCCATCCTCAAGCTGCTTGCCAGCAAAGAAGAGCCTCTGGGGAGCACAAATCTTTTCCCTGATAGTGTCAACCGTGTCCGTTGGATCTACCTCGATGCTGACGGTCTTGCCAGCGAGCATCTGCACATTAATATATCTATAACAACAAACGGTACAAGGACCACCAAGGCGCAGGACAAGGTGCAGGGTGGACTGCTCCTGAATATTGTAATCTGAAACTGTCCACTCAGCATCAAGGTGTCTTCCATTAAAGATAAGTCGTTGCTGGTCTGGGGGAATGCCCTCCTTCTCCTGAATTTTGTCCTTGATGTTGTCACTCGTGTCAGAGGACGCCACCTCGATGACAATTGTTTTTCCAGTGAGGGTCTTCACAGAGATCTTCATCTAAAGGTATAAATATATATATTGAAATGTATATAAGTACAATGCTCAAAGTTATAGTTGTCATTGAAATTACAGATAATTTTAGGAACAGAGATTGACAGCTCGAATCATGCAAATCTTCTACTAACTATAAAGGAGCGACTTTTGTAATGTCTTTCTTCACCCAACAAAATCATAACTACTTTAAACCTACCCTCTCACCACCCATAGATGTGTTTAGCAATCTCACCTAATAGTAACACTCCCTACGAGTGACAAGTGCACCATGGATTTTACCCAACCCTCTTTTAATCATGCCATTAATTGCGTGCAAATATTATTTCCAAATATTTGAAACAAGTCGCATGCCACACTTTTCTTAATCACCACACTATAGACTGCCTGGAAATTTTATTTCCAAAATGCAAACTGATCGTAGCTCGGTTAGGTTCTTTGTGGTGGAACAAACTCACCCGGGTTGAAATCCCAGATTTGACACGGGTGTTACATTTACAGCTAATTATTATTATTATTATTACTATAATCTAATTATTCTTTAAGTGGGAGGCGACCTCCCCGTCAACAGCGAGGGGCCTCTAGGGTGTGCGTGCGTCTGTACCGTGTTCAATTCACAATTTTTTTTACAAAATTTTGAAACATGCTGCATATCACGTTTTCCCTAATCGTTACACAATCATTTGACAAAAAATTACTTCCAAATTATAAAAAAGGAACTTGCTGCATGTCATACTTTTCCTAACAGCACGATGCCAATTAATTTGTTCCTGTGATATCATTAATTATCGCGTGCCATATCTGTTTGCAAAATGTGGAAAGGCATGCATCATGCGTGTTGCCTCATCACTATGAATTACGTACATGCTTGATCTATTGCATTCCAAAACACAATGAACTTTTTTCTTTTACTTTTTGAATTCCAAATCATATACGTAACTGTTGGAAGGGTCCCTTTACCGCTTATCTAATCATGCAAGATAACCATCCCAAAATACAACAGCTGGACTATATGCACAATATAAATCATAACAAGTGTCTCAATAATGAGGTAAAGAATCAACATGAGCGTCTAATAATAGCTCTGCAATTGCAACAAAGAAGTTCAGATCTTGACGCATCGTGCAATTACTGATATGTGAAAAGAACATCCAGCTAATATTACATTCACACGGGATTAGATTGAAGCATGAAGTTGTGACAACAGTAAAATTGAGTTTTTATTTTTTTTATACAATTCTCTACCTTAAAATATATTATTGCTAATGATATCAGAAAGTGCTTAATCAGAAAGATAAGTGCTATGTTTGAACTTTCTGAATTGAAATTGATTCCAAAATTTTACCGTATTAAAATCCTAACATTTTTAAATTCACAAGAAATTGAATAAAATCAGGATTCCTTTTGTATATGAGGGATTTATTTCTAGAAAACTTATCATCTTTCAAAATAAAATATATCATCTATTAGTGTTGCTGCCAAAAAAAATTCTCTGAATTGAAGAATACAAAATAATGACAGCGCACATGAAAACCAGGTATGGAATATGCCAGTTCTGTCAAAACATTAGCTCCACACAAAAACAGATCAGGTTCAATCATTAAAATACATTTAAAATGTCTCATTTTTCTTAGCGTATACGCACGTAGCTGGAAATAATCGTTATGATACAACTTGGTGATCACCAATAGAATGCTTTCACCAAAACAAAAATAAAAATCGTTATGATACGCAGGTAGGAGTATGGAACCCACAAGGGACCGATCATCAGTTTTCCTATCTACTAGTACACTTTAATTATCTGTTCCGTGAGTATTAACTGGTTCAATTAAATCCAGGGTCATTGACATGTACATGTTTTCCTCAAATTTTCATTCCCATATAAATACTTGATTTCCGCCAAAAAAAAAATGTATGAACACTTGACAGTATTCGTGATGTGTTAGTGTGTTACATGTATCACACTTGCAGGAAACAATAGAAAACAACCAGTTGAGAGATGTAGGCCACCGATCGAGCACAAATCGCTGAAAGAACAAATCGTGCAAAAAGTACTAATCAACCACACGGTTATAATCGCCGGCCAATATCAAGTCGAAATCATCCATATGGAGCAAAAAATCACGGAAGAGGATTGGAGCTATACCTTTTGCCGCCGCCGACGGGGATGTGCCACGGCCTGACGAAGATCCATTGGAAGGTGATTGGGGAGAGGCAACGGCGAGGTCTGCTGGCGCAACAAAGGCAATGGCCGCCAATAAGTAGCTGCCGCCAGCTGTGTGCTTGTGAGCTAGGTCGTCGGCGTGTCCCTGTCTGGCCGTCGCCTAAATTTCGCCGGACGCTGAGACTGACGGCCGAATGCCTGGTGTCCCTTTGTACGCCGAAAGGCTCACTTTCTGTTCTTTGCGCACCTACCAAGGAATGTTCCTCGTAAGTTTATGGTGCTCTGATGGAGACCCATATCCTCGGTTTTATCTATGCCTTGCTCACCTATGCTGAATCGGCCTTTTCCAACATACTAGCAAAGTGGCGTGGCACGGCTAGATGAAATATTTAATATTCTTTTTTTTTGTGGGGGAAAATATTTAATATTTGAACTTGATGTGAGCCGTTCTTATCCTCCAACCATCTTCGACGTATATACGACACTGCCACAATTCTCGACATGGTGGCAGCAACAAGCCTCACCACGTGCCTTTGTGCCACAGCCTATAGGATACGGGACACCTCATCTCTGTAGAAGTGCATGCTCTAACCAATGTAACCAAAAAGACCGATCTGATGGAAAAGACTAGGCGTCTTGAACTCAAGACCTCTTAGCTTCCATACTGAGAACTTTTACGGTACCCTAGTACTCAATAGAAAACAACCAGTTGAGAGATGTAGGCCACCCATCGAGCACAAATCGCTGAAAGAACAAACCGCGCAAAAAGTACTAATCAACCACACGTTTTTTTAGAAAGAAAGGGATCTTTCCCCCAATTTCATTAACGAAACCAAGTAGTTTGATACAACCAAAACACAGCAACGACCCTCCTCAGGCCTCAGCGCCCGCTAAACATACAACCAAAACACGGTTATAATAACCGGCCAGTATCAAGTCGAAATCATCCATATGGAGCACAAAATCACGGAAGAGGATTGGAGCTATACCTTTTGCCGGCGACGACGGGGATGTGCCACGGCCTGATGAAGATCCAAAAGAACTCAATTCCCTGTTTCGTACATTTGCCCCTAGGTACACCATAGGGAGTACACCTTCCTCAAGGGGTGGCATGCATGGCGGATAGTCTAGTCACCATCCTTAATTCCCGACTTCCTCTGATGGTGTAATGTCGGCTCTTGCTGGCAAAAGCAACTGGTTGGTTGAAGGCCACGACCTTTTGGCTCACAATGATTCCATACT
Source organism: Aegilops tauschii subsp. strangulata (assembly GCF_002575655.3). Lineage (NCBI taxonomy): Eukaryota > Viridiplantae > Streptophyta > Magnoliopsida > Poales > Poaceae > Aegilops > Aegilops tauschii. The sequence continues at coordinate 9,919,315 of NC_053041.3, forward strand.
GCACCTTCCCTTGCCTACATCCAAGACATTCTCTTTCAGCTCCCCATGGCTCCTCGCGATGCCCTGCCGCATCTATCCCAGGAAGTCTTGCTGGAACTTCTCTTCCTGAATTATAGCCAACTCATCCAACAGCAGATGAATCTGAAAATGATGATATTGATCTCTGTTAATACTGCAGTGGGTTGTAGTCTTGTCTCTAACAACATGCAGCAATAATGCATGCTATATGACGACTATGATACAGGAGTAGGATTGCTGGTTGCCACGTGGGATCTCGTGATGCTATTTTCTTAGTCATAAAAATATATGGATATTGACCAACTATATATGGAAATTCCTAAAAAAAGGAACTTTGTCTATACACTTTTGTGGTGGGCTTGAGTATATTGGCTAGAGAGCAAAGATATTGTAAGAAAAAACTATTAGCTAAAACGGTAGATTGAGATATATAAGAATATAAAGAATGATTAAACAAAGATTGTTTCTTTTGGTTATGTATAGGTTTTCGTCCGTATTTCATGAAGGTTGGTTTCTTTGTTTAGGCATTTGAACAAACGTTGAAAGAAAATTAAGTTATGGAAAGGGGAGGGTAAAATTTATATATGTTTACAGAGTGGCTATGGCACCAGCCCGAGCAATTGCGTAGGGCTAACATACAAGTTTTATATAAATTATGTGGCCGACGTAGACTCACTTGTCTAGCATCAGCAGCTGCGGGCTGCCCATGGTGCCCAGCGATAGGATGATCTCGTCGTTCCCGTGGCGCGCGTAGTTAAGGAGCCCTGTGTGTCTAAGTCATGGAACACGACGTCGTGCTGGCTCCAAATAATCGAAAGTTCGGGGAATAAATTCAGTGTTTTGGTATCGTCATGCCAAGTCAGTATGTCACCAGACCGTACAATAAAAATAACAATCACAGAAACAGCAAGTCCGTTGTCGGCTCTGACCTCTGACGATATTGATGAACAGGATCTTGGCTACACTGGCATGGAGTAAGACATCGATCCCATCTGCTCGTGCATACCACAGCAGGTCCGCGGCGGTCGGCCTTGAAAATGAACCCACCAACCTTGGTCCACTGAACATGCTCGAAGGTGAATCCGTTATCTGGCCAAACCTGGAACTCGAGCAGCCCCCTCCTTAGAGCGACAGTCAATGACGCGCCGAGCCACCGAGCACCGAGCAAAACAGTTGTGGTAATAGCCTTGGAGATACCATTTTGTTGTGATTAATTTCTATATATGATTCTACAGAACATACATAGGGCTTGTCCTAGCAGATAGCGATCCATGTACCTAGAAGGTCTACCCACGGCATTTGCAATATTTTCACCGTTCTTTTGTTTTTGAAAGTTCAGTTTATTTGTAATGTTTGTGGTCATGAAGGCAAAGATTAATTTTTCTGTGATTAACTTCTCCATGTGATTTTACAGAGCTCAATCCTACCAGCTAGTGATCCATGTACTGAGAAGCTCTACTTACCGCATTTCCAATATTTTGTTGATCTCTTGTGGTTGAAAGTTCAATTAATTTGCATTATTTTTGGTAATGAAGGCGAGAATGTCTTGCATGTGTTGGTTAATTGTGCAAAGGCTTGTGCCCTGTGGTTCGCGCTCAGGATTTGCCCAGTGAGGAGTTTTTTGTCGATTCAAGCCTGTGTTGGTGTCGGGGCAAGTTGACACCGGCATTCGAGGTAAGTTATTGTTTCTCACCTCAGAAATGATTTGATTTCTTTGTGAAGGAAATCTGCTATTTGGCCGCTAGTCATTTTCTTCAAAATGAGTGTTTCTTCTTTTCTTGGACTTAAATGTGGAATAATGGCAATGGCAAGTCTGCTTTTAGGGCTACTTTATTGAAAAACAATATGTTAGTAATTCTTTTCTTGGAGTACGAAAGTTGAAATTCGGAATGATGGCAACGGTAAGTATCGGTTATGTGTGCTGCCCGAGGAGTTCCTAATGACAAGTCTTTTGGCTCTGGTAGCCCCTTTAGGCCCCATTTGTTTGGGCGACAGATTCCCAAGAATCAATTGTGGCTTCGATTCCAGCTGTGGCTACAGATTTTGAGAATCAGAAGTTTACCATTGTTTACCTTTCTTTTAGAATATCATAAGCATTGTGAAATATCTGCAACGCCCCGAATGTGTTGGTCAACCATGGAACGTGCAGAACTAATCACACTCATTGAACAGTTCACAAATCTTCCAATTCATACATACATACATACATACATACATACATACACATTCTCACCGGGAGAAAACACACATGATATGAACAAATGTCCATCAGAGAAGAGAAAAGAACGACAAATAACATGGCAACTTCTCAACCACGACAGTAGAGCAGTGATGTCTAGAGTCTAGACCCTCTAGTTGATGGACCAACATGGAAATGAGGCAGGCGGTGGAGCGCAGTAGATCGGGCTCGAGAATGGAGCATGTTGAGGGCATGGCTAGAGCAGGGAGTGGTGTGCTTGGGGTGTCGTTGGTCGACCTCGGGGCGGTAGGGGGCGCATGAGGTTCCGTCAGGGAGGATGATGGACAGAGGTCAGAGAGGTGGAGGAATTTAGATCCGGCTGCCATGGGTGCCGGCGGGGGTAGGGTATGTGTGCGTCGCCACAACCAGATGGGAAAAATGAGAAAGAGGACGAGGGTAGGAGAGGGATGAACGGTTTGAGAGGTGGTAAAAATCTGTAAAAAAGTCAAGTGAGTGCAGGAAGCAACAAAGAAGCTCAGGAATTAGCGATTTCAGTGATTCTGACTTTGGATGGCCCGTAGTTCATTTAATAGAATCAGTTCTGGCAGTCCATTTAATAGAATCAATTCTGGAGAGCTAGAAAGAACATGATACGTGAGCTGACTGACAGTATAGGTGTGGTACATTCAGATTTGGCATCGATGGGGAAAGTGGTCAATGAATATTTCCAGGGGATTTTTTCTGCAGAAAACTCACTTGATTCTGCTCCTATATTGGACCTGGTTACTCCCTTGGTGTCGGCTGATGACAACACTAAACTTTGTGCTCCATTCAGTGATAAAGAAATATCAGATGCATTGTTTCAGATTGGCCCCTTGAAGGCCCCCGGACCAGATGGGTTTCCGGCTCGTTTTCTCCAACGTAATTGGAGTGTTCTAAGGGATAGTGTTCTGGCATTGGTAAAGGAATTTTTTCGTTCCGGTATAATGCCGGAAGGTGTCAACTCTACTTCCATTGTACTTATCCCAAAAATTTCTAAACCCGTCAGAATTTCTGATTACAGGCCAATAAGCTTATGCAATGTTACATATAAGGTGATCTCGAAGTGTTTAGTAAACCGGATGCGGCCGTTGCTGGATGATATTATTCCTCCGGAGCAAAGTGCGTTTATCCCTGGGAGACTCATCACAGATAATGCACTACTGGCTTTTGAATGTATGCATCATATCAAGCAGGAGAAAGACCCTTCGAAGAGTTTTTGTGCTTATAAGCTAGACCTCTCAAAAGCTTATGACAAAGTGGATTGGGGTTTCTTGAGGCAGGTGATGCAAAAGATGGGCTTCTCACACCGATGGGTGGACTGGATTATGTCATGTGTCACATCGGTGAGGTACTCTGTTAAATTAAATGGGACCCTCTTGGATTCGTTTGCACCGACGCGTGGGCTTCGGCAAGGTGACCCTTTATCACTGTTTCTTTTCTTGATCGCGGCGGATGGCTTGTCAGCTATTTTAAAGCACAGAGTGGCAGATGGAACTATTACCCCGGTGAAGGTGTGTAGAAGAGCTCCGGGTATTTCACATTTACTCTTTGCAGATGATACACTTCTTTTTTTCGAAGCGTCTCAAGAGCAAGTTGTCCAAGTTAAGGAGGCTTTGGAAGTATATGGTAGTGCTACAGGTCAGAGGTTGAACCATGATAAATGCTCTCTCTTTTTTGGAACTGCTTGTCCAGATGCTACACAAGATCAAGTAAGGGCTGTTCTGAATGTTACAAGTACTGTTTTTGAAGAGAAATATTTGGGGCTCCCAACCCCGGAGGGGCGTATGTCGAAGGGTCGTTTTCAGAATTTGCAGACTAGCTTGACAAAACGTTTGATTCAATGGGGGGATGGATACCTAGCTCAAGGGAAGTTCTCATTAAATCTGTGGCTCAATCGCTACCAACCTTTATAATGGCGGTGTTCAAATTACCATATTCACTATGTGATGATCTAACGCGAATGGTGAGGAACTTTTATTGGGGCTCATCTAAAGGGAGAAGGAAAGTTCATTGGAAAGGATGGGACCAACTCCTACAGCCAAAGGATAGAGGAGGGGTTGGTTTTCGTGATTTCCGAATGTTTAATCAGGCTCTGTTGGCGCGACAAGCGTGGAGATTGTTAGTTAAACCTGAAAGTTTGTGTGCCCAGGTTTTGAAAGCCAGGTACTATCTGAATGGGAAACTTGAAGATACAATTTTTTCAGGGAATGCCTCATCCTCTTGTCAGGCGATCAGCCATGGCTTGGACCTATTGAAGAAGGGGCTGCTGCGGAGGGTTGACAATGGTAGAAGTATAAGGATATGGAGAGATAATTGGATCCCGAGACCTTATTCATACAAGCCAATCACACTTCAAGGGAGGTGTCGTATCCGTTTTGTCTCGGATTTGTTGAATGAGAATGGTTCTTGGAATGTTAACCTCCTGTCAGAATATTTTCATCCCGCGGATGTGTCTGAAATTATGAAGATCCGTGCATCTCCAAGACAAGAGGAAGATGTTCTAGCTTGGGGACCTGGTCGCTTTGGTCTCTTTTCAGTAAAAAGTGCTTATGATATGGCTTTTGACGAAGCTCACCGTGGTAGTGCCGTTTCATCCAGTAGTAGTCCGAATGGCAGTAGATCTTTGTGGAAACTAATATGGTCAGCTGGTGTTCCCCCGACAGTCCGGAACTTTGCATGGAGGCTCGCGTCGAACTCTTTACCAACCTGGCAAAAAAAGCATAAGATTGGCCTTGAAGTTTCAAGTCTGTGTCCGATCTGTGGGATGGAAACTGAGGACAATTTTCACCCAATGTTGAACTGCCCGTTGGCTCGCCAACTATATCTGACGATGACAAAGGTGTGGGAGCTGCCTGACATTAAGTCAATTCTGAATACCGGAAGAGAGTGGCTGTTCCAGGTCTTAGAGCCGCTGGATAATGTAAGGCGATGTATGGTGATGCTCACGTTTTGGAGATGCTGGTACATTCGGAATGAAATTATAGACCTGAAACCAGTCCCTCCGATGAATGCATCATGCAGGTTCCTTCAGAGTTATTTGGATTCGCTCATGGGACTCAAGACAAACATGCATGCTGATCCTGGGAAAGGAAAGATGATTCTGTCTTATGACACAGAAGTGCGGCAAGCTAGCGCTGTAGCTCCGGCCTTGGCATGGACTCCGCCGAGGCTCGGCTGGGTCAAACTGAGTACCGACGGGTCTTTTGCAGAGGACGGTTCAGCCGGCGCGGGAATGATCTTACGCAATGAAACTGGTGGTGTTATTTTTTCTGCGTGTAGACAGTTGTTTACTTGTCGAGATGCGATGGAGGCGGAACTTTGTGCATGCATGGAAGGGCTATCCTTTGCTATCCAAAGAAGTGAGCTACCAATTGAGATCGAGATGGACTCGCTGACGACGTTTGGCATGATTCAGAAGCGTGAAGAGGACAGATCCATCTATGCCTCTCTCGTGAAAGAAGTTAAGTATTTGTTAAGTCTTCGAGAAACTTGTATTACTCATGTTAGTCGTAGTCAAAATAAGGCTAGTGATTGTCTAGCTAGATTTGCAAGAACTGAAGGTAGAACCATGACGTGGATCGGTTCGGGTCCGTCTATGGTCTTAGATTTGGTGAAGGAGGATTGTAAGAACTTTGTGATTGAGTAATATATTTTTCTCCCCCGCAAAAAAAAAAATCAATTCTGGAGGAATCAGTTTGGGAAGCCGGTTGTTTGTTAGGGCTATGGGCCTTGGTAGATTTAAGAAAGAGGCATTTGGGGTTATGCAACACCTTCAAAGATAGCAAATCTTATGTGGCAACCTCCAAAGGGTTTTAGAGGTTTTGGAGTGTACTACCATGTCTGATTCCTTAAAAACTTATTACCTTATATTAATTCTCTCTTATATTTCTCTTATGTTTGTACATATGAGCTCCTTTTCAATTTGACCTTCGTATGGATATAATTGAAATATTCATGTTCAAACTCAAACAATTTAATAACATTTAAAATCCATGGATTGTAAAAAAGAAGAAGCAAAACACCCGATCTTCCATTAGGTGTGTGTGTGTGTGCCTCTTCTTTTCGAACAGAAGCGTGTTTCTGACAAATAACATAATACTTCTGCAAAAACCATTAGTGACATAGTTAACTAAAGCTTCTCGTCATGCAAGCCCTAAAAACCATGTCAAAGTTCATATAAAATCTACCATGTGCAAACAACTATATTTGGTTAAAATACCAGTGATTGTCCTTGCTGATTACATAGCTAGCAATAAGCCAGCTAACTAGATTTGAACTAGGGTAGGAATGAAAAAGATTACATCAAAGTCCTTAATGGTCCCCCATGAGTATTCAACAAGTGTGCCCATGTCGGGGTTATGATACTTCAAGTCAGTCATGCAAACCATAAATTTATTTCCTTGATGAGTTTGACGCCAGAGATACGATGATCCGTCTTGGTACACTATCTCATCGTTGAATGTAGCTATCAGACGAATATAAGCCCGGAAGTTGAAAACATGGCGCTGCTCCCACCGTGGCGGGTTGTTGCTTTCCGCATCATTGCACATCCATATCTCAACAGATTCATAGTTGGGCCCTAGACGATGGACGGCTAGCTCACCGTTCAACTTAGCTAATCTGGATTCTAAATAGTCGCCCGCTTCAAACCATGGAGGACCCGTCATGATGCTGAATGATTCGTCTTCAAGACTAAACCGGACAAAGCACGTCATACTTGCATGATGAAGTAGAAGCGAGGGATCACATTCATACATAAGTGAGTACTGGTCAACTGTCCAAATCAGGGAACCCTTGAAGAAGGTCGCAATCCGTCCTGCTAGAAACGGGTACGGTGGTTGTGCGGCCGTCTCACGCCAGTATTGGTCCTTTCCGATAGTGAACACCTCCATCCCATGGCCACCCATGGCACGAGTTTCACGGTAGAAGAAGCGAGCGACCTTGTAGGCGTTGGAGCGATGGTCGCGCCCGAAGCCGAATGCTTGGTGTCCTTGTGCCACCAAGTGCCGGCGTGGCGCAACGCTGTTGGGGCTCCAAGGGAGCTCGATGATTCGGCTTGTGGCTGGGTTGAGCACACGCACGGTATCCTCGGCGGGTAGGAGCACGAGCCCGTCGCAGTGGGCGAACCCATGTCTTATCTTGGCCTCCTCATCAGTGAACGAGGAGGTGTCGTGCAAGAGGGTCGCGACGCCCTGCCGGCTCTCCTCCCACAGGTAAAGTCCCGGGGTGGCGATCTTCCCTTTGATCCTTTCGCTTCTGATACGTGGTGCGATGAGCAGGCTGCAGGGCTTCTTGACTTGCTGATGAAGTCGGTAGAGGTGCGCCTGAGAGAATGAGGGGTCGGCTCCGGAGATGGTGTCGCGCCAGGCCCCATTTGTTTAGGCCCTATTTTGTTATGCGTTCATTTTTTTTTGACACACCGGCCATTATGTGCACGTAGCATCCAAAAAATAAATTTCGCTTGAAGGGAATCTAACCCTGGTTGCCGAGTTATATAGGACGTCGCGTAAACAAACTAATCTAGCACCTGTTGCATGAAAAGGAAGCGGACAGTTTCCTTTTGTCATTTTTCGTCGGTCGTGTCCTTCATACGTGTCGCGGTTTCAATAAGGAGATATTGAGGATTTGGAATTTCAAACAACGTGGCCCAGAGATAATAAGGAAAGGAAAAGCGTGACAAAACGAGATAAGGAAGGAAGAGAATGAGGTAATTAATGATGAGATAATTGAATGGGATTCCCGAGAGAGACACATGATGCATATAATTATGATTGGCTGATTAATGATGGGCTAATTAAACATATTATGGTAATTAATGGTGGGCTAATTGAATGGGATTCCCAAGAGACGAGACATCATGTTGCATATAATTATGATTGGCTAATTAATGTTTGGCTAATTAAACGAAGTATATGGCAATCTCTGAGAGACATGCACGACTCCAAGAACACAGCCGTTATGATTGGCTAATCATAATGGCGAGTTAATTAAACAAATTATGGCTATGGATTCCCGTGGGGCATGCATATATGGCAACACGTGTTCTCTCGCAGGCTCCAAAAACACATCCGTTATAATAAAATCGATCCACTAACCCCTCGAACCAAAGGTAGTCTTCCGCCACTGATTTTTATCCACACTCTTTTTTTCTCACCTTCCTTTTGATGATTTCTTTGCTTGCTTGCATGTGTGTTTTGCTACTTCCATCTAGAGTCCCCAATTCATTCGCCGCAATTACAGTTTACCTACGTACAAATGCAATTTAATTCCATGTGAAGTCAATGACTGATTATTTACGAAACTCTTTAGGTTTGCATGATGAAGTTGGATTTGACCAAATAGATATGTTAAATTATGGAAGTTTTTCGCAATTAGTATCCAACTGGGTTGGTTTGCTTGCTGTTGTTGGTGCTGCAATTGTTATTCTAGGTTGGTTTGATTGTTGTTGTCCGCAAATGATTCAATGTTTTTTTCTCATCGGCGATCGTTGTCCCACGATTTTCTCGGCTCGGGAACATGGTTCATAGGAATTGTTATTTTTTTCCCGTTGCAATACACGGGCATTGGTGCTAGTATTTTATAAAAAAGTTGTATAAAAAGTTAAGGCATCGGTATTTCATTTTTTTTCTTTTATGTTTTTTCATGTTCTTTCTTAATTTTTGTTTTCATATTTTCTGTTTTCACCAATTTTATCTTTTCAACATATTCTGTTTTTTAGTTCCATTTTTGATGTTTTCTATAATGGGCCGCCGAGTCCGTGGGAGGAGCCGGCGAGGTGGGGTGACCTGTGACTGTTGCCCCGTGAAGAGGGAGGGGACGACTTGTTTCGAGGGAAGGTGGGTGTGTGTGTGGGGGAGCGGGGTGGAGCTTAAATGGAATTCCATGGCGCCCTAAAAACAAGAACCAAAATGCTTAATTCTTTTGTATGTAGACACACCTCTTACATATGCGCGGACAAACAACAAAGGACACATCACATAGGCGTCTGCCATGCCTGGCAGGCGGCACTGCCGAGGGTTTGACACGCCTAATTAGCAGGCGGCACGATTGACGGCCTGAAACTCCAACTTGACAGGCGCCACTGCCGCTGTACAGCCACGACTATTTGTCAGGCGTCACTGCCGGTGTATAGTCACGCCAAACAGGCGGGCGTACTTATGTTTTTGAAACACCAAATCTTAAGACGAATCACAACTGAAACACGCCAAACAGATGGTTGTGTTCAGATTCAAGTATTGACTATTGACGCCTATCACAACTGAAACACGCAAGACAAATGGTCGTGTTCAGATTCGAGTATTGATGCCTATCACAACTGAAACACGCCTAACAGATGCATCATCATGAGCTTCAGAGATCCTATCAAACACTGAAGGGGTCCTCATCATCCTTCTTCTCTTCTCCCCCACAAAGTCCTCCGTAGCCGTCATACGGTCACCATCATTGGGCACCCAAATATGCTTCGGCCTCCTCTTTGCATCCTTCTAGGCTCCGCCACCTATCATCTCTCTGGGTGTCCAAAGCCGGATGAGTCTGCCTTGGTTTACAAACAAAAGTATGTGGGAGCCGCTGGTACTCATCATTCCTCAAACTAGACCCTGGTCTACCCGAGCCGCTCCTTGAGGATTGGCCCTGTCGCCCCTCCCTCTAGTGAGGTTTTTCCGGGCTAAATGCTTTCTATCGAGACTCATCTGTTTGTAGTTGTAGCGGTTGCCCCTTCCAGGCTCCCTGTCATCAGATCTGTATGCTTTGTTGTTCTGGGAACTTTATATGCTCGGTTTTTCTTTGCTTCTCTGTATCGTATTTCATTTTTTCTTTTATGCTTTTCTTTTCCTGTTCCATTTTAATTTTTTTTCATATTTTCTGTTTTTCTACCACTTTTATCTTTTCAACCTATTCTATTTTATTATTTCCATTCTCATATTCTCTATATAAAAAAGGAGTGAACACTTTTTACGTATCATAAATATTTAAGAAATTGTGCGATTTTTTTAACACACCCATGAACATTTTTCTAAGCATGTGATATTTTTCTAAAGTATTATTAACAATTTCCTATATATCATGATTATCTTATAAAAAATGCGTAATTTTTTTACATTTCGTGAGCATTTCTCATACACATAATGATTTTTTATAATTCCATTATAATTGTTTATAGACTTATGAAAAAAATTAATGGTACAATTTTTTACTGAAATTTAAGTGCACATTTTTAGGAAAGGAGGACAATTTTTTAAAATCAATGTTGAATATTTTTCAAAAACACATAAAAATATTATAATGTGTGAACATTTTTCAATTTATTGAACATTTATTTCAGCAATTGCGTGAAAATGTTTTACATTTTATGAAAATTATTTGAAAATGTCATGAACATACTTTTTAAATCCATGGACATTTTTTTAATATCAAGAGTACTTTTTTGAGTAATACAATATTTTTTAAATCATGCCAATAAATTTACAAATTTCTTCAGAAAATACCATTAATAGTTTTTAAATGTTTGAACATTTTGGAATGTCACAAACATTATTTTGGATGGTATGAACATTATTTAAAAACTAGAGTAATTTAAAATTAAATCAACTTACAAATGATTTAAATTAGTTTAAAAGAAATTTGAAAAATTCAAATATATATATTTAGTGTGAAAAAGGAAAAAAATAAACAAAGAAGATTTTTTTTTTGAGGATCAAATCAGCAAAGAGCAAATTATCAAGACTTTGAACTTTTAGCAAATTGTTTGAGCTGATCAGCAAGCTAATCTATTTAGTTGTAGGTGCACTGCTTCTCCTGACAAATAATTGAATACTTTTGCAGAAAGGCCATTAGTGACCTAGTGAATTAAAGCTCATCACCATGCCCGCCTTTATGAAATCACTTGTCAAAAATCATACAATCTACCTCGAGCAAACAACTATATTTTTCGTTGAATGAACCAAAGATGACACTTGTTGATTACACACGGTAATAATCTAGCTAGATTTGAAGCAGGGTGGGAATGTAAAACATTAAATCAAACCACACGACATCCTGCCGCGAGTATCTAACAAGCCTGCCCATGTTGGGGCCATAATACTCCAAGAGATTCATGCGACATAATCTTATCTCCCTGATAAGTATGACGCCGTAGATAGTCTGATCCATCTTGATACACTATTTTGTCATCAGACATGGCAATCAGCCGAATAGAAAACCGGTAGTCGAGGATGAATCACACTGTGGATGCATCACATAGCCTATACCATGTCGATGCATCTCCCTTCAAAGATAAAGGGAAGACCTTCTTCTTAACAACATCATCGGGTATACCTGCAAGCTTAAATAATCCACAAACTTCATTCACATAGAGTAGATGTTCATCAGGATGCTTTGTTCCATCTCCTGTAAAAGTATTAGCTAGCAGTTTTTCTAACATACCCGAAGGAACTTCAAAAGGAACATTTTCATTTTCAGTAGGTTGAGTAGGTTGAGGAGCAATTCTTTGCTCTACTGGTCGGGGTGAAGATACCCCGAACAAGCCCCTCAGAGGATTACTTTCCATAGTAACAAGTGACAGTAAATTTTAGCACACTATATAAATTTTTCCTTACCAAATTCCACCTACCAAAGGCGCTTCACTCCCCGGCAACGGCGCCAGAAAAGAGTCTTGATGACCCACAAGTATAGGGGATCTATCGTAGTCCTTTCGATAAGTAAGAGTGTCGAACCCAACGAGGAGCGGAAGGAAATGATAAGCGGTTTTCAGCAAGGTATTCTCTGCAAGTACTGAAATGAGTGGTAACAGATAGTTTTGTGATAAGATAATTTATAACGAGCAACAAGTAACAAAAGTAAATACAGTGCAGCAAGGTGGCCCAATCCTTTTTGTAGTAAAGGACAAGCCTGGACAAACTCTTATATAAGGAAAAGCGCTCCCGAGGACACATGGGAATATCGTCAAGCTAGTTTTCATCACGTTCATATGATTCGCGTTCGGTACTTTGATAATTTGATATGTGGGTGGACCGGTGCTTGGGTGCTGTTCTTACTTGAACAAGCATCCCACTTATGATTAACCTCTATTGCAAGCATCCGCAACTACAACAAAAGTATTAAGGTAAACCTAACCATAGCATGAAACATATGGATCCAAATCAGCCCCTTACGAAGCAACGCATAAACTAGGGTTTAACCTTCTGTCACTCTAGCAACCCATCATCTACTTATTACTTCCCAATGCCTTCCTCTAGGCCCAAATAATGGTGAAGTGTTATGTAGTCGACGTTCACATAACACCACTAGAGGCTAGACAACATACATCTCATCAAAATATCGAACGAATACCAAATTCACATGACTACTAATAGCAAGACTTCTCCCATGTCCTCAGGAACAAACGTAACTACTCACAAAGCATATTCATGTTCATAATCAGAGGGGTATTAATGTGCATAATGGATCTGAACATATGATCTTTCACCAAGTAAACCAACTAGCATCAACTACAAGGAGTAATCGACACTACTAGCAACCTACTAGTACCAATCCCGGACTTGGAGACAAGAATTGGATACAAGAGATGAACTAGGGTTTTGAGAGGAGATGCTGCTGGTGAAGATGTTGATGGAGATTGCCCTCTCCCGATGAGAGGAGCGTTGGTGATGACGATGGCGATGATTTCCCCCTCCCGGAGGGAAGTGTCCCTGGCAGAACAGCTCTGCCGGAGCCCTAGATTGGTTCCGCCAAGGTTCCGCCTCGTGGCGGCGGAGTCTCGTCCCAAAAGGTTGCTTCTGATTTTTTCCTCGACGAAAGACCTCATATAGCAGAAGATGGCCATCGAAGAGCCAACAGGGGGCCCACGAGGTAGGGGAGCGTGCCCTGGGGGGTAGGGCGCGCCCCCCACCCTCGTGGCCAGGTGGGTCCCCCTCTGGTGAACTTCTTTCGCTCAATATTTTTTATTATTTCCAAAAATGACTTTCGTGGAGTTTCAGGACTTTTGGAGTTGTGCAGATTAGGTCTCTAATATTTGCTCCTTTTCCAGCCCAGAATTCCAGCTGCCGGCATTCTCCCTCCTTATGTAAACCTTGTAAAATAAGAGAGAATAGGCATAAGTATTGTAACATAACGTGTAGTAACAGCCCATATGCAATAAATATCGATATAAAAGCATGATGCAAAATGGACGTATCAACTCCCCCAAGCTTAGACCTCGCTTGTCCTCAAGCGGAAGCCGATAACGATAAATATGTCCCCATGTTTAGAGGTAGAGGTGTCGATAAAAATAAAATACGGACATGAAGGCATCATGATTTTTCTCATAACAGCAACATATATAGATATTGTCATATGATTTCTTATGCTCAAGTAATAATCCATTCACAATGCAGAGTACGAATCATAAACTTTATTGAGAACCAACAAACTATATTCTCAGTCATTGAAGCAATTGCAATTTATCATAACATTAGAAAGAGTCTATGTCAGAGCTTAATAGCAAGTCCACATACTCAACTATCATTTAGTCTTTCATAATTGCTAACACTCACGCAATATTTGTGGTTACGGAGTTTTAATCGGACACAGAGAAAGATAGGGGCTTATAGTTTCGCCTCCCAACCTTTTACCTCAAGGGTAATGTCAACAATAATAACTCATGCTCCCCTACATCCAATTAGATATATCTATCAGGATCTTTCCAACATACTGTGCTTGCCAAAGGATAAAGTGTAAAAAGGAAAGGTGAAGATCACCATGACTCTTGCATAAGGTAGAAGATAATAATTAAAGATAGGCCCTTCGTAGAGGGAAGCAGAGGTTGCCATGCGCTTTTAGGGTTGGATGCACAAAATCTTAATGCGAAAGAACGTCACTTTATATTGCCCCTTGTGATATGAACCTTTATTATGCAGTCCGTCGCTTTTATTTCTTCCACATCACAAGATCGTATAAAGCTTATTTCCTCCACACCAATCAATCATACATATTTAGAGCAATTTTATTGCTTTGCACCGATGACAACTTACTTGAAGGATCTTACTCAATTCATAGGTAGATATGGTGGACTCTCATGGCAAAACTGGTTTAAGGGTTTTTGGAAGCACAAGTAGTATCTCTACTTGGTGCTAAGAATTTGGCTAGCATGAGGGGGAAAGGCAAGCTCAACATGTTGGATGATCCATGACAATATACTTTATCTCAGATATAAGAAAACATAACCCATTACGTTGTCTTCCTTGTCCAACGTCAACTCTTTAGCATGTCATATTTTAATGAGTGCTCCCAATCATAAAAGATGTCAATAATAGTATATTTATTTGTGAAACCTCTCTTTCCTTATTACTTCCTATTAATTGCAACGATGACCAAAGCTATGTCTGCCAACTCCCAACAACTTTTAATCATCATACTCTTTCTATGTGAAGTCATTACTCTCAATAAGATCAATATGAACTCTTTGTTTCTTTTTATTTTTTTCTCTTTTCTTTTATTCACTCATGATCATGGCAAAACAATCAAGCCCTTGACTCAACACTAATCTTTATTATATAGCTCACGGACTCGATTGCATAGAGAGATCATAAAGCAAAAACTCAAAACTAGATCATGCCATAAACTTTATTCTACTAGATCAAGATACTACTAATAGGATCGAACTAAGAAAAACGGTAAAGATAGGAGATGTGATGGTGATACGATACCGGGGCACCTCCCCCAAGCTTGGCAGTTGCCAAGGGGAGTGCCCATACCCATGTGATTATGTCTCCTTCTTTGGTGAAGAGGATGATGGTGATGATGGGGTTGATGATGATGTAAATTGTGCCTTCAGCTTCTCCATATTATAATTGAGGAGAGCAATTTCCTCCTTTAAACCATCGACCTCCGATTCCAGCTTCAAGATCTTGTTACATAAATCTTCTTTGCTTTTCTGTCGAAAACGAGAAGGAATAGATCGATTGTTAGATAGTTTAGCCCTCTTAGGGAGACTAGACTTCTTGAACATCACGTGCATATCCCCAGGTTGAGGTAGAGGGACTTCATCTTCATCTGAGCTCGTCTCCTCCTTTCTCTTAGGTTCATAGTCCTCTTCTTCTTCCGTAGTCCAACCACAATGCTCCACATCTCCATAGACTTTAGGATTTGCAAGGTAATCAGCCACATAACTTTCTCCTTCCGAGTCCTGGGACGACATGTTGCTCAAATCTGCAGCAGGACGGCTCGAAACGAAAACAGAGGATAATTGTGTGATACAGGAGTCAAAACCTTCGAGAGAATATATAATGAATTTTTACCGACCAAAATACGTATCGTGCAGGAAAACGGAGTCCGGAAGGCACACGAGGTGCCCACGAGGTAGGGGGCGCGCCCAGGGGGTAGGGCGCGCCCTCCACCCTCGTGGAGCCCTCGTGTCCTTCCCGGACTGCTACTTATTTTTCTATTTTTCTAAATATTCCAAAACGGAGAAATATTGCCTTTAAAACTGTTTTGGAGTCGGTTTACTTACCGTACCACATACATATTCCTTTTCGGAGTCTGAAACGTTCTGGAAAGTGTCCCTTATGTATTCCTCCGGGGTTACGGTTTCAATAACATTGGTTTCAACATTTATAGGATTACCTGAGATATAATGTTTGATTCTTTGTCCGTTTACCACCTTCGGATTTGTGCCTTCGAAGTTGTTGATTTTTATGGCACCGGAATGATAGACCTCCTCGATGACGTAGGGGCCTTCCCATTTAGAGAGAAGTTTTCCTGCAAAAAATCTTAAACGAGAGTTGTATAGCAATACATAATCACCTACATTAAACTCACGCTTTTGTATCCTTTTATCATGCCATCTTTTAACTTTTTCTTTAAACAACTTGGCATTTTCATAAGCTTGGGTTCTCCATTCATCAAGTGAGCTAATATCGAATAACCTCTTCTCACCGGCAAGTTTGAAATCATAATTGAGCTCTTTAATAGCCCAATAAGCCTTATGTTCTAGTTTGAGAGGTAAGTGACATGCTTTTCCATAAACCATTTTATACGGAGACATACCCATAGGATTTTTATATGCAGTTCTATAGGCCCATAATGCATCATCAAGTTTCTTGGACCAATTCTTTCTAGATCTATTAACAGTCTTTTGCAAAATTAATTTGAGCTCTCTATTACTCAATTCTACTTGACCACTAGACTGTGGGTGATAAGGAGATGCAATTCTATGATTAACATCATACTTAGCAAGCATTTTACGGAAAGCACCATGAATAAAATGTGAACCACCATCAGTCATTAAATATCTAGGGACTCCAAACCTCGGGAAGATAACTTCTTTAAGCATCTTAATAGAAGTGTTATGATCAGCACTAATAGTTGGAATAGCCTCTACCCACTTAGTAACGTAATCAATAGCAACTAAAATATGTGTATACCCATTAGAGGCAGGAAAAGGTCCCATATAATCAAAGCCCCAAACATCAAATGGTTCAATAACAAGTGAATAATTCATAGGCATTTCTTGACGTCTACTGATGTTACCAATTCTTTGACATTCATCACAAGACAAGACAAACTTACGGGCATCCTTGAAGAGAGTAGGCCAATAAAAACCGGATTGCAATACCTTATGAGCAGTTCTATCTCCAGCATGGTGTCCTCCATATGCTTCGGAATGACACTTGCGTAGGATCTGTTCCTGTTCATGCTCAGGTACACAATGTCTAATAACACCATCTACTCCTTCTTTATAAAGATGTGGGTCATCCCAAAAGTAATGTCTCAAATCATAGAAAAACTTTTTCTTTTGCTGATATCTGAAACTAGGTGGTATAAATTTAGCAACAATATAATTAGCATAATCAGCATACCATGGAGTGCTATGAGAAGTACTTATAACATTTAATTGTTCATCAGGAAAGCTATCATCAATAGGTAGTGGGTCATCAAGAACATTTTCTAACCTAGACAAGTTGTCTACAACGGGGTTCTCAGCTCCCTTTCTATCAACAATATGCAAATCAAATTCTTGTAGCAAGAGAACCCATCTTATAAGTCTAGGTTTAGCATCTTTCTTTTCCATCAGATATTTAATAGCAGCATGATCAGTGTGAATAGTTACTTTAGAATCAACAATATAAGGTCTAAACTTATCACAAGCAAATACAGCTGCTAAGAATTCTTTTTCAGTAGTAGCATAATTTCTTCGAGCATTGTCTAGAGTCTTACTAGCATAATGGATAACATTTAATTTCTTATCAACTCTTTGCCCTAGAACAGCACCTACAGCACAATCACTAGCATCACACATAATTTCAAAGGGTAAATTCCAATCAGGTGGCTGAACAATAGGTGCAGAGATCAATGCTTTCTTAAGTATTTCAAATGCTTCTACACAATCATCATCAAAGACAAATGGTATATCTTTTTGTAATAAATTAGTCAGAGGCCGAGAAATTTTTGAGAAGTCCTTAATGAACCTCCTATAAAATCCGGCGTGACCAAGGAAACTTCTTATACCTTTAATGTCCTTGGGACATGGCATCTTTTCAATAGCATCAACCTTGGCTTTATCAACTTCAATACCTCTTTCAGAAACTTTATGCCCCAAGACAATACCTTCATTAACCATAAAGTGGCACTTTTCCCAATTCAAGTCAAGATTAGTTTCTTCACATCTCTGCAAAACTCGATCAAGATTGCTCAAGCAATCATCAAAAGAGGAACCATAGACGGAAAAGTCGTCCATGAAAACCTCACAAATCTTTTCACAAAAGTCAGAGAATATAGCCATCATGCATCTTTGAAAGGTAGCAGGTGCATTACATAAACCAAAAGGCATACGTCTATAAGCAAAAGTACCAAAAGGACATGTAAAAGTAGTCTTTGGTTGATCCTTAGCCGACACAGGTATTTGAGAGAATCCAGAATAACCATCTAGGAAGCAATAATGTGTATGTTTGCATAATCTCTCTAGCATTTGATCGATAAAAGGTAAGGGGTAATGATCTTTCTTAGTAGCCTTATTTAATTTGCGGAAATCAATTACCATCCTATAACCTGTAATAATTCTTTGCGGAATCAATTCATCTTTATCATTAGGAACAACAGTAACTCCTCCCTTCTTAGGGACACAATGGACAGGACTTACCCACTGACTATCAGCAACGGGATAAATTATACCTGCCTCCAGAAGATTTAGTATTTCTTTTCTTACCACTTCTTTCATCTTAGGATTCAGTCGTCGTTGATGATCACGAACCGGATTAGCATCTTCTTCCAAATTTATTTTATGTTGACATAGAGTGAGACTAATGCCCTTAAGATCATCAAGAGTATATCCAATAGCAGCACGGTGCTTCTTCAGAGTCTTCAATAATCTCTCTTCTTCATGCTCTGAAAGGTTAGCACTAATAATAACAGGATATATCTTCTTTTCATCAAGATATGCATATTTAAGATTATCAGGCAACGGTTTAAGCTCAAACACGGGATCACCCTTGGGTGGAGGGGGATCCCCTAGGATTTCAACAGGAAAATTGTGTTTCAGAATAGGTTCCTGTTTAAAGAATACTTCGTCTATTTCCCTTCTTTAATTCATAAACATATCATTTTCATGGTCTAGCAAATATTGTTCTAAAGGATCACTAGGAGGTACGACAATATAAGCAAGACCAATAATTTCATCCTTACTAGGCAATTCTTCTTCACGGTGTTGTCTACTAAATTTAGAGAAATTAAACTCATGAGACATATCACCCAAACCAATAGTAACAACATTCTTTTCGCAGTCTATTCTAGCATTGACAGTATTCAAGAAGGGTCTACCAAATATAATGGGACAAAAACTATCTTGTGGGGAACCAAGAACAAGGAAATCAACAGGATATTTAGTTTTCCCACACAAGACTTCAACATCTCTAACAATTCCCATTGGTGAAATAGTATCTCTATTGGCAAGTTTAATTGTGACATCAATATCTTCTATCTCAGCAGGTGCAATATCATGCATAATTTCTTTGTATAAGTCATAAGGTATTGCACTAACACTAGCACCCATATCACATAGGCCATGATAACAATGATCTCCTATTTTAACAAAAATGACAGGCACGCCTACCACAGCTCTATGTTTATCTTTAGCACAAGGTTTGGCAATTCTAGCAGTTTCACCGCAGAAATAAATAACATGTCCATTAATATTATCAGCCAAGAGATTTTTAACAATAGCAATATTAGGTTCAACTTTAACTTGCTTAGGAGGTGTATAAGTTCTAATATTGCTTTTACGAACCATAGTTGAAGCTTTAGCATGATCCTTTATTCTAACAGGAAAAGGTGGTTTCTCAACATAAGAAGTAAGAACAACAAGATCATTATAAGTGACAATCTTTTCTTCAACTTTAGTAGGTGCAGCTACTTTTACTTCTATGGGAGGATGATATTTAAACCACTTCTCCTTGGGAAGATCAACATAAGTAGCAAAAGATTCACAAAAAGAAGCTACTATCTCAGAGTCAAGTCCGTATTTAGTGCTAAATTTACGGAAAATATCGGTATCCATAAAAGATTTAACACAATCAAATTTAGGTGTCATACCTGACTCCTTACCTTCCTCGAGATCCCAATCTTCAGAGTTGCGTTTAATTCTATCCAATAAATTCCATTTGAATTCAATAGTCTTCATCATAAAAGAGCCAGCACAAGAAGTATCGAGCATGATGCGATTATTTTCAGAAAGCCGAGCATAAAATTTTTGAAGGATTATTTCTTTTGAGAGCTCATGATTGGGGCATGGATATAACATTGATTTAAGCCTCCCCCAAGCTTGAGCGATGCTTTCTCCTTCGCGAGGCCAAAAATTATATATATAATTGCGATCACGATGAACAAGATGCATAGGATAATACTTCTGATGAAATTGCAATTTCATTCGCTTATAGTTCCATGATCCCGTGTCATCACATAGCCTATACCATGTCGATGCATCTCCCTTCAAAGATAAAGGGAAGACCTTCTTCTTAACAACATCATCGGGTATACCTGCAAGCTTAAATAATCCACAAACTTCATCCACATAGAGTAGATGTTCATCAGGATGCTTTGTTCCATCTCCTGTAAAAGTATTAGCTAGCAGTTTTTCTAACATACCCGAAGGAACTTCAAAAGGAACATTTTCATTTTCAGTAGGTTGAGTAGGTTGAGGAGCAATTCTTTGCTCTACTGGTCGGGGTGAAGATACCCTGAACAAGCCCCTCAGAGGATTACTTTCCATAGTAACAAGTGACAGTAAATTTCAGCACACTATATAAATTTTTCCTTACCAAATTCCACCTACCAAAGGCGCTTCACTCCCCGGCAACGGCGCCAGAAAAGAGTCTTGATGACCCACAAGTATAGGGGATCTATCGTAGTCCTTTCGATAAGTAAGAGTGTCGAACCCAACGAGGAGCAGAAGGAAATGATAAGCGGTTTTCAGCAAGGTATTCTCTGCAAGTACTGAACTAAGTGGTAACAGATAGTTTTGTGATAAGATAATTTGTAACGAGCAACAAGTAATAAAAGTAAATAAAGTGCAGCAAGGTGGCCCAATCCTTTTTGTAGCAAAGGACAAGCCTGGACAAACTCTTATATAAGGAAAAGCGCTCCTGAGGACACATGGGAATATCGTCAAGCTAGTTTTCATCACGTTCATATGATTCGCGTTCGGTACTTTGATAATTTGATATGTGGGTGGACCGGTGCTTGGGTGCTGTCTTACTTGAACAAGCATCCCACTTATGATTAACCTCTATTGCAAGCATCCGCAACTACAACAAAAGTATTAAGGTAAACCTAACCATAGCATGA
Source organism: Aegilops tauschii subsp. strangulata (assembly GCF_002575655.3). NCBI lineage: Eukaryota > Viridiplantae > Streptophyta > Magnoliopsida > Poales > Poaceae > Aegilops > Aegilops tauschii. The sequence continues at coordinate 9,940,367 of NC_053041.3, forward strand.
AACATATGGATCCAAATCAGCCCCTTACGAAGCAACGCATAAACTAGGGTTTAAGCTTCTGTCACTCTAGCAACCCATCATCTACTTATTACTTCCCAATGCCTTCCTCTAGGCCCAAATAATGGTGAAGTGTTATGTAGTCGACGTTCACATAACACCACTAGAGGCTAGACAACATACATCTCATCAAAATATCGAACGAATACCAAATTCACATGACTACTAATAGCAAGACTTCTCCCATGTCCGCAGGAACAAACGTAACTACTCACAAAGCATATTCATGTTCATAATCAGAGGGGTATTAATGTGCATAATGGATCTGAACATATGATCTTTCACCAAGTAAACCAACTAGCATCAACTACAAGAGTAATCAACACTACTAGCAACCTACTAGTACCAATCCCGGACTTGGAGACAAGAATTGGATACAAGAGATGAACTAGGGTTTTGAGAGGAGATGGTGCTGGTGAAGATGTTGATGGAGATTGCCCTCTCCTGATGAGAGGAGCATTGGTGATGACGATGATGATGGCGATGATTTCCCCCTCCCGGAGGGAAGTGTCCTTGGCAGAACAGCTCTGCCGGAGCCCTAGATTGGTTCCGCCAAGGTTCCGCCTCGTGGCGGCGGAGTCTCGTCCCGAAAGGTTGCTTCTGATTTTTTCCTCGACGAAAGACCTCATATAGCAGAAGATGGCCATCGGAGAGCCAACAGGGGGCCCACGAGGTAGGGGGCGCGCCCTTGGGGGTAGGGCGCGCCCCCCACCCTCGTGGCCAGGTGGGTACCCCTCTGGTGAACTTCTTCCGCTCAATATTTTTTATTATTTCCAAAAATGACTTTCGTGGAGTTTCAGGACTTTTGGAGTTGTGCAGAATAGGTCTCTAATATTTGCTCCTTTTCCAGCCCAGAATTCCAGCTGCCGGCATTCTCCCTCCTTATGTAAACCTTGTAAAATAAGAGAGAATAGGCATAAGTATTGCAACATAACGTGTAGTAACAACCCATAATGCAATAAATATCGATATAAAAGCATGATGCAAAATGGACGTATCACACACGTATATGAATTTGACTGTTAACGTCGCAGTCTGTGAGAATTGGGTGTTTTCTAATAAATTTATGAAAAGACCCTGGAGTACGACGTATACGCTCCACCCGCGGGGAAGCCTTGTGGCATCCCAGTATCGGTCAAGAATTTGTGTGAAACTAATCTCGCAGAAAACTTGTAGTTCAAGGCATAGTCCATTATTCAAGTTGTGATCTAGTGTAGCATAAATCTCTAAGTGGAAGTTCAACTTCACAGTCTCCACTAAGCACCGGTATATAAACAATGTTTTGGAACCAAATGGTGAAATGTGCCAATGAGACTTTGTGGGGGATTGTTGGAATTTGCTAGTGGTCTTTTGGCCCAAAGCCCAACTAAAATTCTGAAATTCTCTTGGCCCATTCATGCACACACGTGAGTGGAGTGAGTGAGGCTAAAGTTTAGTCCCACCTCATAAGTTGAGAGAGAGTTGCACCTCTTTATAAAGTGAGCTCTTCTACCACTTGTATGAGCATCAGAAGAGGAGACCTACACGCGCGCTCCTCCTCCTCGCCTCGTCACGACGCGCCGCGCCGCGCCGCGGGTTGCGGGATTGAGCCGAGCCGAGGACAGAGCTATGCACGTTGTCTACATTTTTGCTGCTCGGGAAAAATTAATGAGTCATTAATTAATAATTAACGGACGCGTTAATTACTGAACCGTTTCCGTTTCCGATTCTTTTGGATCGTGACGACTCGGAAGTGGGGTTTACTCCCACGACCTACCCGGCCCGCACTATATAATCAGGCAGACGTCTACCCTGGCCGCCGCCGCTTCGTATGGTTTCTCACCACCGTTCCAGATCATTGTGCCGCCAAGCAAGTCTTCTCCATCCCTCTTTTCGGCGTGCACCGGGAGAAGGGGCAGCAGGCCTCCGGAACCCCGCCTCTCGTGATCCTGTACGGGAGAGGGGCGATCAGGTTTTTGGGGAACGCACTCGCGCGATTGCTGGCAGCGACGACTTCACGAACGATGACTTCTTCCCCGACCTCGGCAACCTCATCCTCGACGACATGGGCGACAACGTCAACGTCGGCGGTGCTGCTCCCGCTGCACCGTATGTGATTCTATCCTTCCTGTTCGAGATCGTGGTAGAATTCATGTTTCTAGTATGTGCCCTAGATGTGATATGTTCATCTGCTATGCTAGTTCGCATGATCAGTTCAATCTCTGCTACTGTAGTCATGATTTATCTTCTATTTATTCGGATTAAATCCCGTAGTAATTTGCTCATATTTCCAACAGAGGAGACATTCCCGTCGACTACATAAGCTTCTGGGATGACTTCGTCAATCTCAAAATGATATGTCGGCTTAGTCTCTCGAAGGCGCTTGTAAGGGTAGGGTGTGTGCGCGCGTTCATAGAGGTGAATGTATGTGCATAGGTATAAGCGTTTGTATTTGTACTGTATCAGAAAATATTAGCGTCTCGCAAAATATCATGATGAAATAATATCACACAAAAAAAATAGTACTCGGAGCAACTCCAACGCGCGGACCCAAACAGACGCACATTTTGTTCATTTTTTGTCTATTTGGGTCGTCCATCCCCTTGTTGTTTGCCCCTTGCGTTTGGGTCGGCCACCCGCTCGTTGCGTGCCCCCTTTTGCGTTTGGGTCAGCCGTGACTCCAACCTGCGGATGCATTTTCGTCCTCGTAGCCGGCCTGCCATGTTTTGTACCTTGTCATGCGAGTCCATTTGAGTCGAACGGCTTGTGGGCGTCTATTTGAAAATGAAATTGTGGAAAAAGAACTCGTCGACAGAGTCCATTTGTACCTTGCGGGCAAATCGCCGAACAACCTGCAGGCGTTGTTGAAGAAGCTGGCCGTTGAAGATTCATGTCCGTGTCCGATGAGCATGGCGGCGTCCGAAGAGGGAGGACACCGCCCTTCCTCCGCTTCAGGCAGAGCCGGCGGGCGGGGCGAGGTGGTGCTATCGTCGACGGTGCGGCGAGGCGGTGGTGGCGGCGAGGTTGGAAGGTGACATGCTGCGGGGGAGTATATGGGTGCGGACGGTTGGCCTGGGCACCGGAACTGGGCGGCAGCGGCGGCGATAGGATGGGGCGACGCTGAAAAAGAATGGCCTATGTGCCACCGACTGGTGGGCCAGGAGAGAAATAGGTGGATGTCGCACGCGTCCGTCGGGTGTCCGTCGGACCCGAACTTTTGAGTTGGAGTTGCTCTCATACTTTCGAGCACTTTTGAGTTTTGAGTACTGATTTTGTTAGTACTGACTCGTCGTTGGCCTGAGTGTTGCGAGGTGGTTTCCCCTCCCCATCCATTCTGATCCCCTTCCCTTCCGGCCACACTCCCCCGCTAGCTAGCTACCCATTGACCGTGCCGGTGATCACCGGCCAAGGAAAGGGAGACCGATGGAGGCGGCGATAATCGGCGCGCTGCTGAAGACCACGCTGCCGAAGGCCCTCTCGGCGCTGGGCGGGAGCAGGGACGTGCGGTCCATCCAGTCGGAGCTCAGGTACATCGAGGCCACCATCCAAGACCACCGCAAGAAGACCGGCGGCCGGGACACGAGCCACCTGCGGGCGGCGTGGATCCGGGACCTCACGCTCTTCGCCTTCGACATCGAGGACTGCGTCGACCGCTTCCTGCGGCAGGAGATGCCGCCGGAGGACGGCGAGGCCGGCTTCCTCCGCCGCTCCGCCCGCGCCGCCAGGAGCACGGTGTTCACCCGCACGTTGTTCTCCCTCAGGATCCGCAAGCTCAAGGCCAGATCCGAGGAGATTCACCGGCGCCTGAAGCGCTACATCGAGGAGGAGACGGCGGAGGCGACGACGCCAGACTGCGGCGCGGCGTCGGTCCCTTCTGCTCGATGCGGTGCTCCGGCGGCGGCCGTGGGGATGGACGAGCCTCTTGGGGAGCTTCTTGAGCTCGTCCGGGAGCCTGGGACGCCGTCAGAGGGGAAGCTCAGGGTGATCTCCGTCGTCGGCTTCCATGGCATGGGCAAGACTCTTCTTGCCCACCAGGTGTTTGATCACGGCGATGTGCGCCGCCTGTTCCCTATGCGCGTTTGGGTTTGCGCGGCGGGCAAGGGCACGCCGGAGGTTCTCAAGGAGATGCTCGATCAAGTGCTCCAGAGTGGTGCGGGCACCTCCGCCGATGGTGCCCGGCAGGTTGACTCTGCACCTGTGGCCACGACGACCACTTCCAACGCCAACGGCGCCGTCCCAGAGGTTGAGGAAAATGGTGTTGAGCAAGTCCAGAATGGTGAGAGTGCCTCAGTCAGTGTTGCCCACGGCATCAGTACATGGCGCCAGTGCCTCCAAGCAGTTTGGTGGACTCTGGCGACGATAATGCTGTACATCTTGTCCCCGGCGTTCACCGTGGCGAACATGGTGCAAGCCTCTTCTCTCCAAGTTGAGTCTGCAGACATGCATAGCGCTACTGCAAATGCGAGTATCTCCACAAGCACCAAGATCGTTGCACAAGTTGATGGGAACAAGAATGTCCAGATGAAGAGGCAAGCTGACCGGGGCAAGGCTATTCAGGAGGGCACTCACGCTCACCAGGACGCTGTAGATGATACGACGCTCATCGAACAACGTCTAGGATCATACCTGAAGAATAAAAGGTGATCTTTTGTTTTTGTTGATTAATTTTCTCTACACGCATATATACAAGTTCACAGCTTACACATATAAAAGATACTCTGTGCTATGGAATAATTTGGTAAATCTATACTACTGTAATTTCAACAGCTAAATGAGTTCTTCATATGTAACCAAGAATTTACAAGAATAGTTGCTCTGGACAATCTTTTGTAGGAGTATGTATGAAGTGATTAATTCTGACATAGAAATCTAAGTGGAAACATTTAAACTCAACTCTGTTTTGTAAGATCTAGTTCTGATTGTTCGGTCAGTCTCGAGAGTAAGTTTAGTTAGTATATTACTTACTATTTAGTCCGTCTCAAGATCTATTTAGCTGCAGAGGAGAAGGGATATACTATCACTTACTATTTTTATTTCCTTAATTTACGTCTTGTAGGTATTTGATTGTAATTGATGGCATGCAAACAGAAGAGTTGTGCAACATAACATCTGTATTCCCTGTGGATGACGGAGTGGACAGCAGAGTTATTGTGACGACAACCATTAAGAAAATAGCAAGACGCTGCAGCTCTGCCAATGGCCGTGTGTACAAAATGAAAACACTTGACGACAATGATTCAAGAAAGCTGTTCTTCGAAGTATTTTCCAAGGGTAAATATTCAGTTGCAGATGCAACGGAGTTGAAAGCATCTGCCCTCCTGGAGAAATGTGGCGGCCTACCGCTTGCCCTTGAAAGCAAAGCAAAGTTTCTGAAGAGTGAGGAAGACCTGACAAAGAGTAAATGTGAAGATGCCTGCCGCAAGCTTTGTGCTCCAGAAAGATGTGATGACACATTGGGAAGAATGCATGGGGTTCTCGTCAGCAGCTACGAGAGTCTATGTAGCCTTGTTCTCCAGCAGTGCTTGCTATATTTCTGTATGTTCCCGCGTGGCCATCGTGTCAGGCGGAATCCTCTAATCAGGCGGTGGCTGGCGGAAGGACTTGTGCATGTACAACCAGGGGATGCAGTGAGCACAACACCCCAAGACATCGCAATTGAGAATTTGGAGACCCTGATTGACCGCAGTATCATTCAGTCCACGGAAGTGAGCACCTGTGGGCATGTGAAGAGATGCCAACCTCCTGGGATGATGCTCGAGTACATTGTCCGCAAGTCCATGTCTCAAAATTTCATCACCTTGCTTTGTGGTGAGAGTGAGACGACCGGAGAATGGGACTACGTTCGCCGACTTTCTCTCCATGATTACTGTGCTGAAAAACTGCCCAAGGGCTTATCTCGTCTGCGGACCCTGGCGGTATTCCCTACCGGGGATGCTGCTAAACACGGACCTACATTGAATTTTGCCAAGTATGACCTACTGCGAGTGTTGGATTTAGAAGAATGTGATGGTCTGAATGACGGGCACCTCCAGAACATATGCAACCTTGTGTTTCTGAAATATCTGAGCCTCGGGGGGCGCATTAGTGAGGTTCCAAAGAAAATTGCCAAGCTGCAATGGTTGGAGACACTGGACCTGAGAAGAACAAAGATAGAGAAGGTGCCCATAGAAGTCATCCAGCTCCCCCAATTAAAACATCTCCATGGCAAATTTCAGCTTATTGAAGGTGACTGCGGAAAGATAAATCCAGAGTACTTGTCTAAGAGATGTACCCTGGAGACACTTTCAGGATTTGTTACAGGAGAGAGCGAAGGATTTCCACAGCTGATGAGGCACATGAAGCGGCTGAGGAAGGTGAAAATATGGTGTGAATCCACCGCAAGCAGAAGAAACCTGAACCAACTTGAAGAAGCCATTAAGGTGTTCATTCGTGATGGGAACGAATGGCCTCATCGCTCCCTATGCATTGACTTCCAAGAATGCTCAGACCCATTCTTGGGTTCTCTGAAGGCCCCTGGCAGTCTTGCCTCGCTGAAGCTGCGCGGCAAACTCAGCGGATTCCCTCAGTTTGTTACGAAGCTGAACAGAATCGAGGAGCTGTGTCTGTCGTCGACTAACCTAAGCCGGGGTGTTCTTCTATCTGGGAGTCGTCTGGATACACTTAAGTATCTGAAGCTGATCGAAGACAACATCGGGCCTCTCGAAATACGCCACGAGCACTTCCCAAGCATCCGGCGCATATGGCTCGTCGGCGTGAAAAGTCTGCACTCTGTAACGACCGGAGCTCTGCCACATCTTACTTCGCTTCATATGATCTGTGAATCTTTAGATGGTCTTGCTGGCATCGAAATCAGACGCCTAGAAGGATTAAAGGAAATCAGGCTGCATTCTGCAGTCGATCAAGGAACAAAAGATGCATGGAAGAAAACTGCAAGGAGCCACCCGAAAAGGCCTGACGTTCTTCTTCACTGACTACTGTTCTGTGCTGGGTCGATGTATCTCTTCAAAGTTATGTAGATTACTTGGTTCCAATTGTTGGTTTTAGGACAGAGATAGTCATTTCTATTACTTTTTTTATTGTTACTACACAATCATCTGTGTGTGGCAACGGGAGCATAGTATTTTAATAGATTAGCCCGTGATTTACATATCCATATAAATGTGATTGTGTAAATAAAGTATTTTATTTGGTAAGCATTCATTGACTTACCAAAGAAAACATAAGGGCAGTGCTATGTGTCATCGAGTGATAATGTAAAAAAGATTGACTGTCTCGCCCGCTGTTGGATGGAGCCCCGAATAGCCGCCTGATCTCTCCTGAGCGCCGGTCTTTGCAACAAGGCTTTTTTTTGAGGGAGTCTTTGCAACAAGGCTAGTGTTACGCTCGGCCCTATGCAACCGGAGCCTTGTTGCAATCTTCCCGGACCGCTTTTTTCCTTCTAAACAAGGCCTTTGTTGCAGTCGCAACAAAGACTGTAATACAATCCCATGATTGATTTGTTTTCTCCTTGTCCTTTTATCCTTTGAAACAAAGCCTCTTTTCCGATCGCAGCAAAATCCCATCAATTTGTTGACAAAGGAAACACTAGTGTTCCTACCATCTAACCCTTTGATTTGAGGAAGATTTCTATTGAAATTGGCGGCCTACAGCGAGTGAAAAGGGGTGTGTGGATTGGTATCTGACTAAGTTAGGGAGGCCGCTAACAGCGGGACCGGTGTTGTCATAGATGCCGTGGGATCTGCGTCGGTCGTCCGGATAGACATGTGTCGTCGCCTCTGTGGGATCCAGCCGCCGCCACCCTCCCTAGCGTCTGGTCGGTCTGCAATAGACCCCTTGTTATGGTCAAAAGGATTTGCAACGACTGCCAAGTTGCAAACCTAGACTATTGGTAGATGTTGCTCCCGAGCCGACTGATCAAAATCATATCTGAAACGAAGAAAATGTTGGAAATATGCCCTAGAGGCAATAATAAATGGTTATTATTATATTTCTGTGTTCATGATAATAGTCTTTTATTCATGCTATAATTGTATTGTCCGGAAATCGTAATACATGTGTGAATACATAGACCACAACATGTCCCTAGTAAGCCTCTAGTTGACTAGCTCGTTGATCAACAGATAGTCATGGTTTCCTGACTATGGACATAGGATGTCATTGATAACGGGATCACATCATTAGATGATGTGATGGACAAGACCCAACTTAAGCATAGCATAAAAGATCGTGTAGTTTCGTTTGCTAGAGCTTTTCCAATGTCAAGTATCTTTTCCTTAGACCATGAGATCGTGCAACTCCCGGATACCGTAGGAGTGCTTTGGGTGTGCCAAACGTCACAACGTAACTGGGTGACTATAAAGGTGCATTACGGGTATCTCCGAAAGTGTCTGTTGGGTTGGCACGGATCGAGACTGGGATTTGTCACTCCGTGTAAACGGAGAGGTATCTCTGGGCCCACTCGGTAATGCATCATCATTATGAGCTCAATGTGACTAAGGCGTTAGTCACGGGATCATGCTTTGCGGTACGAGTAAAGAGACTTGCCGGTAACGAGATTGAACTAGGTATTGGGATACCGACGATCGAATCTCGGGCAAGTAACATACCGATTGACAAAGGGAATTGCATACGGATTGATTGAATCCTCGACACCGTGGTTCACCCGATGATATCATCGTGGAACATGTGGGAGCCAACATGGGTATCCAGATCCCGCTGTTGGTTATTGACCGGAGAGGCGTCTCGGTCATGTCTGCATGTCTCCCGAACCCGTAGGGTCTACACACTTAAGGTCCGGTGACGCTAGGGTTGTAGAGATATATGTATGCGGAAACCCGAAAGTTGTTCGGAGTCCCGGATGAGATCCCGGACGTCACGAGAGGTTCCGGAATGGTCCGGAGGTGAAGAATTATATATAGGAAGTCCAGTTTTGGCCACCGGGAAAGTTTCGGGGGTTATCGGTATTGTATCGGGACCACCGGAAGGGTCCCGGGGGTCCACCGGGTGGGGCCACCTGTCCCGGAGGGCCCCGTGGGCTGAAAGTGGAAGGGAACCAGCCCCTAGTGGGCTGGGGCGCCTCCTTGGGCCTCCCCCCCATGCGCCTAGGGTTGGGAACCCTAGGGGGGGAGTTCCCCCTTGCCTTGGGGGGCAAGGCAACCCCTTCCCCCCTTTGGCCGCCGCCCCCCCCAACCCTAGATGGGTTTTGGCCGGCTCCCCCCTCCCAAGGGGTCCTATAAATAGTGGGGGGGAGGGAGGGCAGAAAAGCTACAGCCTTTGGCGCCTCCCTCCTCCCCTACAACACCTCTCTCTCTCGCGCAGAAGCTCGGCGAAGCCCTGCCGAAGAGCCGCTACATCCACCACCACGCCGTCGTGCTGTTGGATCTCCATCAACCTCTCCTCCCCCCTTGCTGGATCAAGAAAGGAGGAGACGTCGCTGCACCGTACGTGTGTTGAACGCGGAGGTGCCGTACGTTCGGCACTCGGTCATCGGTGATTTGGATCACGGCGAGTACGACTCCGTCATCCACGTTCATTGGAACGCTTCCGCTCGCGATCTACAACGGTATGTAGATGCACTCCCTTCCCCTCATTGCTAGTAGACTCCATAGATGCATCTTGGTGAGCGTAGGAAAATTTTAAAATTATGCTACGATTCCCTACAGAAAAATTGTCGACGCTCGTAGAGTTATCTGTCGGGTGAGCCATAGCGTTCCAGTTGTTATTGGTAGGTCAATAAGAGGTGCAGCAGTTGAAGGGTTTCTGAAACAATGAAACCGATGGAAAACCAGAGATATGTTGGTAAAAAATCAAAATAGGAAAAGAGAAGGGAATTGTACATATTATGGTCGGACGAGCGGACCATGGAAACTTACGACATTTTTTAAATAAGGAGAGAGAAGAGAAGAGAGTATTTGGCGGAAATACAATTGGTGTTGTTCTTCTATATATGTATCATGTTCCAAGGTGGACAATTTGATCACTACACTGTCCTAAAACAAGTGGAAATGTCAAAAATCTAACGCTAAAAATCTGACGACTAGATTTGATATGCAAAAACATATAAAATTACTGTGTTTGTGTATAAGGATTTTTTTATGTTCTACAGTGAAAATTGTCATGTAGCGTAAAAAAATCAACAGGAAAATTGTCATGCTGCAGCAATTAATTGACATGTGTTCGATCTGGATGAGTATTTAACCAAAAACTACCACATTTGACAGAAACGTGACAAAAAACTACCACTCTACGATTTTGTGCGAAAAACTACCAAATTTTTCCTAAACCGTGGCAAAGAACTACCAACTCTCGAAATCGCTCGCTTCGGCCGCGCTAACCCCGAATTTGACCGCTTGGGCCCGCGATTCAGTTGCCACGCTAGCGAACGGACGCCCGCCGCGCGTTGACGGCCGTTAATGGCCCGTTCGCTGTCGGAACGGCGGCTGTCAGTGGGCCAATAAGTCAGAGCGAGCTCAGCCACTCGCTCATTCTCTTCCTCCTCGCTCGCTCTCACTCGTCCTCATCCTCTCCCTCTCCCTGGTTCTCTGAGCGAGCTCAGCCTATCGCCGTCGCCGCCGCGGCCATTGCTGTCGGTAGAAGTTGAGGATGCCATCCTGGAATGACGAGGAGAGCTCGGACGAGGACATCAACATGGTTTCAATGGATCCTCAGCTCTTTGTAAGTGCATAATGGTGGAACAGAGTTAGGGTTAGGGTTAGTTCATCAAAATTGGAGATTCCAAGTTCCTTTTGGTTTGATTCGAAGTTTCTTTTGCAGGAAACCCCTGACAGTGTGGTGGAACCATCTTTCTGTGGTTCTTACACTGAATCTGAGCCGACGTGCATGATGCATCATCAGAGGCCGAAGAAGATGGTGGCTTTTGAAGGTGCTTTGACTGGGAGGCGATTCCTGGGTTGTCTTGTGCAGCAGGTATTAAATCTTGCACGCTAACTTGTTTTGCTGGTGGAGATGTGTGATGTGTTTTGCTGCTGGAGATGTGTGGTGCAGCATGTGGTGCAGAGATGTGTGATGTGCAGAGATGTGTGCTGTAGTTTAGAACTGAAACTTGAAAGTGCCATACATATGGAAGCTATATGTGAAAGTAGATTTTTAGTTAACTGAATTCAATACATGACTGAACCTGAGAACACCTACATGCAGAGATCTTTAGTGTACTGTGAACTGAATGTATTTGTTAGGTGTTAACTGAAAAAGAACAGAGTTAAATGAATTTATATCTACTGCTAAATATAGCTGTTAACTGAATTTATCTCTAATGCCAAGTCAGGTGTTGTGTGCTTACTATGAAAGAATTATGTTTGCATAATTCAGAGAGCATATTAATGTAAACAAAGGGTTTTAAATGAAATGACTTTATGACTTTAGTTATCTGTACTAAGTTTGTTTCAAGTGCTTTGTGCTTAATTATAAATAATTGCTTCTGTAGGATGTAGGTGTGAACTGTGGGGTTGTGGAGTGGGTGGATGGTCCTTGGCCAGAGATTCTACAAAGGTGCCTAACAAGGATTTGGGACATGTACCATGAGCAGAACTTGGGGAGGGTGAATGACAAACAAGCCCATGAGAAAGAGGTTGGCAAGCTATAGAAGGAAATTGATTTCCTGTCAAACAACTACAGCCAGTTGGTGGAAGATGTATCCAAGCTTTTTGACTATCAAGATGGCAAGATGTCTCATGACATGGACTATACCAGTCAGGCAATCAATGAACTAGCTGAGAAGAAGAAACAACTTGAGGATCAGGCAAAGATTGAGTTAAGTATCGAAAAGTTGAAGCTTGCCAAGGAGCAAAGGTGCATTCTTCAAAGCCAAGCAGATATCATTCAGAACATGAGGAAGGCCATGAAGGAAGTGGAGGGGGACAGGGACCTACTTAAGCAAGAGAAGAAGAAGCTGGAGTATCTGATTGCTGATCTGCTCAATGTTGGGCATGCCAGCAAAGATAAGCTGGAGAGGATCAAGGCAATTATGAATGAGTGAAGTGCTTGGTGTGTGGGTTAAGTAATTAGTAGGCCTATATATATAGCTGGCCTTCGAATGTCATGCATGTTAGGTGTATATTTTGGGAAAGTTTCATGTGCTTTCAGAATGGTATGAGGGAGGGAGGTACTGTTATGGTTTAAGAACTAGTTGGTTTTATCTATGATGTAATGACTTTTATGTTAAGACCTACTATGCTAAGTGAGTACTCATGCTAAGTTAAGTAAGTAAGAATGTTTTATCTATGAATGTTTTACTCTGCATATATCATGTGTGGATAACTGACAGTAGTGACATAGTTGGAAGTGGCAAGTAGCAAGTAGCTTAGATAGTGTGACAAATAACTTAACATATGTAGCAAGTAGCAAGTAGCAAGTAGCAAGTAACATATATAGATAGTCTGACATAGATAGATAGTACTGCCATTCATAGTCTGACATATATAGAAACTAGTAGTAGATAGTGCCTGACATAGATAGCAACTAGTAGTAGATAGTGCCTGACGAAACTGAACCTAGGAACTTACTGAACTTACGAAAGTTCAGGGCTGACGAAACTGAATATTTTTGCACTGAAGTAACTGAACGCAGCACTTCACTCCTCCTTCTTCAGCATCTTCAGGCGCTGGGAGCGGCGCACCGCAGTCACGGCCGCCCTCTTCTTCTTGCCCGGCGCCGACTCCACCACATCTTCCTCGCCGCCATCTTGTTCTTGCTTCACGACGACGCCGTCTGGGAGATCGACCTCTGGCGGCGCATCCACATGGATTGAGAGGTTCCTGTCCCCCTCCACGGCGTCGAGGACGGGAGCCAGCAGCTGCACTTCAGGCTCGTCGTCGGAGAGGACGACGACCTCATCCACCTCGTCGTCAGAGTCGTCAGACGACTCGTCCTCATCATCGTCACTGGACTCATCGTCAGAGGACTCGTCGTCTGAAGACTCACCGTCAGAGTCGTCAGAGGGCCCAAGGACCCATGGATTGCGCCTCTCCCAGTAGGCGTTGTTGATTGGGGCTGGGAGAGCGAGGACGGCGTCGGTGACGTGGTCCGCGGCGGCCGGCGGCGTGGTGGATGAGCGGTACATCCACCATCGGGCGCGCTACCTGGGGTCGGGGGAGCGCTGCACCTCGCGCATCGCCCACAGCAGAATGGTCGCCGGCGGGATGGTGCGGCCGGCAGGGAAAGCGCGCTGCTTTTCAGCAGCTGTCATCACCTTCACCAGGCCGTGGGCGTGGTTCCTCATCATCTCAAGACTTGGGAACCAGCGCGTGATCTCCCTGTACTGCGCGCGCATCTCCTGGTTGTTGCCGGCGAGAGCTTCGATGGCGAGCTGCCAGTCCATGGCGACGGCGGTGGGGGTGGTTGTCGGCGGCGATTTCGACATGAGAGAGGGGGAAGTGGAGTGGGCGGTGCGAGCGGCGAGTGGGCGAGTGAGCAGAGAGCGTGGTGGGTGGACACGTATTAAAGGCATAGAATCCGAAACGGCTTCTGTTACTCAAGGCACGCTCACCACGCTGCCGGCCGCAACACACGCTGAAAAGACGACGTGGCTAACAACATATAATAAGTTTGGCCGATACTAGTCAAACAAATCACTAGCACTGGCCCATTGGTACTGAACGCATGGTTACAACCAACTGGTCCTGGGTTCGAGCCCCAGGCCAGACTTTTTTTTGTGCAGATATTTTTTCTAAAATGAATTTGTCAGTAACTTCTGAACTGTAGAAATGTCAAAGTAAAACAAATAAAACAAATTAAAACAATTAAAACATGCACCTAAACTGTAGAAATGGAAAAGTAAAACAAATAAAACAAATCACTAGCACTTAGCCCATTGGTATTGGGCATAAAGAAGTACCATACATTCAACATTGTCCACAAGTTCACGTGTCTGAATTTAAGCAGTCTAGTAGCACAACACGCATTTAGTAGCAGAACAAAAACTTAGTACCATACAATCAAACTAAGTAGCAGAACACAAACTTAGTAACAGAGTTTCATTTGTTTCCACTAGCACTGAAATATAGTGCAAACTTGCTAGGGGGTTTCCTCTTCCTCTTGCCTGCTAATATCCCTGGTTCTCCAGTGGATGCTCTTGGTGCATTGAATGTTCTTGTTGATGTTGATCCTCTTGGAGCTCTTGTTGATGTTGATCCTGTTGGAGGTGCTGGTGAAGACCTGGCTGCTCCTGCTGAAACTGTTGATGCTGAAGCTCTCTTATCTGCTGCTGTTTTTCTGTTCCTCACTGCTTTAGGAGGTGGAGCAGATGAGGCTGGCATCTGTGAAGTTTGGTGTTGATGTGGTGGTTCTGGAGGTGGGTGTGTAGCACTAGAGGAACCCCTAAAAATTTCTCTATTCTCCTGCATGACAGAATTAAAATAGTTAGTACATACAGCAGACCTAAAATAATTAAACAACTAATAACTAAACAAAGAATGCAACATTTTTAAATGACCTGGTGTAAGTTCTTTCTCATCTGAAGACTTGGGTTTAGAGCTTTCCCACAGTAAGTATATCTATGGCCCTGTAGACCACAATTGTTGCATGTAATTGTTCCCATCCTGCTTGTGTCTTTTGGTGCACGCACCTCAAACTGGCCCTTTCTCCTAGCTGTTTGTTTCTTCCCTGCTTTTCCTTTGAACACTGGTGGCTCTATATCCTGAGTATGGGTGTCAGGCCAGAATCCAGGACCAGGGACAGGGTACACTATGTCTTTGTATGCTTCAATATATAGTGGTTTCTTGAAAAATTCATGCACATAGTCCTCTGGGTGCATGTGAATCTTGCTCATTGCTGCTATTGCATGACTGCATGTCACACCTGTCATGTCCCACCTCCTGCAGTCACATGAGTTAGTAGCTAGGTTGACATAGTACTGATTTTCCTTACTAGACACTTGCCAAATGTCAGGACCAGCCTTATGTGCCTCACAAAATTTGGCATACTTCTTATTCTCCTCTAGTTTCTCTGAATAGTTGGGTGTGATCATCCACCTACTGTTCTCTGTTTTTTCCCTAGTCTTCTGCCTTTTGATCATCTGCTTAGTCCTAATTCTTTCAAACATAGTCCTAATTGGTTTGGCCCTAACATCAAGGATCATTTTGTTGAAAACCTCACTAAGGTTGTTCACAACAAGATCAGTTTTGCAATTGTAATCCATTGCAGACCTACACCAAGTCTCCTTTGGAATTTTTGTAAGCCACTTCCAGGCATCCTCACACTCTGCTTTAAGCTCTGCCATTGCTAATTCATGGCCATGTTTGGTGAATGAGTAGCTTGCCTGATCTACTAGCTTTTTTAGTTCTGCTCCTCTGAAACCAGCTGACTGAAAATTTGCATATATGTGCCTGAGGCAGTATCTCTGAGGGGAATCAGGGAACACCTCATTTATAGCCTTAAGAAGACCCTGATTGTAAATTAATAACCATGGTCATGAACAAAAAGAAATAAAGCCAGTAATAACTATATTTATCTGAACTACTGGCTAAGATAGGTTGCATACCTTTTGCCTGTCAGAAATAATGGTGTAGGTTCCAAATTTGCTTCCACTTCCAATGCAAAATCTTAGCTGGGTTAGGAACCATGTCCAACTCTCTGAATCTTCCTTATCAACCACACCAAAGGCTATGGGGTAGATGTTGTTGTTGCCATCTCTTCCTGTGGCTGCAAGAATCTGCTGTCCAGTGGTTAGCTTGATGAAGCAACCATCAAGCCCTATAAAGGGCCTGCAACCATTAAGAAATCCTTGCTTTGATGCATGCAAGCAGTAGAACATGTACTTAAATCTAGGAGTTGGGGCAGGGTTTTCTGGATCCTCAAATGTTGTAACTATACACCTGCTACCAGGGTTTGTATCAATAACTGCTTGTAGGTAGTCCCTCAGTCTATAGTACTGCTCCTTCTGGTCACCTTGTACAACCTTAATAGCCTTCCTCCTTGCCCTATAGGCCACACTCTTTGATACATCAACTGAAAACTTGACTTTGCTGTTTTTAATAAGTGAATCCACAGGTGCTCTAGGATCTGCTCTAAGAGAAGGCTCAACTGCTTTGGAAAGCCACTTAGTAGTAACCTTTGTGTTCTCTGCTAATGCTGGACAAGTGTGCTCCATGTTACACTTCTTAATGCAAAATGTTCTTTCATGAGCTATCCTGGAGGCACACATGTAAAATTCACATCCATGCTCTCTCTGTGAACACCAAACAATAATTCTTGTTGGAGTGTTCCTGTGGTAGTGAAAAGATCTCAAAGTCCTTATATGAAAATCTCTTAATGCTTCTCTGAACTGGTAAACAGAATCAAAACACAAGCTCTTGCACAAGAGTAAATGTGGATTGGGAATTGAGGGGTCAAAATATACCCTTTCCTTCATCTTTTTCTTACTACTCTTTGTCTTTGGCTTCTTCATGAGGTATGGTAGTTCAACTTCATCTTCTTCTTCCTCATCACATATGCCTGCATCACCAGCAAAACAAAACTCATCTGCTTCAGGAAACCAATCTTCAAAACGTTTTTTCTCTACCTCATTGTGACATCTGCTAGTTGGACCAGGGTTCTTCACATGTTTCACAATAGCAGTAGTTTGCAATGTTGTTTCCTCTTCAGAGCCACACTCTATTTCCATTTGTTGAACAGCTTCAGCACTCCCATCTGAATGAACTGAATCATCAGAACAAAATTCATACACTTCAGTGTCTCCTTCAAAGTGGTTCAAATCTGCCCCTCTTTGAATCCTGCTCCTCTCAAGCTGAGCCTTTCTATCATCTATCTCATTCTGAAGCTCAGATTGCTCCACAACCTTTTTCAAACAACAACTCTCTTGAGTGTTCATGTAATTCTGATTAGCTTGTGTACTTATTCCAGGTTCAACATCTCTCCCAACCCTTATGTTCACAACCTTGACATGATTAAAAAACTCCAACATTTCATGAACACTAGCTACATTACCTAAATACTTTACTCTTTCAGATCCAATTTCCTCCTCCTTCACATAGTACATGTAATCACTCTGCCCATACCCTTCACTAGCAATGAGTGATTGTAGAGTAAGAAAAGATATATCTGACTCATATATACCCCTTTTCACAGGGTTTCTTCCTTCTAAATGAAACCATATCTCCCACTTCTTGTCAGCAAAACTGCACAAATAGGTTCTCATGAATTGAATTGAAATTGACAGAGCTACAAGTGCAATACAGTTTACTACACATGTCCAACAAACAGAAACAAACACATCTTACTAATTTGCCAGATTGAAGCAGCTAACCAATTTGCCAGATTGAAGCAGCTAACCTAGCAGATGATATTTCCATACCTGCAACCCATTGCGATGACTGGGCAAGCTGTGCCTCCTGCTGCTGCGAGCCGGCCTACGTCGAGAAACTGGTGCTCCCCAACCAATTGTCGACTGAGCCCGCAGCGTCCAAACTTGTGCCACTGCCGCCTCCACCACCCATATCGCCCACGCCCCGCTCCGGAACCACCGACGACATGGCGGCCGCCACCTAGTTCAGAGAGAGGGAGGAGGGAGAGAGTGCAGCGAGAGGGGAACGGATCAGATCTTGACCCGCACCCGACCGACAGTCGCCGTTCCGACAGCGGACGGGCCGTTAACGGCCGTCAACGCACGGCGGGCGTCCGTTCGCCAGCGTGGCAATTGAATCGCGGGCCCAAGGGGTCAGATTCGGGGTTAGCGCGGCCGAAGCGAGCGATTTCGAGAGTTGGTAGTTTTTTGCCACGGTTTAGGAAAAATTTGGTAGTTTTTCGCACAAAATCGTAGAGTGGTAGTTTTTTGTCACGTCTCCGTCAAATGTGGTAGTTTTTGGTTAAATACTCGATCTGGATCCGACATATCCGAGGGTATCAGTTTTTTATCCCTAAAAATATGATGTCAAATGTTTATTGAAGTCCTAAAACAAATGTATATTGAACACACATAATAAGTGAGAGATGCAGAGTAGGAGGATAAGCTGTCAAGGCTGACCACACATATAAGGGGTGCAGAGGAGGAGGATAATCTGAAAGGTTGGCTCCGCATAACAGGAGAAGGGTCCCGAAGACAGGTTGGCTCCGCAATTTTCATATACTAGGGCTGTACCAAAATATGGCCTGCAAAAAGTCTTATATTTTGATACAAAAGGAGTATATCAGTAGAGGGATAGGCACTAGTAATACAATATATGGGTTATGATTTTTTTTTTGCTATTCTTGATTATTCAACATGGTGGCGGTTATAGGTTGATGGTTATAGGTTGCTTTGGTATCACCAGTAAAACTGTGTTTTTCTGTTCTTGATTATCCATGTGATAGTGGCATGATCCATTGGTGTGTGTCTTAACA
Source organism: Aegilops tauschii subsp. strangulata (assembly GCF_002575655.3). NCBI lineage: Eukaryota > Viridiplantae > Streptophyta > Magnoliopsida > Poales > Poaceae > Aegilops > Aegilops tauschii. The sequence goes on from NC_053041.3 coordinate 9,958,736, forward strand.
TTGAATCATATGCTAAATTTTAATACTTATAAATCTTATATCTTATCTTATATATATATACACTAATTGGAAGCACCTTTCAAGCCTTCTTATTAATTCACATCATCAAAATTAATTACACCGTTGGATAATAGAATTTACGTCTAAGATGAAAGGATAACTTATGTAACATAGACGGTCATGCCATAAGAAAAAAAGCATCTGACACGTTCAATGTTTGAGAAACAAAAAAAAGGAAAGCAGCCACGTTTTTTCTAAAAACTCCACGGTTGGAAAGGAAAAAGAAAATAACAGATTGCATCTGACACGTTCAACATTTTTTTTAAACACGTCTAACATTGGTGAAATAAAAAAACGTTGGAGAGACAATACAAGGAAATCATCCAGGGTCTTTTTTAAGGATAGCCTCCTTACATATTAACTTCAAAGATGAAAAGAAAAGAAAAAGATTGCATCGACGGATGGAAAGGAAAAAAAATAACAGATTGCGTCTGACACGTTCAGTGTTTCTTTTCTTGAGGGAAAAAGTCCATTTTAAACCCTAAACTCGTAGAGGTTTGGCGAAATGAATCCTCAAGTTAAAATCCCGGTCGATTGCACCCTGAACTATGCAATCCCGGTCTAAATCGAACCTTGACATGGTTTGATACATAAAAACGCTGATGTGGCAGGGATTTGTCTGGCTTGCGGGCCAAGCAGCAGCGATGTTGACCACAGCGCGCACTGGGCCGGCCCATCATACTCTTTTTTCTTTACGTTTTTCTGCAAAACGTTTCAAAAAACGTGCGCCATGACGTTTCGAACCCAGCACCTCACAGGCAATGTACGAGTGCGCTAACCATCCAGGAAAACATCCGCTTCGTCATAGTTTATTCTTCCATTCTATTTTTAGTAACGATCAATTTTTTGTGCTAGATTCCAGCTTGTTTGCTTTTTTGTGCCATTTTTCTTCTTTTTTCAATTTCGTGAACTTTTCTCGAGTTTATGAATTTTTTTCGTTTCTGTGAACTTTTTTCCGAATCTTTTGAATTCATGAACTTTTTCAAATTCAATGAACTTGTTTTCAAAATAATGAAAATTTTCTAAATTTGATGAACTTTTCAAGTTGACTAACTTTTCAATGAATTTGTTTTTTTTTGCCTGTTAAAATGTCTTTTTTCTGTTACACTGCTAAAAAAAGGTGTGCACATAAGGTGTTTTGAACTTGCAACCTCCCCCTTTTGGTGCAAAAACTGTCCTTACCAACCACGCCACCTCACCTCTTGTGAATAATTTATTCCAATTTCTTAGCTTTTTTTCGTTTTTATCTAATGCGTGAAACTTTTTACAGAACTCGTGGACTTTTTTTGAATCCGTGGACTTTTTTCAAATCCACGAACTCTTTTCATTTTTACAACTTCTTTCAAAATTCCGAGAATTTTTCTTTTGAAAATTTGTGAACTTCTTTTGAAAACATTTGAATTTATTTCTAAATCCGTGAAATTTTTATTAAAAAATTGCGGCCTTTTTTTCCTTTTGAAAAATTGGTTCACGAGGTTTTTTTTCCTTTGGTATTCCCTACTAAGATGTCCATGAATTTAACAAAAAATAAAAAACGAAAAATATAAATAAAAAGAACAGAAAAAGAAAGAAGAAAAAGAAGAAACAGGGATAATGTGAACAATGATGTGCTGTCCAGGTGGTTACTTCCGTCGACTAACAGCAGCAGGTCGCGGGTTCTAGTCACCCTACGTGCTCCTTTTTTGCAGTTTTAAAGAATAAAAAAAACGGCGCGTTTTAAAAGAAAGAAAAAGAAAACTAAAGCGGGCCGGCCCAATGGGGAACAGTGCGGCGAAATGGCACCAATCCCGGCCATCCTGTGACAGGTCGTTGATCTTGGTTTGCCAAACGACTCCTGGGTTCAGTTTAGACCGGGATTGCATAGTTCGGGGTGCAATCGACCGGGATTTCGACTTGAGGGTTTGTTTCGCCGAACCTTTACGAATTCAGGGTTTAAAATGAACTTTTTCCTTTCTTGAGGAAACACATTCAATACTGGTGGAAAAAAAGGAAAGCATCCACGATTTCTTTTTTAACGATAGCCTCCTACCATATAAACTCCATGGATGAAAAGAAAGAAAGATTGCATCTGACGTCGGTGAATCAAAAGGAAAGCATCCACGGTTTCTTAAAATAAGGATAGCCTCCTTCTATAAAAATTTCACCGACGAAAAGAAAATAAAATCCATTTAATGACCATCGGAATTCCGGCAATAAAATCTTTTCCCGATTCAAAGAGAAAATCATTCACGGAAAAAAGTAAAAACATCTCTTCATCGAGTCCTTGGCCGCTGAAACTTACAATATAAATTGTTCCGTCCAAAAAAACAAACATTTGACACGTACAAGTACACATATGTTGGTGACAGGACCATACATGTACGTGGATACTTAGTTGTAATCCATCACACTAATTTATGCTAAAAGAATCTATGGATACTTAGTTGTAATCCATCACACAAATTTATACAAAAAAAAATCTTTTTTTGCGAATAAAAAGAAACTATCACACTAATTGTCCTACACGGAGCACATACATGTGTATATCTACCAGGGAATCTCATATGTACTTATGCTACAGACACGTACAGTTGGTGTTAAAAGAAAGGAAATCATCCATCGGTTCCTTAAAAACGATAATCTCCTTGCATAATAAAAACTCAAAAGGACAGATCCATTTGACGTCCATTAAAAGTCCATAAATTCCCCGCAGAAAAAGTCCATAAATAGATTCTTCTACCAACTGAGAAAGGAAAAAATACTCACGCAAAAAAGGAAAAACATCTCCCTAAAAAAAGGAAATCTACGTAACATATACTCTAGAATTGGTTTCATATGATTCATTGGACGTACTGATTGCCAATACGTATTTGCATATATAGCACGGCTATGCATGTCTTTTTTTATCCTTATAACAAAGACAAAAATTAGCCAATAAAACATCTTTATATCCGTATAAATTAGTGCATCAACAAAAAGAATTTGGAGGTGTCATGCGCCACAAAGATCTCATATAAACACATGATTGTCTATGCGTTATATTAGATATATATATATATAGTATGGATAGAAAAATGTAATTTTCCATCCATGTTAATCATAACAGAATTTTTTTAAGAATTCATTGGTACACACAAAAACTTCTAATGTGAATAATCTATGGTTCTTATAGTATAATGAGAATATAGAACTTCCATACATATATTATTTGCTAGGATATCATGTATGTTGACCGAAAGTTATGCATGCATGTGTCCATTATTGTGTATAGAAACAAAGTTTTTATAATTCTACCATTCTTCCGTGGCAAAAAAACATGTATTTCTTCTTTTAGGTTAACTAAGAAAGGCTACAATAGAACACTTGACCTTTATGCCTTTTAGAAACTTATAGATCACGAGTGCATGATACACACAATAACTTTTGCATTCGTAACCATGTTTTCTACCAACATAAAAAAATACCTTATATAACCTTCATAAAGTAGCACATCCATATTTCCACAAATCTTCTATAAATCTGACGTGATTTGCCATCACACAGCGATATTTTTTATACTGTCGTCACACAATTGGACATAAACAATCAATCACAAAATAGTCAAAGCAATGTAACTTCATTGGATCCAATGTGCATGTGTAATAATAATAACCTATATCAAGATATCCAAATGATTGTTTCATATTTCTAATTTGTCAAAAATATGTTATATCTGATATTAAAAATGCTAGCCCGTGCAGGTGCACGGGTTGACGACTAGTTGGCTGAATTCGGTATTATTTTGATAAAACCATGTTTTACTAGTGATCTATGTGCATTGCCTTAATTTAATACGATAGGATTTTCTTGTGCACTTTACCATACACCTAAATGGGCACCTAAATTTAAGTTCCTTCAAATAAGCTAATGAGGAAGAATATAAATAGGAAGCAAAGATTTTGATATATACGCACAAGGTCTCAATATCATTTTGTCTCAAGAGATGTTGTAGCTGAAATGGAATACAACCAAACATGCCCGAGCGCAACAAAACAAAAAACAAAGACTGCAAAGAGGCTACCACTTTGCTCCAAAATCAGTAAAGACATCCCATTTGTATCCTAACCCTCATGCATCAACAATCCCACAAATTCATATGACGGTGAACAACATGATATGTTCGGTTAATCAATTTGAAACAGCCCATGTTGGGACTTATAATAGCATGCAAGAAAGTGTTTCACCTTTTGTTCATCGGCAACTAACCTGTGGATGCTGGAGATGAAGAGCTCGTTGTAAATGGTTACACCGATGCTAGCTTCATGACTGATATAGATGACTATATATAAGGGCCTGTTCGATAGTTATCTAGCTTCTTGATCCATCAAATCCTCAGTGGATCTGCGCCGAACAGTCCGGCTCCCAGAAGCTGCCTTCCCGGATCGGATGAGGTTTTACGTGTAAAAAACTGGAGCAACGTTTTGGGTGATCCCAGGAAAAACGAGATCTGGAGTTAGCCTAATTTATGAACGAATGCCACCGCCAAGTGACTCCACGGGCGCGTACCAGTTCACTACATTCTCTCTCCCCTCTCCTGATATGGTAGCTCTCATGAACGAGCCACCTTACCTCACTAATGGGCCAACTTCGCTCCTTCCTGGGCTGGCGGCCCGTACAAAAAATAGAAGCTGAATCAATGGCATCGAACAATTTTCTTAGCGATGATTCGGCCGGTAGAAGTGGGAAGCTGGCATGCGGAGTGGGAGCTGAAGATTTTGCGAAGCTGGGAAACTACGGAACATGCCCTAAGTCTCAATCAGGCTATGTTTTCACCCTTAAGGATGGTGCAGTGGTTTGTAAGAGTTTCAAGCAGAACATTGTTGCGCATTCTACAGCAGAAGCAAAATATATTGCGGCTTTAGAAGCTTCGAAGGAGGCAGTCTGGATCAAGAAGTTTCTTGAAGAGATTGATGTGGTCCCAAGTGCGATGAACCCAATGGCACTCTATTGTGATAATAGTGGTTTCATTGCTCAAGCAAAGGAACCTCCCAGGTGAATACCAGACATATCGAACGCAAAAGTATCACATTATCCGACAACATGTCGAGAAAGGTTTTGTGAAAGTACTCAAGATTCACACGGATTTGAATGTATCACACCCAATCATGAAGCCGCTACCACGAGCAAAACATGAGCAACACTGGATAGCCATTGGTGTTAAAGAAGCTATGTAACTAGATTATTGACTCTATTGCAAGTGAGAGTCTATTGGAAATATGCTCTCGAGGCAATAATATTGTATTATTTGTTTCCACATTTATAATTAAGAGTTTATGTTCTATACTATAACTACAATGATTCTGGAATATGCGATTGAGTGGAAAACTCATTAGCACGCGTGGAATGATGAACGGTAAAATCGATTCATAGTCTTGCCTCTAGGACTATCTCAAGTGTTGTTTGTGATTATGTTTTCCAGATCTTGGGATATGGTTAAGTGTAACTATAGTCCCGAAACAACTTTGAGAACATGACATTAGAAGAACGATCATACTAAATTGACCCAACATGTTTGTTATACTTTGAGATACTATCGTCACATGTCAATCAATATAACACAGAAAATTAACATATGCTTTAGTTCCTTAGACCATGAGAGTATCGTAGCCACTTCTTACCGTGCGGGACTTTGGGGTTGCTCAAACATCATCAGATCTGTAACACGGTGATCATAACGACAACTTACAAGTTCATCAGAGAGTTTGACAAGGGGCTAGATAGCTCAAGAGTGACATTTGCTCCTCCGATGATGGAGAGATATTCTTAGGGCCCTCTCGGTGTGACAGCATCCATCATCGTCTGGCCAGACATAGGTAACTAGGTCACAGGGATGCCGGAACATGTCAACCAGAAAGAAGAACAAAACCGGTAACGAGGAGACTGGCATAATGAGCATGAGAATGACTCAAGAGGAAACCGATACATCTCACCTCGGGCTTTGTAAAGTATCGCGAAGAAAAGGGAATAGCACATGATAACCAAAGGTTCACGCTAATATCATTCGTGTATTCATAGGGAACAATATGGATGTCCATGGTTCCGCTATTGGTCATTGAACGAAAGGTAGTTTGGTTCATGTTTATGTTTTACCAAACCTACAAGGTCACAATCTTAAGGGAATCATGATCTGTTGAGTGTTAGTGGAGTGAGAGTTATGAAAAATATTCTTGGAATAGTTCCGGAAATATAAGAAATAGTTTCGAGAGAGCTCCGAAAGAGTTTCAGATGTTTCCAGAATTGTTCCGATAGATTCTGGATAGATCCAAAGGGTCCTTGGTGCAAGGACACCTTGGCTGAGCAAAGGGGTAAGGACCATGAGGCCTTAGATCAGTGCAAAAAGGGTTTTTGCTGAGGACATGGGCCAAACGCCAGGGTCCCTGACGTTTCCCCCTTGGGCTAAACGCTGAGGTCCGTGTTGTTTCCGAAAATGCCAGGAACCTTGGCGTTTCATGTTGGAATCCGAGAAGGACTCTTCCTTGTGGTCCAAATTGACTTTGGGGAGGCCCTCTCCCCAAGTTGCGACCCAATGGCTCAACATATAAATAGAGGGGCAGGGGCAGGGGCAGGGGCAGCCCCTAACAAAAGTTTTGGAGCCTCCTCTAGTTCTCTAGTTCTAGTTTTAATCTGGAGTTGATCTAATTAGAGCTAGATATAGATCTCTCTAATTCCCTTAATAGAGAAGCCCCGTGCGGTTCTCTTCTTCTCTCTCTAATTATCCGGCGGCGATTAGCTCTGAACGGCGAAGTGCTGCCAGATCGTGAAGCCCGTACACTTGCAATCTGTAGAGAGGTCGTGTTTTCGGTCTTTGGTTCGGAGGATCATTCATGAACAATTTGATGGACTTCATCAATGACCTACACCAACTCTTCTTCCGCTGCAACTCATAGTTGGTAACGATCTGATCTAAACCCCTTATGTTGTTAAAAATATGTTCTAGAAGCAATAATAAATTGGTTATTATCATATTTCCTGTTCATGATAACTTTTATTATTCATGCTGCTGCCTCAGTCACGGTTTAAAAGGCGCACTTCAGTTTTCATGCATTTTTAGAATAGGAGAGGATTAAGGCGTGTGGCCAATTAATGCTAAGTTACTTAAGCCGTTTTGAGTGCGCCTAGCTGTATCCCATGAAAGCAGTGCTTTTCCTTCACAGGTGTATACGCGGGGTTGAAACATTTCATGCATAGTGCGAACGTCTCTGTCCAGTCTCCACCACTGCATGACAATTAATGCTGAGTTAATTTCTCTGCTAATTAGGCGTCATAGTTAACAACTGATGCTATTTTTCAGTATGTGGTACAACCAACCACTAATCACCTTGGTCCTAGAGATTTTTCAGTACGCCCTGTAAACTCTGACGGAGGGAGTAGAATTGTATTGACCGGAAACTTAAATATATGTGTGAAAAAAATACATAAACTACATTGTGTCCTTGGTAAACCTCTACTAGACTAGCTCGTTGGTCAAAAATGATTAAGGTTTCGTAACCATATACATGAGTTGTAATTTGATAACGGGATCACATCATTAGAAGAATGATGTGATGAATAAACCCAACCGTAAGCTTAGCATCAGATTGTTTGGTTATTTGCAACAACTTTTTTCATGTCAAGTATTAGTTTCATAGACCATGAGATCATGCCACTCCCGGACACCAGAGGAATACCTTGTGTGCTATCAAACGTCACTTCGTAACTAGGTGATCATAAAGGTGCTCTACATGTATCTCCGAAGGTGTCTGCTGGGTTGCATGGATCAAGACTGGGATTTATCACTCCATGTGACGGAGAGATATCTCTGGGCCCTCTCGGTAATACAACATCATAAGAAGCTTCATGTGACTAATTAGTTTAGTTACGGGATCTTATATTATGGAACGAGTAAAGAGACTTGATAGTAACGAGATTAAACTAGGTATGGAGATACCGACGATCGAATCTTGGGCAAGTAACATATCGCCGGACAAAGGGAATTGTATACGGGATTAACTGAATCCTCGACATCGTGGTTCAACCGATAAAGATCTTCGTGGAATATGTGGAAACCAATATGGGCATACAGGTCCCCTATTGGTTATTGACTGAAGAGGAGTCTCGGTCATGTCTACATGATTTCTCAAACCCGTAGGGTCGCTCGCTTAATGTTCGATAGCGCTAGAGTGGTATAGATATTAATAGTGGAAAGTACAAAGGTTGTTTTGAGTCCCGGATGGGATACGAGACATCACGAGGAGCTCCGAAATGGTCCGGAGGTAAAGATTTATATATGGAAAGTTGTTGTCGGGGTTCCGGGAAAAAGTCTGGTTTTTTCGCTACTGTACTCGAAAGTCACCGGAAGGTTCCTGAGGGGTCCGGAAGTCTTTGTAGGGTTCCACCACGTCCCAAACAGTAGCATGTCTGTAGGGGGGCGCCCTGGCCTTATTGGGCCAGGCGCACCAGCCCGTACTTGGCCCATGCGCCTAGGGGAAGGGCCCTCCACTTGGCTTGGAGGGCACTCCTCGCCCCTTGGCTGCCGCCCCTTGCCTTGGGAGGGGGGCTAGGGCTGGCACGCCCCTCCCTCACCCCTATATATAGAGGACAGGCGCACGGGGCAGCCAACCCTTCCACGCTTGCCCCGTCTCCCTCCCGTTAGTCCTCTTCCATGTTTCGTCAGCGCTTGGTGAAGCCCTGCCGGAATTTCGCTGCCACCACCACCACGCCGTCATCTTGGTTCAGATCTCATCTACCTCCTCTTCCTCACTTGCTAGATCAAGAAGGAGAGGACGCTGCCAAGCCATACGTGTGCTTAACTCGGAGGTGCCGTCCGTTCGGCACTAGATCGGATTGGATCACGATTGGATCATGAAGAGTACGACTACATCAACTGCGTTACTACATTAATGCTTTCGGCCTACATGGGTATGTAGACACATCCCCTCTCGTTACTTTGCATCTCCTAGATTAGATCTTTGGTGTTCATAGGAATTTTTTTGATTTTCATGCTCCGTTCCCCTTCATATGCATCTTCATAGTGTTCCTGGACCGTGATCGTATCACGAATATTTTTGTTTTTCTACTACGTTTCACAACATCCATAATGCATATGAAGTGCTCCATACGCATATGGAGTCACCGACTCACCGTAGGCGACTCTAGTAGAATTTCTATTAGAGCAACTCTACAGAGTCGTCATGTGGCCTCGCTTTCCATAATAACTGCCAATATGAACATTTTAAGCCAAAATAGCACTCGAGCATAGTTAGAATATGAGTTTCGATCGACATAATTTATCGAGCTCACTCGATAAATGTCCTTGTAGCCTCCATATTGGAGGCCTCCATATTTGGAGGCTGCCGGGGGCGGTACGGAGCTCACTCTATACAGTGTAAGCGCGGGAGAAAAGTTTCAGCTTCTTCCTCCTCATGCCATGGTCGAGTTTAAAGCAGAGCGTCACCTGCACATGCGTATTCGCATTCTGATTAATCACTGGGGAGTGGGGCAATGTGACCGGTAACCACCCACACATTAATGGCCTCCATCACTCCTCTCGATTCCCAAGGCGGCCATTCAGATGGCCACGCGACTTCTTCCTTGACTATAAAATCCCGGCGGCGAGGCCTCCCCTTCACCAAAGCCCTAGCCGCCTCCTTCCCCCTTCCCACCTCCTGCTTCCCTCCCATCTCGCCATGCAAGAACGCAACATATTGGCTGGACTTGGTAGTGGAGCAGAACCTCCCGCCCTTGCGCACCAGCGCAAACTCTCACAACGGCTCTCTAGCCACAATTGCCTCTGGATCCTCCTCCCGTGGCGGCGGTGAATCTGGCAGCGGCACGAGATCTAACCCCCTCATCCGGGTGAAGGAAGAGGAGGACGCCGCCTCCATTGGTCCCGCGGGACCCCTCGTCCCGGTTAACGATGTTGTCCCTGTCAAGGCCTAGCTAGTGCCGTAGTCTGAGGACCTCATTGACGGCGTGTTGAGGCTCTACATCTTCGAAGCTCGCAACGAGTAGCGCATCCTCCGAGGTTATGCCCCCGCACTCACCGATGAGGAGGAGCAGTGGCAGCTTGTGGCTCCTGCTCGAGAGTCTGTTCCTACGCCCACTTCGACGATCTCTCGGGGACGAGGAAAAGGAGGAGGAGAAGACCCGTAACTGGACGATGTCGGCCACCAACAGTGTAGGTAGCAATGTCAGAGACACTTCTTGTTTTGAAAATATCATTAAACGATGTTTGTCACTAAGTTTATGTAAAGCGGCACATTTTGGCCACTGAATATAGTTAATCACTTTGTAGATGCAATGTTGTCCCAAATTAGTGTTTTCGAATCCTTCAAATTATGTGTGTGAATTTTTAAGTTGATGCAAAGAAATAGAAGAAGAAGATATGGTCGCGGTTCCATATCCATAGGAGGAGGTCGACCTCCTCCAAATATGTGTTTGTGGTCGCGCCCTCGATATCCATATGGAGTGTACTCTATATGCCATATGGTGACCGTAGATATGACTTGACTTGTGGGAGTTATAATATGAACCATGTGACCGGTTAGTGATAGAATTGATTTCTCTTCTTCTATCTTCTTTGTGTGTCCCGTACCCCACCACATGCAGGCATAGCAGACCTCCACATAAGAGCATCTACAACCAGGCACCCCAAACCATCCCAAAACTCTCGGACGGGCCGATTGGTCACTGACCGGTCAAAAATATCCAATCCACCAGGGGCGCCTCAAACCTGTCCCAGACGCCCGGGCCATCCGGCACCCCTCATATCAAACCCAAAATGTCTGGGCGCGTCCGCCACGTCAGCTCGGCCCACCACTGACCCCACTCCGTCCCCCACAAAAAGCACAATCCGGAAACCTAGCTCACTTCACTCTTCGCTCTCGTTCTGTCCCCTATTCTCCCCTCATCCAATTTCTCCGATTTGGATCGAATTCGATGACTCTGGCGAGCATGTCGGGCTCCGGAAGATGCGCCGACTCTGAACTAGATGTCAATGAGGAGCTGGCCGTCTGCATTGCGCTGGAGGGGGGGTCCAAGGTGGACACGGGGGACAGTTCCAGATCTGTCCCGTTGCCGGTTCCCTGCTGGAGCAGCGCGAACGCCGGAGCTGGCCCCTCCCGGCCCACGTGCAACTCTGCGAGGGTTGCTTAGTCTGCGCCGCCCCTCCGGCGTCGCCTTCCCGCACCAGTTGCTGCCAGTGCTGGGTACTAGTGCCGTTCCGCCAACCCTGTGGACGCGCATGTAGGAATTGGAGGCGTGCGTCGCCCGCCACTAGAGGCAGCGGGCAAGGTAGAGGGAGACGACGGAGCAATCCGTTCGCCACCTGCACGGGTTGTCGGCGGAGCCCGACAAGGAGGAGCGGCTCCTCTCTTGGGTCTACCGTCGTTCGCTTATGACGGCGGAGATCTCCGGAGGAAGAACGCCAAGGTGGTCCGGCTAGCCATTGAGCAATCGAAGCGCGAGGTGAAAGGGTGGCCAAGCTCAAGCGGTAGCACCGGGCCATTCGGCGGATGAAGGGCCTCATCATCATCTCCGATTGCTCCTTGGACGACGATGACCACGACTTTGACTCCGACAATCCACCACCTACTGCGGAATCCTACAGCTACGCCGGCAACTGGAAGGGCAAAGGCCCAACAAGAAAGTGGTGAATTTCCGCTGTCTCCATCGTTAATTTCTAGTTTTTTAGTACTCTAGTTAGAATCGTTTCGTCATATATATGCGGATTATTTGAATTTTGACTGTACTTGGCCATAAGTCGGGCCAGGCCTAATAAAGCCCGTAGCAGAAAACATAGGCCCGAGCCCGTCCCGACCCCCAGGCTTAGATTTTAGGCCCAGGCCCAGGCTCGACCCATCAGAGGAAAAGCCCGTCGAGCCTCGGGTCGGGCCTCTTCCCTAAAACGCAAATATGCAAGCCCAAACCTGGCCCAGCCGGCCTTCGGGCTCAGATTTCAGGCCTAGGCCCCGCCCGTGGGCAAGACCGGGCTGGGTCGGGTCAGGCCGGCAGGGCCGGGTTTCCCATGGCCAGGTATAACTTTGACTAGCATTTGCAGATCCATTGGTGATCAAATTGTGCATATCTATGTCTGTTTCATAGTCCGCGCGATGATCTACATACTTTTTATTCTTGTTGCATGCTTAGTATGGATATAGGGTATCAGATATGAGATACACGGATGTGGAGGACAGAAATTAAATAGTGTCGTGACAGTGCCCTGGGCGCATTCGCGGGCGTTTGAGGGGTCAGTTTTGATGGACCTTTCTCCGCTCCTCTTATTACCAATGAAGCCATCAAACAGGGAAGACGAGGGGGAATGAGGCCATGTCTGTTTGGGTTTTTACTTTTGCGTTTGTAGTTTTCCACTTTGACAAAAAGCCAAAAAAACTCTTAAATATGTGCTTTTGCTTAGGCTTTTGGCTTATACCATCGTATAAAGATATTGATTCATAAGCCAAAAGCCGAAGCAAAAAGTCCCTATTTAGGAGTTTTTGTGCTTTAAAAAAAAAGTAGAAAAGATACAAAAGCAGAAGCAAAAACCAAAAAATAGGACATGAGGCGGCGACATGTATGGAAGTTGTGCCAGCGGGTAAAGTTGGGAGTATAGCTGGCCATAAATTGGGCTAGGCCTAATAAAGCCTGTAGCAGAAAACCTAGGCCCGAGCCTAAATTTCAGCCCCGGCCCGACCCATCAGAGGAAAAGCCCGTCGGGCCTCAGGCCGGGCCTCTTCCTTAAAACGAAAATATGCCAAGCCCAAGCCCGACCCATGGGCAAGACCAGGCTGACCGGGCCGGGCCTAATAAAGCCCCCGTAGCATAAAACTTAGGCCTGGGCCTAGATTTCAGGCCTAGACCTGGTCCATCAGAGGAAAAGCCCGTCGGGCCTCAAGCTAGGCCTAAAATGTAAATATGCCAAGCCCAAGCCTGGCCCAACCCAGCCTTTGGGTTCAGATTTCAGGCCCAGGCCCGGCCCGTGGGCAAGACCGGGCCGGGTTTTCCATGGCCAGGTATAGTAGGGAGTCACTGCTCTGAATTTTTATATGGTGGAGATGCTCTTAGGGGTCGTAATCTGAACCGTGAGACAGGTTAGGGGTAACATTGACATCTCTCTTGGGTTCTTCTTCTTCTTCCATGAGTCCCGTTCACCACACCTGTGCTGCCATGGCGTAGCTCCACCTTGCGCTCCTCAATCGAAATCTCTTTGTGTAGGTAATTCCGCCCTCTTTTTACATGTTTCATCTGCTGCTTGGCTTCTCATCCATGACTAGAATTATCTTTTGCTTGCTTCAGCTACAGGCGGGGATCGATGTTCCGATTTATCAGTGCTTGGCTACAGGTGGTGCTCCGGTATATCGCCGCATGGCTTCAGGCGGCGGCGGCCGCGGCGTCGGCAGCGGCGGATAAACTGGATGCTGCGTCGCTCTCGCTTCAGGGGACGGCGGCGATGGATTTTCCTGCTACTGTTTCGCTTGGCCCCCTCCACCGGCAGCTCCATTCATTCAGGGCCGCCAAGAACAATCTCCCAAACGGGGTTAGCGAGGGCCAGGTCCGGCGCCTCGAAGAAGATCTGGAGACACTGTTCACCGAGCTCAAGATCGTGTCGGAGGCGGACGACCCCAGCTTCACGGCAAGGTGCTGGATGAAGGAGGTGCGGGAGCTCCGCTACGACGCAGAGGACTTCTTCAACGAGGTCCCGCGCTCCTCCCCCGGCGCCGGCAGAAGCGCTCTTCACACCCTCATTCTTTCAATCCCCAGAAAACTGAAGCGGCGGCGCCAGGTTGCAGAAGCTTTCTCAGATCTGTGTGCTCGTGCCAAGGATGCGAGTCAAAGACGCCAAAGTTTCCAGCTTGGACCAGCAACCATCAAACCTGAATTTGGACAAGTCAATGTCAGCCGCTCCAAGAGCCTCGGACTTATTGGCCTTGAGGAGTCCATGGATAAGCTTGTCAAGCTGCTGGCTTTGGACGACCAAGAGATTGCAGAGCTGCTGGCTTTTGACAGTGAAGATACAGAGCAACTAGTTCAGGTGGTACCCATCTTTGGATCTGCAGGTGTTGGCAAAACAACACTTGCCAGAACCTTCTATCGGAACTTCGGGGGGAAATTCCAGTGCCGGGCTTTCGTGCGGGTATCTCGAAATCCAGATATGAGGAGGATACTTTCCAGCATGCTCTCACAAATTAAGGCGCCACCGGTTCATGGCTTTCCTGATGTGCAGGACCTTATTGACCATGTCAGAGAATATCTGCAATGCAAAAGGTACATATTCTACTAGTACTGAATACTCCTTGTGTGCATATGTACCTTTCAATTGTATGTACATTTCAGTTTGTGCATCAGGAATGATAATGCTCAATCCTGATGTACACGATCAAGTGTGCTTTCACCACCGGTCCATCAGGAATATGTACATGTACCTTTTGCATTGTTGAACATGTACATTCAGGAATATGTGCAGGACCTTATTGACCATGTCAGAGAATATCTGGAATGCAAAAGGTACATGAACAATAGAGAATATCTGGAATGCAAAAGGTACATGTCCATGGAGTATATCTTTTAACTGGACAAACGATGCATTGTTGAAAAACAATGATAAATGTCTTGAGCAAATAAGCACTACTGTATATCTTAAGAGGCTATTTGGGTTGGATTTAGGAAAAATAAACCTTTTCAATTTTCTATTCTTCATGAATTTTGATTGCAGGAAGTTGATGAATTGGGAAAAGTAAACCATTATTTTTGGATTCCTTATGTATACACATGTACATGTACCAATCTAGAGCCCAGGGGAATAGACAAAGTTGCCTCCTATGTAATCTTAAGAGCATAAGTTTTCTTAATGCATTTTTTCCGGTGTAGCAAATTACTCGTTTCAATTGTTTACTTCACTGCCCGCTTGATCTTCCTTAATGGCCTTACCCTTATCCACTGCGCGCTGGCAACTCGCGAACCTATCAAGCCCGTGACTTCTCTTGCCCGTGATATTTAGGATATAGTATTTCTTACTTTAAGATTACTAACAATAATACCAATTTCCTTGTAATTTGTGGTTTATTTATTTATTTTATTTTGGTTATACTTCTTTTTTTGTTTTTTTGTCAGCTTGACAAACATGTTTATTGTGAATAAAATATTCTGCAGATACTTGATTATAATTGATGACTTGTGGGCCTCCTCGACATGGGATATTATTAGCCGTGCTTTTCCTGATGGTGATTGTTGCAGCAGAATAATAGTAACCACGGAAATCAAGGATGTAGCATTGGGATGCAGTAGGTATCAGTTTAAGTACATGTATGAGATGAGTCCTCTTAATGGTGATCAGTCAAGACAGTTATTCCTCGGTAGAGTTTTTGGGTCTGAAAATGGTTGTCCTCCAGATTTCAAAGAAGTTACATATGAGATTATTCGAAAATGTGGAGGTTTACCATTAGCAACTGAAAATATAGCCAGCATGTTAGCATGTGAATTAAACGTTGATCAATGGAAGCACATACGAGATTCTTTACCCTCTGTTTTGAGATTGAGGACAGACCCTAGTTCGGAAGGGTTGAAAGAAGTTCTGAACATTATTTATGACAATCTTTCACCATATTTGAAGACATGCTTGCTATATCTTATTATGTATCCAGAGGGAAGCACTATCAGCAAGGACGAATTAGTGACACAATGGGTAATTGAAGATTTTATCGGCGAAGGGCAAGACAGGGAGAAAATTGCACGGTATTACTTTGATGACCTTGTGAGTAGAGGAATGATCCAACCTGTTGATAGAAATTATAACGATGAGGTGTTGACATGTACAGTTCACCACATGGTACTAGATCTTATTAGGTACAAATCTCTGGAGGAGAATTTCATCATTAATGTGAGTTGTTTTCAAACAACTACAGGTCTTCCTGACAAGGTTCGTCGACTGTCTGTCCAGTTCGGTGGTGCAAAATGTGCAAATATACCGGCAGACTTTATGATGACTCAAGTTAGATCGCTTATATTTTTTGGCTTCTTGAACTGTGTACCTTCCTTTGTGGAATATAAGCTGCTTCGAGTTCTGATTCTTCATATCTGGGCTGATCAAAGCAAAATATTTGACCTCACTAGAATTAGCGAACTGTTTCAGCTGAGGTATCTGAAAATTGATTGCAACATCACTGTCCATTTGCCAGATGAGATTCAGCAGCTACGATTCTTGGAGACATTAGAATTGCATGCACCAGTAAGTGATATGCCATCGGATATTAGTTGCTTGCCCTTACTTCGCACTCTGGGCTATTTTGATCTCGGCAAGAACTCAATAGAGAATGTACAGAGCCTTGGCGAGCTGAACAATCTCCAAGACCTTCATCTCACCTGGTCTAACATAGCAGACCCTGACAACCTGAAGAACAATATGCAATGCCTGGGCTCAATTCTCCGGAAACTCAGCAACCTCAAGTCTTTAACTCTAGTACGTGCAGCCTCCTCTCATCCAGATGTTTTAGACGATGCTGGTGGTGCAATCTTGGGTATTACTGGCGATGTCTTGAGCAGCGTGTCCTCTCCCCCACCCCTTCTTCAGAGGCTTGAGCTGTCAGGGCGCTGTTGCATCTTTGCCAGCCTACCCGAGTGGACCAAAGAACTTGGCAATCTCTGCATTTTGAAGATTTCAGTTAGGAAGTTGTTGAGGAAAGATATTGATATCCTCAAAGGATTGCCAGCCCTCATGGCTCTCTCGCTGTACGTTTGGACTGCCCCTGTAGGAAAGGTCGTCTTTGATAGTGAGGGGTTCTCAATTCTCAAATACTTCAGGTTTACATGTGCTGCCCCATGCCTGGCATTTCTGATAGGATCAATGCCTAGTGTCCGGGAGCTTAAGCTAGCATTCAATGCTAATAGAATGGAGCAATACAGCCAGATAGTTGCTGGCTTAGAGTACCTGATAGAACTTAAAGAGATAACTGCAAAAGTTGGGGGCACTGGTGCGGATGAATCTGATAAAAGGTACGCGGTGTCGGCATTGAGTGGCGCCATTGCCAATCATCCATGCTCTCCTATAATCACAGTACAATGTGTAGATCGGATTTTGTATGGTGAGGACGATACGAGTGCCGTCACACAAGAACAAGAACACTGGACTCTGGAAGAAGAACATGAGATGCAAGAGGAATCACTTGATCCTCTTCCTGAACTTGTTCCCATTCCAAGCACACAAACACAAATGAGAGATGGAAGCCAGAATGGAGGAACAGATAGCTCAAGGGAGGTGCTGACACAAACAAGAGAGGGAGTTCAGGATGAATTAATAGAAAGATCGATGGAGGTCCTGACATATGAACAGGAACATGTAACTCTGGAAAGACAACACGAGATTCATGAGGAATTGCTTGATCCTCTTCCTGAAGTTCTTTCAACTTCAAGCACACAGACACAAGTGAGAGAGGAAGTGCGGGATGGAGAAATAGAGAGATCAATGGAGGTGCTGACACAAGAGCAAGAACAGCATACCCTGGAACAACAAGATGATATGACAGACAGAGTGCTGAATGTACAAATAGGGACATTGATGGAGGTGCTAGCACAAGAAGAACAATGGCGCAATAATATGCAGAATAGTGGAATCGGGAGATCGATGGCGGTGGTGAGCGCTTCCCATGGCACCTTGGACCCCCTACTGGACAAGCTCAATGCTTTGCTCGCCGAGGAGTATGGCAACTTGGAAGGTGTCCTCCATGAAGTCAGTGCCCTCAAATCTGAGCTGACATTAATGCATACGGCGGTGAGAAAGTACACGATGCTAGAAGATCCAGATGTCCAGGTGAAGTTATGGCTATCGTTGCTGAGGGAGTTCTCCTATGATGCAGAGGATTACATTGATAAGTTCATTCACCAGCTCGACAATGGCGGACATCATGGCGGATTCAAGCAGATCTTCGGCAAGACTGCTTGCCAGCTGAAGACGCTTGGATCTCAGCATGAAATTGCAGAAAAAATCGATGAGCTGAAAGATCGTGCCAAGAACTTGAAAGCGAGTAGTTACAAGATGGATGATACTGCTTGCATCACATCTTGCCATTCCACCGTGGATCCCCAGTTGGCTGCTCTTTTTGTTGATTCTGCACACCTTGTGGGCATTGACAGTCCAAGAGATGATCTTGCCAAGTGGACGGTCGAAGTAGGAAACAGCTCAGCCAAGCATCATTGCAGGATGTTATCTATTGTTGGGTTTGGCGGATTGGGAAAGACAACACTAGCGAATGAGGTGTATCGCAAGGCTAAAGGGCATTTCCATTGTCAGGCTTTTGTATCAGTCTCACAAAAGCCGGATATAAAGAAAATTCTCATGAACTTGATCTCCCAAGTGTCTCCCCATGGATTCACGAAAGATACTTACAATTGGGACAAAATGAGATTAATTAGAGAGCTAAGAGAACTGCTAAAGGATAAGAGGTAATTTCAGCCCACATTCTTTCCTCCAAAACATGTATCATCTCTCATGCGTATTCTCATTAATTTTGACTGTAGTTACTGCTTGTACAATTGTTTTTCTCAACGAACACCACTACGATTCTAGCATTACTTTAGTTTTTACATCATGGCCTATGCAGTACTATTATGTCCAAATAATGAGTACAATATTGTATACACCTTGGTCCTGAATTACCCTTCTGAAATATGGCTAAAAAACGTCCAATGCAGGAAACTTCTGTCATATGAAAGTATGCATAGCCAAATAGCCAATAACTATTCCTTATGTTCTCGTCTTATCGATAATATTGCCTTGATTACGGTGCACTTATAATCGGAGGTAAAAAGAAAAAACATCAAGAAATCGGTGTTAGTTAGAAGCACTAAACAGATATGCAAAATGATTAACTGAACTAAATTCCAAGACTCGGTATGAGGAAGATTAGAGGTGAGTTGTAGTAAGTATATTGCTCACCATTACGTATCATCTTTGGCTCCTGAGTGGATGCAACTTAATAGTAACAATCTGATAACTACCCATCCTTATCAAACAAATATTAGTTGTTAAATGATGCTGTGAACTTCAGTTAAGTGGATGCAATACTGATGTACGCATAAAATTGGATATGGAAATATAAGGAACAGTGGAACAATAGCATGATGCACTTAATACCCTCCGTTCCAAAATAGATGACCCAACTTTGTACTAACTTTGTACTAACTTTGTACTAAAGTATTTTGGAACGGAGGGAGTATTTGAGTACCCATTGGAGTTTTATGGATTTTTTACCTTTTCTATCTGAATTACTTAGCATAATAATTGAATCTGTTTTCTAATACTAGGTATCTTGTTGTCATTGATGATATATGGTCCATATCGGCATGGAACATTATCAAATGTGCTTTTCCAGAGAATAACTGTTCTAGCAGAGTTATAACTACTACACGCATTATTGAAGTTGCAAGGTCATGTTGTATGGGTCAAGATGACCGCATGTATGAAATGCAACCCTTGAGTGATTTTCATTCTAAAAGATTGTTCTTGAGAAGAATTTTTGGGTCCAAGGATAGTCCCGATATGCTGGAAGAAGTTTCAAATGAAATTTTGAAAAAATGTGGAGGCCTACCATTGGCAATTATCAGTGTATCTAGTTTATTGGCAAATAGGCCAGCTAACAAAGAGGAGTGGGAAAAAGTTAGTGCATTGGACAAAGACATAGGTCTAGAGGAAATGAACAGAATACTATGCCTTAGCTACAATGCTCTTCCAGATAATCTCAAGACTTGTTTGTTGTATTTAAGTAATTTTCCTGAGGGCTGTGTGATTGAGAGAGAGAGATTAGTGAGGCGGTGGATAGCAGAAGGCTTTATCTCTGAAAATCATGGGCAGAGTCAGCAAGAGGTCGCAGAGTGGTATTTCTATGAGCTTATCAATAGAAGTATGATTCAAGCAGTGGACATCTGCTATGATGGTAAGGCTCGTGCATGTCGAGTCCATAACATGATGCTTGAACTCATCATTTCGAAGTCAGCTGAGGATAATTTTGTCATGGTGATTCGTAGCAGGCAGACTGGTTTGGTAAATCGCCATGGTTGTATTCGACGGCTATCAGTCCAGCACATTGACCAGAATATTGCATCTGTATTGGCAAATGAAGATCTAAGCCATGTTCGCTCTTTAACAGTAACATCATCAAGTTGCATCGAACACTTGCCTAGTCTTGCTTGCTTTGAAAATTTGCGTGTACTAGATTTTGAAGGGTGTGATGGATTGGAAAAGTATCACATGAAGGGTCTTGGCAAGTTTTTCCAACTAAAGTACCTGAGCCTTAGGGGCACTTGGATATCACATCTACCATCAGAAGTTGTGATGTTACGTAATCTAGAGACCCTAGATATTAGGGAGACACATGTAGAAGAGTTGCCTGCTGAAATTGTCCACCTTACGAAGCTACAACATCTTATCGCTTCAACAGATTATGTAATGCCTGGAATAAAGATACCAGATGGAATCGGGAATATGAGGAACTTACGGGTATTGTTGGGCTGTGGTATCAGCTCGGGTTCTGTTGGTGCACTAGAGGAGCTCGGTAACTTGACCAATTTGAATGAGCTCGATGTACAGTATTGGGGAATAGGATCCGAGTACAAGAGGCATGAAGACAGGTTCCTCTCCTCATTAATCAAGCTTGGTAGCTGCAAGCTACAGTCTTTTAGGATATGGAGGAAGTGCCCTGGTGATGTCAAGTTCTTAGAATCATGGCTCCCTCCGCCATTTTCCCTCCAAAGATTTGAGATGAGTGGCTGCTACAGTTTCAAGTGGATTCCATGCTGGATTTCACCAGCACTGACCAGTCTTGCATACCTAGAAATTAATATAGTGGAAGTAACGCAGACGGATCTGTGCATACTTGGAGAGATGCCTGCCTTGCTTCACCTGGGGCTAACATGCCAGACTTTCAGAAAAGAAAGGCTTATTTTTTACAGCAGAGGATTCCAGCATTTGAAGGAATTTGTGTATGATGTTTCTGTATTGCCATCGGGAAACCTTCTGTTTATGGAAGGGGCACTGCCAATGCTTGAGGATCTTAGCCTAATCTACTGTGTATCAATGGTTAATGCCTATGGGTTTTTCCTGGGTATCGAGCACCTCCCAAGACTCAAAAATGCACAAGTTCGCCTCTACAAACAGGGCGCGGCATCTTCTGATATCGCTTCCGCAGAAGTTACTATCAGGAATGAAGCAGATGACAATCCCAACCGTCCCAGAGTAACTCTGGTGGAACATGTAAAGAGAGAGGATTATTGCTCCGACGGTTGTCCTAACAGAACCGTGGCAGTTGAAGGACTAGATGCCAATACAACTAACCAGAAGGTATTGGTCATTTTCTTTACCAAGTTTTAGTGGTTCATGGTTACAACAATCACTCCTTTGCTGTGTCTGTTTTGCGTTTTATCCAATTTTTTTGGCTTTTTGACCCCATATTGCAGGGTGGATCTCGAAAGACAACAAATCAAACTACAAATCGTTGAGAAGCCTATTTCTCAGCCGCGTGTCTTACCCTTTTTAGGGAACTTATTAAATTCATGAAGAACTACAAGTGGGAGGTGGCGAGCTGCGCTCGCTCGCCTGGAACGCTCGGACAAAGCCTGGGATGAAGCAGATGACAATCCCAACCGTCCCGGAGCAACTCTGGTAGAACATGCCAAGAGAGAGGATTATTGCTCTGGCTAATGAATGTTCTAACGCAACTGTGACAGAGTTCTGCTGACAAATCCAGAATTAGTTGCCAATACAACAACTAAGCAAAAGGTATTGATCAGTTTCTTTACCAAGTTTTAGTGGCTCATGTGCTTCCGACAATCACTCCATTGCTGTCTCTGTTATGCATTTTATCCATACCACCGTGACGCCTATTTCTCAGCCGCGTGTCTCCTACCCTTTTTAGGAACTTAAATTCATGAAGTACACTGCTAGTGAGAATTGGCGCGCTGCTGCCCGCTCAACTGGAACGCTGTGGTGAAGCCTGGAACGCTCGAGCAAAGGGGCCGGCCCCGGATGGAGGGGTCAGTCATAAATGCTACTCCCTCCGTCCCATAATGTGACCCTAGTGTCAAAAAACGTCTTACATTATTGAGACGGAGGGAGTATTTTCTATGTGATACTATGAGAATTTTGTTGTTGTTGAACTCTGTATCCTATTGTTTTCACTGATTAAGAATTAAGCTTGCCTCTTGGGTTGGAGCCTTGGTCTTATTTACTGGAGTATTTCCTTTTTGTGTGTGTTGTAAGCTTATCCAACGACTTTTATCAACCGAAGAGGTGGAAATGTACAGGAGATGCAGGCTCTTCATGGACCCTGCATGCATGCTTCTTTACATCTCCTCTTGTGGCATTTGCAGCAAGGAAGGCCGGCCATCTGAATTTACAACATTCTCTGGTGCACTTTTACACTATGAATTGTTGTCAAACTGTTGATTAAGCATGGGATTGCAAAAGACTCTGAATGTTGCCTCGTGTATTGAAAATGTGTATAGGCCAGCTATTGCACGGTTGGTTTATATGGTGTAATATGTATTTCGTGATTTACTTCATGAGTTAGACCAGAGATATTGTTATTTTCCTCTTCTACAGACTAGTCCAAACTTTACAGAAACCGACTTCGAACAAAGCTAACAGTCTTACTTTCGGGCAGGAGGAACTAGATGATCAGATCAGATTCACAGAAATGAACCTGATGGAAAACGCCATCATTTACGGCAAACATCACTTACACAGAAATCCCCAGTCTTCTCTTGCTCAGGCTGCAGGAAATCCCCGGTCTAGATGCTACAGTTGATTTGATGCATCGAAAAGGTATGAACATCTTATAAATTACCTAAATAAATACACACTATGGAAACACGGTTGAAGATTTATCATCTGACATTAGTTTGGTATATGGTAGATGTTGTCAATTCTTTCTCTAAACTTTGGTAAAACTTCAAAAGGTTTGGCTGAGAGCAAAACAAACACGTTCTCAAATTGTGGAAAGGAGGGAGTAGATGGTTACGTTCACAGAAATAAACCTACACTAGTGTCAAAAAACGTCTTACATTATGGGACGGAGGGAGTAGTAAACAAATCGTTTACGGTGAACAACACTTTTCTCTAACAAACTTGACAAAAATGACATCAGTTTAAGCATGGCTACAAACTTGCAGCAGCAGCAGCAGCAGCAACAGCATCGAAACCAGGCGGCCAGCTGTCCACTCAGTTTGCACTATGGAAATATAATTAAAATTTATACACGACGAATCAAAAGAATCAAAATGGAGACCAACATGGCACATGACAGCGCACGACCGAAATAATGAGGGAAAAGGCTAGATGCATATCCATCTAGGGTTGCTGCAGGCATAGCAAAACTAGCCATACATATCATATTTGCCACAGATTTAATCAAATGCATTATTATTTAGTTCTCCTCACATGAAGAGGATGGCCAAGCCTATCAGGATTCAACTAGGATAATCACCATCTAGAAATTTGCCAGCGTAGAAACCAATGAATCTCTGCATATCAGAAGTAAAACGAGCCTCTTCTGAAGATAAACACAACAAGAGGAATTCAGTTCCATCCCCCAACAAGATTGCTCCAGAATGAAAAGCTGGTCATCGACTCTAGCTAGAAAAGATCAGATCACAAAATGGTAGAAGCTTTCGTCTCATTTCGTCTTTAGCTGTGACGCTGGTGATCTCACTCAAGCATCAGACTTAGCTGATCTCACCTTCATCCTTGAGCAAGAAGCCGCTCCACAGCAGCGAGGTCTCCTCCTTCGAGCAGGCCGTGGTGACGATGGTCACGTTGAACCCTCCGATGGTCTCAAAGATCTCGAAGTGGTCCTCTATCTCGGGGGAGAACTCGCAGAACTCCGTGGCCATGAAGAACTTTACGCAGTTCCCCTGCTCGATCGCCACCTTGGAATCCAACATGGACATCACTGTCAGGACCCTTACCAGGAAGTTGTACATGCCGTGCCCACGGATGATGCTCTGCCTCAGGGACACGGCGTCCTTCTGGGACCCCAGGTATGCGTTGGTCGCCTTTCCTTTCAGATGGGCAGGCAGCTCCGCCTGTATGCATCTCTGGCCGCACAGAATCTCCATGGCCAGTTTCCCAAACTGGATTTTGGCACCCGTGGTAGACTTGGGCACCAGTCTGATCTCAAACAACCCAGGGACCTCCATGGTGTTGGTGTGGTTAAGTTTGAGCAACAGATCCTCACGCAACACATCTTCGTAGTGGAAATGGAGTGGGAACATCATGGCTTTTCCGCTTTTCGCGCCCTTGGCCTTTTTGCCCACCCGCCGTTTCTGCACAAACAGATTATTTATTAGCAATTTTTACCAGAAGCATCACTACTAATCAACTACCAATTGAAGGCGTCATCATCATCATCAAAACACAACATTAGATCAACTGAGCATCACATGATTAACTGCACTTCATCACTGCGTAACCCTCTTGCATTTTTCTCTTATGCTTCCCCATTTAAATATATATACAAAAGGCCAAGTTGAATCTGGGTGCAGGTTACAGAGGAAGAATAGATGTTGATATACCTGTGGCTTTGACAAGTTTATCCACATACTCCCTCTGTTTCATAATTCTTGCGGTGGTTTTAGTTCAATGACAAGATATATGGAACGGAGGGAGTATTATTTTTTCATGTCTCTTGTCAATTCTTCAGATATCCCCTCATCTCTACATGATATTTTCCACACAATGCCTGCTGTTCCCTAAACTATGGACCGTCCATATGAGATTCAATGGATACAATATGGGCAACCAGTAGAAGCACGTTTCTATCCAGTAGAATTTAGTTTTGAGTTTTCATATTTATTTTCTATTTACAATCTTATATAAAAGTTTGGGCCAGGAAAATGTTAAAAACCCTGCTGTTAATCTATATATTTAGTTATACAGCACATGTGGTTTCAATCATGCTTGACCTGAACTAGTTTAGTACTTCGATGTCAGTTTCATTTTGTATTAACTTAACGGAACCCAACTATAATACATGATCACTGAATCAACTGAACCATTTCTACTCCCTTTTCTCTAGCATCACTCCCTTCTTTCATCCAGGCCAGACATCCGACACGTGTAAGATTTCAGACTTTCAGTTAGCAGTTAGCATACATAGCATATCATTCTCTTTTGACACTGTATCCCTTTTTTTTATTGGATGCAGGATGCCACGGTATAAACTTTGCTTGCTGATCTAGCAATAAAGAATGGGTGCAAAATTTCTCTGCTGTAAGGTATATGCAAATCAAGTTGTGATGGTGGTGTATTGTCTCGAAAGACAGTCCACTACGCGTATGAATACCCAGTACTTGTTTCTTGTGCTCTGTTTTTGGTGAAGTACAAGGCAGATAATGTCTTACCAAAATCAGAATGCATGCATTCATGGATTGTTCATTATATATACACAGAAAGTAGAGCAGCGCTGTTAACCTATAAAGCTCATATGACGTCCACAAAGTACACAATTTAACACATTATGGTGTGTGGTTCAATTTAACAAGTGCAATGTATTGCCAGGATATAATAGACCCGCCATTTCCCCTTGGTAATAGCATTCTGGTTTTCTGGTGCTATTCTAATACGTTGGCTTTGACTATCTAATGTACTTACATTTATCCGTACAAAGAAAAAAAGGTGTTATTTTCTCTCTCTGCTAAACTATCTCCATTTTGACATCAGCTAAATATACACATATAGCATTAAAGCAACAATTTGAAATGGTTCTGAACAACACATCAGTCAGGGCAGAACATCAGGCAAGGTGCGCATATTCTGCTAGCAGCTACTCGTTTACAAATGGATCCTACACTCACACACAATTAGCAGAACATGATTGATTTAGGGAGGGGAGTAACACACCTGCACTTCCATGACAGGGACATCTGAAGCGACATCCGCTGCTGCAGGGCTTGAGCTGCACACATATAGCACGAACAACTCATTCAGGTCTTTCCACAAGCAAGAGGCAGGCTGGCATCAAAGGCTTGAGATAGTAACAAGAGATACCTGAAGGCGCGGGCTAGTGGTGCAAGCCTCGAGAGCAGCGGAGGCACACCGGCGTGCTGGTGCGCCCTGGAGGCCGCCTGATCAATCGCAGTAAAACACATCAGATCAGTTCAAAGATGTTGTGAATCGTTGTCCTCCTTGGGTTGTAAAGAAAGAGGTCCAAGAAATGCGGGGGAGGGGCGCCTGACCTGGGAGATGGTAGCAGTGGCGAGGGCATGGCTGGACCTGGCCGCGGCGATGAGAGATCTGATGGACATGGCTGCTGGCGCTTAAGCTCTCCCAGCAGCGGCGACCTGTTGAAACAGAGAGGAGAAAGTGATGAGGACTCGCGTGGACCTTGCGGGTTGGAATGGGTATTGCAACAACTCTCTATCACGGAACAAGATACAAAAGTTAAGAAATGGGGCCCTACTCATCATAAGCTGGCTGCAGCAATCGGTCTCATTCGAGTGGTAGATAAAACATAATTTTGACAGCCTAACCATGTCTCTCTTGAGCATCGACTGCTGCTCAATACTGTTCCTAATTCCAACCCTTGTAAGTATCATGGCCGTGTAGGAACCCGGAACAGGAACCAACTCTGCTGCTCGCAGTATTAGCAGTTGCCATTCTCTTGCCGATGCCACCCATCATAATAAATATATTGCTTCTACTGTTGATACATGATTGCATTCACGCAAACGAGCCAAGCCCAACAGGAAACGCCATCATCTAAGATAAACATACTTGCACCTCTACCAAACTAGTCAACAAAGACATGGCATCATCATATGTAAACATCATTTGCAACCAATTTTAGCATGGAACCATATATATGCACATTTCCAAATAGGTGCATCAGAATGACGTTGCATTATCATTTGTAATTAGATAGAGTAGTTAGCAGCAGCTTCCAGATCAAAACAAGCCCCTAATCAGCTCAGAAATGCATGGACAGACCTGGAGCATAAGAGGGGGAGAAACGTGGATGGGGAGAGTGGGGGCGCTGTTGGGCGACGGGGAAGGGGTGTGGAGAAGAGAGGAGGAAGGGGTATGCACGCCGTCGGCCGTCAGAGGGAGAGGGAGAGAAGGACCAGAAGGTGACCGAGGAGGAGGGGGGAGGGGGGGGGGGGGGGGAGGAATGGGGGGACGGGGCAGTACCTCGACGGCGGCTAGGAGGCGCGCCGGTGGACGGGGAGGAGGCGCGGGGAGGGGCGCGCCGGCGGAAGGATGATGGGGACGGGAAGGGAGGGCAGTGGAGATGGGGAAGAAGAAGGTGTGAGGAGGGGGTTGGATGCTCACCTCCGCAGCGACGATGGCGGCGTGACCCGTCCGGCGGCGGCGGCGTGATCTGGGAGCGGAGCGGGAGTGGGGAGCGGCGGCGAATGGGAGTCGCAGGGAGCGCCGCCTATTCCCAGACACACGCACGCGGTGGGGCAGCGAGGGAGCGCGATTCTGGGCCGGCCCATTTGGGGGCGGGGTGCCCCTGTTTATTTTTCTGCTTCATTAGATTAGAAAATGTTCACGTGATCCTCAAAAATAAAATGCTCTCGGAATCAGAATTATCCCGAGTTCAGAAGATACTCTTGAGTTGGAAAAAATGTTCCCGATTGGAAAGCACGCTTGCAAACTTGAAGAATGTTCGTCGGTTCCGGAAATTTTTTTCAGGATGCAAACAAAAAGTTCCTGATTTTGAAAATTATTCACGATTTCAAAAAAAATGCTTCTGGGTTGTAAAAAATTTACGATTTTCAAAAATTGTTCATGATTTCAAAACAAATGTTAGTAAAAAAATTGTTCACGATTTCAATTATTTGAATTGTATGAACAAATATTTGACTTAGATGTAATTTTGAATTATATTAACATTTTTTCAAATTCATGAACATTTCAAGAAGATGAGGAACATTTTTTGAATTTAACAAAAAAAATGCTCATGATTGTCAAAATGATCGTGAAATGAAAAGACCGCTTCGTCGTTGCGATGGGGGGACCGCGCTTGTGGCACCCCCGCATGTAAGGCGGCTTGGCTGGCCCAGCAACCTGCGGCAAGGCAGGCTATGGGCTTCCTTTTCATCTTCTTCCCGTCTTAATATTTCGAAAATAGAGAAAACGTAATTTGTTAAAGCCAGTTTAAAAAAATATAAGAATTAGAAATTTTCATGATTTAAAATTATTAAATCACATTCTTTTTCATTTCAATTTCCCTTTATTATATGAGAAATATATGAGCTAAGAATTTACATATTTAAAATTATGATATAATTTTTTGTAATTCAATTTTCTTTTTTGCTAGGCGAGGTGTCCTTATTGCCTAACGAATCAACTACCTCAAATTAGTCTGACAAGTATATTACCTTGTATTACCAATGTGAATAAAGATACATATGGATAAAGCCAGGCCATTCCAACCAATAGCAACATTGTTTCTTGTGGACCTAGATATTGCAGATGTTTACCAAATCCAAGAGCAAACTTGGAACTTAAAAGCATCTCCAACAGCACATCCAAAAACACAGTTGTGAGAAAAACTGCTCCAAGCCTTCAACAACTGACCAAAACCTACATGGGACCAGTTTTTGTCGCATCCCAAAAACTGCTATAGGTTCCCTAAAGAAATTGCTACAGGAGTGGTACGTTTGGGCTTCTACTAGCAAAAAAGGTGGTGCCAAACCTAACCACCGCCTCGTCACGACCACCGTGCGGCCCACACCCTCATTCCGCCCCATTTTGTCCCTCGACGTTGTCTGCAGAGCCGCCCTAACGCCCGACGAGGTCGCCACACTGACGGCCAGTCACATAGATTCCGGTCGTTTACTAGTTGTCACCGCCGCCGCGCTGCACGAAGATGGTCGCCGTCGCCACCCGGCGAGCTCGAATAGGAGACGGGCAAGGTCCCGCGGGCTTCGCTCCCATCGCCGTTGAACTCCAGAAGTGAGCCCGGCGCACCGAACGTGTTCGACGAAATGCCACAAAGGAATTTTTATTGAATATGAGTGTAGTTGCGGTATGCTAGGAAAATACACAGGAGCTCATGGGTGCTCCACACCCCTATATGAATATTAATCGTAAGGAATACCAAAGAAACTCAAAAGAATCTGAAATTTGAGGATATCAAACATGAGTTCCCAATCTACTCCCGTGAGAAGTTTCGTGGAAAAATACCAAGAAATGTATCCGTGGCGAGGGAAATACTGTCTGAACAAAAACCCATCCAAACAGTTTTTCCTATACATAGGAAATTTTTGTCTTTGAATATGTTTCCTGGTATTTTTTTTCACAAAATTTCACACGGGCATAGATCGGGAACCCAGATTTGATATCCCAAAATCTCAGATTTTTTTTTCAAATCTCTTGGT
Source organism: Aegilops tauschii subsp. strangulata (assembly GCF_002575655.3). Taxonomy (NCBI): domain Eukaryota; kingdom Viridiplantae; phylum Streptophyta; class Magnoliopsida; order Poales; family Poaceae; genus Aegilops; species Aegilops tauschii. The sequence goes on from NC_053041.3 coordinate 9,988,160, forward strand.
ATTTTTTTGAATTTAATGTTCATATAGGGGTGTGGAGCACCCGAATGCTACAAATCCGCTTCCCGGTATGCTATGAATATTGATAGCTAAAATAGATGATTTTACATTGAATTTTAAATTGACATTTTCTTTCAGTTTTTGGTCCGCTGGGGAAAGCAGAATTTTTTTTGGAGAGAAAAAACCTTTGTACATAGCCATCAGTACCCAAGAGTTCACAAGCTAGAACACACTTCAAATGCTGCAACTGGAAAAAGAAATTGTACGCGAGGATACCACGCAGTCAGAAAACCACAGCTTACAACATGGCATCAGCATTGAGCAAGCGAATACATCTGATCCAGACATGAGACTGCCGACACGCCGGGAGCTGTACCAAGCATTGAACAAGCGAATGCATCTGATCCACACGTCACCTTCTCTTCCTTGGAACCAACTCCTTTTCGACACGGCATCAGCATCTGTGGACAGAAGGAACACGAACTTTCTATATGAGCTAGAAACCAGTAAGAATACGAGGCTGTCAAGTACATATATATAATAGAAGGCAAATATATCAGCTGCAGCATGTCCAAAGTTTTTGAGTCGTTCTGAGGTAGCGACTCGTGAATAGTCGAGCCTACAGTTGCGACTAGTCATTCGACTCACAAACAGGGAGCATGTCGACAGTGGATATTACATTGCCCGGTAATGCTGTGAATTACATGAAAAGAACCTACCAATTAGGGATTAGCCTTGAAATGTGTACTACTCCTTCCGTTCCTAAATATTTGTCTTTCTAGAGATTTCAACAAATGACTACATACGGAGCAAAACGAGTGAATCTACACTCTAAAATATGTCTATATACATCCGTATGTGGTAGTTCATTTGAAATCTCTAAAAAGACAAATATTTAGGAACAGAGGCCGGTTTCAACAACGCGCCGCCCCTCTCCCCCACCTGCTGCTCCTCCGTCGCCGGATCACTTGGCTCTCTGTTGGCGCGCCGCCGCGGGAGTGAGGAGGGGAGAAGGAAATGGGGATCGGATCGGGGGCCAGCTAGGGTTGGTTCATGTGGGAGTTGGGCTGATTCAACCTCATGTGGGCTGGTTTTGGCAACATGGTTATTTTGGTCATGCATTTTGCACTGCATAATAATATGAAAATTCACTTAAAAGGCATAATACCCCTAAAAAAGCATAATAATATGGAAATATGTTTAAATCATATAGAAATTGTCAAATAGTGGAATTCTTTTGGTAGAAGGATCAACACAATTTCTTAGAAGAGTTTTTGGCAAAAGATCAACACAATTTCTCATAAGTGCAACTGCTGCTTTTTAGGGCAAGCGCATAGCCATGCAATGGAGAGGAAACGGTGGAGATATGCCTAATCATTTTTTTTTGGGAGAAAAAAAAAGGAAAATGGATGAGATCACGCGGAGACATAACAGCTCTCACGCGGATTGGGTGGTTTGGTGAGGAGGGGATTTGGTGAATCCCCCTCTTCCACTCAATCCCCTCACATCCCCCAACCAGGCACAATCGCCTCCATATATAACACTATTTGGTAGGGAGGGATTGCCATATTGAGACAAAAATGATGCAAAACAGTTAACAATCCAATCTTGACAGGTTAAATAGCATCATAGCTAGACAAACTTGCTATAAAATTGTAAATGTCACCTAATAAAAACATAACAGTAGTGCTTCACATCAACAACATAATTTTGCTTGCTTGGAATCAATATCTCATCACAGCAATATCAGTCACATCATCGCAACATAATCTCTCACAGCAGCATGACTTGAAACCAATAATATCATAGCAACATGATCTTCCACAATTGTAGCCTCCAGCAAAATGGTTTTGTTTTTAGCCTTTTTGTGTTGCCAACATGTCATTTTCTAATTGAGTAAATGTAGCAGCAGCATTTGAAGTTGTTCATAGGCTCTCATATGGCTAAGGTCATGGTAGTAGTCAAGCCCACATTCGTCCAAGTCTAATACATAGATCAAACCACACACCATGGACCGTGATATGCTGATCCGGATTGAGCGCATGGGCAGAACACACATGGTGATGTTTTGTACTTCCCCAATCAAGTGTCCTGGTTCCATGACGATACCCTGAAGAAGACTACTCAAGCTAACGAAAGGGGGGAATGTGACTTCATTGAGGAAACAATCTAGTTTAGTCGCAGATCCCGATGCTTCCAAGTCCTAGGATGTCTCTGGGTTTCGACTACATTGCAAAAGCAGTTTCCAACTAAGGGCAAAACTTGTTCCATCGTGTACACACGTGTTGTATGTTGATATTAATCTAGCATATTAAAATCTATCCCGACTAAGATGAAAAATTTGGGTACATTGCTTATGTGGTATTTGCTAGTATGAACCTAGCAACAACCGAGCTTTTACACCTTGCTCGGCCTATGCATGATAGTTTGGTTGCGAGTTATATCATGTTCCATCTCTCTTCTCATGCTTAAATAGGAACACTACATACATTACCGTACCACTTGATACCATATGTGCAACAACCATACGATGAATGCTTTCATGCATGCAGTTCAATACCACCATAAAAAGAGCATGTGGACATGTCTGAACTACTATGGTTATCCCCTCCCTCAATATATTAGCTCACCAGTAGATGTTCTGGTCATATCAATTCGAGCTCAAAGTGTAATAGATGACCACAACTTGATAACGCCTTTGCATTCACCGTCTCAAAGTTGCATACATTGTCACTATGAATGTGGTAAAGCAGCTAATAAATCATCACTACATATGAGAGCAGAAACAGACCTAAGCACTCATAATATCCGCAATATACAACCACATATAAAAGAACATCAAATCATCATTTGGTATTATCTGCCTGGAAAGAGGCAATTGAAGGTTGGGCTGGGGGAGGAGGCCAATCTTGTATAAGTGTATGCCCTTAAACACAAACATACTAGTAGAGAGATTTTCACAAAAAATAGAATAATTCAGTTGACATACAAACAGAATGACCAAATGAAGTTTGTTCAGCTCCGGCCTTTCTTGAGCAACTATTTCTAGAGTGCTTACATGTATGTATCCTTTTAGAGGTTAATATATATATCATGATCTTGTTGGAAGCAGAGAGTAACAAGAGAGTTGGAACTCCACAAACAGAGTACTCTGCTTGCTTTTCCAAAACCAGAGTACAGTCATTGAGATGTAGTTACAACCAGTGTTCAATATACTCGATGAAATAAAAAAGAAAAAGAAAGCAGTGTCCAATATACTCGATGAAATACAAAAGAAAAAGAAGGCAGACAATGATGCGGATCTCAAGCATGTAATCAGGTGGATGACGTACATACATACAAACACACCTCAAATCCTTTAAAAACAAAACATACAAACTTCAAAAAAAGAATGTCAAAACAAGTCTACTCTACTGTCGACTAGGGCATTCGTTATTGGACAGCATATGTTACACTTGAGCAAAGAACTTAATCTAGACACCTCATCTCTGCCAGAACATCAATGGCAAGCAATATCTTCAGCCTGCTTCAGAGTTGACTCAAGCTTTATATAAGTTCAGAAAGTGCTACTTAGCAATTCAAAGACGATACAACATCACTGGAGTACAGGACCAAGCGCTGAACTAGTAAATACGTCTCATTCCGGTATCACTTTGTCTTCCTGGGACATGACACGCTCAGTGGAATCAACCTTCTTTCCAAGTGGTGCTGGTGTATGTGCATAGATGAAACAAGATGAATTTACCACACCTCGGAATATAATAGGAAGCACATGAATAGAAGCCTACCACTTACATTTATTTATTTATATAACAACATCAGATAGATCAGTAGCTACTTTGCTTCATTCTAAAGTGCATATGGCGTGAAGCAACAAACTGATTTTTGCAAATGTGTATCAAAATGTGCATGTGACTTCACATCCTGAAGTTTACACAATAACACATCAATAAGAGGAAATTTTCATTCAAGAAATCAATTTAGTTTATTTCCTTGGGTTAAATCCAAAGAAAAAAATGAAAGACTAAGCAGTTTATTATTCAGTATTTATCAATTGAAAAAGGAACAGATAAACTATGCAGCCGGAAATTTATACAGCAAAAGGGTCAGATAGAGAAGATGTGTTAAAACTAATGGATAAAGACGAAGATGCATCCAGAGGAGAGAAGAATGAGAGCTAAGGAATTATGGAAAGACTAGGAACAGTAAGAACTTTAGATGTAGAAAGGTCATCATAAAAAAAGGCAACTGATTGAATATATTATTATTAGGTGAGGAAACAAACAGTACACCGGTATTTCCTAGAATAATACTATTTTTCTCCTTGTACTCCTATGATAACTTCCACTATATGCAGCAACTTCCTAGCTGTTTATCAGTTCAGAAAAAAACTCAATTGCAACATCGCTCTGAAAGCTCAACTGCACCGTAGATCTGCTCCAAAATGCATTTTTTTCTAAGCATCCTTTTGCTGAGTGAAACGATCTGGTATGTAAATTCAGTTGCACATGTACGATGTTCCCTGCCCCAAATCTTTTTCACATCCACAACACATGGTGGCTTGAAACCAATCTGCTATCTAGTTCACCCAAGCCAAATCAGTTCATTCAGTAATACATACACTGTTTCATTTAGATATTGTCATTGCAGGATCACACTGCATCAAGCAAACTCATATTTTAAGCATGGCAAACCTATTCTTTTAGACATTCAAGGGTTTATAAAAGAGCCAGTGGACTCTAACCATGTAAAAACAAACTCACGGAACTATTTCATCGGTTTTAAAATTGCTACTCAGAGAGCAAACAAAGGGTTGTTGTTATTTGATTATACTAATACAAATGTTATATATAAAGATACAAATGTATCGATTAAGGCAATAAATTGAAAATGATGTGAGCATGCTGGTCAAAACAAGGGCCAGTCAAATATACAAGCCCGATGCCAACTTTGGATTACTAGAAGATAACAGTAAAGTTGTTTCCTTTTATGAGTAATGCAATCATAAGATGATCATATGCGCGTTCACTTGATGAGAATTGCTTTCCGAGGTTAGTAAAGCTTCCAGTTACATGTAAATTGGACAGTACATTATCACAAAATGCACCAACAATACATAACACCAATTAACTACGTATACAATTGCAGACAAGTCATAATACTAGGCAGGATAAAGAGTCCCCTTGTCCTAATCATTTTTTAGTGGGAAAATAAGTCCCCAAGTTATCATTTACCTTACACAAACTTTACCTCCTCTAATAGTTTTCATAACCCAATCTATCCATTTGTATGGAAATCCCTTCATTTTACACATTTGAAAAAAAGACCATTTAATTTTATCATAGGCCTTTTCAAAATCTACTTTAAGAAGCAAAGCACTTTGGTTCTTTCTATGTATACTGTCTAGAGCTTCATGAAGAGTTAAGACCCCTTCCATAATATATCCACCTTTAACAAAAGTAGTTTGAATTGTAGAAATAACTTCAGCAACCACCAAATTGGGTCTGTTCATCAAGACTTTGGTAACAATTTTAAAACTCACATTTAACTATTTTATCATAGGCCTTTCCAAAATCTACTTTAAGAAGCAAAGCACTTTGTTTCTTTCTATGTATACTATTTAGAGCTTGATAAAGAGTCAGGACCCCTTCGATAATATATCTACCTATAACAAAAGCAGTTTGAATTGGAGAAATAACTTCAGCAGCCGCCAAGTTGAGTCTGTTCATCAAGACTTTGGTAACAATTTTAAAACTCACATGTAACAGACAAACGGATCTGAATTTTTGAATTTGATTTGTATTTTTTATATTGGGCACTAGGGTAATAATGCCATAGTCCAGTCTGCTGATATCTGTTGATCCTTCTGTAAAATCATCTAAAACAGCCTTCAAATCATTTCTCAAAATAAATCATAGAAGCGCTGATAAAATTTAGTAGTGAAGCCATCTTGACAAGAAGATTTACTATGAGCCATAAAAACAACATAATTAATCTCCTCTAGAGAGAATTTCTTAGTCAATTTGTCACTGTGTTCTTCGGAGTTTTTCTTGGCATTATCAGCATCTAATGAAAAAGAGGAATTATCAGGAGGACCAAAAATATTTTTGTAGAAGAGAGTGATGTAATTGATCAAGTTTTTATCTCCTTCAATTCTCCCTTCCTCTTGGTCTAGACAAATAATTTTCTTTATCCTACGCCTGCCATTAGCCTTGGCATGAGAAATGTTTAGTGTTGCCATCACCCTCTATCAATTCATCTACTTTAGCACTTTGTTTCCATTTAGTTTCTTCATGTTGGAGGAGCCCCCTCTAGCAATTCATCTACTTTAGCACCTTGTTTCCATTTAGTTTGTTCCTGTTCAAGGAGCCTATCCAATGGGGCTCTAAGTTCCATTTGTTCAATTCTATCTTCAGTAGTGAGCCTAAAAATCTCATAGTGCTTATCAATAGCATCAAGCTTACAGAGTACATCTTTTTTAGCTCTATGTACGAGGCATTCATGTTCCTCTTCCACCCTTTTAATTTAGTCTAAGTAATCTAAACCTAGTTCGGCATTTATCTATATTGCTACCAGTAATGTTTGGATCATGCCAAACATCACATACAATTTTGTCAATTCCTTCTCTCAAAAGCCAGGAATTTTCAAATCTAAATATAGGATTAGATCTCTGTATATCACTAGAATCTAGAAAAAGAGGAGTATGGTCAGATTTTTCTCTGACCAAGGCAGAAACCTGTGTCAAAGGGAATGTCTCTTCCCATTCCACACTACAGAGAATTATGTCAACCTTTTGAAAGGTGGGGACAGGGAGATTATTTCCGCAGGTGAATTATCTACGATGCATTTCTAATCCTCTAGCCCCAGCTTGTTCCAAAATAGCATTAAAGAGGAAGCTCCAGTGATCAGGAGATCCTGGGTAGTTTTTGTCAGCGACTTTTCTATTTAAGGTAAAATCTCCACCTATTTAAATAGGGTTAACATTATCTTGGCAAATTCTAGATATTCAGCAAGGAAAGCAGCCTTTCTATCTGGTTGGGCTTCCCCATAAACTACTATCAGGTCCCAAATCAGCCTTGTTTTCAAATCTTGAACAGTCATTTTGATGTGTTGTTCACCTTCACCTTGTGAAATCACATCAAGCATAGTATAATTGACCACCAGTAACATGCCCCCATATTTACCTCTAGGAGAAACATGCCAACACTAGTAGAAAACGGGGCAAAGGTCACAGAGCAGTTTTCACATTAGCCCCGGTTCAGTCACGAACCGGGACTAATGTGAGCATTGGTCCCAGTTCGTATGGACCCTTTGGTCCCGGTTGGTGGTACAAACCGGGACCAATGGGCCACGCTCCTGGCCCACCACCCTTTAGTCCCGGTTCATACCACAAACCGGGACTAAAGGGCTGGTCCTAGTTGCGGCCAGTGTTTAGTCCCACCTCGCCAACCGAAGGGGGCTCACACCAGTTTATAAGCCCGTCCCTCTCTGCCTTTTAAAGTGAAAATAGATGCCCTTATACAGGGAATTTGACCTAAATTCACAGTAAATTTCATAGACATTTATTATGAATTTAGGTTGAATTTTCTCTATAAGCGCATCTATTTTCATTTTTTTATATTTATAAAATAAATAAACCTTAATAAAATAAATAAAACTAAATAAACCTTAATAAAATAAACTATAGTAACTACAATAAATAAACCTTAATAAATTAAGTAAAAATAGCAGCAGTAAAATAAATAAAAATAGCAGCAGTGAAATAAATAAAAATAAAATGCGTCTGGAAGAGATTGTCCGTTTTGTACACGAAGTGCATCCAGTTTATGCCGTAACCCTCTCAACTTTCTTGCACATGCTATGTGGATGAAATGATGATATCATGCCAATTTTCAACGTTTTCAGAGTTCGTTTGAAATGCTTTTCAATTTTAGGGTCTTATAGCTCAAAATAATTAGTAAATGCATGAAAAATAACAAATGAAGTCAGAAAGGATTGAAAAATGATGATGTGGCTTTGAATGGTGCATTTTGAACACACACAAAGTCAGGAGTTCAAATAAGTTTTAAAAAATGAAATCCCTTTGTAACAGACGAGTTTCCGGATGAAATCCTGATACTTTGAAAGAGATTGTCCGTTTTGTACACGAAGTGCATCCAGTTTATGCCGTAACCCTCTCAACTTTCTTGCACATGCTATGTGGATGAAATGATGATATCATGCCAATTTTCAATGTTTTCAGAGTTCATTTGAAATGCTTTTCAATTTTAGGGTCTTATAGCTCAAAATAATTAGTAAATGCATGAAAAATAACAAATGAAGTCAGAAAGGATTGAAAAATGATGATGTGGCTTTGAATGGTGCATTTTGAACACACAAAAAGTCATGAGTTCAAATAAGTTTTAAAAAATGAAATCCCTTTGTAATAGACGAGTTTCCGGATGAAATCCTGATACTTTGAAAGAGATTGTCCGTTTTGTGCACGAAGTGCATCCAGTTTTTGCCGTAACCCTCTCAACTTTCTTGCACATGCTATGTGGATGAAATGATGATATCATGCCAACTTTCAACCTTTTCAGAGCTCATTTGAAATGCTTTTCAATTTTAGGGTCTTATAGCTCAAAATAATTAGTAAATGCATGAAAAATAACAAATGAAGTCAGAAAGGATTGAAAAATGATGATGTGGCTTTGAATGGTGCATTTTGAACACACACAAAGTCAGGAGTTCAAATAAGTTTAAAAAAATGAAATCCCTTTGTAACAGACGAGTTTCCGGATGAAATCCTGATACTTTGAAAGAGATTGTCCGTTTTGTACACGAAGTGCATCCAGTTTTTGCCGTAACCCTCTCAACTTTCTTGCACATGCTATGTGGATGAAATGATGATATCATGCCAATTTTCAACCTTTTCAGAGTTCATTTGAAATGCTTTTCAATTTTAGGGTCTTATAGCTCAAAATAATTAGTAAATGCATGAAAAATAACAAATGAAGTCAGAAAGGATTGAAAAATGATGATGTGGCTTTGAATGGTGCATTTTGAACACACACAAAGTCAGGAGTTCAAATAAGTTTTAAAAAATAAAATCCCTTTGTAACAGACGAGTTTCCGGATGAAATCCTGATACTTTGAAAGAGATTGTCCGTTTTGTACATGAAGTGCATCCAGTTTTTGCCGTAACCCTCTCAACTTTCTTGCACATGCTATGTGGATGAAATGATGATATCATGCCAACTTTCAACCTTTTCAGAGTTCATTTGAAATGCTTTTCAATTTTAGGGTCTTATAGCTCAAAATAATTAGTAAATGCATGAAAAATAACAAATGAAGTCAGAAAGGATTGACAAATGATGATGTGGCTTTGAATGGTGCATTTTGAACACACAAAAAGTCAGGAGTTCAAATAAGTTTTAAAAAATGAAATCCCTTTGTAACAGACGAGTTTCCGGATGAAATCCTGATACTTTGAAAGAGATTGTCCGTTTTGTAACATGCCATTGGTGGCACGAACCGGGACCAATTCTACCCTTTGGTCCCTGTTGGTGCCACGAACCGGTACTAATGAGGCTGTGGCCCCACGAGCACCTTTAGTACCTGTTCGTGGCACGAACCGGTACTAGAGTTTCTTACTAGCTTCTCCTTCGTTCTCGTGTGCTAGACAATTTGGTGTAATGCACTCGAGAACGAAAGGAGGAGCTACCATCACCGACGGTCGCAAATGTCAGAGAGGAATCAGTGAGGGAGAGTTCCACCATATATATATGAGAGGACGAAGAATCCTGACTGTTGTCGTGGGGGTCGCTTCTCCTTTGTTCCCGTGTGCTAGCTAGACATTTTGGTGTAATGCACACGGGGACAAAGGGAGGAGCGACCATCACCAACGGTCGAATGTATACACCACGTGAGCTGAGAGTTTTCAAGAAAAGACTCGACAAACCGATAGTCAACCCGTGATGAATAATAATGATCTAACTTAGGTTTTTTAGTACATATATTTAATTGTAGATGTTTAATATTTGAATTATATATGAACATAGGAAATGTCGTACTCGGACGACGAAAGTCTCCTGGGGGAGTGCGACTGGTGCCACGACGACCGAGGTCAGTGCGACAGGCCTCACCTGGACGAAGATCGGCGCTTCAGTATTAAGCTGGAGGAGACGTTCGATGTTGAAACGGTACGCAACGACGACAAGTGTTATTTTTTCGTAATTAAGCACGACTTCAACTATTTCAACGTGTACTTTTCATCTTTTACAATTCGGCTAGCTTATCCCATGCCATGCAAGACGCTACGTCTTGGAGAGGATGGGTTTTGAAGACCATGAAAGTATGGAAACAAAGAAAATTCACCTAAGGACCCATCATGATATAGATTTTGAAGTAAAGCTATATAATTCTGAGAGCGTAACCCATTTTGGTTGCAAAAATTGGGAAGCATTTTGCAAGATGTATGGTTTTGATGAGGGTATGCTTGTCACCATGGATCTTGGTGATCCTGACATCGAGCAAGACAATATGGACATTTGGGTCCTTGTTGATACGCCTCCAATTCTACTGCTATGTGAGTTTCTCAAACATAGTTATTAGCTAATTTATATTGTTCATTTCAAAATATTTGACAGCTTATTTTCATTTACAGCTTATTTTGATTGTTCAAACAATGTGCGGAACATGGTAGACAGAACCTACTACACCGATGGCTCTGAGTTAACTTATAAGGAGAAAACTCATCTGGTCGGATTTTGTACTGATATTGAGAATTACAATATCTACAATCAAACTCCTCATCATTATGGTCCTCCATACGTGCCACTAGTGCACGTGGTGAACTACGGTAACTACTATGGAGATACCCTGGTAAGATTTCTTACTATTACGACATCCGTGCATATTTTGCATAGTTCTAAAACTAGTGCATTATCATTGCTAACTATGAAGTTATTACTATGTTTTTCAACAGATAATCCCAGAGGATTGTGTGCCTCATTTGATGTATCAGAATGGTAGGCTTGATGTTTTGAATATACAACCAGGTCATCCTACGAATCTCAACTGTCCATACCAGATTTCTAAAAGAAGTGGAGACATGCAAATCAAAGAATGGAAAAAATGTATGGACAGTCGCAAGGAGCTTCTTGGAAGCAAAAGGAAGCGAGGCACAAGAATTGGAGACAGGATGATCTCCATTCTCCATAATGGAGAGTCAGGGTCTATATTGTTTTATGCTATTTGACCTTAAAGAGGGTATTTCGGTCCTACCTAATACTGATGATCATGTGCTAAGAACAATTAAGTAGGGTTGGTTCGATGACTGTGAGGATGATGATCGATCGTATGACTTGTTATTAATAACGAGTAGAAGTTGTATGATGATGATTAGTAGGACTTGTTATTATATATGATGATGCATGATGCGTGCATGAAGAGTTATTATATATCAGCGGGTGAAATGAACATGGATTGGATTGAAGTGAAGGCAACATGCATGTGGTGCGTGTCGAAAGTAGTACAATCCAAACTTGATAAAGTCCGGATTAGTATTACTTTCGACATGCACCACATGTTGCCTTCACTTCAATCTAAGCCATGTTTAGGCATAGCAGTACGTAGCGTTGGTAAACCAAGCACGGAGATATAAGAGAGGACACTTCTCTCTAATAGCTACCTAATAACAACCTAAATTAACCCCCCAAAACCCCCAAACCCCCCCCCCCTTTCAAAAAAAAAACAAAAACCTCAGCTCCTGCCAGGTGCTCACGCGTGGATGCCTATTGGTCCCGGTTGGTGGCACCAACCGGGACCAAAGGCCCTCCTGCCTGGGCTCCCCGCACCGGCCACGTGGACGGCCTTTAGTCCCGGTTCGTGTAAGAACCGGGACTAAAGGGCTAGGGCATTAGTAACGACCCTTTAGTCCCGGTTCCTGAACCAGGACTAAAGGCCCTTATGAACCGGGGTAAAAGCCCCTTTTCCTACTAGTGCAATGAAAATCTCTACCAGCACATACACTTTGCAAATAAGTTCTAGAAAATTGTTGTCTCATAGTTTCTTGTAAGCCAAGAAAATCAACTTTCATATCCATGATCATTTATCTAAGAAATCTTTTCTTAATATCAGCACCAAAACCTCTCATATTCCAAAAGACACCTCTCATCTTTTTTCCCCAGATTGTTCAAAGGTTTTGATAATAATAAAAGTTTTGCCACCAGAATTTCTAGTGTTTCCGTCTTTATGTTTCCCTTTTCTTTGGAGAGAAAGTCCCTCTCAACTTATCCCAATCATCAACATTGTCTTCATCATTACTTTCTTCATCATGTTCCATCAATTCTTCTAAGCTATGCTCCCCAGTTTCAATAATATGTGTTATTTCAGGAATGTGGACATCTTTTGTATTTGTATTATTATTAGCAACCCACAAATCAATTCTAGCATGTTCCACTGCTTTAATAAGCTTAATATTGCGTTCAATCACATCAATATTTTTACCTAAACTAACCTCCACACCACTAGCCACTTTCCGCAAGTAACTATGAGATGGAAGCAATAAAGCAGGAGAATTATGCTCACCGTAGTTGTCCTTCTTAGCAGCTCTCTCTTTGCTAAAGCAGTAATGTTGCGATCTTCTTTTCCTTTGAGCCTCTCACATCTTATAAGTCTCCCTTCTTCTTTTGGGTCTAGTTCTCCTCTTCCTGTCATTTTGACGTTAGTTTCAAAGGAATCTTGTTCCTGGCTGACATTATAATCAAGTGCCTCCAAGTACCCCATCCCTATTTCCTGTTCAAGCAATTCCATTTATGTCATGCCTTTTCCTGTAGCCACACCATCCCCTTTAAGCTCACCACCATCCAAAGTCTCATTTTCCCTCTCTAGACTTTTATCATCAGATTGAGATTCTCTCACTTCATCAACTGGCTTTAGATTAATTTGTAGCAGTTCATGATGACTTTTAACCTCTCTCTCTCTAGACTTTGTTTAATAATTTCTATTTGTTTCCTCTTTTTCTCTTCCATCATTAGCTGAGCAGCCAGTCTGGCAGCCATCTCCTCTGCCAATCTGAGACTCATGAGCAAATTATGTTCCTCTTTCTTGTTCACAACTACCTCTTGCTCTATATATATTACCACTATAGCCTCCCAACAAAAGCTTTGCTCTACCCATCCCCATGCACAACATGTTCGTACTGTATAAACCCCAGGCTCCCCAAACTTACATTGTGTTTGACAGGGTCAATTTGTTTGTTTTTCTTATGCAGATCATTGTCTCTTTGTTTAGGCACACCTTCCAAAGATAAGAAGTCAAATGTTTTCCTTTTGTTCCCATCATCAAACTTATACCATCCCTGTTCTGCAATGGACTCGAATTCAAAACCAATGTCATACACCAACATATCTTTTGTAGTGATTTTAGTCCCAGCTGGAATCTTGTGCAAGTCTCTCACCCCAAATTTCAATCCAATTTCTTCGTTTGAATGAATATGTTCTACATCAACCTCCACCACAGGCCCCAAAGCAGATCCAATCTCATAGATTCCTCGATAATGTCTCAAAGTGTCAGGCTCCAGAAGTCAACCTCCACTATGGCCCCTGTTCCCAACAGAGTGAATTTCTGAAAAACTATAATTCCGCCAACTTGGCCTTGTTAGGTAATCTCATTAAGAAAGGTTTTGGACTTTGAAATTTATCTCTCCATGTCCATCCCCATTATTATTATTTTGCTGAAACCTTGAGCTATAGTAGTTTGATTCAGCTATCCTGAGTAAACAGTTATCAGCGCCTTAGGATTAGCATGTTCTACAATAGAGATGTCTTTTTTATTTTGCACCAGCAGACAACCAAGCCCCTTAGCACTATATCCTATATACTTTGCAACAAGTTTAGTCTGCTTCAACACAATACACTCTTTTGTGCTATGTGAGGGTCTTTGGCAGACCACACTGAACACCTTACCTTGCACTCGTTTTTTAGATGCCCCTCTCCCTTACACTTGGCACAGAACAACTCCTTTGACCCACTAGCATCATTTTTCTTGTTTGAGTCTTTGCCCTCATCTTCTTTTCCAGCTCCTTGAGTTTGTAGAACCGCCTGCTTAGGTACATTGGCAAGCAAATACTAATATTGTTGTGCAATTTGTTCCTAATGCATAAATCCAAATTGGCCCAAACCCAAGCCAACATGAACCATTTGAGGGTAATTCTGGTTCGGCATAACAACAACCCCCCCTTGCATCTGTAAATTGCTCCCCAGTCCACCAGGCTATTGAAAACTTGAATTACCTTCTACAAATCCATTACCAGCCCCAAAACAATTCTTCCCAAATTGCAAACTATCTTGCTGACCCATAAATCTAACAGAGTTATACCCTCTTGCCTAACCAACAAAATCATTCCCTTGTCCAACTGTATCCCCTTTTCTTCCAGATCCACTACTATTAGTCCCAGATCCGCCTCTGAAACCACCATCTCCCTCTCTATGGTCGAAATTATCCGGGTCTCTATGATCTCTCCTTCCAAAATCTCTGCTATAATTGTTCCCAAATGTAACAAATGAGTTCCCTCTCCCCCCAAACCACCTCTGCTCATCCTTAGACGCCAATTATCTTGTCTCCCAGCCATCCTTGCTTCTTCCATCAACAGATCTTCTTCTACTTCTTCCCTCCCAGCTCTATCCGCCGCCACACTCTCGTTAGGGTTTTTTGATGACAAGAAGTGTGGCTCCGACAAGGGAGGGAGCGGAGTCCAGGTGTTAAATACCCCTAGCCCCCCAGTTTTATCTGGACCTCCACACCAAGGCATCCCACTAGGCCCAACGCTAGTAGGCCCAAAGCCCTCATCAGTAGTTCCTAGGCCCAATCCGCTGTCACTTCTCAAGCTACAGATCTCAAATATCTGAATCCCCCTCCCAATTGAGCTCAGAAGAAAAATCCTCAAACATCTCATTGATAGGTATTATGTTAGTCATCCCAATCTTTTCAAGCTCAACATCCGTGATACATAATTTTTTTCCACTAATCCCTTTCTAGTGAAATCATCTTTCCCTTCTATATCCATCAAATATCCAGGAAGACGACATAAATCACAAGCTTTGGGAATGGGATGCTTAATTTTTATCAATGCTAAATCAATTTTTTTGTTATGTATCTTCCCCAATCAGGAGAATTGATAGACAGGAGATGATTTTGACAATCTACAGCACCCCCAATCTATTCATCCTCTATTTTTTGTTCTCCATTTTAAGCAGCAAACTCTGAACACATTCGTTCATTTGAGTTTTAATTCTATGATTCGCTCCTCTAATACGACGACGTTGCATTTTCATATTGTTACCCCAACTCCCACTATCAACATTAGTAACTAGGTGAAGGTAACGAGAATCAATACGATCTGGAAAATCCAAACCTAGTTTGGAGCCACTAACGCCCCCCCCCCCCCCCCCCCCCCCGCATCAGAATCATCACCTGAATCCTCTCTAGCCAGCATTCAGAAGCGGTTGCTGGCTAGCGTAGAATTCATGCATCATTTCCCATGAGTTGCGCCGAGCGGTGGGGGGTCGGAGTCGCTGGAGGTGGTGCTAGCTGGGTGGAACGCCGAAGTGGAGCGGTCTGGGGCACCATCTCTGGCATGTGAGTCACCACCGGCCCGTCCTGGATCACAATCGGGGCCAGAGCCGACGCCGGCGCTAGAAGGGCTAGCACCGTCTCGTGGGATCTGAGTGCCCATGCCCGCATAGCCAGAGCCAATGGAGTGGTGTCGAACGAGACGAACGCTACCCACCTCTGCGTCGTCGCCCTCACCGACGAATTGGCCTAATCCATCACCCACATGAGGATCTTTAGTGAGTGCCTACGCCTCGCCCTGCCACCTCCTTTGTCAGGCCATCTAGAATCGCTCACGCTTCCGCTTGCAATTCCCCCTTGCCGCTGAACCAAGATTCGATCTCGAGCAGACGGGCGCAATTCCTCGCATCCCCGCCCATAAACATCCACATCTTCTCTTCCTCAATCTCCACCATGCTCACGCTCGCTTGCACTAGGAGGTTTGGGAGCAGCCGCCTCACACTGACCAAGGTAGGGGATGAAGTGGAATACAGAACGCGAGCGAGTTAACCCACGTGGCCAACCACTCGAATTAAATCCCCCATGGCCCGCACTTCTACTATGATCGGGTCCCGAGGTGCGCGTCGCATCGCACTGCCCCGCATCCTCGATGCACGCGAAGTGACACGGAAACGTGACCATGGCGCACAGGGGCAGGAGCACCCCTCGACTCACTCGTGAGTCAAACCACACATACGCTCTCGTCAACGAGGAGCAGCTTCGTGGTAGCTAGAGGCGCGACGCACCACCGCCACCTAGTGGTACATGAGTACTACGACCACCCTTTGGTTGGGATGTACCACGCCGGGCACCATCGATCGTTGGAGTCGCCCGGGGCATATCGCCAGAGACGTGTCATCCTCCTAGATAGATGCTTTTCAAGAAATGATAGATGTAGAAAGGTCATCTATAAAAGAAGCCAACTGATTGAATATATGAGGCGAGGGAACAAATAGTGCACATAGTATTTCTTAGAATAACACTATTATTCTCCTTGTAGTCCTATGATAACTTCCACTATATGCAACTTCCTAGCTGTTCATCACTTCCGCAAAAAAAAAAGTTATACGTAAAAATCCAACTGTACAACTATAGTGGATTTCAATTCCTTGTAGGAAACAAACTGACAATAGAAGTACCTCATTACTTTTAAAACTACTATTCAGAGGAGAAAAAACCCGAAGAGGCGGTATTCGATAATTTCTAGTTTCTACTCACACAAGGTATAGCTGACCAAGGTAATCAACTGGAAATTGAGATTTCATAACACCCATGCTAGCCTAGCCATTTGTGAAAACTAGCATCAGAAAAAAAGTGGCCTAGTTGTTTGTGAAAAGTGAGCGCTGTTTCTCATTCATAATACCCTTGCTAGCCTCGTCGTTTCTTTCTGACGCCCTTTGAATGCTTCTCAGCAGCAGTGCTCCTGCAGCTTGAAAAGCAACATGGCTTTGAAAGCTCAATTGCACCGTAGATCTGCTGCAAAATGCATTTTTTCTAAGCGTCCTTATGCCCAGCGAATCAACGATCTAGTATTTAAATTCAGTTGAACATGTACAAGGTCTCCTGCCGTAAATCTTTTTCACATCCACAACACATGGTGACTTGAAACCAATCTGCTATCTGGTTCCCAAGCCAAATCATTTCGTTTAGATCTTGTCATTACAGGATTACACTGAATCAAGCAAACTCATATTTTAAGTAGGGCACACCTATTCTTTTAGAGATTCAAAGGTCTTGTAAACAGCCAGTGGTTGTAACCATGTAAAAACGAACTGGCAGAACTACCTCATCGCCTTTGACAGTCCTACAAACAAGGGGTTGGGTTTGTTACTCCCTCCATAAAAAAATGTAAGACGTTTTTATGCAAAAAAAAAAAGCAAAACCAAAAATGTCTTGCATTTTGGTACAGAGGTTAGTATTGAACTGCAGACAAGGTTAGTATTAATACATGGCAAATGCTGGGCAAGATATGACTTGGCTGCATCCATAACCAGCACTGTTTGCAAGCATATAAGGAGCAAAGTGGCAAAGCATGTTATCATCAAACAAATCCCTGCAACACATTGCTATTTGCTGTATAACAAACACGGATACCAAATTAAATAAGAGTAAGCAAAGAGTAAGAGATAAGACGCTCACCGCTTCAAATAGTTGGTGCACACAATGATGGTGGGAAACCAGCATATAGTCGTCCAGGTAAGTGTTTGCTAAGCTCAGCGAAAAACTCGACCTGCAATGTCTTGACGTCCACAGAAAAACATCCAAATTTCAGCGTCTCTTGTGCAGTTGTGGTGTACAACGCTTCTAGGAGCAGGTATCCCCCGGCTACACCAACAAGAGCAGCATCGTTTACTGGCAATTGGATGACCTTGTTCAAGTGCCATTGGTTATTTCTCAGAATGGAATACGTGAGCCAAAATGGGTCACTATCGTGGTCCTCGCCATAGCCTTCAGTGAGCATTCCGAGCATCCCTTCTGCTGCCTCAACAAGGGCAAAACTGTTAGTCCCTCGTTCAGGTGGGAGGTTGATGGCAGACAACTCCATTGCACGCACGTCCAGCACAAGCAACTCGTTCCGAAAATGCAAATGCCAATAGAAGCATCCGTGGACGAATTGACGATTGGACAACCCACCATGAGAGTGGATAAATGAACCACCGGAAGCAGATGTACCCTGACCACTCCATTGATCAAATGTATGAGCATGCCACTGTCCTTGTCCACCCAAAGAGGAGGAGAAGACGAGAATGAGCAGTTTGGTTGTGCATTGCGCCACGCACATCACCCTGAATGATAAAGGGCCCTCCTCATTCTGGCCGGGAGCAAGGAAGGCCTCCAGAGTGAGGAGGTCCAGCTGAGGAGCCAGCGCTTTCAGGTCGTCTGGAATGGCGGGCAGCAGGACATACCGGTGGTGAATGGGGTCGCACACAGCGAGGTCCTTGACCCAAAATTGGCGGTCTTCTTTGTTTGGGGGGCCGACGAGGAGGGCGCGTCCGTCAAAGAAATCAACTCGACGCCAGGTATGGCCGGGGGTGGAGGGGAGGAAGGATGAGCAGGAGAAGTCGAAGCCAAGGAAGGCGCGAGCGGCGACAGCGGAGGGGTGCGGCGGCTGGGCTGGGCTGAAGGTGTCTTGGAGCAGGCCGATGAGAGGCGGCGGGTGGAGAGCGCGGTACCGGCGCAGGAAGGCGTGGTCGGCGATGACACGGCGGAAGGAGGGGCAGGTGGTGGAGGCGCGGGCGAGGTCTTCGGCAGCTGTGAGGCGTAGGAAGATTTCCTCGAGCATCACATCCGGTATATCGGCCATGGACGTCGCCGGCGGTGCCATCTGGGTGGTCGGGTGGGGGTTCGGTTTGGCCTTCTAAAGGAAAGGCGTGGCGCTTCTCTTCTCACTCTCTCTTCTCTCTCTCTCACAATCGGCGACTGCTGCGTGTTCGTGCGCCGCCGTGGGAGAGGAAGAGAAGGGACAAGGAAATGGGGATCGGGGGCTAGGGTTCAACCTTTTTTTTGGAACTGCCTAGGGTTCAAGCCTATGCAAAGCTGGCTAAATGGACCGGGCCAACCAGGCCGGCCCGTGAGCACGCCGGCACGGCCCGCCATGGTCCAGGCGTGGCACGCCCTCGGCTGTGCTTGGGCTGCTAGGCGGAGCACGCGGGCCGGCACAACACATCCCAATTATCTTTTTTTATATATTTTCTATTTTGTATATATATGGCCTAATACTAGCCCGGTAGGTAAAAATAGGACCAAAAAATGCCCAGTAGGCTAAACAGCAGGCGGGCCAGTGTGCCGGCCCGATTAGCAGTTGGGTCGTGCCTGGGTTGCAGGCTGTAGCACGTAGGCCAGCACGACACGACCCGTATAATAATCGTGCCCCGGCTGGCCGTGTCGTGCCAGGCACAATTACGATAGGCCGGCCCGGCCCGTTTGGCCAGCTTTGACCTCATGTGGGCAACAAGGGTATTTTGGTCCTCCGTTTTACACCCTATAATAGTACAGTATAAAAAATATGTTTAAATCATGTAGAAAGGGGAAATACTTGATTTTTTGGCAAAGCACTGCAAAAGATGAATACCCATGGAAACTGCAAATTGCACACGCCGTCACAACCATTGTGTTTAGTTGGATCAGTACATGTCATCGTCAAGGTGAGAGTGTTGTCGAAGTCATTACATTTAGGTTAGTTTGGCCTTTGGTGGCTTTATCATGTTTTGTGCGGTGGTACAAACACTGTGTATATTAACTTCTCTGTTTTTAGATCCTTGGCCCACCTTGAATTTGTGAAACTGTGATGTTTTTTCCCATGAAACGACTACCGGGAAATCCTTCCATAGTCACCCTGATGACCTTTGTCACCAAAGCGTCACGACAGTTTTCAAGACCTTTCATATAATCTCCAATGAGGATCATTTGGAGCACATAGGAGTGCCACCACTACATAAGCCATGTCTGACTAAGGCAAGTAGGAAGCGGGGGAAAGTATTTTGAAGTACAAAAATGTTGGTACTTAAACTAGGGTTCTTTCTTAGCGCTAATCTTGGCTTTTTCAGCAGTTAGTTATAGCGTGCCTTTCATTCTTCTCTCATTTCGGAAAGATTTGGCAGTATTTCTTATCATGACCTGGTTGAGAGAATATGAAACATCGGTGTAAAAGATTGAGTGGGATGGTTATAGTAAGGGGCAAACCAAGTGCTTCCGTGAAGATGCAAATCAATCAGATCGGAGACAAGGAACGGAGGAGAGGAGAAACTCAACGAAAAAGAAAAAGGGGACTCAACCGACTATCATGAGCGAAGCGAGGGACTTCCTTCTGATTGGATCCCTTGGGAGACATACAAAAATAGAATCAAATCTTCCATGATTCAATACTAGCTAGAAAGTGTATGGACTTAGACTTTGATGACTCCCTAGTGGCCAAGGAAGGCAAAGGAAGCTTTAGCTTCATCCTTTAAACGTCTCATTTACTCTCTCTAGCTCTCAACTTTAAGTATAGGAATTTCAGGTATATTGGTCGATGAAAGTGAACATGTATCTTATCTTACGCCACTTACTCTAGTTTTACTTTGTGGAAGACGTCCGATTGAATGATCTCTAGTGGGTTCTATTACCAACTGTACGCAGGCATGTTTCCTTCTTATTTTACCAGCCCCCATGGTTCCGTCAGTGTAGAGGAAAGTCATCAATCCCTTGAGACAAAGACAAAAATGGCAAATAAAAGATACATACCAGAACACATCAACTATGCCATCTGAGCCTATCCACTTGCTAGTCAGGAAAAAAATCGATATGTTTCATGGGCTTCTTTTGCTACTCTCTTCACGATCGCTTTACAAGGGCAAGCAAATTCAATAAACAGTTCATGCTAATTCATAGACCATGTTGGTTTCTATGTAAGAGTCATGTGAGACGCTTCCTTCTCATACACATCGGAAGCTACATTTGATCATCCACATTATAGAGTTTTGCAGGTGCTTAAGAGAATGTTATCCAATCAGTTATGACTTGACCATGGTCTAAGCTTAAATTGGTACTGGTCCATAAAACCAAAGTTGTTGGGCAAGCGCAGAAAAGTCGTCTGAAGGGGAGTTATATTGGAATGCTCAACTCCGATCAACCCCGGTTAGGTCCCATGCCTAAAACAGGAATAAGGTCCAAACAAAATAGGGGTGATATAAGCCACTGCTCGCCTAAGAATGTACTAACGTAATGCCTACTATGGCTTTCTGAATGAGGAAGTTATGGGACTTATCTTATATAACAATATATATGGTGGAATGATTCAAAAAATTGTGGGGGTCAAGGTGCATAATGCGAGCTCCACTTTCAGGCAATGAGTTAGCTTAACCTTGATTTCTTAAGGTTTTAATACAGTCATGTGATCTGTTACTAAGAAAGGAAAAGAAAGGCTGATTGCGACAGCTCAACCGGATGAGACATCTCTTATTTACAGAAATGTGCCTACATTGTTTGATTTACCAGTTCTGGGTATTAGATTTTTGAATAGAGAGAATGAAACTAATACCAGCTTATCGACAACTATGCTTTCAACCAACTCTGTCAACCCCAAATCTATACCTACTAATAAAGCAAGGTGTGTTTCTCCGATTTTTTCATCCGTTCACCGCTAAAAAATATTTTCTCTATCCGAGGTGGTACTAAACTTTTGTACGTGCATCTGTTACCAAGGAAAAACGATATGTCCAGAATTTCGTAGGTGGGCCGCGTGTGCCATGGCCCAGTAAGGTCAGCCCATTTTTTCCTGCCCATGCAGCAATAAAATATCCTATTTCCCGCGCAATGCGGCAAATAGTTCAAGCTATG
The DNA here is from genome assembly GCF_002575655.3 of Aegilops tauschii subsp. strangulata. Classification (NCBI taxonomy): domain Eukaryota; kingdom Viridiplantae; phylum Streptophyta; class Magnoliopsida; order Poales; family Poaceae; genus Aegilops; species Aegilops tauschii. The sequence continues at coordinate 10,010,069 of NC_053041.3, forward strand.
CACAGGAGGCCCAAAACTGGGCCGCCCATTTTTTCCGTGTTATGTTAATGTTTATATTTTTCTTTTTCTGTTTCCTTCTCTTTTTATTTCGTATTTCTTTTTTAATTTTCACATTACAAGTCTATTTTTTCCTTTTTTCTCTAAAATTCGAAATTAGAAAAATGTTCGGAATTTTAATTTTTGTTAAATTTTTCTAAAAAGTAACGAACTCTAAAAATGTTTTCCTATTTTGAATATTGTTTGGAATTTTACTTTTTGTCTGTCCAGAATATGGTCAACATTTTATAAAATTTATCATTATTGTTCAAGATTTTAAAAATGTTCCAAATTGGAAAAATATTCTTGTTCTAGCGATACGTTCAAAAGTTGAAAATAATATTTAAATAAAGAAACACATTTTCGAAATTTCTTCTTAATTTTGAAAACATGTTCCCATTTAAAAATTGTTAAAAACTTCAAAATTATTCCTATTTTAATAAATAAAATATATGTGAATTTATAGAAATGTTCCATTCAAATTTTTGCTCTTGCTCTTCCCAAAAATGCATTGAGTTTTTAAAAAAAATCATAATTTGGAAAACAAAATCATGTTGCCAAGTGTATTTGGTACTTCATGTTACGAATTCTAAAATTGTGTTCCTATTAAAAAAATTCTTGCAATTTTAAATATTTTATCGTTCCGATATTTCTTGAAATTTTAAAAAATATTCCCATTTTTTAAAAATGTTTGGCTTTTCCCATATTTGTTCAAGGTATTAAAAATGCATTTAAAAAATGCTACAAATTTGAAAAATATTCTTGTTTTAGGGATATGTTCAAAAATTGTAAATAAGTTTTCCATTAAAAATACATTTTCTAAATTTCTTCTAAATGTCCCTATTTCAAAAAATGTTCAAAAATTTGAAAAGTGTTCGTATATTTATAAAAGGTTCATGCTTTTAAGAAATGTTTGTGAATTTCAAAAAATGTTCTGTTCAACTTTTTTTTAATGTATGGATTTTTTAATAAACTGTTTGTAATTTGGAAAGTTGTTCGCATTGCCAAGTATATTTTGTGGTTCATCATTATGATTTTTTGAAAAGTTCAAAAAATGAACAAATGTTTCGAATCTGATGTTGTACTATAGTCTTAAATATTCACATTGAGCATTGGTTAGCAGGACGTGTTTGTTTTAGTGGCTAGCAACATGTGATCGGGTCTTTGAGGTCATGAGTTTGATTACTCACATACTGGGCTTGCTCCGCATCCGGACATCGAGCTAAGTCGGATTGTTCAGAACAAGGGACATCATAAATTATTGAAGGTGGTAGCTTTCAGTGCCAATAAAAAAGAATATAGTGGTTAACTATAATTGAAAGAAATTGTGGGCACGTGCCGATAAAAGAGAATATATTGGTTTGGTTCTAATTAAAGGGCGCCATGTTGAACTAGAGAATATGGACATGTAGGGGTCTTGATCCAGGATGCGGCTTTTTTGCTCCTAGGTGCATATGCACCCATTGTCGAAAACACACATTTTGAAAAGTTGAAAAATTCGGAACAAAAATCCCGCGTGTATATCCGGACATTTTATGTCCGTTCACAAGGTTTCGGTGAAAAACGACGTTTTTTGTGGCTTGTGTAAAAAAGATAAAGAAATGCCTCGTGAATAGTTAGAATGAAGCATCAGAAATTGTCTTTTTTACACAAGCCACAAAAAACGTCGTTTTTCACCGAAACCTTGTGAACGGACATAAAATGTCCGGATATACACGCGGGATCTTTGTTCCGAATTTTTCAACTTTTCGAAATGTGTATTTCGACAATGGGTGCATATGCACGTAGGAGCAAAAGGGAATATCCCTCTTGATCCATTCTTATATTGAGCTAGAGGCATGTAACTTTATTATCCCGTTGCAACGCGCGGGCATGTGCGCTAGTAGGAATATTGATTGCGATTCATCTGCACCAGAGCCTGCAACTGCTGCCTCTACTCCGCCTACTAGTGTCGACTTCGCTGGCCTCATAGGGTACCGATTTCCTCCTGATTTGTGTGCATGCCATTGACTCCTTTAATGGGTCAAAGCCTACTTAGTTCTCTTTTTTATTACAACTATATAAGAAAAGAAGTGTTTGTGTTTAGCAAGACAGAGAATTTTGGAACCAAGTAGCAAGGCATAAACATCACTACTACTAGCAGATACATAAATCTCACAAAGAAATTTTGGATGGGCCTCACTTTAACTAACAATTGTGGCCTCCAGCAAAATGGTCTCGTTTCTAGCCTTTTTGTGTTGCCAACATGTCATTTTCTAATTGAGTAAACGCGGCGGCGGTATTTGAAGTTGTCTATAGGCTCTCATATGGCTTAGGTTATGGCTGCAGTCTAGCCCACTTTCGACCAAGTCTTACACATAGATCAAATCACACACCATGGACCGCGGTATGCTGACCCGGATTGAGCGCATGGGCAGAACACACATGGTGATGTTTTGTACTTCGCCAATCAAGTGTCCCGGTTCCGTTACTGTACTCCAAATAAGACTCCTCAAGCTAACGAACAGGGGGAATGCAACTTGGTTGAGGAAACAATCTAGTTTAGTCGGAGATCCTAATGCTTCTAAGTCCTAGGATGTCTTTGGGTTTCGACTACATGGCAAAAGAAGTTTCCAACTAAGTGCAAAACTTGTTCCATCACGTACACACATGATGTATGTTGGTATTAACCTAGCATATCAAAATCTATTCCAACCAAGACGAAAAACTTGGGTACATTGCTTATGTGGTATATGCTAGTATGAACCTAGCAACAACTAAGCTTTTACGCTTTGCGTGTCCTATGCAGAATAGTTTTGTTGTGAGTTATGATCATGTTCCATCTCTCTTCTCATGCTTAAATAGGAACACTATCACATACATTACCGTACCACTTGATACAATATGTGGAACAACCATGCGATGAATGCTTTCATGCTCACCATAAAATGAGCATGTCGGCATGTATGAAGTACTACGATTATCCCCTCCCTGGTCATAGCAATTTGAGCTCAGTGTGTAGTAGATGACCACAGCCGGATAATGTCTTTGCATTTGCTGTGTCAAGTCGCAGGCATCATCACTATGAACTTGGTTAAGATAATAAATCATCAATATATACGAGAGCATAAAAGACCCAAGCAATCCTAATATCCACAATATACAACCACATATAAAAAAACATCAAATCATCATTTGTTAGTATCTGCCAAGAAAGTGGCAATTGAAGGGTGGGGGGGGGGGGGGGGGGGGGGAGGAGGGTGCATGCCCTTAAACAAAAATATAAATGTAGAGGGTTTTCACAGAAATTAGAATGATCCAGGTGACATAAACATAATGACCAAATGAAGTTTGTTTGGCCCTCGCAGCTTTCTCACTCATGTATCCTTTTAGAGGTTAATATACATCATCGATCTTGTTGGAAGCAGGGAGCAACAAAAGAGCCGAAACTCCAAAAACAGAGTACTCTGCTTGCTTTTCCAAAAGCAAAGTACGCAGTCATTGAGATTTAGTCACAACCAGTGTCCACTATACTCGATAAAATTCAAAAGAAAAAAAGGCAGACGATTGATGATGCACATCTCAAGCTTGTAATCAGGTGGATAACATACATACAAAAATACCTCAAATCCTTTAACGACAAAATATACAAACTTAAAGAAGAAGTCAAAACAAGTCTATTCTACTGTCGATTAGGGCAGAGGCTACACTTGAGCAGAGAACTTTATCCAGGCACCTCATCTCTACCATAGCATCAAAAGCAAACAACATCTTCAGCTTGCTTCAGAGTTAACTCAAGCGTTGGACTAGTAAATACGGCTCATTCTGGTATCACTTCCTCTTTTTGCAACTTGATGTGCTCCGTGGAATCGACCTTCTTTCCAAGTGTTGCTCGTGCTTGTGGATAGATGAAACAAGATGAATTTACCACACATGGGAACATAATAGAAAGCACATGAATACAAGCCTACCAATTATATAACAACATCAGATAGATCAATAGCTAGTTTGCATCATTCTAATGTGCATATGGCATGAAGCGACAAACGGAAGTTTGCAAATGTGTATCAAAATGTGCACGTGGCTTCACAACCTGAAGCTTACATGATAACACATCAATAAGATGAAATTTTTATTCAACAAACCAATTTAGTTTGTTTCTTCGGGTTAAATCCAAAGAAAAATGAACGAGTAAGCAGCTTATTATTCAATATTTATCAATTAAAAAAGGAACAGATAAACTACGCCGCCAGAAATTTATATAGCAAAGAGGGTCAGATAGAGGAAGATGTGTTAAAACTAATGGATGAATACGAAGATGCATGCAGAGGAGAGAAGAATGAGAGCTAAGGAATTATGGAAATACTAGAAACAGTAAGAACTTTAGGTGTAGAAAGGTCATCATAAGAAAGGCAATTGATTGAATATATTAGGCATGGTTTTAAATAGCCTGCTATAGCGTTTATATGAGGTCCTGCGCTAAGGGTTTTTTGTCCAAACACATGAGCAAACATTTTAAATAGCTCGCTATAGCACCGCTATGGCATTTAGAAGAGGTCCGCCACTAAGAGGCTTAGCGCGCTATTTAAAAGTTTGATATTAGGTGAGGAAACAAACAGTACGCCGGTCTTTCTTAGAATAATACTATTATTCTCCTTGTAGTCCTATGATACTTTCACTATATGCAGGAACTTCCTAGCTGTTTATCAGTTCAGAAAAAAAAAACTCAATTGCAACATCGCTCTGAAAGCTCAATTGCACCATAGATCTGCTCCAGAATGCATTTTTCTCTAAGCATCCTTTTGCTGAGTGAAACGATATGGTATGTAAATTCAGTTGCACATGTACGATGTTCCCTGCCCCAAATCTTTTCCTCATCCACAACACATGGTGGCTTGAAACCAATTTGCTATCTAGTTCACCCAAGCCAAATCATTTCATTCAGTAATACATACACTGTTTCGTTTAGATATTGTCATTGCAGGATCACACTGCATCAAGCAAACTCATATTTTAGCAGGGCAAACCTATTCTTTTAGACATTCAAGGATTTATGAAAGAGCCAGTGGACTGTAACCATGTAAAAACAATCTGAGAGAACTATTTCATAGGTTTTAAAATTGCTACTCAGAGAGCAAACAAGGGGTTGATGTTATTTGATTATACTAATACAAATGTTATATATAAAGATACAAATGTATTGATTAAGGCAATAAATTGAAAATGATCTGAGCATGCTGGTCAAAACAAGGGCCAGTCAATATACAAGCCCGATGCCAACTTTGGATAACTAGAAGATGACAGTAAAGTTGTTTCCTTTTATAAGTAATGCAGTGATTGAAGTCATAAGATGATCATATGTGCGTTCACTTGATGAGAATTGCTTTCCGAGGATAGTAAAGCTTCCAGTTACATGTAAATTGGATAGTACATTATCCCAAAATGCACCAACAATGCATAACACCAATTAACTACGTATTAAATTGCAGACGAGTCATAATACACTAGGCAGGATATGAATTGGCTGCATCCATAACAAGTACTGGTTGCAAGCAAATAAGCAGCAAAGCATGCTACTATCAAACAAATCCCTACAACATATTGCTTTATTGTATAACACTGAGACCAGATTATATAATAGTAAGAAAAGAGTAGATAACAAACTTACCACTTCAAATAGTTGGTGCACACAATGATGGTGGCAAACCAGCATATAGTCGACCATACATGTTGGGTTTGCTAATCTCAGCGAACAACTCGACCTGCAACATCTTGACGTCCACGGAAAATAATCCAAATTTAAGCATGTGTTGTGTAGATGGGGTGTACAACGCTTCCACGAGCAGGTATCCCCCAGCTACACCAACAAGAGCAGCACGCTTTACCAGCAACTGGATGACCTTCTCCGAGTACCATTGGTTATTTCTTAGAATTGAATACGTCAGCCAACATCGGTCATCTTCTTTGTACTCATCATAGCGTTTAGTGAGCATCCCGAGCATTCCGTCCGCTGCCTCGAGGATGACATAATTGCGGTTCGGTGGTTGTTCAGGTGGGAGGTTGACAACAGAGAACTCCATGGTGTGTGTGTCAAGGAGAAGCAACTTGTTCATGAAATGCAAACGCCAACAGAAGCATCTGTGGACGTTCCGACGATAGGACAACCAAGGCTCAGAGTTCTCAAATGAGCCAACAGTGGCCTGAGCACTCCATTGATCATAAGTAAGAATGTGCCATTGTCCATCCAAAGAGGAGAAGACCATCATCAGCAGATTTATTCTGCATTGTGCCAAGCACACCACTCTGAATGATAAAGGGTTCGCCTTATCCTCGCCGGGAGCAAGGAAACTCTCCAGCATGAGGAGGTCCGGTCTACGGACCAGAGCTTTCAGGTGGTCGGGGACGGAAGGAGAGACGTGATTCAGGACCATGGTTCAACCGAACCTATAGTCTATGCCGTACGATTAAACATCCTACTACATGTGGATCTGTGACGTGCATGCCAACTGCATTTTTTAATCAACCATGCATGGATCCTCATGAATAGACATGCATGCCAACTGATTTTTTTAATCAACCATGTATGGATCCTCATGAATAGTGTCTAGAAATCAATGGTGTTGAGCGTAGGTTCGGCTGAACCATGATTCCGTAAAACATTTTCGGGACGGAAGGCAGCAGGATGTAGCGGCGGTGCACGGGGTTGCACACGGCGAGGTCCCTGACCAAAAATTGGCTGTACTGTGAGTCACACAGCTCAGCGCCCACGAGGAAGCGGCTGCCGGCTTCCTCTTTGACCGGGGCGCCCGCAAGGAGGGCCCGTCCGTCAAACAAGTCAATTTCACTCCAGGAGCGGCCGGCGGTGGAGGGGAGGAAGGAGGAGCAGGAGAAGTCGAAGCCGGCGAAGGCGCGGGCTGGGACGACAGAGGGGTGCGGCGGCTGGGCCGAGATGAAGGGATCGTGGACCATGCCGACGAGAGGTGGCGGGTGGATGACGCGGTACCGCCGGAGGAAGGCGTGGCCGGAGATGACGCTGCCGAAGGAGGCGCAAGCGGTGGAGGCGCGGGCGAGGTCGGCGGCGGCGGGGAGGCGGAGGAATATTTCCTCGAGCAGCACATCCGGGAGATCGGCGACGGACGGCGCCGGCGGTGGGATCTGCTGAGGGCCTGGCGCCGGCGGCGAGGCCATCACGTTGGACGAGAGGAAGATTTCCTGGAGCAGTCCGTCATGGACTAGAAAGGACGGTGGCTCCGGCGGTGGTGCTGGGTTGGAGGTTGGCGGCGGCGCCATCGGGTGGATTTTGGTGTGTTTCGTGAGGAACGAATGCCAATGAACACTTCACTGCACAAGAGGGTCAACATAATCCATTCTAAACAAAAAATCACCTTTGTCTAAACATTCCATGATTAACAAATCTCTTGATTTTGTCGACCAAGATGGTCCAACTAATCCATTTTTCTTTTAATGGTGGGGAATAACTTTGAATTGAAGGATTTAATTAGCCAATATTCGATTGGAATGGATTCACAATAATTCTGTAAAATATTACGATTTATTTTATCCCGTTAAAATTCTAATTTCACTAAAAAATAACCTACATGATGAGATGGTTCCATGATTAATCGTTTGGTATGCCAACATTTACATGTTCATTAGACTAGTTGAATGCTCGTGCATTTCCACAAAATAAAATATGTGCTGCTACTTCTCAAATGATCATGTTTGTATGATAATTGCAACCAAAAAAGGTGTTGCTACTTCTCTAGCTAATTTTTTTAAATAATACATTTTTTTATTAATTTTCATAAATATTACGCTGGGTAATTTTTTTTCAAAAATAATACACCGTCGGCCCACAGCAGGCCGATTGGACTCCAGTCGGCCTACAGCTGGCCGACTGGCCCCTGTCGGCCCACTGTGGGCTGATTGGGTCCTGTCGGCCCACTGTGGGCCGACTGGAGCTAATTGGCTCGCTGTGGGCTAATTGTTTTTGCAAAAAAAGTAGGCATAAAAAATATATGTTAAAAAAATATTAATTATGTAATTAAAAAATGTTAAACGTGTATAAAAAATGTTCCTGATGTATACAAAAAATGTACAATATATATACAAAAAATTTGACTAAAAATATGTTTTCAAAAGTGTTAATCATGTATTTAAAAATTGTTAAATGTGTGTATAAAAAATGTTCCTTATCTATAAAAAAATATAGAATGTGTATAAAAAAAGTTGACACCAAAAAAATATGTTTGAAAAAAAATTTTAATCATGTATTTGAAAAAATGTTCCTTATCTATACAAAAAATATAGAATGTGTATGAAAAAAGTTGACACCAAAAAATATGTTTGAAAAAAATGTTAATCATGTATTTGAAAAAATGTTCCTTATCTATACAAAAAATATAGAATGTGTATGAAAAAAGTTGACACCAAAAAATATGTTTGAAAAAAATGTTAATCATGTATTTGAAAAAATGTTCAACGAGTACACAAAAATGTTTCATGTATTGGAATGAAAGGTTAAACGTGTATAAAAAAATGTTCCAGCTCCGGATCCGGTATGGAAGCATCGCGGACATAAGTATGATTGGTTGCTCTTTTTGTATGGAACTGGAACATTTTTTTCAAACATATGTTTTTGGTTTCAAATTTTTTTCATACACATTCTATATTTTTTGAATAGATAAGAAACATTTTTTATACACACATTTAACAATTTTTAAATACATGCTTAACACTTTTTAAAACATATTTTTATGTCAACTTTTTTGCATATATATTGTACATTTTTTGTATACAACAGGAACATTTTTTTATACACGTTTAACATTTTTTAATTACATGATTAATATTTTTTAAACATATATTTTTTATGCCTACTTTTTTTGCAAAAACAATTAGCCCACAGCAAGCCAATTAGCTTCAATCGGCCCACAGTGGGCCGACAGGACGCAATCAGCCCACAATGGGCCGACAGGGGCCAGTCGGCCAGCTGTAGGCCGACTGGAATCCAATCGGCCTGCTGTGGGCCGACTAGGCCCAGTCGGCCTGCAGCGGGCCGCCGGTGTATTATTTTTGAATTTTTTTATCCAGCGTAATATTTATGAAAATTAATAAAAAAATGTATTATTTAAAAAAATAGCACTTCTCTAGTGATGATGCGTGTATTGCAACCAACAAAGGTACTCGACAAGTATTTCATCAGTTCGTGAATGCAAGCGTGATACAAATGTTGTCTTAAGATCAAGACTCCATTAGAAATGGTAATTTTATCATCTCTGATGATCAATTTATACCCTCACAACTCCTTTTATTCTAGTCATGCATCTCCTTGATCATTTATCTCGGGTACTAGATCTTCTTCAACTCGGGTATATACTAGGTAATTGTAGTGAATGGTAATTGCCTGTATATATATATACTTCAGGTAATTGTACATGCGTTGGAACGGATGCATAAACACTCTAGTAAGTGAATATGATTGTGCACCAAAATAGACTTTATTTGTCAATTGAATCGTTACTTTTGTTTGGTAAGCTAATAAGACATGGGGCAGTTGACATGATTTTTTTTACAACGGCAGGGAAAATCAAAGATGAGATATAAAAAATATTCAAAACAGGGCAGTTGACATGATAAGATGGTCCCATTGGCAATTCTAATCCCCGAAGCCTTCATATTTTATTTCAAGACCCTTTTGGTTAAGGCAAGCCAACTCCCTACCCTATGCCTCTAAGCATTGCTTGCATCATTTCGGGGATGTTTAGTATCCATGTCTTTTATTTATAGGTGGCTATGTCTTGGTATGATCCTATGGGACATCTGTTGAGTATTGCTTCGGTGCTTAGGCTTGGTTTTAACTTAAGGCGCCACATATTTCAAAATCGGTAGAAAGCGCCCACGCCTTCCAAGCGTTAGGCTTGTAATGGGCTGGCCCATAGCTTCCATTTGGTCACGGTCTTTTCCAATTTTTTCATATATGTGTTTTATCGCTTTATCTACTAGAATTTTGTTCATTTTTATTCAAGTTATTCATGAGCCTTGTGAACATTCAGTGCATCTTTGTTGCATGGTGATTTTCCTTCATGATTGTTTTTTTCACTTTCTGTTCTTTATTATTTTGGATATTTTTTTAAAAAAAATTGATTTTAAGAATAATGTCCATTAATGTTATTTTATTTTGCATATTTAAAAATTCTAGTGAATTTTAAAAATGTTCATAATTCAAAAAAAATGTGAATTCTAAAAAAATGCACACATGATATGAATTTGGCACCCATGCCTTTTTATCTATTCTGCCTTTTTCGGACAAGGACCTGTTGATAATTCTAGTCGCCGAGTATTCACATTTACAGTTTAAAATTCATGATATTTTTTAATATTTATGAACATTTTTAGAACAGTGAACATTCTTATATTTTTTAATTCCTAAATAAAAATAGTCCAAAATAATAAACCAACTGAAAAAAAAATCGAACGAGAAAATGACCGTAAAAGGAAAATTGCCAGCCAAAGCACTAAGGTGGTCGCTGCCCAGTGTGTGCTTTGACGCTAAATTGGCGTGTGAAGTGCTAAATAGGACGTCCCAAGAACTGATGGAAATTTCCGGGCAGTTTTCAAGCCATGGGCCAACAAGAAGCACCAACCGATATCTTTTCAATGCCTTATGTAAACCCAAGGTTTCATTTTCCCCAAAAAAACATAGATAAATACTTGTAACTGGTAGGCTTGTATTCATATGCTTTCTATGCTATTCCCATGCGTGGTAAATTCATCCTGTTTCATCTATACACAGGCACCAGCACCACTTGGAAAGAAGGTTGATTCCACTGAGCGCGTCATGTTGAAGGAAGATAACGTGATACCGGAACAAGGCATATTTATCTGTTCAATGCTCGGTCTTGTACTCCAGTGAAGTTGTCGTTGAAGTTTCAGATAGATGATATATATTAACCTCTAAAAGGGTACATAATTGCACGTAAAAGGATACATAGGTGTACGCAGTCTAGAAATAAGTATGCAACTAAGTATGCATCCTTGTGTTGTCTAATAGCTGCTCGAGAAAGCGCTGGAGCTAACAAACTTCATTTGGTCATTCTGTTTATATGTCACCTGAACCATTCTAATTTTTGTGGAAGTCTCTCTACTAGTATGTTTGTGTTTAAGGGCATGCACTTATACAAGATTGGCCTCCTCCCCCCACCCCGCCCTTCAATTGCTATTTTCCCAGCAGATACTACCAAGTGATCATTTGATGGTTTTTTATATGTAGTTGTATATTGCGGTTAGTATGATTATTGTTTCTGCTCTCATATATAGTGATGATTTATTATCTTTATTCTTTACTACGTTCATAGTGACGTTGCCTGCGACTTGAGACGGCGAATGCTAACGCATTATCGAGTTGTGGTCGTCCCTACACTTTGAGCTAATTGATATGGCCAGAACATCTATCAGTGAGCTAGTGTATTAAGGGAAGGGATAATCATAGTAGTTCAGACATGCTCACATGCTCCTTTTATGGTGGGCATGAAAGCATTCATCGCATGGTTATTGCACATATGGTATCAAGTGGTACGGTAATGTATGTGATAGTGTTCTTATTTAAGCATGAGAGGTGAGATGGAACATGATCATCACTCGCAACAAAACTGTCTTGCATAGGCGGAGTAAGGCGGAACAGCTCAGTCCAAGTGTTTCGTCTTTGTTTGAATATATTTTGATATGCTAGGTTAATATCAACATGCAACACGTGTGTACGCAATGGAACAAGTTTTGCACTTAGTTGGAAATTGCTTTTGCAATGTAGTCGGAACCCAGGGACATCCTAGGACTTGGAAGCATCAGGATCTCTGACTAAACCAGATTCTTTCATCAATGAAGTCCCATTCCCTCCGTTTGTTAGCTTGAGGAGTCTTCTTTGGGGTACCGTCATGGAACCGGGACACTTGATTGGGGAAGTACAAAACATCACCATGTGTGTTCTGCCCTATGTGCTCAATCCGGGTCAGCATACCACGGTCCATGGTGTGTGGAGAAGCATGCACTCAACATATACGCAAGGGACGGCGACTCCGGCGGTGGTGCTGGGTGGGAGGTTGGAGGCAGCGCCATCGGAGTGGGAAATTTGGGGATCGATGAGGAACCAGCATTAACCAGAGCACTTGACACTTCTCTCGCACTCCTCACCACTCCAAAATTCACCTCGAAACATTCCATAGTACAAAGATCCATTGAGTCTCTAATTCGAATCGATGTATTTTGTTAGCAATGGGAATGGATTAGCAATGATTCCGTAAAAGATTGAGATTTTTATCCCATTAAAATTCTAATTTCATTAAAAAATATACATGGTGAGATGGTTCCGTGATTAATTGTTTGGTACGCTAACATTTACATGTTTATTAGGCTAGTTGAATGCTCGTGCATTGCCATGGAATAAAATATGTGCTGCTACTTCTCAAATGATCATGTTTGTATGATAAATTGCAACCAACAAAGGTGTGTTGCTACTTCTCAAGTGACGATGTTTGTATGATAATTGCAACCAACAAAGGTACTCGACACGTGTTTCTTTAGTTCGTGTCGGGGATATACCCCGCGGCGTAACCCGGCACGAAGTATAACCCGGCCGGACTTGGCGACTCACTGGTAACCCGACGGGCAGGACAGACGGATGACAAGGCCCAAGGCCCAGAAGGCCGGTTTATGTTAATGGTGGGCCGGTTTAAAAGGAAATGCGTGAAGAATATTTACCTTACAAGGACTTAAGACCCGGACTTGTATCCGGTTTGTATTAGAAGGTAGACTAGTCCTAATCCTAATAGGACTCCACATGTAACCCACCCCTTCAACTTATATAAGGAGTGGCAGGGCTCCCCAAAGAGGGACAAGCAAGAAGAAACAATCTCTAGGGCTAGACACAGAGAGCCGGTTTACCGGCGACTCTCTCGTGATCATAATGAGACCTAGCCTCAAACAGCATGTAGGGTTGTTACCGGATGATATTTCCCGGGGCCCGAAGCTATCTAAACCCTTGTCTTGTGTTGCGTCTCTCGATTTCGATCAACCCCTCTCAAACTACTACATAGATGCGCTGGCTTCACGACTAAGTCCTCACTTTAGGACATCTGCCGTGACAAATCCACGACAGTTGGCGCCCATCGTGGGGCTCGCGCATGGTGATGTTGAGTTCTTGGAGGGCTTTTTCCTAGGGTTTCGAGAAGTTTTTTCTGGTGAAGAAAAATTCTGCATGGAAGGATTCACGTCAACTGATGTTTCATCGATCAAGATCAAAGAGGTTTTTCAACGGCGGCATGTACGAAACTAAGATTTGGAAGTTTTTAGGGTTGCGTGCTAAGCGGCCGCTGCGAGCACCACGAAGATCTGCCGAATCCGAGACGAGAATTTTCTGAGAAGTTTCAAGGACCCATCAGTCGCCGATTGTACCGAGACGAAACAGAAATTTCCCATTGCAGCTGTTTTTTGCGATCCGCCGAGTTGTCATTGTTTTTGTCCACGCCTCCACATACAATCTGCTGAAGGCCGCTGCATCTCGATTACTCCAGATTTACAATCAGCACAAAAAAGAACGCCGAAAGACCTACTGTGTGCAAGTCCTCGTATATCAAATTTGAGAACAAAGCAGAATCTGCAAAAGCTGGTCACGCCTCCTAACAGGACACGGATTCGCTGTCCCAAGCTGACCGCGCCCGTTGACCCGCCAATGTCGTCGCAGCTCCCCCAGGGTACAGCCACCGATACTCCGCGGCCTCGTCGCGCCGTTTCACCTCCCCGGCGTCCCCTTCGAGCTGCCGCTGTGTGGCCGCAGCCGCACCTCAAGGCGGCTCCTCCTCAACTCGCTCGGGTCCGTCTTGTGCCCACTGCGCCTTGTGCCATGAACCGCCTCTGGCGTTATCGGTGAAACGCCGCTTCCGCCTCCGCTGAACACGGCCCGCTTCCATTCAACCACGGACTCACAAAACTCGCCGCCGAAGCCTGTTGAGTCGCCTCCGCCCCGGGTCAACCCCGGCCGAACTGCGGCACCATCCGAGTGACCGCGGCTGCGTTCCGCCTCTGCCGTGGTCGAGCCGCCGCCTCGTCAGACCCGCCTCCACAACTCGCCTTGCCGCCGGCCGCCTCAGTACTCCTTGGCCATGGCGCCGCCGCCGTTTGTTTGGCCCAGCAACAAGCTGCCCCGAGCCGCCTGGTCTCCTCGACCCGCCGCAGAGGCCACGACCTCAAGCCGACACTGTCACATGCAGAGCCGGCCGCACCCTGGGCTGCCTTCGTCGGCCCGGCTCGCTATTTCAGCCGCGCCTGAGCGCCACGACCAACAGAGTACGCCTTGAGACGGCCTTCCGCCGGCTCGCTGCCAAAGCCGAGCCTCCGCTCCTCCGCTGCCGTCAAACCATTCCAACCTGGCCCGCAGCCCCGCGGACCTCACCGTTGAGCCGCTCCGTGCGCGGCCGCACCTCCGAGTCACCTCCACCTTGAGCCACCGCGCGTCGACTGCTGGCCGTTTCGTCAGCCGCTGCAGTTTGTCGCCGCCGCCGCAGTCACGTGCCAGGCTTGTTTTCCCGCTGCTTCTGCCATGGACTGCTTCAGTTCGCCTGCTGCCTCCGCAGTTGTAGCCGCGGGCGCACCATGAGCCGCCGGCCGCCTCAGCCGCTGCACGCCGAGCCACCGGACTCCGCCTCCGCCGTGGTTCTCTCTCCGTCTCAGTAGCTTTGCCGGCTCTCTTCCGTCGCGCTTCTGCCCTCGCAGACTCCTCTCGTTGCTAAGTTGCTGTTTGGGAAAAAGAAACAGGACCCGGATGTGGACTCAGTTTCCGCCGTCACGAACATGGCCTCGCCTGTTGGCCCGCCTCTGCTATGGCCGTTTTCACGCCAGCCGGCCCCGTGCAGCTCTGTTCCGACGGACGGTCCACCTGCCTTGAGCCGCCTGTGCCGCTGAGCGTCGCGGTCCGTCTGCTGCAAGCCGCCACTCTGCCTCCTCCCGCTGAGCCGCTATAGCCGTCAAGTTTGGTGTGCAGACGTTCCAGTGGGAATGCAGAGCCTTGCGCTGTCAGATCAAGAGATTGTCAAATTTCAGGATCCTTGTCATTGGATGAATTACTTCCCTCAGTTGGCCAAGGACCATCTAAAGGATTTTGGCCTAGGTTGTGGTTGAAGGCGTTTCTTTCGTAACCAGAGACATGCAACCACGGCCTGGAGCTCCACGTACATCTAAACACTCGAGGAAGCTTGACGCCGGTCAAATCAGTATGGATCACCTGCAAAGTGCCAACCAGCCGCCTACCTCCAGTCAGGGACCTCCAGTATAATCAGCAGGGTCGCCCTGCTGTCACATGGTTGATCAGGAGCAATCCGGGCAGTTGCCGTGCAACGTCAGACACATGTGAAGCAAATTGGATTAAAATTGCTGGTCAAACGGACCAAAGCAGAACACATGTTTCCAATCTATTAACGCGCAGAGAGCACCAAGTGCCATTAATTAATCTGCACACGTTCCAAGGTTCAGTGGATCGGCTGCTTGCATGCATCAGCGTCTGTGTTCCTCCGACAAGAGTATCAGGTGCTATTCGCCCTCTCTATTTTCAGTACATGTTAAATTGTTTGAGAACAATTACTCTGTTCTGTGGTATTTTTCCCTCAGGACCGTTACTCATTACAAAGGTGTCGCAAAAGGGCATGCGCCAATATTATTTTTGCACCAGCGCTTGTTCGTGCCGTACTGCTCGATGGATATGTGCGCAAGTCGCCGCCCCCGCAACATCAACACGCGCCACTGACTCATCGTTCATGCCCGCGGCTGACTCGCCCGTATCCATGTCGTTTTCAACAATATGGCCGACTCTCTCGTCCGCACCGCATTACAGCGCCACAGACGACTCGCCCGCCCGCCCTTGCGACCGGTTCACGCGTCCGCATCGGCTTACAACGAGGAGGACAATTTGCTCGTCCGCACCGGCTTACAACGCCGCGGCCGATTCATCTATCTGCTCCCGCGGCCGATTCACACGTGAGTGATTTCAGTGTCACCTAGTGATCATCAACTTCAAGGCGGATTATTTTCGGCCTAAACACATCAGGTGATATCCATCTAAAATATTTTTTTATTAGCATAAATTATTTTTGTCAAAAAACAGTTTATCTTTGCCTTGGTCTGCAATATTGTTTATGCAGGATAATTGTTCACTGCAAAGGCTATGGCTGTGTCATGGATGTATAACTCGCGCCACCTTTATAATGCGCTAGTATTTTACCATGCCATCAAGCTCGATGAATATATGTGCAAGCCGCCATTCCGCAGACCGGCTTACAATGCCGCTGCCGACTCATCTGTCCGAGCTGCCTCTGATGCTGCGGTCGTCTTTGCTGTCCGTCTCTCGCGGCCTGGTCTACGTCAACATACCGGGCCGCACCTGTCTGCATGAGCTGTTTATTGAGTATGAGCAAGTCACAGCTTGGGCAGCCCGGTTTTATTTCAACAAATTCGAGGCAAATTATCATATACTATCAACCGCCGTCTGCACTGGATGGCTCAATGGACAGGCACACAAGTCGCCGTCACTACAGTTTGGTTAAACTTTAAGGAGCCGGTTGAAAGGAACCATTGGCCGAGTTGCTGACACGGCTCATATGGGAAAATTTATAACCCCCCGCAGTCACCTCAGCATTCTGTGGATTCACATAATGCTATCAACACCAAAGATATACAATTTATGCCGGTTTATATCACAGTCAAATATGAAGAATCTCAAGCCAACTCCTCGAGTCACCAAGAGACTAGGGGGCTACGATGACATGACTCAGCAAATCTTGCCGGTTTTAGCAAATTTAAGAACCCCACGACGATGGAGGGAAAGATAACCCAGTCCCGGAGGCTACTGTTATATTGATGAAAATTTAAAGGTCGTCAGAAAATTTTCGGCTTAGAAAGTGTATGACAGTTACAAAATCCCGGCTCAATAAAGAGGTTCTGGGTCATCAGAAAGGATTCCGGTTTACAATCCGGTTCAAGGGAAGTCAGTCTCACTGAAGCTCTCAAACATCCGGTTTACAATCCGGTTCAAGGAAAATCTGTCGCGGTCTTACTCTGTTGCCCACAAAGCTCTGAAGCTCTCAAATCCGGTTTAAAAATGTCCGGTTCAAAAAGGAATTAACTTCTCGCAAGTTCGAGTTTAAAGGCCGTCAGAAAATTTCCGGCTGAAAATGAAGATTCCGGTTTAAAATCCGGTTCAAGGGAAAGATGTCTCCCCCAAAGCATTGAAGCTCTCAATATCCGGTTTAACATCCGGTTCAAAAAGAATTCATCTCTCGCAAGTTCGAGTTAAGGTTGCCACAGAGAACTTGCTGCCATGATGTGCGGTTCAAACACGGGTATCCTGCCTTATGGGCTCAGCTTATTATGGTTACTTGGGGGCTTCCTGTTCAAACATAGGTGTATTCACCAAAGAGAACATAGCGTTACTACCCTTTTGACTGGGTTATCTTGTTCAAACATAGGTGTATTCACCAAAGAGGACATAACTCTTCCGGGTCATCCTGCCTGTATGCCAGCTGCTTCTTCATCAGGTAATCCTGATTGGCCCGGCGAACTCTTAATAGTCAATCTTTAAAACAAGACCCTGAACTCGCTAAGGTTAAAACGCCGGTTTGTCATGTGATGGCACGGCTTACAGATAGCGGGGATGAACCCAGGCTACTAAGCGGCCTTCATTGAAACTTGGTTAAACCTGCCTGTTTGCATGATGCTACTCCGACCTCGTGTACTCTCGATAAGTCAATCTTTAAACAAGACCCTGAACTTATCCAGGTTAAAACATCGATTGGGTCATGTGAGAGCCGGCTTACAGAAAGCGAGGATACTCCAGTGGCTATCATGCTAGTTTCATTGAAGTATTCTGTTATCATACACATACATCATCATATATTGCATCATACATTGCATCATCATTACATTATCATAGCATACATCATATCTGCATGGATATACTGGTTTATATTGCAGGAACCGATTTTCAAACCAGGTTATATTATTGAAATCTTTAAATAGCCAACATGGCTGGGTTCTTATTATGGTTATCAATAACCAGTATTATGATTGAGGTTTTCAAAAGTCGCTTTAGCGCAATGGATATTATCTTATCAATGGATATGATTTATTCTACAATGGAAGGAATAGTCCCGAGTCGCTGCAGGCTTACGACCCGGCACTTGGGGGCTACATTATTCAAATTGAGATTACATCAAATATGCAAGTCCCATGTCACTGCCAGCATGCACCATGGCACTTGGGGGCTAATGCAAAGTCATTTTTTGCTTGCCTTTTTGAAGACCCGACTCATCACATCATAATGAGCCGGCCCTTGGGGGCTACCAATTGCTCCTGTCAACAATTCAAGGTACACAAGTCTTAATCCATTATATTGAAGGTTTATTGCTCAGTTGGTAAAGCACAAGGCTCTTAACCTTGTGGACGTGGGTTCAAGCCCTACGATGGAGGCTACATCATATGATGTTATTTTCAATGAAGTATATAAAGTCCCAGCTCAGTATTATCTTACTGACCTGGCCCTTGGGGGCTACATGTTGCTGTTCAAATCTACATGATCATATTTATAAAGTCCCTGCTCATTATTGCATAATGACCCGTCCCTTGGGGGCTACACTGGTTGAAGTTTTTTGAGCATCAGGCAATTACAAAGTCCCCGGTTGCTGCAAGCATGACAACCCGGCACTTGGGGGCTACATACCATAGAATATTCAGTTGTGACTAGTGACTGCGATGAACAATCTGGATTTCTTCAAGGTTGCAACATTATAATGAAACAAGTCTTAAGCTATCACTATGTTCTCCTCTTAAGACTTGGGGGCTACAGGTAATATGCATATAAAGGAGGAACATCTTAATAACCCGGGATCATCAGTTTTTCTAAAGGGAAAATCAGGAAGATTAATTGTGTGACCCGGCGTTGGCAACAATTATAACCCAGCGTCTATAAACGGTCACGACCCGGGATCATCAGTTTTCATAACCCGACAATTTTGGCAATGATAAACCGGCAAATTCTACATTTTCAAACCGGCTGATATCAGTTGAATATTTGAAGACCAATATTTTTGTCAAATCAGTGCATTGAAGGCCGATTCAAATGGATTCTTTATTTACAAAATATCTTCTGCAAGCAAATTGATTATGAAGCTGGTCTATTGACTCGGATTTTTCAGAAGGAAGAAATGACAAGGACTTAAGGATGATCAAGTGCCGGTTTATAAGAATATTTAAGCCGGAGCACAACCCACCAAATTTGTTCTTGTGTTTATGTTGCAGATCAGTTTAACATGGATAAATCCAAATTAAACTGGGGGCTAATGTCGGGGATATACCCCACGGCGTAACCCGGCACGAAGTATAACCCGGCCGGACTTGGCGACTCACTGGTAACCCGACGGGCGGGACAGACGGATGACAAGGCCCAAGGCCCAGAAGGCCGGTTTATGTTAATGGTGGGCCGGTTTAAGAGGAAAGGCGTGAAGAATATTTACCTTACAAGGAGTTAAGACCCGGACTTGTATCCGGTTTGTATTAGAAGGTAGACTAGTCCTAATCCTAATAGGACTCCACATGTAACCCACCCCTTCAACTTATATAAGGAGGGGCAGGGCTCCCCAAAGAGGGACAAGCAAGAAGAAACAATCTCTAGGGCTAGACACAAAGAGCCGGTTTACCGGCGACTCTCTCGTGATCATAATGAGACCTAGCCTCAAACAGCATGTAGGGTTGTTACCGGATGATGTTTCCCGGGGCCCGAAGCTGTCTAAACCATTGTCTTGTGTTGCGTCTCTCGATTTCGATCAACCCCTCTCAAGCTACTACATAGATGCGCTGGCTTCACGACTAAGTCCTCACTCTAGGACATCCGCCGTGACAAATCCACGACAGTTCGTGAATGCAAGCGTGATACAAATGTTGTCTTAAGATTAAGAGTCAATTAGAAATGGCAATTTTCTCTTCTCCTATGATCATTTTGTGTCCTCACAACTCTTTTTATTCTACTCATGCGTCTCCTGGACCATTTATCTTGAAAACTGGATCTTCTTCAACTCGGGTATATACTAGGTAATTGGAGTGAATGGTAATTGCCCGTATATACTTTAGGTAATTGTACATGCATTTGCAACGGATGCACAAATATTCTAGTGAATGAATTGAAGGAAATATGCCCTAGAGGCAATAATAAAGTTATTATTTATTTACTTATATCATGATAAATGTTTATTATTCATGCTAGAATTTTATTAACCGGAAACATGATACATGTGTGAATACATAGACAAACAGAGTGTCACTAGTATGCCTCTACTTGACTAGCTCGTTGATCAAAGATGGTTATGTTTCCTAACCATTGACATGAGTTGTCATTTGATTAACGGGATCACATCATTAGGAGAATGGTGTGATTGACTTGACCCATTCTGTTAGCTAAGCACACGATCGTTTAGTATGTTGCTAATGCTTTCTTCATGACTTATACATGTTCCTATGACTATGAGATTATGCAACTCCCGTTTACCGGCGGAACACTTTGTGTGCTACCAAACGTCACATCGTAACTGGGTGATTATAAAGGTGCTCTACAGGTGTCTCCGAAGGTACGTGTTGGGTTGGCGTATTTCGAGATTAGGATTTGTCACTCCGATTGTCGGAGAGGTATCTCTGGGCCCACTTGGTAATGCACATCACTTAAAGCCTTGCAGGCATTGCAACTAATGAGTTAGTTGCGGGATGATGTATTATGGAACGAGTAAAGAGACTTGTCGGTAACGAGATTGAACTAGGTATTGAGATACCGAC
Source organism: Aegilops tauschii subsp. strangulata (assembly GCF_002575655.3). Taxonomy (NCBI): domain Eukaryota; kingdom Viridiplantae; phylum Streptophyta; class Magnoliopsida; order Poales; family Poaceae; genus Aegilops; species Aegilops tauschii. Next base: position 10,030,946 of record NC_053041.3, read on the forward strand.
GATCGAATTTCGGGCAAGTAACATACCGATGACAAAGGGAACAACGTATGTTGTTATGCGGTTTGACCGATAAAGATCTTCGTAGAATATGTGGGAGCCAATATGAGCATCCAGGTTTCACTATTGGTTATTGACCGGAGACGTGTCTCGGTCATGTCTAAATAGTTCTCGAACCCGTAGGGTCCGCACGCTTAAAGTTAGATGACGGTTATATTATGAGTTTATGTGTTTTGATGTACCGAAGGAGTTTGGAGTCCAGGATGAGATCAGGGACATGACGAGGAGTATCGAAATGGTCGAGACGTAAAGATCGATATATTGGACGACTATATTCGGACATCGGAAAGGTTCCGAGTGATTCGGGTATTTTTCGGAATACCGGAGAGTTACGGGAATTCGTATTGGGCCTTAATGGGCCATACGGGAAAGGAGAGAAAGGCCCCAAAGGGTGGCCGCACCCCTCCCCATGGACTAGTCCGAATTGCACTAGGGAGGGGGGCGCCCCCTTCCTTCCTTCTCCTTCTCCCTTCCCTTCTCCTACTCCAACAAGGAAAGGAGGAGTCCTACTCCCGGTGGGAGTAGGACTCCCCCCTTGGCGCGCCCTCCTCCTAGACAGGCCGCCTCCCCCCTTGCTCCTTTATATACGGGGGCAGGGGGGCACCCCAAAGACACAACAATTGATCGATTGATCTCTTAGCCGTGTGCGGTGCCCCCCTCCACCATAATCCACCTCGATAATATCATAGTGATGCTTAGGCGAAGCCCTGCGTTGGTAGAACATCATCATCGCCACCACGCCGTCGTGCTGACGGAACTCTCCCTCAAAGCTCGGCTGGATCGGAGTTCGAGGGACATCATCGAGCTGAACGTGTGCTGAACTCGGAGGTGCCGTACGTTCGGTACTTGGATCGGTCGGATCATGAAGACGTACGACTACATCAACCGCGTTGTGCTAACGCTTCCGCTTTCGGTCTACGAGGGTACGTGGACAACACTCTCCCCTCTCATTGCTATGCATCACCATGATCTTGCGTGTGCATAGAATTTTTTTTGAAATTACTACGTTTCCAACAGTGGCATCAGAGCCTGGTTTTATGCGTAGATGTCATATGCATGAGTAGAACACAAGCGAGTTGTGGGCGATATAAGTCATACTGCTTACCAGCATGTCATACTTTGGTTCGGCGGTATTGTTGGATGAAGCGGCCCGGACCGACACTACGCGTACGCTTACGCGAGAGTGGTTCTACCGACGTGCTTTGGACATAGGTGGATGGCGGGTGTCAGTTTCTCCAACTTTAGTTGAACCGAGTGTGGCTACGCCCGGTCCTTGCAAAGGTTAAAACAACACCAACTTGACAAACTATCGTTGTGGTTTTGATGCGTATGTAAGAACGGTTCTTGCTAAGCCCGTAGCAGCCACGTAAAACTTGCAACAACAAAGTAGAGGACGTCTAACTTGTTTTTGCAGGGCATGTTGTGATGTGATATGGTCAAAGCATGATGCTAAATTAATTGTATGAGATAATCATGTTTTGTAACCGAGTTATCGGCAACTGGCAGGAGCCATATGGTTGTCGCCTTATTGTGTGCAATGCAATCGCCCTGTAATGCTTTACTTTATCACTAAGCGGTAGCGATAGTCGTAGAAGCATAAGATTGGCGAGACGACAACGATGCTACGATGGAGATCAAGGTGTCGCACCGGTGACGATGGTGATCATGACGGTGCTTCGGAGATGGAGATCACAAGCACAAGATGATGATGGCCATATCATATCACTTATATTGATTGCATGTGATGTTTATCTTTTATGCATCTTATCTTGCTTTGATTGATGGTAGCATTATAAGATGATCCCTCACTAAATTATCAAAGTATACGTGTTCTCCCTGAGTATTCACCGTTGCGAAAGTTCTTCGTGCTGAGACACCACGTGATGATCGGGTGTGATAGGCTCTACGTTCAAATCCAACGGGTGCAAAACAGTTGCACACGCGGAATACTCAGGTTAAGCTTGACGAGCCTAGCATATAACAGATATGGCCTCGGAACACGGAGACCGATAGGTCGAGCGTGAATCATATAGTAGATATGATCAACATAGTGATGTTCACCGTTGAAACTACTCCATCTCACGTGATGATTGGACATGGTTTAGTTGATATGGATCACGTGATCACTTAGAGGATTAGAGGGATGTCTATCTAAGTGGGGTTCTTAAGTAATATGATTAATTGAACTTGAATTTATCATGAACTTAGTACCTGATAGTATCTTGCTTGTCTATGTTGATTGTAGATAGATGGCCCGTGCTGTTGTTCCGTTGAAATTTAATGCGTTCCTTGAGAAAGCAAAGTTGAAAGATGATGGTAGCAATTACACGGATTGGGTCCGTAACTTGAGGATTATCCTCATTGCTGCACAGAAGAATTACGTCCTGGAAGCACCCGCTAGGTGTACCACCTGCGCCAGCAACTGCAGACATTGTGAATGCCTGGCAATCACGTGTTGATGACTACTCTATAGTTCAATGTGCCATGCTTTACGGCTTAGAACCGGGACTTCAACGATGTTTTGAACGTCATGGAGCATATGAGATGTTCCAGGAGTTGAAGTTAATATTTCAAAAGAATGCCCGGATTGAGAGATATGAAGTCTCCAATAAGTTCTACAGCTGCAAGATGGAGGATAATAGTTCTGTCAGTGAGTATATACTCAAAATGTCTGGGTATAATAATCACATGATTCAACTGGGAGTTAATCTTCCGGATGATAGCGTCATTGACAGAATTCTCCAATCACTGCCACCAAGCTACAAGAGCTTCGTGATGAACTATAACATGCAAGGGATGGATAAGACAATTCCCGAGCTCTTCGCAATGCTAAAGGCTGCGGAGGTAGAAATCAAAAAGGAGCATCAAGTGTTGATGGTCAATAAGACCACCAGTTTCAAGAAAAGGGGCAAAGGGAAGAAGAAGGGGAACTTCAAGAAGAACAGCAAGCAAGTTGCTGCTCAGGAGAAGAAACCCAAGTTTGGACCTAAGCCTGAGACTGAGTGCTTCTACTGCAAGCAGACTGGTCACTGGAAGCGGAACTGCCCCAAGTATTTGGCGGATAAGAAGGATGGCAAGGTGAACAAAGGTATATGTGATATACATGTTATTGATGTGTACCTTACTAATGCTCGCAGTAGCACCTGGGTATTTGATACTGGTTCTGTTGCTAATATTTGCAACTCGAAACAGGGGCTACGGATTAAGCGAAGATTGGCTAAGGGCGAGGTGACGATGCGCGTGGGAAATGGTTCCAAAGTCGATGTGATCGCGGTCGGCACGCTACCTTTACATCTACCTTCGGGATTAGTTTTAGACCTAAATAATTGTTATTTGGTGCCAGCGTTAAGCATGAACATTATATCTGGATCTTGTTTGATGCGAGACGGTTATTCATTTAATTCAGAGAATAATGGTTGTTCTATTTATATGAGTAATATCTTTTATGGTCATGCACCCTTGAAGAGTGGTCTATTTTTGTTGAATCTCGATAGTAGTGATACACATATTCATAATATTGAAGCCAAAAGATGCAGAGTTGATAATGATAGTGCAACTTATTTGTGGCACTACCGTTTAGGTCATATCGGTGTAAAGCGCATGAAGAAACTCCATACTGATGGACTTTTGGAACCACTTGATTATGAATCACTTGGTACTTGCGAACCGTGCCTCATGGGCAAGATGACTAAAATGCCGTTCTCCGGAACTATGGAGAGAGCAACAGATTTGTTGAAAATCATACATACAGATGTATGTGGTCCGATGAATATTGAGGCTCGTGGCAGATATCGTTATTTTCTCACCTTCACAGATGATTTGAGCAGATATGGGTATATCTACTTAATGAAACATAAATCTGAAACATTTGAAAAGTTCAAAGAATTTCAGAGTGAAGTTGAAAATCATCGGAACAAGAAAATAAAGTTTCTACGATCTGATCGTGGAGGAGAATATTTGAGTTATGAGTTTGGTCTTCATTTGAAATAATGCGGAATAGTTTCGCAACTCACGCCACCCGGAACACCACAGCGTAATGGTGTGTCCGAACGTTGTAATCGTACTCTACTAGATATGGTGCGATCTATGATGTCTCTTACCGATTTACCGCTATCGTTTTGGGGTTATGCTTTAGAGACGGCCGCATTCACGTTAAATAGGGCACCATCAAAATCCGTTGAGACGACGCCTTATGAACTATGGTTTGGCAAGAAACCAAAGTTGTCGTTTCTTAAAGTTTGGGGCTGCGATGCTTATGTGAAAAAGCTTCAACCTGATAAGCTCGAACCCAAATCGGAGAAATGTGTCTTCATAGGATACCCAAAGGAGACTGTTGGGTACACCTTCTATCACAGATCCGAAGGCAAAACTTTTGTTGCTAAATTCGGAATTTTCCTGGAGAAGGAGTTTCTCTCAAAAGAAGTGAGTGGGAGGAAAGTAGAACTTGATGAGGTAACTGTACCTGCTCCCCCATTGGAAAGTAGTTCATCGCAGAAACCGGTTTCTGCGACACCTACACCAATTAGTGGGGAAGTTAATGATGATGATCATGAAACTTGAGATCAAGTTATTACTGAACCTCATAGGTCAACCAGAGTAAGATCCGCACCAGAGTGGTACGGTAATCCTGTTCTGGAAGTTATGTTACTAGACCATGACGAATCTACGAACTATGAAGAAGCGATGGTGAGCCCAGATTCCGTGAAACGGCTTGAGGCCATGAAATCTGAGATGGGATCCATGTATGAGAACAAAGTTTGGACTTTGGTTGACTTGCCCGATGATCGGTAAGCAATAGAGAATAAATGGATCTTCAAGAAGAAGACTGATGCTGACGGTAATGTTACTGTCTATAAAGCTCGACTTGTTGCAAAAGGTTTTCGACAATTTCAAGGGATTGACTACGATGAGACCTTCTCACCCGTAGCGATGCTTAAGTCTGTCCGAATCATGTTAGCAATTGCCGCATTTTATGATTATGAAATTTGGCAAATGGATGTAAAAACTGCATTCCTGAATGGATTTCTGGAAGAAGAGTTGTATATGATGCAACCGGAAGGTTTTGTCGATCCAAAGGGAGCTAACAAAGTGTGCAAGCTCCAGCGATCCATTTATGGACTGGTGCAAGCCTCTCGGAGTTGGAATAAACGCTTTGATAGTGTGATCAAAGCATTTGGTTTTGTACAGACTTTTGGAGAAGCCTGTATTTACAAGAAAGTGAGTGGGAGCTCTGTAGCATTTCTGATATTATATGTGGATGACATATTGCTGATTGAAAATGATATAGAATTTTTGGATAGCATAAAGGGATACTTGAATAAGAGTTTTTCAATGAAAGACCTCGGTGAAGCTGCGTATATATTGGGCATCAAGATCTATAGAGATAGATCAAGACGCTTAATTGGACTTTCACAAAGCACATACCTTGACAAAGTTTTGAAGAAGTTCAAAATGGATCAAGCAAAGAAAGGGTTCTTTCCTTTGTTACAAGGTGTGAAGTTGAGTAAGACTCAATGCCCGACCACTGCAGAAGATAGAGAGAAGATAAAAGATGTTCCCTATGCTTCAGCCATAGGCTCTATCATGTATGCAATGCTGTGTACCAGACCTGATGTGTGCCTTGCTATATGTCTAGCAGGGAGGTACCAAAGTAATCTAGGAGTGGATCACTGGACAGCGGTCAAGAACATCCTGAAATACCTAAAAAGGACTATGGATATGTTTCTCGTTTATGGAGGTGACAAAGAGCTCATCGTAAAGGGTTACGTTGATGCAAGCTTTGACACTGATCCGGACGATTCTAAATCACAAACGGGATACGTGTTTACATTGAACGGTGGAGCTGTCAGTTGGTGCAGTTCTAAACAAAGCGTCGTGGTGGGATCTACGTGTGAGGCGGAATACATAGCTGCTTCGGAAGCAGCAAATGAAGGAGTCTGGATGAAGGAGTTCATATCCGATCTAGGTGTCATACCTAGTGCATCGGGTCCAATGAAAATCTTTTGTGACAATACTGGTGCAATTGCCTTGGCGAAGGAATCCAGATTTCACAAGAGAACCAAGCACATCAAGAGACGCTTCAATTCCATCCGGGATTTAGTCCAGGTAGGAGACATAGAAATTTGCAAGATACATACGGATCTGAATGTTGCAGACCCCTTGACTAAGCCTCTTCCACGAGCAAAACATGATCAGCACTAAGGCTCCATGGGTGTTAGAATCATTACTGCGTAATCTAGATTATTGACTCTAGTGCAAGTGGGAGACTGAAGGAAATATGCCCTAGAGGCAATAATAAAGTTATTATTTGTTTCCTTATATCATGATAAATGTTTATTATTCATGCTAGAATTGTATTAACCGGAAACATGATACATGTGTGAATACATAGACAAACAGAGTGTCACTAGTATGCCTCTACTTGACTAGCTCGTTGATCAAAGATGGTTATGTTTCCTAGCCATAGACATGAGTTGTCATTTGATTAACGGGATCACATCATTAGGAGAATGATGTGATTGACTTGACCCATTCCGTTAGCTTAGCACACGATAGTTTAGTATGTTGCTAATGCTTTCTTCATCACTTATACATGTTCCTATGACTATGAGATTATGCAACTCCCGTTTACCGGAGGAACACTTTGTGTGCTACCAAATGTCACAATGTAACTGGGTGATTATAAAGGTGCTCTACAGGTGTCTCCGAAGGTACTTGTTGGGTTGGCATATTTCGAGATTAGGATTTGTCACTCCGATTGTCGGAGAGGTATCTCTGGGCCCACTTGGTAATGCACATCACTTAAAGTCTTGCAAGCATTGCAACTAATGAGTTAGTTGCGGGATGATGTATTACGGAACGAGTAAAGAGACTTGCCGGTAACGAGATTGAACTAGGTATTGAGATACCGACGATCGAATCTCGGCAAGTAACATACCGATGACAAAGGGAACAACATATGTTGTTATGCGGTTTGACCGATAAAGATCTTCGTAGAATATGTGGGAGCCAATATGAGCATCCAGGTTCCGCTATTGGTTATTGACCGGAGATGTGTCTCGGTCATGTCTACATAGTTCTCAAACCCGTAGGGTCCGCACGCTTAAAGTTAGATGACGGTTATATTATGAGTTTATGTGTTTTGATGTACCGAAGGAGTTCGGAGTCCCGGATGAGATCAGGGACATGACGAGGAGTCTCGAAATGGTCGAGACGTAAAGATCGATATATTGGACGACTATATTCGGACATTGGAAAGGTTCCGAGTGATTCGGATATTTTTCGGAGTACCGGAGAGTTACGGGAATTCGTGTTGGGCCTTAATGGGCCATACGGGAATGGAGAGAAAGGTCCCAAAGGGTGGCCGCACCCCTCCCCATGGACTAGTCCGAATTGCACTAGGGAGGGGGGCGCCCCCTTCCTTCCTTCTCCTTCTCCCTTCCCTTCTCCTACTCCAACAAGGAAAGGAGGAGTCCTACTCCCGGTGGGAGTAGGACTCCCCCCTTGGCGCGCCCTCCTCCTAGGCCGGCCGCCTCCCCCTTTGCTCCTTTATATACGGGGGCAGGGGGGCACCGCAAAGACACAACAATTGATCGATTGATCTCTTAGCCGTGTGCGGTGCCCCCCTTCACCATAATCCACCTCGATAATATCGTAGCGGTGCTTAGGCGAAGCCCTGCGTCGATAGAACATCATCATCGTCACCACGCCGTCGTGCTGACGGAACTCTGCCTCAAAGCTCGGCTGGATCGGAGTTCGAGGGACGTCATCGAGCTGAACGTGTGCTGAACTCGGAGGTGCCGTACGTTCGGTACTTGGATCGGTCGGATCGTGAAGACGTATGACTACATCAACCGCGTTGTGCTAACGCTTCCGCTTTCGGTCTACGAGGGTACGTGGACAACACTCTCCCCTCTCGTTGCTATACATCACCATGATCTTGCGTGTGCGTAGAATTTTTTGAAATTACTACGTTCCCAACATGAATATGATTGTGCACCAAAATATACTTCATTTCTTGATTGCATCATTACTTTATTCGCAGTATAATTTTATTTGGTAAGCCAAGAAGACATGGGGCAGTTACATGATTTTTTTCGAAATGATGGGGGAAATCAAAGATGAGATAGAAAAACAAATTCCAAATAGGGGCAGTTGAGATGATAAGATCGCCCCGTTGACATTTCCGATCCCCGAAGCCTTCACATTTTTTTCAAGACCCTTTTGGTTAAGGCAATCCAACTCCCTAGCATATGCCTCTCTAAGCATTGCGTGCATGATTTCGTGCATGTTTAGTATCTATGTCTAATTATTTTTGGGGTAGTTATGTCTTGGTATGATCGTATGGGACATCTGCCAAGTATTCTTTCGGTGGTTATGCTTGGTTTTAACTTAAGGCGCCACATACTTCAATATCGGTAGAAAGCGCCCACGCCTTCCAAGCGTTAGGTTTGTAATGGGCTGGCCCATAGATTCCATTTGGTCACGGTCTTTTCCAATTTTTCATATATGTGTTTAACGCTTTCTCTACTAGAATTTTGACCATTTTTATTTTTTCTTAAAATTATTCATGAGCATTGTGAACATTCAGTGTATCTTTTTTACATTCATGTTGTTTTTTCACTTTCCGCTCTTTATTATTTTGGAACTTTTTTAAAAAAAGTTTATGAATAATGCCATTAATTTTATTTTATTTTGCAAATTTAAAAATGCTAGTGAAGTTTAAAAAAAATCATAATTCAAAAGTATTTGTGAATTTAAGAAAAGTTCACTTTCATACTTGTTGCATGATATGAATTTTGCTCCCATAACTTTTTATCTATTCTGCTTTTTTCGGAGAAGGACCTGTTTCTGATCCCCGAGCATTCACATTTACATTTTTTAAGTTCATGATAATTTTTCATATTTATGAATATTTTTAAAATTAGTGAACATTCTAATAAGTTTTTTAAATTTCCTAAATAAAAACACTCCAAACTAATAAACCAATTGAAAAAAATCGAATGAGAAAACGACCGTAAAGGAAAATTGCCAGGCAAAGCACTAATAAGTGGATTGCTGCCCAGTGTGTGCTTTAATGCTAAATTGGCACGTGAAGTGCTAAATAGGACGTCCCAAGAACTGATGAAAAATTCCTGGCTGTTTTCAAGCCATAGACTAGCAAGAAGCACCAACCGATAGCCTTTCAATGCCTTATGTAAACCCAAGGTTTCATTTGCCTAAAAAAGTAGCTCCAAGACTTACAAAAAAGCAAAGTCGTTTGAGTGTTGTTGGCTCTTTTGGAGGCCGGCAGTTTGTGTGTTAATCAAGAGAAGCAGTTGGCTGACTTGGTGTGGCGACATCGATCTATTTATTTGTTTTGTGGCATTAGCCTAGTTTCTCCAACTCTCTAGATGGTGGTGAAGGATTGCAAACTTGCTCAACGCCGGGTGATGTCCAAAATGATGTTCCTTAGCGGTTACCAGATCTCATTTTGGGCAGCGAGTGGTTATTATCTTCAAAGCCTGGTATGACGAGGGTGTTTGTAGGTGTCCCTTCCTTTTAAGCTCCGACCAACGACGTGTCTAGGGGCTTTTCGTCGATCCTAACAGCAGTACAAGGGGGAACACTTGGAATTTGTAGTCAATGGGGTAACACGTCAGGAAACCAGAGGGTTTATAACATAGAACACATGTACAGACGATTTTACCAAGTTTCACACCCCAATGTGGGAAAAGCCCTACTCCATGCCTTGCTCTTTTCTAACATATGTGTGGAGAGTACAAGAGAATAAAATGTCTGGGAAGGATCTGAATGAGTTATGATATTGGATATTCATGCGATATGCTCTGAAATTCTTCTAGGTGGTCTACACTAAACTATGGCATGGGAGAAGGTGTCCCTCTCCCATGCCCCATGTAACCCTTATATAGCACAACCTATGGAAGGCTTCGATGTCAATGCATGGGGCTTACAGAGATTGGAGTCGATCTGTTGCCGGTTTACAACATGTTTGGGCCCTTATTCCATGTTCACTGAGAGTTTCTTGATTCCCGATGCGTTGTATGATGGCATGACTCCTCCTGGTGTGGTCGAGAATCTTCTGGTGTCTATGGGGTATCCCGGATTTCAGGGGCCCACCTTTGCAGCGAAGAAAGGCAAGCCGATAAGTGATTTGACATCATCAATAGCCCCCCATGAGTACTCGTAATAGAGAAAGGTCCGAGTAAGTCTGGTGTGTAGATACTCGTGAACGCCTCCGTCTTATATATTCTTTAGGTTGGATGATGGGGTAGCTCCTTCCTTGCCGTCTTGTTCTTGTGTTTGATGTCTCACTGGCATCGGTCAACATGCAAAATGTTGTTGTAGATGAGTATTTTCCCAACATCTTCAATGGGCGGGGTGTTCATGCAGACACGTTGAGTCGAGAGACGTATGTCAACACGCAAATAGTTGATGTAGATTCCTTTTTCATTGATGGCTTTCCAATAAGTCACTCGTGACTCCTCCTATTTCCCTACACACTACGCTCGCTTAGTGAATTGGCTTGACCGTTTAGTTTCGTTTTGCTTTGATTTTTATTTTGTTTTTCCTTTCTTTTTCCGTGCTTGTTCTTTCTTTTTCTTTCGTTCTTTGTTATTTTTCATTTTTTATTTCATGAATATTTCTTCAAATTCCTGAACTTTCATTTTAAAATTGTGAACATTTGTTTTCATCAAATCAAAAAGGTTCCCCGAATTAAAAAAATGTTCTTTGAATTTAGAAAATTTTCATTAAATTAAAAGTTTGTGAATTGTAATCCACAATTGTTCATATAATATAATAAATGTTCATCACAACTAAAAATCTGTTCATTAATGTTTAAAAAATCATGAATTTCAAAAAAAATGTTCATCGAACTGAAACATTGTTCATCCAATTCAATATGTATTTATCAAATTGTAAAAAGTTCATACAATTTAATTTTTTTTCATCAAACAGAAAAAACTTCATTTTAATAAATTGACAAACATTTTTTGGAATCGGCGTACATTTCGTGAATGTCATGAACTTTTTCGCCAAATTAGTGCGCACTTTGTTTTCTCATTTTTGTGAACATTTTTTGAAAATTCTTGAATTTTAAAATTAGTTAATATATTTTAAATTTTGAGATTTTTTTTCAGAATCATAAACATTTTTGAAAATTCCGAATTTGATGTAGATAAGAAAAAATTAAAAAAAGATAAAGAAAAAATAATGAACAGGAAAAATGAAAAGAAGGGGCTTCCCTCCCAGCACATGAGCCGTCTAAATGGGCGCGTGGGAGGGGAGTGCGCGTTCCAGCGCTTCCCATCTCGTTGGTCGTGGAATAGGAAGTCCCCGAACGCCACATGTGAAAGTATAATATTATTAAATTTCAAAGGTACATAGTATACATGTGAATGTGTATTCACAAAAAAAAATCAATTTGTTGTGCTGTGAAAAATTGTATTTCATTATCAGGCTCCGTGGAGCCCATCACCATTGGCATCTTCCGCTCTTCCTTTTCATCTTATCTCTCATCCTGACATTTGCGTTTGTCTTGTAGTCGCATCTCTTTTCTTGCGGTTGAGGAGTCAATTCCCATCTTTTCTCTTTTACCCGCGACCTTTTTTAGACAAAGTATAGATGCAGACGCTTGTACATAAGCACATACATCTATCCTTACGAATGCACGCATGCATACCCTATCTCTAAATAAAGCAGCAGCCTGACTTTATAAATAAAGCCATCACGACGTGTTCACCATACGTCACCGTGCAAGAGGTAGTAGAAGTTTACGGAATACAAAATACCCATCGGCAATTACCAAGCGCGACCTCAAGAACTTCCATGAGAATAGGGAAAATTCTTTCTACCAATGAAAAATTCAATCAACATTAGGTTATTAAACTGAGTCATTTATTTTGCTACAAGTTTTAGAGTGGTTGGGCTTTTTTAGAACCGTTCGTTGATGTCGATCTAACGGCAGACAAATACGAAGTACTGGGTAGTACTCCGATGAAAGTACGCGAAAGTACTAAAACGAGTGGGGCCGGTACTCGTGACAAGGTGGGGACGCGTTTTAATATAGGGGCAGTTTAGTCCTAGGAAAATTTGCACGCGCCGCCCCTCTCGTCGAATGCAAAACCGCCGCCATGGTGCTACACCTTCCACAATTACTCATCGACGGCCATCTCCGCCCTCTCCTCCAAGTCCACCGCAGTCATCTCCTCCTTCTCGCCGCTGCAACTTCTCTCCACTCAGGCAAACCCCCCCCCCACCCACCCCACCCCCTCTTCCATCAAAGCAAGAATCGGCAGATCGAGCTGATGGCCGGCGGCGAGAACACCGACTTCGTGCAGATCGCCGGCGGCGACCAGGTCAAGTTGGCCAGGTTGAGGGAGATCCGTTGTTGGTTTGACAACACAAGGCAGATGAGCTGGACGGCAATGGCCACTCTCAAGAATTTGACGAAGAAGGAGAGGGCAAAGCTTTGCCCCCCGCCCGCACAACCGATTCACAAGATCGAGATCCTCCTCTGGGCGATGGAGCAGGCCAATTCGTCCAGCAAGTGGACCAGGCGGAGGTGGTGGGCGTTCAGATCCAGGGTAGAGCATCCACTGGATCAGGAACCCACCGTGCACGAGGTGCCGTTGCAGATTGTGCAGCCTCCAACCGAGTCATTGGAGACTCCGAAGCACAAGATGAGGAGGACAGTGGTCGCGACCTCGCTTCCCCGCCGTTCTCCACGCTTCCCTCGCCGCTCTCCTCGTCTGAACGGCGGCGGTAGCTATGTTTAGAGTAAGCTTCCCCACTCCTCATCTTCCTACTGTTCGTGCTTACATCGTGGTGATACTGATCGTAATAGCTCAGAGAGGGAATGCTATATGCCATTTTAATCTCAATGAATTGCATGAATATTTGAGTACATGGATTTGGAGGATGATTATGATGTATGTGAACCCTAGGCATCATATGAACCCTAGGAAAAATTAGTAATGTTCTAGTGGTAGACACTGAAATATTTCGGTACACACCGGTAGGCACTGAAATATTTCGGTACTGCCCTAGGCAAAATTTGTAATGTTGTAGTGGTGGACACTGAAATATTTTGGTACACACCGGTAGGCACTGAAATATTTCGGTACTGCCCTAGGCAAAATTTGTAATGTTGTAGTGGTGGACACTGAAATATTTTGGTACAGACCGGTAGGCACTGAAATATTTCGGTACTGCCCTAGGCAAAATTTGTAATGTTGTAGTGGTAGACACTGAAATATTTCGGTACACACCGGTAGGCAATGAAATATTTCGTTACTACAATTTCAGTACACACCGATGCACACTGAATAATTTCAGTACTGCAGTTTCAGTACACACCGGTACACACTGAAATATTTCAGTACTGCAAATTCTATACAAAGTTGGCATTTTGTTATTTATTTGTGAATTAATCCATGCATCATATGGCCTAACTTTGTACATGAGTTTGGGTCAATTTCATGTGTATTTATTGTTAAAATTATTGTCATGCCATGAAACACAAGACAAGTCACTGACCCAAGCTTGCAAAGATGCCATATCAATGTTGCTGATATGAATATGCATGTTTTCACCAAGTCTTGTGTCTGAATTAAAACTGAGCATTTTTTCTTGATGGTATCCATGGATCTAGAACTCCTATGAATTTGCTCATGTTGGATGTTTTGTTCTCCATCATTTGTACTAGCATTCCGTGCGATTAGATGCCATGACAAGACCCCTGGCAAATTTATTTTCTTGCCTCCAACATCCCATGTGTGTTTTGCAGGAAAAACCTGGAGTTCACCAGGCTGGCTGAAGTTGTGAGGCTGGGAGGCTGATGGTGCTGCTACTGGCTGATCCTTCTTCTTTCAGCTTTTGTTCGTCCTTTCTCAAGCCGTTGGACCAGGGCTACTTCCCTATGTGCTGTTAATGTATTAAGTAGTTCCTTCGAATTTGTAGTATTAGTTAGTTTGAATGTGGAAGTACCTTAATTTTTAGGAACGAAATGTTGCTTTGTATGACCAAGGGTTTGATACCTTAATCTTTGGATAATTAATTATGTGAACTGTTGGATGTGGCGCACAACGAAACGCCTCTACCATTGATACTAGTTCAACATGTCGGTCCAATTAGAGACCATCCACTACCATATAGAACAGTTAGCATTTCATACTACAACCTGGCACGTACAAAACATCACACAGTGGAATAGTCCCAGCGAGTAGACCATTAATTACCGAAAACATCACAACATGTCAGAAGTGTTTTAAGCATTTTATCGTTGCAAAAACCTTAGAAATCCATACAGAAAAAACCGCTTTATTTTTCTAAGCACATCCCTAAGCACCTTGCATTGTACAAGGTCTTAGAGACCAGCCTCTACCATATATAACGGTTACCATGTCACACTACAGCCTATAAAACATCACACAGTGGAATAATCATAGCTAGTAGAGCATTAGTTACCAGTTAATAATAGTTGCAATCCATCACAAGCAATAGTACCTAGATATGAGTAGATATAGGTACGGTAATACACGACAAGTACTCGCAAACAAGAGCTAACATAACAAGTTCATTTCACATTGATACATGGCCCACCCCAGTTCTAAATGAGGTGGATGGTGATCATCATCCTCAAGTCATGGCGACGGGTGTTCGCAACAGTGAGTAGGATGGCCTGTCCTACCCGAAGATTCTTGGCACGAAGGAACTTCTTCCACCCTGCCCTGCTCAAGACAGTGCGACCGTTCGTGTCCACTGCATAGGCATGGCTGGTGATGGAGCCCGTTCTGGTAAGGCGTAGTCCAGCAGCCATGCCTTCTTCGTCCGGGTCGATGCCACAGCTATCAAGTAACCTCTTAGGTAATTTCTGAAAACAGTTGACATGATATATGATCATGTCACATGCAATTATCAACAAAGCATACACTTCAAGACACATATATCATTGGATTCAACACTGAGCATATATATCATCACATCACTACACTATACGCCAAGCATCAAATTACTACAGTAATTAGGCATATCATTAGATTACTGCGTACACTAAGCATATCATCGCATATTACTACACTACATGCATGTCATAAAATTCTTCACTAAATGAATTCTAAACTAGGCCTCTCATCACAGTACTACAACATGCATATCATATGAACTACTACACTAACTAAGCATGCATATCATGTAATTACCACACTAAGTAACATACCATGATATGCCGTTTAACATTCGTCCTTGTGAGGCGGGTCACGAATGGCTTCCCTAGGTAGTCTTCACGTAGCGGAAGTATGTCCCAGAGGTTGCCGATTTCCTCGTCGCCCAGTCTGAGTCCTTGGGCATACAGGTATTCAACAAGTGGGTTCTCATCATCATCTGAATCGTCATCATCTGAATCAGCACCATCTTCCTCCTCATGAACTTCATCCTCATTATCCGGAATCAAATTTAGATAGATAACAGAAATCCTGGGCCTATCTCTTCTGAAGGAGAAGCTGATCAATTCACCCCCACTAAGACGCATGCGGGCGATGAAACGATCCCAATCATCTCCTCCTATCTGGGTTATCTTTCGCCCCTTCTCGACCTGCATAGTGTATGGGCCCCCAAGAGCGTCGAAGGTCACGGTGTCTCCGATGAGCTCATTGAATGCCAATCTCACATTGCATGGTACGATCTGTGTAAGATAAAAACAAATAACAGACACAATACATTAGTGGAAATAGCAAAAAAAAGAATGTACTGTCAGAAGGTTCATATAAATTGTTACCGCTGCAACAACAAAAGAAGGCTGGAAGTAGATGCCGAACAGCGTGGCAGTAGAAAGGCTGGTCCGGCACCGTGAGTTGCAGCGTCCACATGGTGCTTCCTCCATTCTACACAGAACATGTTGAACTCTAAGTTGAATTGTACATAGTACAATACAAAGATCATACATATAATAAATCATAGTGATAACCTATACTGGCAATGGCCAATCAATCTATTTACTATCATCTACGTAATAAAGCAATGCCAATGACAATGGCAATGCCCGTCTCATCTAAACCTGGGAATAGTTCGGCATCCAAACTAAAACCAGTCCAATCCACGGCACACATCAAAACCAAACCAATCCAGATATTTTCATTTAGAATCTAGACCAAACCGAACTATACATGCTCGTCATCCAACCCAGTCCAAACCGTTTTCAACTTTTGGATTGAATCCAAAGGTTCAAACCGTGGACAAAGCCATATGCGAGGGCACGTCATGAATCTAGATCTGACATGGCGTCAAAGCTCGAGAGAGCCGACGAGCTCCGGCCGGCAACAGCCAATCGGCTCAGATCCGCCTCTGTAGGGAGACGCGGTTGGGGAAGGGAAGAAGAGGGGAGATCTCACGTACTTGCCGGAGTTGGCGGCGGCCGCGCACCGGCAGCGAAGAGAGGGGTCGTCGGGAGATGGCGGCGGCGGCGGCGCTGGTCGAGAAGGGGAGAAAGAAAGATGTGGAGTGGTCGAGACGGGGAGAAAGAAAAATGTGGTACATGTGGTGGCGCGGTTGTGTGGATGACAAGGGGACCCACTTGTGAGACCGATAGCAATTGATGGCAAACCGCAAGAGGTGCACGACCGCGTGCACGACCGCCACGTCCCCACGTGGAATGGGGATGGCCGGGTGGGTGTGTCAAGTCAAATCGGCACCCGCGGCTTCTCGGTAACTCCAAGAGGCAGGAGCAGTGCATTTCTTCCCCAAATCGGGTAGAAAACCCTCGTCCTCTCCCGAACCTAACCACCCTCTCTTCCTTCCTCACCACCTCACCACCCTCTCCTCCTTCCTCACCACCCTCCTCCCTTCCTACGCCTCCCTCCTCCTATCTTCGACCGACGATGAAACGCGGGCGTGAAGATGCGGCGGACGAGCCGGAGGCAACCATCGGAGCAGAGCAGTCTGCTGCCGTGGGTGGAGCGGCTGAGTCCGCCGTAGCGGTGAAAGCTGGCGGTGCAGCGACCGTTGTGCCTGCTCCCGCTGCCATCGCAGCCGTCGAGGCACCTGTCGGCGAGCACAAGGTCGGGGAAGATCTGGAGGAGGAGGAGATGAGAAGGCTTAAGCGCAAGGTGCATGACGAAATCGAAGAGCTCTACGAGGAGAACGCCATAAAGGAGTTCGACGTAGATTACAGGAAGGGCACCGACTTCGACGAGGATGCCATCGACGAGCTATCTGAGGTAGTACTCTGTTTTTTGCTCTGTTTTTTTCATGACATTGGGGTTTTCCTTGTTAACTAGATGAGCATCAATTTCACTTGGGCGTGCTAGTTGTACATATGTAGGATTGTAGGGATTTAGCATAGATCTTCATGTTGGATCTGGATTTTTAAATCTGATTCCAGCAGATACTCTGGGTTTTTTCATGGCATTGAGGTTTTTCTTGTTAACTAGATGAGCATCAAATTCATTTGGGCGTGCTAGTTGTAAGTATGTAGGATTGTAGGGATGTAGCATAGATCTTCATGTTGGATGTGGAATTTTAAATCTGATTCACATTCTGATTCCAGCAGATACTCTGTTTTTCTCATGGCATTGGGGTTTGTCTTGTTAACTAGATGAGCATAAGTTTCACAAGGGATACATTAATGAAAGAAGTGGGGTAATGAACCCAAATACAAGAAAATGTTCATGGCAGGGATACATTAATGAAAAAAGTGGGTTAAACAATGGATATATGGCAGGATTCTCCATTGGCTTCCCCAGGACAGTGACAAAATGCTGCAGTTCCTGATTCATTTTAGTTTATGTAGATGAATTAATTTGCACACATGTTCATAGATGATCAGTTTGCACACATGTTCATAGATGATCCATTTGCAAATTCTGTACAGATTTCCATTTTGCAAAGGAAGTGATTGCTCCTTTAATAATTATGGGCTGACACTACATATCCACTGGATACCAAAAAATCAAAACATTTCATGTAGCCAATTTTCCCCAGTATATTATCTAGATGATCACAGCCACATCTCTCATCAATATGAGCAGTGAGACACCCCATAGCTCCTTTACCAATTTCCTTCTGAAACTTATCAGGGTCTAACAATGTTGGAGAAGCAGTATTGCCGCTGTCAGAAAGAATAATGGTTTCTTCATTCCAGTAGATAGAACAAACCCCCCTTGTGGGAAACATGGAGGAGTATAATGAAGCCATTTTTCTGATTCCAATCAGAATTACACCTGTAACAAGTATCAAATATCATTAAACCAAGCCAGTTCATGAAGTCTTTCATGTGTTAATTATGTACTACTTGTGCACTAATCTATAAATGCAACTATTCCACCGTCCATATTTATGCATGTCAATTTCTTTGGCTCAATTATGTATGTGCACATACGCCTTATTTCTAGCAAATAGATAGTTGCCATGTTACACATGTGTACTTTGAAAACATTGTAATTAAGGCAATGTACCATAATAGATTAGCTGAGTTCTTCTATGTGTACTAATTCACTAATTCACAGGAGGATGACGACGACGTGGACTACGGCATGGACAGCAGGCACAGCAAGAGCCGCTACACCCTGAGGCATCTGATTGCTGGCAAGATCAAGTAGCGTTTCTTTGGCAAGATTGGGTGCCCTTTCTGTTGCAAGGTGATCGGTGGTGGCATAGATGGCATGATCCAGCATGCCATCAGCACTGGCAATGGACATGTTATGAAGCATACAGCCAGTACTCTGGCTAAACATGCGGCCTACGCACGCTTCCTCGAGATTGTCAAAGTCAATGAGCCCTACAACCTCCATTGAAGAAGGGAGAGAAGTGATGTGCTGCTAGACTGCTGCTGCTGCCCCAGGACCGCCGTGTCCTCTTATGTTATCTATGTTTCTTTGTTGTTCGACTCTAAAACTGATGTCCTATGGTGTGTCTGAACCTATGCTGTGAGGTGGTCTTCATGTCGTTTATCTTAAGAGTTTGCTGCTACTCTGGTTTAGTGTTCCAAGTTGTTAATACTATTTTGGTGATGCATGTTAAGCCTTGTACAATGCTAGATGCTTAGGGTGGTGCTTAGAAAAATAAATAGGGTTTTTCTGAAGCACCGGTGCCTATTTCTACAGGAGAGACGCCTAGTTATGCGTCTACCCTGTACAAATAAGCACCTGTGCTTAAGAAAAGCCTGGTTTATTTCTATAAGGAACTCCCCTTTCTAATAAGTAGAGGATGCTCATGATTGCCAAAAGTACCTATTTCCACTTTCTGATAAGAACTAAACGTGTATGAAATGATGCTAAAAGTAGAGCATGAGCATGAGCATGTATCAATTGATGATCAATTGATGCTACCTATTTGTGTTTGAATGGGCTCAATAAAGCTGGTGCTGGTTTATGCTCTCTGCGTGACCGTGATGGTAACGAAGACACTTGGTTGGCTATGGTCTTGCTGTCAAATTTAAGTTTCAGTTCTTTAAGACTCTTTGTTTTTGCTGCTTCCTCGGGATCGACTAGCTTTCTCGGGCGTCCACGTGCTCTCTTCCTTTTTGGGGAGTTGGGTGCACCACTTTTGGGGGAGTTGGGTGCATCGGTATCCTTCTGGGAGTTGGATGTGTCGGGTTCGTTGGAACCATCAGGATTGTTGACTAATTGTACGTCGTCTTCTGAACCATCAGGTAGAACTGCTTGCTGGGCATCGTACACCTCCTTCTGTATACGAGAGAGTGCTGCGTTAGTTCTAATCATGAGACTTATGAAATAAATGATATATTCTTGATGTAGCACTAACCGTTATGGGGAACTTATATGATTCGAGACGAAGCGCGTTGCAATTTGAATGCAGTAAGGCTGTACATATTTTCCACCTGAAAATATCTATCCTTGCCTATATTTGATAACCGACACTTACGTCAGCATAACTTTCAAGCTAAACAAAGTACAAATGTAAATTAGGCATTCAATTACCTGGTTCAAAATATCGGTCATTTCATCCCTGTTCCATGACAACATGTACTGCAGTGTCCAAACCGCACAGGATGTCCTGCGATGTTTAGTTAAAGATCAGTAATCTTATTCGTGTAGGAAAATAATAATTTATGAGGCCATGCGTACCCATCGGTCTGTTGTGCTATGTTCTCATAGCGTTTTTTGGTCCATTCGGCAAAATTGATGTTCTTAGCTGGTGATATCAACCCATTCTTGACAGCTTCGTCGATGCAGAACTGAATCGAGTCCACCTAGGGTACGACGAGTTATACATAGGGTTACTGTACTTTGGGAGCTCATGTGCCATGCGGATCAAAAGAGGCAGCAAGAGAACACTTACAAGAGAATCTTCCTTGGTCTTCTCGCAATGATAATTCATGGAGTTCAGAGTCTGAATTTCTTTTTTGTCAAAATTAAACATCATTAGCATCCAATGGTTTTGGTGTACATTCAGTGGGACATGCACCTGCAGTAAAATTTGGGTTGGGTTGAGAACCGAAATTTGTCGTGTACAGTGTGTACATAAACTATGAAAGTGAGGAAAACATGTACCTTTCGGCGCCCTACAATTTTTTCTGCTACACGAGCTAACCATGAGGCTGCACGTCCAACAGGAACCACCCCCTTCATTTGTAACAGCTTTTCGGTTTCTTGAGGGGATATGATTGAGGCAGTATCATTCTCAATTTGGCTAATGCAAGCATATGCCATAATAACCTGCCAAATTTTCAATCATACAATAATAAGAAAGTTGTTGCAGTAATGATGTAGACTAGAGTATAATGGGCTTACATCACCATAAATGTATTTGTCGTCCAAATTTCGCTTCAGTTTTTCTGCTGTGAGGGTAATGTCTCCGATTCTAGCTATTTCAACAGGGTCGTATGTTCTGCGGATGTAAACCGCTGTCTCTATGTCCTCATCCGTGAACTTGTAATCATTACCAAAGACAGGCTTCATCGGAGTTAATTGTGGTTTCTCATTGTTTTCCGTCACATGTCTTGCACTTGGTGTAGTCGAAGTCCCTGCCGTGAATTGGCTAGCCCTAGGAGTTCCTGTCAGGGATGAATTGCACACATTGACTTGATCCTACAATGAACAAAGGTAGTTCATCATTAGTTTTTTTACTTTTAGATATTAACGTGTTGGGCCATAAAGATCACCTGCACGCCTCCTTTCTGTGACACTGATTGTCGGTTGCTTGTAAATTCGTATTTTAATTCCTGTAACAATGCAAACAATAATGAACATGAAGGAACATATTCATACAAAATACAAAATGCACAGTATGACATACATGTAGTTCCCTCCTTAAGTCTTTAATTTCGTCCTCGGCCTTCGACACCCTAGGATTAGTGCCAGTTTTAGTCTTCATGTCGATCAAGTCTTCACCTAGCGTCTGGTATTTGACATCAAATCTGTGCTCAATTTCCATTAACTTCCTGCCTACCTTCTTTTCATGATCAGCTAAGCGTGCATTCATGGCTTCAACTACCATGTCAATCTGTGTAAACAAAATAAAACCCCGTTGATAACAATAGCTAAATGAATGAGGTTCCATGACACCTATTTGTGATATTGCAAAAACAAATAGTCTTTGGAGTACATACTTGCTGGCTACTAAATTGCTGTCCTTGTGATGGTGCTCGATACGAATCATGTTGATGCACATGTTCATCATTTTTTCTTGGAAAATTATTAGAATTCTCAGACGGTCGTTGAGGAGCACAAATTTCCATGACAACCTTTTTTTATAAAATATAATGAACCATTAGTACCAAATAAAAAATCGGATATAGAAAGTTCAATTGTAGATAGGTACCAGCCCGTTATGAAGACCTCCTTTCTCGTAAGCATCGCTTCTTAAAGTAGCCATCATTTCGTCCCATCGTGCGATCAATGGAGGGGGTCTAGAAGCATACATCAATCGGCCACTACGCACGTGCTCCCAGTACCAATACTACACAATAAATTAGTTCATCACCATACAGATATGCAACAGAACAATAATTAAAGGACATTAAGTAGTGATCTAGCACTAACCTGGAGCAGAATTAGATTTCCTTGTAGATTTACGTGATCTCGATTTCTAAACTTGTGAACGGACTTGAAGAAGTGATTAAGTGTGAAACATCCCCAGTTAAATTTCCGAAGGTTTTGAAGATCTGTAACAAGGTTGAGAAATTTCGAGTCCACATAATGTTGTGCTGTTGGTGCTAGAACAGTAGCAATTGCGTACAGAATGAACCGTCTCAGGAAATCGCCGTCTGGGGCTTTGGAAGCTCGGATCACCGTTTCAAGGTCAGAAATCAAAATTTGCCCATTGTTTGCATAGGCGGTAAACAATTCTGTGTCGGTTTGCATTTCCAGATGTGGCTCTATATCCTCCCCTTCTATCGGAATGCCAAATATACACTGCACGTCCTCTTTTGTTATAGGAATTGGCGTTTTTCCGATGGTAATGGATTGGGTGTCCATATCTATGCTCTTGGCTAGTCTAACCAACATTATGCGCCGTAGAGTCACTTCATGCATCTGGGTTAGACCGCCAAGACTGGTTTCTGATATGATGTACTTTTTGTGGTCTGGTGACAACAGTTTCATGGTTTTTCCGAACCTTGTCTGTGAGCATACTAACTTCATATGACCATGCTTTTCGGCGAGTTCCTGTTACATGCCATTAAATTATACTGAGTACACATGAATTATGTGTACGCAACGATTGTACACAAACAGTCAATTACTTACCGCATCGGTAATTTCGGAGATGGGCTTTTCTCCATTATTAAGGTTTGTATTTGAAACTGACATTGCTGGCTCATATGCAATGATAAAATCTGGCTCAATTAATCTGAACAAAATTGGAAAATGTATAACAAAATTAGCAGCGAATTAATTTTAACAAAATTAACTAGGTCATTTAACATATGATCCACTTATGGGTTTAAGCACAGAACCTATTTGGGTGCAAAACCTATGAGGGTTCAACTACTAAAGGAGCGGCCGACAACGATTATAAAGAGTTACGATCAGGTAATACCTTCTCTCGGAGACGGTGCCGCCGAGTAGATGGCGGCGGTTAGTGCGTCGCAAACTATAAGTGCCGGTATAGCGTGGTCGACGGCGCAAAGGAAAAACGGCGCGTTCACGCGAGGAGGAGGCGGCGAGAAGAACACTGACGTCCGACCCCTCAGATCACGTTGGCGGTGGGCGGCGAGTGGTGGCCGCCGACTCCTGTATTCCGTGGGCGACCGGCGTCTCCGATCTGATCTTGCAGCGGTCGTGGGAGGTGCGGACGGCCCGGGTGGTTAGAATGCGGAGCTGTAATCGCGGGATTTAGGGAGGGGTGGGCCGCGTGAGTTATGTGAGATTTGGATAAATGATATAAAAAAATAAGAAAATCTTGTCAACTCGTTTAGGGGTTTAGGGTTATTAGGGTTTAGGGGTTTAGGGGTTCAGGGTTTGGGGTTTAGTGGGGGGGGGGCGGTTAGGGTTATCAGGGTTCAGGGTTTAGGGTTTAGTGGGGGGGGTAGGGTTATCAGGGTTTAGGGTTTAGTGTTGACATGCAAGCCTAGAAATGCGCGTGTCAGAGATCGTACTTGCGTGTACATGTACTAATGATCCCAGACTTTCTTAATGGCATCCCATGACCACATAGAGAATGCATGCATAATGGTTTCCATGTGGGGAAATTTTTTGAATGTTTTTACGGTTTAGTGGGGAGGGGTTAGGGTTATCAGGGTTTAGGGTTTAAGGGTTTTAGGGTCGACGGAACTATGTTTGTCTTACAGTGGACGTAGCACACACACCGGACATTGGTGGAGCGTTGGTCTACAATGGATTCCCTCCGGTAGCATCGATCCGGTCCGTTGACTGGCTCGGCCGACAAACTTCGTGCCACATAGAGCATGCATCCATCCACTGGAACGGATCGATGTTGGGTTGGTTTCATACAGGTGAGGAACCCAGCTAGTGCTTTCGGGGTGTTGACATGCTAGGCCGGAATTGCGCGTGTCAGAGATCGTACGTGCGTGTATAATCCCAAACTTTCTTCATGGCATCCCATGACCCCATCGAGAATGCATGCATAATGGTTTCCATGTGGGGCAAAATTTTGAATGTTTTTACGGTTTAGTGGGGGGGGGGGGGGGGGCGGTTAGGGTTATCAGTGTTTATGATTTTACGGTTGACAGAACTATGTTTGTCTTACAGTGGACCTATCACACACACCGGACATAGGTCGAGCGTTGGTCTACAATGGAATCCCTCCGGTAGCATCGTCTGGTCCGTCGACTGGCTCGACCGACATACTTCGTGCCACATAGAGCATGCATCCATCCACTGAACCGGATCAATGTTGGGTTGGTTTACATGTACATGTACAGGGACCGGAAATGCGCGTGTCAGAGATCGTACTTGCGTGTACATGTACTAATGATCCCAAACTTTCTTCATGGCATCCCATGACCCCATAGAGAATTCATGCATAATGGTTTCCATGTCGGGCAAAATAATGGTTTACAATGGATTCCATCCGGTACCATCGATCCGGTCCATCCACTGGCTCGGCCGACAACCTTCGTGCCACATTGTTCACATTGTCCAATTAACACTTTGTATAGATTTTTTGGGTAAAAAATGAACGAAATAATGCAACTAATCTGAACGTAACGTTTGGCATGTATCAAACCAAGTAGGCACTATTCCTCAAAAAAAACCAGTTAGCCACTAATTGCGCCAAACATATCACGTAATTAACAACGAAAATGGGTTGACAATTATTTCTGGAAATTCTTGGAAGGAATTTATTGCTCTTCCTTTTTTAGAGAACAATAAGTTACAATTTTTTTTTTGGAAACAAGAAATCCGTTTTCAATTTTATTTGTCCTTTCCAATAGATTTCAAATGAGCTTTTCCTTGGTCTGGTCATACAAGGCATTAAGCACACATGACATTGCTTATACAGAAGCTGACTGAAATAATTTGTTAACAACTACTAACGACTGATGATCAACAAGTAAACAAATCCCACAACAATTATTGAAAAATAAAATCCCGCGGCCATCAGATTTGCGTGCTTCTTCAGATCGATCAACTGCCTTAAGTTCTTGTTGATCTTCTTCAATTCCACCTTGAGTTCCGCATCCGCCACCATCGGAGGAACATTGGCATAGCCCTTATTATCCACCGCCGATGGCAGATCTACCTCTAGGGTTGCCCCGTGCCTCAAATCAATTAAGCCATCCGTTTGAAGCCTCTCAACGTATTCATCCAGCCACTCAAAATGCTTGCATGTTTTCAGCTTCTGAAAAAGGGAAGGGAAACCCTAAATACCAATTCCGAGGAAATATAAATAAATCTGGGTCAGAATTCATAGCAAAAAGACACAACAGAACATAGATTTAACCTTCCCCGCTTCTGGTTTGCTCTCGCATTTCACAAATTCCCGCCCATGGTTTCCATTCTTCTCCGATATGGTTGTCAAACGCTTCAGTGGCGCGATGCGTGGGCAGTCGGGGCATCTGGTCATCGGTAGTGAACCATACCGCGGCCATGATGACGGAGAAGCCGAACTGGACATGGACATCTCTCGTCTCTCACCGTCCGCCGGCAATGGCAGGCTTCGTCGCCGGAGAAGAATAACAATTTGGTGGGGCAAGGGAAAGGGAGGCAATGGTGGGCCGCGGGTTGGCACGGGCACGGCGATGGCTCGGGCTTCTGTGATATGTGGTTGGACCCGCGGTCAGTGCACATGTTTTGGAAGCCCCCAAAAGATCGTGCTCGTTAAAAAAAAAACTTGCATCGAAGCGCATTACTTCAAAATAACTAATTAACCCTACAATCACGGATATATACCTTCCCATTCTACCGCATATCAACCCTATCCTAACCACCCCCATCTACCTTGTTTCTCCTCACATAGCCATCGCCGGGATCGCGCCATCGCTTCTCAAGCGACTACGCCGACGCCGGATTAAAAAGGTCTCCTCCACGGCTCCTCCCATCTTCGATTGCAGTGCTGATTATTTTTTCCATTGATTCGACCAAGAAGTCATTTCCGAAGAGATTAGAAAATATAGCCTTTGCCATAGTTGAGTAGTTTTGGTGTAATTGGAGTACAGGATGTCATGCAAGAGCTTTTTGATTGATAGTTTGTAGTAGTTGTTCGTATGAACTGGTTATGAATATATTTTCTCGGTGGTATTGTTAGGAATTAGTTGGATGAGGTTGTGGATACAATTTTCATACTATGGGTATATGTGTTGTTGTAGGGACCATGGTCTCAGAGGCGCATAACAACCGTGCGGAGTACGACAAGTCTTTGCATGAAGCGCGCCGGGAGATCGACTTGAAGGTGCAAAAGGATCGCACTGAGGTAGATAAGAAACTCAAAAAAGAACGTTCATACGTGGACAGGATGATAAAGGAGGAGCGTGAGGAGTTTTCCCATAAGATGGCGAAGATGCGTCTTGAGATTGAAGAAAAGTATAAGCGGGACTGTGAGGACATGGAAAAAAAGTTTTTCCTTGGCTACAAGGAAATGCATCAAACGTTGCAGAAGGACCGGAAGCTTGTGGACAGTATTATACAGACAGAGCGAGTCAGGATGGATGCCTATGTGTTGCAGGCACGTTTGGATATGGACAGCAAGCTACTACAGGAGCGGTCGGACATGGATTATAAGGCCATGCTGGAGAAGATCCGTTTGGAAGGACATATGTTAGAAGCCCGTGCGATCTCACGGCCACCCCGACAACATGTCTTCAAATTTTCTCCCCCTGTAAGTATCTCGCACCGATTGTATATATTAAGGACCTACGTATTCTATGATACAAACATCTTCAATTTGTGGCAACCTTATGTCGGCGATTGTATGTAGGCTAAGCATCATGAGACGGCACAGTCGCCATCCACTCGAGACATTGCGATAGTGTCACCCGTTCAATGCCACATCACTCCACCCCAACAACATATCTTCAATTCTCCCCTTGTAAGTACCTCGCAACGATGCCATACCCAAGATATTGTTGGAAATATGCCCTAGAGGCAATAATAAATAGGTTATTATTATATTTCCTTGTTCATGATAATCGTTTATTATCCATGCTAGAATTGTATTGATAGGAAACTCAGATACATGTGTGGATACATAGACAACACCATGTCCCTAGTAAGCCTCTAGTTGACTAGCTCGTTGATCCATAGATGGTTACGGTTTCCTAACCATGGACATTGGATGTCGTTGATAACGGGATCACATCATTAGGAGAATGATGTGATGGACAAGACCCAATCCTAAGCCTAGCACAAGATCGTGTAGTTCGTTTGCTCAGAGCTTTTCTAATGTCAAGTATCATTTCCTTAGACCATGAGATTGTGCAACTCCCGGATACCGTAGGAATGCTTTGGGTGTACCAAACGTCACAACGTAACTGGGTGGCTATAAAGGTGCACTACAGGTATCTCCGAAAGTGTCTGTTGGGTTGGCACGAATCGAGACTGGGATTTGTCACTCCGTGTAAACGGAGAGGTATCTCTGGGCCCACTCGGTAGGACATCATCATAATGTGCACAATGTGACCAAGGAGTTGATCACAGGATGATGTGAGTTACGGAACGAGTAAAGAGACTTGCCGGTAACGAGATTGAACAAGGTATCGGGATACCGACGATCGAATCTCGGGCAAGTAACATACCGATAGACAAAGGGAATTGAATACGGGATTGATTGAATCCCCGACATCGTGGTTCATCCGATGAGATCATTGTGGAACATGTGGGAGCCAACATGGGTATCCAGATCCCGCTGTTGGTTATTGGCCGGAGAACGTCTCGGTCATGTCTGCATGGTTCCCGAACCCGTAGGGTCTACACACTTAAGGTTCGATGACGCTAGGGTTATAGGGAAAGTATGTACATGGTTACCGAATGTTGTTCGGAGTCTCGGATGAGATCCCGGACGTCACGAGGAGTTCCGGAATGGTCCGGAGGTAAAGATTTATATATGGGAAGTCCTGTTTTGGTCACCGAAAAAGTTTCGGGTGCTATCGGTAATGTGCCGGGACCACCGGGAGGGTCCCGGGGGTCCACCAGGTGGGGCCACCGGCCCCAGAGGGCTGCGTGGGCCAAGTGTGGGAGGGGACCAGCCCCAGGTGGGCTGGTGCGCCCCCCACAAGAGGCCCAGGGCGCAGGAAGGGGGGGAAGGGGGAAACCCTAGGCTTAGATGGGCCTAAGGCCCATCTAGTGGGGCGCCCCCCTCTCTTCCCCCCTTGGCCACCCCCCAAGCCCCATCTAGGGCTGGCCGCACCCCTTGGGGGGGAACCCTAGATGGGGTTGCAGCCCCTCCCGCTCCCCTATATATACTTGAGGTTTTGGGGCTGCCAAACACACGAGAAAGTCTCCTTCATAGCGCAGCCCTACCCCTCTTCTTCCTCCTCTCCCGCGGTGCTTGGCGAAGCCCTGCAGGATTGCCACGCTCCTCCATCACCACCACGCCGTCGTGCTGCTGCTGGACGGAGTCTTCCCCAACCTCTCCCTCTCTCCTTGCTGGATCAAGGCGTGGGAGACGTCACCGGGCTGCACGTGTGTTGAACGCGGAGGCACCGTTCTTCGGTGCTCAGATCGGAATCAACCGCGATCTGAATCGCTACGAGTACGACTCCCTCATCCGCGTTCTTGCAACGCTTCCGCATCGCGATCTACAATGGTATGTAGATGCACTCCCCTTCCCCTCGTTGCTAGATTACTCCATAGATTGATCTTGGTGATGCGTAGAAAATTTTGAATTTCTGCTACGTTCCCCAACAGTGGCATCATGAGCTAGGTCTATGCATAGTTTCTATGCACGAGTAGAACACAAAGCAGTTGTGGGCGTAGATGTTGGCAATTCTTCTTGTCGCTACTAGTCTTATCTTGTTTCGGCGGCATTGTGGGATGAAGCGGCCCGGACCGACCTTACACGTACGCTTACGTGAGGCAGGTTCCACCGACTGACATGCACTAGTTGCATAAGGTGGCTAGCGGGTGTCTGTCTCTCCCACTTTAGTCGGAACGGATTCGACGAAAAGGGTCCTTATGAAGGGTAAATAGAAATTGGCATATCACGTTGTGGTTTTACGTAGGTAAGAAACGTTCTTGCTAGAAACCGATACAAGCCACGTAAAAACTTGCAACAACAATTAGAGGACGTCTAACTTGTTTTTGCAGCATGTGCTATGTGATGTGATATGGCCAGAAGATGTGATGAATGATATATGTGATGTATGAGATTGATCATATTCTTGTAATAGGAATCACGACTTGCATGTCGATGAGTATGACAACTGGCAGGAGCCATAGGAGTTGTCTTTATTTTTTGTATGACCTGCGTGTCATTGAATAACGCCATGTAAATTACTTTACTTCATTGCTAAGCGCGTTAGCCATAGAAGTAGAAGTAATCGTTGGCGTGACAACTTCATGAAGACACAATGATGGAGATCATGATGATGGAGATCATGGTGTCATGCCGGTGACGAAGGTGATCATGCCGCGCCTCGAAGATGGAGATCAAAGGCGCAGGATGATATTGGCCATATCACGTCACTTTATGATTTGCATGTGATGTTTATCATGTTTACATCTTATTTACTTAGAACGACGGTAGTAAGTAAGATGATCCCTTATAATAATTTCAAGAGACGTGTTCCCCCTAACTGTGCACCGTTGCGAAGGTTCGTTGTTTCGAAGCACCACGTGATGATCGGGTGTGATAGATTCTAACGTTCGAATACAACGGGTGTTGACGAGCCTAGCATGTACAGACATGGCCTCGGAACACAAGCAAAACACTTAGGTTGACTTGACGAGCCTAGCATGTACAGACATGGCCTCGGAACACAAGAGACCGAAAGGTCGAACATGAGTCGTATAGCAGATACGTCAACATGGAGATGTTCACCGATGATGACTAATCCGTCTCACGTGATGATCGGACACGGCCTAGTTTGACTCGGATCATGTATCACTTAGATGACTAGAGGGAAGTCTATCTGAGTGGGAGTTCATTAATTAATCAGATGAACTTCACTATCATGAACATAGTCAAAAGGTCTTTGGAAATTATGTCATAGCTTGCGCTTTAGTTCTACTGGTTAAGATATGTTCCTAGAGAAAATTTAGTTGAAAGTTGGTAGTAGCAATTATGCGGACTGGGTCCGTAAACTGAGGATTGTCCTCATTGCTGCACAGAAGGCTTATGTCCTTAATGCACCGCTCGGTGTGCTGAACCTCAGCGTCGTCTGTAGATGTTGCGAAACATCTGACATACACGTTTTGATGACTACGTGATAGTTCAGTGCGTAATGCTAACGGTTTAGAATTGTGGCACCAGAGACGTTTTTGAAACGTCGCAGAACATATGAGATGTTCCGAAGACTGAAATTGGGATTTCGGACTAGTGCCCACGTCAAGAGGTATGAGACCTCTGACAAGTTTCTTAAGCCTGCAAACTAAGGGAGAAAAGCTCAATCGTTGAGCATGTGCTCAGATTGTGTGAGTACTACAATCACTTGAATCAAGTGGGAGTTAATCTTCCAGATGAGATAGTGATGGTTCTCCATAGTCACTGCCACCAAGCTATTAGAGCTTCGTGATGAACTATAACATATCAGGGATAGATATGATGATCCTTGAGCAACTCGCGATGTTTGACACCGTGAAAGTAGAAATCAAGAAAGAGCATCAATTGTTGATGGTTAGTAAAACCACTAGTTTCAAGAAGGGCAAGGGCAAAAGGGATACTTCATGAAACAGCAATTCATTTGCTGCTCTAGTGAAGAATCCCAAGGTTAAACCCAAACCCGAGACTAAGTGCTTCTGTAATGAGGGGAACGGTCACTGAGGCAGTACTACCCTAGATACTTGGTAGATGAGAAGGCAGGCAAGGTCAACAGAAGTATATTGGATATACATTGTATGAATGTGTACTTTACTAGTACTCCTAGCAGCACCAGGGTATTAGATACCGGTTCGGTTGCTAAGTGTTAGTAACTCGAAATAAAAGCTGCGGAATAAACGGAGACTAGCTAAAGGTGAGATGACGATATGTGTTGGAAGTGTTTCCAAGGTTGATGTGATCACGCATCGCATGCTCCCTCTACCATCGAGATTTGGCGTTTGCGTTGAGCATAAACATGATTCGATTATGTTATCGCAATACGGTTATTCATTTAAGGAGAATAATGGTTACTCTATTTATTTGAATAATACCTTCAATGGTCTTGCACCTAAAATGAATCTCGATCGTAGTGATACACATGTTCATGCCAAAAGATATAATATAGTAATGATAGTACCACATACTTGTGGCACTGCCACTTGAGTCATATTGGTATAAAACGCATGAAGAAGCTCCATGTAGATGGATCTTTGGACTCACTCGTTTTTGAAAAGATTGAGACATGCGAACCATGTCTATTGGTATATATGCATGAAGAAACTCCATGCAGATGGATCGTTTGGACTCACTTGATTTTGAATCACTTGAGACATGCAAATCATACCACATGGGCAAGATGACTGAAAGGCCTCATTTTCAGTAAGATGGAACAAGAGAGCAACTTGTTGGATGTAATACATTTTGATGTGTGCAGTCCAATGAGTGCTGAGGCATGCAGTGGATATCGTCATGTTCTTACTTCACAGATGATTTGAGTAGATGCTGAGTGTATTTACTTGATGAAACACAAGTCTGAATTATTGAAAGGTTCAAGTAATTTCAGAGTGAAGTTGAAGATCGTCGTGACAAAAGGATAAAATGTCTGTGATATGATCATAGAGATGAGTATCTGAGTTACGAGTTTGGCACACAATTAAGACATTGTGGAAAGTGTTTCACAATTAATACCGCCTGGAACACCATAGTGTGATGGTGTGTCCGAACATCATAACTGCACCCTATTGGATATGGTGCATACCATGATGTTTCTTATCGAATTACCACTATCGTTTATGGGTTAGGCATTAGAGATAACCGCATTCACTTTAAAAGGGGCACCACGCAATTCCGTTGAGACGACACCGTTTAGAGAAACCTAAGTTGTCGTTTCTTAAAAGTTTGGGGCTGCTTATGTGAAAAAGTTTCAGGCTGATAAGCTCGAACCCAAAGCGGATAAATGCATCTTCATAGAATACCCAAAACAGTTGGGTATACCTCCTATTTCAGATCTGGAAGCAAAAGTAATTGCTTCTAGAAACAAGTCCTTTCTCGAGGAAAAGTTTCTCTCGAAAGAATTGAGTGGGAGGATGGTGGAGACTTGATAAGGTTATTGAACCGTCACTTCAACTAGTGTGTAGCAGGGCACAGGAAGTTGTTCCTGTGGCACCTACACCAATTGAAGTGGAAGCTTATGATAGTGATCATGAAACTTCGGATCAAGTCACTACCAAACCTCGTAGGACGACGAGGATGCGTGCTACTTCACAGTGGTACGTGATCCTGTCTGAGATATCACATTGTTGGACAATACTGAACCTACGAGCTATGGAGAAGCGATGGTGGACCCATATTCCGACAAATGGTTAGAAGCCATGAAATCCGAGATAAATGGATCTTTGAGAAGAAGACGGACGTGGACGGTAATGTTACCGCCTATGAAGCTCGACTTGTGGCAAAGAGTATTTCCACAAGTTCAAGGAGTTGACTACGATGAGATTTTCTCATCCGTAGCGATGCTTAAGTCCGTCGGAATCATGTTAGCATTAGCTGCATTTATGAAATCTGGCAGATAGATGTCAAAGCAAGTTTCCTTACCAATTTTCGTAAGGAAAGGTTGTATGTGATACAATCAGAAAGGTTTTGTCGATCCTAAGGATGCTAAAAGGTATGCTAGCTCCAGCGATCCTTCCATGGACTAGAGCAAGCATCTCGGAGTCAGAATATACGCTTTGATGGAGTGATCAAAGTTTTTGGGTTTATAGAAAGTTTGTTAGAAACTTGTATTTACAATAAAGTGAGTGGGAGCGCTACAACATTTCTGATAAGTATATGTGAATGACATATTGTTGATCCGAAATGATGTAAAATTTCTGGAAAGCATAAAGGGTTGTTTGAAAGGAGTTTTTCAAAGGAAGACCTGGATAAAGCTGCTTACATATTGGGCATCAAGATCTATAGAGATAGATCAAGACGCCTGATGATACTTTCAAAGAACGCACACCTTGACATGTTTTTGAAAGAGTTCAAAATAGATCAGCAAAGAAGGAGTTCTTGGCTGTGTTACAAGGTGTGAGTATTGAGTAAGACTCAAGACCTGACCACAGCAGAAGAGAGAGAAAGGACGAAGGTCGTCCCCTATGCTTCAGACGTAGGCTCTACAGTATGCTATGCTGTGTACCGCACATGAAGTGTGCCTTGCCATGAGTTGGTCAAGGGGTACAATAGTGATCCGGGAATGGATCACATGACAGCGGTCGAACTTATCCTTAGTATCTAGTGGAATAAGGATTTTCTCGATTATGGAGGTGAAAAGGAGTTCGTCGTAAAGGGTTACGTCGATGTGAACTTTGACACTAATCCGGATGACTCTGAGTAGTAAACCGGATTCGTATAGTAGAGCAATTATTTGAAATGGCTCCAAATAGCGCGTGGTAGCATCCACAAGATGACATAGATATTCGTAAAGCACACACGGATCTGAAAGGTTCAGACCCGTTGACTAATAACCTCTCTCACAAGCATAACATGATCAAACCAGAACTCATTGAGTGTTAATCACATAGTGATGTGAACTAGATTGTTGACTCTAGTGAACTCTTTGGATGTTGTTCACATGGTGATGTGACCTATGAGTGTTAATCACATGGTGATGTGGACTAGATTATTGACTCTAGTGCAAGTGGGAGACTGTTGGAAATATGCCCTAGAGGCAACAATAAATAGGTTATTATTATATTTCCTTGTTCATGATAATCGTTTATTATCCATGCTAGAATTGTATTGATAGGAAACTCAGATACATGTGTGGATACATAGACAACACCATGTCCCTAGTAAGCCTCTAGTTGACTAGCTCGTTGATCAATAGATGGTTATGGTTTCCTGACCATGGACATTGGATGTCGTTGATAACGGGATCACATCATTAGGAGAATGATGTGATGGACAAGACCCAATCCTAAGCCTAGCACAAGATCGTGTAGTTCGTTTGCTCAGAGCTTTTCTAATGTCAAGTATCATTGCCTTAGACCATGAGATTGTGCAACTCCCGGATACCGTAGGAATGCTTTGGGTATACCAAACGTCACAACGTAACTGGGTGGCTATAAAGGTGCACTACAGGTATCTCCGAAAGTGTCTGTTGGGTTGGCACGAATCGAGACTGGGATTTGTCACTCCGTGTAAACGGAGAGGTATCTCTGGGCCCACTCGGTAGGACATCATCATAATGTGCACAATGTGACCAAGGAGTTGATCACGGGATGATGTGAGTTACGGAACGAGTAAAGAGACTTGCCGGTAACGAGATTGAACAAGGTATCGGGATACCGACGATCGAATCTCGGGACAGTAACATACCGATAGACAAAGGGAATTGAATACGGGATTGATTGAATCCCCGACATCGTGGTTCATCCGATGAGATCATCGTGGAACATGTGGGAGCCAACATGGGTATCCAGATCCCGCTGTTGGTTATTGGCCGGAGAACGTCTCGGTCATGTCTGCATGGTTCCCGAACCCGTAGGGTCTACACACTTAAGGTTCGATGACGCTAGGGTTATAGGGAAAGTATGTACGTGGTTACCGAATGTTGTTCGGAGTCCCGGATGAGATCCCGGACGTCACGAGGAGTTCCGGAATGGTCCGGAGGTAAAGATTTATATATGGGAAGTCCTATTTTGGTCACCGGAAAAGTTTCGGGTGCTATCGGTAATGTATCGGGACCACCGGGAGGGTCCCGGGGGTCCACCAGGTGGGGCCACCGGCCCCAGAGGGCTACGTGGGCCAAGTGTGGGAGGGGACCAGCCCCAGGTGGGCTGGTGCGCCCCCCACAAGAGGCCCAGGGCGCAGGAAGGGGGGGAAGGGGGAAACCCTAGGCTTAGATGGGCCTAAGGCCCATCTAGTGGGGCGCCCCCCTCTCCCCCCCCCTTGGCCGCCCCCCAAGCCCCATCTAGGGCTGGCCGCACCCCTTGTGGGGGAACCCTAGATGGGGGCGCAGCCCCTCCCCCTCCCCTATATATACTTGAGGTTTTGGGGCTGCCAAACACACGAGAAAGTCTCCTTCATAGCGCAGCCCCTCCCCCTCCCCTATATATACTTGAGGTTTTGGGGCTGCCAAACACACGAGAAAGTCTCCTTCATAGCGCAGCCCTACCCCTCTTCTTCCTCCTCTCCCGCGGTGCTTGGCGAAGCCCTGCAGGATTGCCACGCTCCTCCATCACCACCACGCCGTCGTGCTGCTGCTAGACGGAGTCTTCCCCAACCTCTCCCTCTCTCCTTGCTGGATCAAGGCGTGGGAGACATCACCGGCTGCACGTGTGTTGAACGCGGAGGCACCGTTCTTCGGTGCTCAGATCGGAATCAACCGCGATCTGAATCGCTACGAGTATGACTCCCTCATCCGCGTTCTTGCAACGCTTCTGCATCGCGATCTACAATGGTATGTAGATGCACTCCCCTTCCCCTCGTTGCTAGATTACTCCATAGATTGATCTTGGTGATGCGTAGAAAATTTTGAATTTCTGCTACGTTCCCCAACAGATATGGTATGACCTTTTAAAATTTGTGTGTAAACCCACTGTCGACGTTTCATACGCAGGATAAGAAACCTGTGATGGCAGAGTCCCCAGTCACACCACATGAAGGATACATTCCACATAACAAGGTGAGAAGGTTTGAGATGGCACAATCCCCAGTCACTCCACATGAAGGATACATTCCACAAAAGCAGGTAACAACACCGCAATGTTGCTATGCACATAAAAAATTATGTTTGCCCCTTTACTCATTGAATGTATTAACTCTGATGTGAGATACTAGGTGCTGGTCATGGAATTTTTTGTTAGTAGGGATGATGAGATGTCACATGTCCCGAGAGCATACTTTGATGAACACCCGGCAGAAGTCAGAATTTTTGAACCCGCCAAAGTGACCTACGATCTCATTATGAGTGAAATGAGAGATACTTTTGGTTGCAAACTGGGAGCAGAACTGTACTACTTCTTACCCGGGTCTGCGTGGAAGCTGCCAGAAGGAATGTTCTTGATTGCAGGACCAGATGATGTAGAAAAAATGCTTTCTGATCTGAATGGCAGCAAGACATGTCACCTGTACATTGTGTACAATAGAACTACGGGTTGTTTTCCCGAGGATGACATTGATCCAGAGGTTCAAATTTTACATGTTACATGCATCTAGTTTATGGCTACGTCATTTTTAAGTTCTTCCTAATACAATTCCTATGGTTTTCTACAGGAAGTGAGAATCCAAGAAATGGAGGGTCTTGCTAGAGAGTTGGCGGAGAAATAACAAGAACAACTTCAGTTGTATGGTTACATTGATTTTAAAGAGAAAAAGATTGAAGCACATGGGTCGTCGCCAAGCCCGACGCAATCTCCAACGTCGCAACGCAAGAGGTCACTGGATTTTGGCAGTGCAGAAGACCATATGGAGTAGGCTCAATTGTTTTTCAACCAGTTTAAGCTTCAAACCAGGATTATTTTGTTGCAAACAAACATTTTTTTCTGTTTCACACTATGTTCACAATTATGGTACAATTTATTCATGAGACAGTTCTTTGAACAACAATGCATGTGTTTTATGATCAATCATACAGTTGTTTCTGAGTTGTTTGTGAGATGGCATTGCATCTAAAGAAGTTTCCATCTATAAAACTTGTAAAAAATCATTTATGTTGTCTTTGTTGAAACTGTTTTTTCGTGCCTTTCATCTACACGTGTAATCATTATAGCCTACAAAACCATACAACGTCGCAAAACAATTTCCAGTTGGCATGGATGCTTGTCATGTTGGTACAAGGGTTTCAAAAAAAATTTGGGTCCATTTCAAGCATGCCGAAAAAATCCGTCTTCCCAGACGGAACATCCCCTGCTACCCGAACGGCTAAGTTGAATGACACCAATTTTTTCCATCAAGCGCGCAAGCACACCCCCGTGGGCCGCGTGAAATCTGAGCTAACCCCAAAACTTGCTGGTTTTGACGTCAAATAAGATAGAAATATCAAGGGAAGAAGATAGAAATAGCAAGCAAAACACAGATAACCAACAACATATCAAATAGACGGGTAGAAATCATAACATAGTTCGGATAGATAAAGTTCACGGTAGAACCAACAACATGATTTAATAGAAATGTTTAAAAGATAAAAAACTTGCCCTAACACGCTAGGGCAAGACAAGCTGACGATACCGGGCCTTCACCACCATCTTCACTGCGCCTCCTCTCCAGTGCTCCTCTCCATCCTGTCCTCGCCGATGTAGTAGGGGAGGGTGTGCATACCGTCGCGGGTGGGGAAGACGCAGTCGAAGTTTGTGAAGATGTTGTGGGTTGTGAATGCGATGAATTCGCATCCACACCAAAACACCTTGCCGAGGAGGTAGTACGCATCAAATCTGTTGGTGAAGGTGACGGTGAGCCCTATCGGCGGAGACCAGGAGTTTGGACGCACTTCATCCAGTCGGAACATCACCGGCGAGCCCGCCGGGAGGTGGGAAAAGCCCGCACGGAGGAACCACTGGGCAAAGCCCCTTGCACCCCTCCAGCGTGAGTACGTCCACACGCGAAGCGTGCTCTCCACGACGACGCCGGCCGGATACTGTCTCTCCGGCACGGTCGGTGGGAGCCGGTAGGTGGGGCCGTTGTACTGCATCCTCGCGGCTCGCTCAGAGAGTGCTCTGGGTTTGGGGAAGAAGAGAAGGGCGGCGCAAATGGATGTGTGCAGAAGGTGAGGGCTGGTGGTTTAAATAGGGAAAGGGGAAGGGAAGGGAACCGACTGCGCTTACGTTCAAACTAGCCGCGTCGAACGATCCATATGCCACTTTAATTGCCATGTTGAATAGATGCGGGTGGATCAAAAAAGTGTGAAACCAAGGCTTTAATTGCCACGTTGAATAGATGCGGGTGGATCAAAAAAATGTGAAACCAAGGTTTTAATTGCCACGTTGAATCGAAAAGTGTGAAAACAAGGTTTTAATCGCCTCGCTCGCATGCATGCACGTCCGCCACCCGCGCATGCAAACCCACGTCGCCGCCCTTCCCATGCATGCAGGCCTCAGGCGCAGACAACGAGATGGCCCAACGGTCCATCCAGCGACCCAGCGGGTGAGGCTGGCGTGGGACGGCCCACCCGAATTAGGCCCAAGCGAGCTTCGCGCCGGGCACATCCCAGGGGTGCAGGGAGTTTAGTCCCACCTCGCCGAGCGAGGGGAGCTAGCACCGGTTTATATAGCGGGCTGAGCTTTCCCTCTCAAGTTCCTTTCTAAAGCGGGCAGCACATTGCCTAACCGTCTCCGTCCCTGCCCTGTGGGGCCTACTTCCTACCTGTTTTCACAATCTGGCGGGCCTCTGCATCCTGGCCTAATAAATGATTGGGTTACTAGTCGTATGCAGGCCGTTGGATTATGAAAGCGGGCAAGTAGGCGGTTTTTTTTGTCTATTTCATTTTTTCATTTGTCACCATTATTTCCATTGCAGCCTGTCCATCATGCTGCATTTTGCCAAGAACAAGCTAGAGTTGTACACACCCTGATTTAATGCTCAAAACGTCGGTCTATACCTCAAGGGGACATTGTAAAATAATTGTTTTCAAAAATTTCTTTCATAGACATGTTGCACACATGATCTCTTCCACAAACAAAACTAGGTTTCCAAGTTTTTGTATTTTTTTGAATTTTTTTGAATTTATAATGCCCTCTAGACTGACTGCTCAAAACATCGGTCTATGCCTCAAGGGGGCATTGTAAAATAATTTTTTTTCAATTTTTTTTTTCATAGACATGTTTGGCACACGTGGGTCACCATGTACAAGAAAATTTGGGTGATTTGGAGGTGGTGGAAAAATTCATACATCACACAACCTAGAGTCAAATGATTTTAGAACGAGGGGACAAAAACGAATATAGGGATAGTGTTTCTCACGCTTATATTATATGAAAAAAAGAGAGCGTCACACTGCTACCGAATATCAGTTTGTACCAGGAGAACACACACAAATGATAATGAGAGAGGGCGAGTGAGACAGAGAGGTGGTGTATCACCCACAGCTATGTCGCCGCTCTCGGATCATAACTTTTCCAAGCAACAGGCCGGTTAATGCCAAAAGGAAGAGTGGTAACAACTGCAGCTTCTCCGCCCAGCTATGAGTGTATGTCACCGCGACGTACGAAACGAAAACAAAATAGCAGCATGCCAATACCATTGCTGTTTTCTGCAACCGAAAAAACAAGAGAAATATTGAACCGTCAATTCTTTAGCAAAATGGTATGTGAAATGAATTAGGCATTCTGAGATCAGGATGCCTTGTGTACATTTCTCATTCAAAATAATTTGATATAGTAGCAGTCAAGCAGGAGTAAGCCAATACGAATATGTGAAATGAAACTGCCACATGAGTAATTCGTAATGATTCTACGTAGCAAGGCTATGTACCAATTTACCATATATGAACGTCTAACAAATATAACTTCAGATGACTAAGCTTTAAAGACCTGTCGTCTAAGACTTGTTTCATATGTGGAAAGAATTGAGAGGAAGCATACAAGAACTCGTTTGAAGAACAACCAGAGTATGAAGATTGATGTACAGATAGACCAAGAGCAGGATCCGAGCCGTTACCATGCACAAAACGGCTATGTTCTCTGCCATAGCGCTTAGCGTCGAGCCGGCTGTCGCCACCGCCGGCGGCTCGATCTTCATCGCTAGAAGTCCGGTCTTCATTTTGCTGTTGCCCGGAGAGGTGCAGAGGAAAGCTCTCTCAGAATGACCCGTGCAAAGGAGACACCGTGCATACAAGGCACCTCTGTAACTTCAGAAAATTATAAATGTGAAAGCGACAACGAGCAGGAGAATCAATTTGACGTAGCAAGACGTCCACATGTTGGATTTTCTACTCTAAACACACTGAAAATTCTCATCTAAAAAATCTCCATAGGGCTTAGGTGCACCATCTTAACTTTGATCTAGGTTTTGCTGTGAGGTCTTTTGTACTTAGCAGCATGCCGTCTGCACTGACGCATGGCAGAGTAAAATATTTCCCTTGTCAGCTTCAATCAAAGTACAAACATAAAATGTAAACATATGCAGCCATTAGGGCATAGATCTAATCGGGTGGCCCCTAAAAATCTGAAAATCTCATGTTCGAACAATGTACTAAAGGACGACTGAATTTACTAGGGGATGTCACTATCCTTTTTTTC
Organism: Aegilops tauschii subsp. strangulata; assembly: GCF_002575655.3. NCBI lineage: Eukaryota > Viridiplantae > Streptophyta > Magnoliopsida > Poales > Poaceae > Aegilops > Aegilops tauschii. Next base: position 10,071,376 of record NC_053041.3, read on the forward strand.
CTAGGAAATTAAGGACGGCACACATCTATATCACACACGTAGACATATTTCTATTTTTAATCTGCTCGATTGCATCGAGTTACTGGTATCTCCGTTGTTACCGGCATACTAGCTTCCAAGGAACAAGAAACCCGTCCAAGACAAAATCACACACGTTAACAAAAGAAGCTAATTTCTTCACCAACGACTTGAGAAACCAAGCGGACCAAGAAATAGCAAAATCTTATTTTTGCAATGATGTGCTCGGGGCAACTGCTGTAGAGAGAAATAGTACAGTACTCAATACAATGCCACAATAATTCAACCATTACAAGTATAATGAGAACCGGAGTGTGGACGAAAGTGGCTTGCTAATTTACAAATAGAACGGGATTCCTTTAGGTGAAACCCTAGATACAGACGCATATATTATTTTCAGAGTTCAAGCAATAAAGCCATTCAAATTGAAGCCATTTATTATTTCAAGATCGATTAAGGTAAAACATTAACATATGTAAATTGATTAAGATTGAACACTCACATTTTCTATCGTAACTTAAATAATTGTATTTTTTGAAATCATGAAAAATAATATAAGAATGAGAAGAATAATACAAATGTAATTGACATATTAAGGAAGTTTGTAGTACTAATTAATTAGAAATATACAATTATATACCCAAAGCAAGAAATATTTGTGGCTTTTAGAGAGTATGTGCACTTACTTGGCATAATCTATGAGGAAAAGATAGACGATTAAAATGTTGCCTGCGCATAACGGTGCTAGTTTATCTAAAAACAGTATGCATGGAAATGAACAAACTTGTAGTTGGATGGTTAGAAGGACAGTAGTATCCCCAGCCCATCAGGATTCGAGTTCTGGTGCTCGCATTTATACTGAATTTATTTCAGGATAGATATGTCGGCACAATCTCTCAGAGGTGCTCATAGGGGTAGGGATGTGCGTCCGTGCGTTCATGAGGTGAGTGTATGCGCGTATATATGAGCGCTTGTGTATGTACAATGCTAAAAAACAGTTTGCATGGATAAACATATACTAGGTGAATTTGAGGGCAGTTTCTATTCATTTTTTATTCATGTTGGCGTGTCCGGACTCTAAGCCATAACCACGTATACACATGGAAGGACAAATCCGGCATTAGCCAAACGGGTCCAGACTCGAGAGAAATTTCCAGTGGTCTTGTTAAACCATTCTTCTCCGGAACAAAGAACCCATCATCTCCCTTGTTTCCTCTCCAACAGCACTACTCAAGACTTGAGAGTGAGTGAGGAGATTCCTGGCGACCGAGATGAACTCGGAAGAGTACAGCCAGGTCCTCGAAGCATTGCGTCGCCGGCTGCAAGCTTGGAAAGTTTGGCGACGGGGAGTTCGGGCGCTTCCACGGAGAAGTGAAGAGCACGGGAGCACGGTGTTGGCACTGCAAGATGTGGCACAGAGAATTGCAGTGCTGGAACCGCGAATTGCGGCGCTGACACTGCAAGGTGTGGCACAGAGAATTGCGGCGCTTTCACTGCAAGATTGGAGTGGTCAGCTAAGGAGACCAATCGAGAGCGACAACTACTATCCACAACTTCTCAATCAAGTAAGCTGGTCGCAGTATGAAGCTAACTGGGGTTTGAGAGGTCGTGGATTATATATGATTATTGTTGTTAATCTGATTGTGAGTCACTGATGCCTTATAGCATCTCTAGCAGATCGAGTAAACCGAGTCATCCGACAAAATAACCGCCGGTTTTCGTGATGGAGGCCATTTTGCCGGCTGGAATAGATCCCCGTATATTCGATCGTTCTGGATTATTTTTTTCGGAATCCTGGATTCGCTGGCCCCTTCCATCCATATCCACGGGAATTACCCTTGTTTTTGCCGGATCCTCTTCCCTTGGTGCGAACCAACTTCCGGCTGCTTCACTTTCCACCTCCGATGCCGCCTCCGACCTCGCCGTCCGGCCTCACGGCGCCGGAACTCGACTGGATGGAGCGCCCGCAGCTGCCAGGTGCCCCATATCATGCGCCGCCGCCGCCGCCAATACTGCCGCTCCGTTCGCTCGTGCCTCCCTCGGCCGATCATGCCGGCACCGCCACAACTCGTTCCGCAGCCTCCATATCTTCTCGTTCTCCGGTCCAGATTCATGAAGATGGTGGTGCTACGAGCGGTGGTGAGGATCTTCGCAACAATGAGGATGTTGCTTGATTTCTCTATGACCGGTGTCTTGACGTATAAATGTATGGCCTAATCTCTTTCATCAGATCAGTCTTTTTGTTTGCATTGGCTAGAGCATGCACTTCTACATGGTATCGGAGCCAAGAGGTCTTGAGTTCAAGACCCGGTTGGCGCAATTAAATTGCACCCCACTTTTGGTCCACGTTTAGGCCTGAGGGAGCCACATGTGAGACGGAGTGTTGACGTATAAATGTATTGCCTAGTCTCTTACACCAGATCGGTCTTTTGGGTTGCATTGGCTAGAGTATGCACTTCTACGCTGTGGTCATTTGAGCATCTTTTGTTTTGTTTGATCGCGCATTTGTAAGGCTAAACTTGCTACCTTGTATGTTGCGCATGAGTTTGAATGTGGTGAACTAGTGTGATGATCAACTAGTGATGTATATATAATAAATTTCATCTATTCATATGCAAACACTTGTCAAATTGTTGGACGCGTTTACGAGATCTATTCCGTGCCGGAGGGCTTGCGGTACTGCAAAAACTTTTAAAGGAGCCAGTAAACGATTTTTTCGGGATGAGTGTTTACCGGATCTGCTAGAGTTGATGTGAGCGGGTCGTGCAGTACACTTTTAACTACGTTTTTTCTTTGACAAAAAAGGAAGTATGTTTGTTGGAAGTAATTCACCCATATGTCGATCTGGATACTCCTTTCTTGTTTGAATAGTTGAATTCCTATATGAGGTGATTGTAGAATCCAGAGCAAACAGCTTCCTATTGGTTATTACCTTATATTTTCAGCCAATGGCCTTGGGAGACCTGGTACTTCCCCATCTTCCCTTAGCTACTCAATACGTGTGTGTGTGGCGGTTCGAGCGGTGGAGAAATTAAAGCATGGTAGGCCGTTGTAATGGTAGCCAGGGCGTGGAAGCGTGCCTCGAGCTCCCAGAGCCATGGATATTAATTCAAGCGTACTGGAAAAGAGCTCAAAAATTAATCTTCGAGAATCCTGTATGGAAGAAATAATCATGATTTTGTTTCATGAGACTTAATTTCATGTTTCACGATTTGATTTGTGCATGAAGATGAACTTTTGGACTTGCTCTCTTATTCACAGAGAAATGGATTTTACAGGTGGGAGGGACCACTTATACTACATAGGCCTGAAAGACCCCAATATTTCTACTCCTTCTTGCGTGACCTGGCTTCACCAACTGGGAACGATGAAGGAGGTGGCCACGGTTGGTCACCGATCTCATTGCTTGATCCCGAACCCTTGGAATGCATCAGCATAGGAAGCTTATTCTCGTTCCAATTCTTCTTATCCTTGTCTGGAACGATACCAAGGAAAAAAAGAGTACCTTGTGAGCCCGTGCGTGATCAGTATGGACAATATTGGAACGCTGTAACAGGAGAGCTGCTAATAGCTAGTCCCGGCTCCAGCAGTCTCAACGGCGGAGGAGGCGATGCTCATACGATTGAGATGGGTAATGACGTGCTACCGCATCCATTGCACTGTTCCTCAGATCGAGACAGTAGAGAAGGTGGTGGCTCTCAACCAAATGTCTTCGATGAAGGAGGTGGCCGCTTCCTCATTATTGACATGGAAGGTATGGATGTCCATGCCCCGAAACAGAAGAGTGACCAAGCCTCTATGGCAGCAGCTCGTACAACAAACCTCGCAGTATGTGCTTCAAGTACAATACTCTGTTCCTTGAGACTACGTTTTATTTATTTTTATTTTTAAAATGATGGTGAACCCCGGCCTCTGCATATATAGGTTATTTACATAATGCATCATGAAGGAATAATCTTGAATATTTTCGCCTGACTTACTTTCATGTTTTGCCCACGATTTTGTCTTTTTACCAAGTTTAACTTTGGACTTATATCTTACTCATTATTCACAGGAAACTAAACTGGAACTTTCAGTAGGCACGGCGAAGCGCCAAGCAGATGTACGTCATTCCAGGGAGCAAAGTAAATCTATGTCAGATGTCCCATTCTCCAAGGAAGAATTATTATGCGGAGGAGGCGATGCATCTGCAGCTGGGATGCTGGTGATTGATGACGTAAGGGATCCTTTCCAACCTTGCTGTACAAATTCCTAGATTTGCTGGGCGGAAAGAATTTGCCGAGCATCAGTTTTATCAAATACAAACGTTTTGATGTGTGTCCGTTCACTCTCCAGTTTTTGGTCTGGATTTGCTGGAGCAAGCATTTTCATCTCTCTGACTTGGAACTAAGCTGAATTAATTAATCTCAGTTGGTTTCCACTTCATACAGGATGGTGTGCTTGTTCGAAACATTGTGTCGACCATATTTGGAGGACTCGTTATCCTTCCCTTGACAAACCTAACTGGTACCTCTAAGGGCGATTATCCTGAGTTCATCAGGTTGGCGCTTTACGTTGGGTATGTGCTTCTTGTTGTGCTGACATTCCTTGGACTCACAGCCAAGAAGATGGCCAAGCCTGCCATGAGGGTGGCCGCAGGCATGTCGATTGTTGTGGTTACAATCTCTGCAGTGTACGAGGTTTCAGAGAAAGTGTACATCAAAGGTATTATTGGGATCTTATGGGCGATGGGAACCTTGGCGACTGCCGTGATTAAGTGGAGGTAAAGAACTAACAATTCAGTTAGTCAGCCTTACAAAGTTGCCATTATAGTTTGTATACTACCTAACATATTCTGCTAAAATATGTGCTAGATATGCGTGTAAGTGTTATAGCGATATGTTTGGCATCTACTATTTCTAACTCAACTTTGTTATGCTGTGTTTTAATAAAAAATGAATATTTTTTTTGCGGGGAACAATTGGATATATACAAAGAGAGGGTAGCTAATATACTATAAGCTGCGTAGAATAATAATTCATAGTTATTCTACACACCTAATAAAACAATATACAAAATATAGTAATTTTCAGTTTTACTATCCAGGTCATGAATTTACTACATTATTCTAAATTTTTCTTCATTTTGTACACAATTCTATTGTTTTTACTAGTGGGGACCAATTACTTATTCTATGCTCCAGCTTAGAATAGCACTACAAGCAACACTACGACGTGTTCAATCGAAAGCTGCTCTTATGATCCCAAGCTCACGTGCACCCTGGTGAAAAATAAAATCCAAAAAAAAAATCAAAGCATTCTGATTTTTGGCAAAAAAAATATTGATGAGATTTTTTACTTGCGTGTACATTTTTGTTATGGAATGACATTTCTGGAGGTCTGTGAAAAAAATTGAATGTCATTCAAAAAGTAGTCTTTTGGAGCATCAATTTTGGCTTTTTCTCACACCTCCCGAATGTTTTCACGCAGGTGAAACATTCATCAATGTTTTCACAAAACAAAATCAGATTATTTTGTTTTTTTAACTGTTTGTTAAGATTTTACTCTTTACTAGCTGCATGTGAGCTCCGGATCAGAAACTCCTTGTCCGTGTGCAATAATTATTCAGCAACTCCCGTGCTCCACCATGACCTATTCAGCAACTCCCGTGCTCCACCATGTTGGTACGCACGATTGTTTGATTGTCACACTGTGCCCCCCCGGCTGGCCGGCTCCCACCTCCAATACACCACACATCTCTCTGTTGTTGTGCACCTCGCCTTCAGCCGCTGCAGGGCGCTGAGTCCACTCGCTGCCGCGCTTCTCTGTTTCCGGCACCTGCCTTTTGTCTCTGGCCTCCACCTGCCGCTCTTGTGCACCACATTTCCATTCTCTGACACACTGCTCCCTCGCCAAAACCGACTCCTGCCTCTACCGTACTTGTACAAAACATTCAACCAAATTCAGAGCACCAAAATATGTATTTTGAATTTTCTTGTTTTGCCTCTCAGCGTGTAAGGTAGAATTTGCATTTTATATTTTGTGATATGGTAGATACACAAATATATCAATCGAGTCAATTCATTTAAGATTTTTTATGACATATCGAAAAGCTATGCCAAGGTGCCAAGCAATATATATTCTGATTGTATGTCTTACTACCCAAACTGTTTGGTTACACTAGTTCATTTGCATGTTTGGAACACAATCTTTTCTCAGTTTATTTTTGCATCACAATATGCACTATACTTATAGAGAGCAAATCATATCCACTGTGTGCCACGTCTTTAAGTTCAATCCAACTACATTTTACTTAATTGCAGATTCGTGCATACAAATTTCAGTTTGTGCACAACTTACTTAATGTTTCCAATGAACCTTTATGTTTTTTATCCTGACGCTGATAGCTTGTTTTGGTCTGTATAGGTGACGTCGTAACCCGTTTACCTAAGAAGATATACCGGTGCCCTGGAGTAATGAGAACTTGAGTTGTATTATACTGTTTGCTGGTTCGTATAGGCCATGAAGTTCCTGAGAAGATGTGCTAAACTATTTCCGATAGGCACAGTCGTTTTTTTTTGTCTTAGTTCATTGTTGGCAACAATTTTTGTGGTAGCTCTAATATTTTCGTATTGTCCTTATTTCTATCGATTTTATTCTGTAGATTTGTTCTTCTAGAGAGTGAGCACGAAGATATACCTTCACACACGAGTGAGACGATTTGGCTCCTGAGCTCATGTGAGCCCAGTATTTTAGAAAGTGAATTTTTAACACACACCTATGAAAGACGAATTTGACTATGTAAATATGGTAAATATAACAAGATTAAAGAGAATATTTTGACATGTTTTATTAAGAGCTAAAAAGAAATACTCCCCGTGTAGGGTTTTCCCTAATGGTGTAACAGTACATTTAGATGCAAACTCAATAAAAGGACAATCACACATAGGAGGACGTTTCCTTATTAAAAATTATATGTATGATTACAAAGTACCATTTTCCAGATGATTTCAATATACTGTGCCTACAGACATGGGACTTCAAGCTGGTTAATCCGGTTGCAGGTTCTTGGAGCCTCGTAAGGCAATCTGGTTAATTATATCAGCTGGTTAATCCCACGACCGACCTCCAATTAAGCTGCGTTGATGGTTGTCGTCTTGTGGCCTAGAATGTTATTCAGCATTGTGGATGAGTGGTAGAAGTGCCATACAATGATATGACGAAGCCTTATCTGTCTTTGGGGCAGGACAGCCGTGAAAATAATGGGGTGTCGACACCTGGGTTTTAAAAAGCCAGTCTCTTTCTTTATTCCTTTTTAAGGATTTCTGCCCAGCTAACAAGCTCAGCTATGAGCCTACAAGCGGCTAGCTACCGCTGATGCATTGGAATGAGCAAAGGAATTCACCAATATATTTTCTTCGTGCTACAATTCTCATCCACATGATATCTGCATGTTCTTATGATGTGTTCAAGCTTGGGATATACTCCCATGCAAATATGGGATTGTTCTCCTCTTACTTTATCGGCATAATTCGCTGCAGTCCTGATGCACACGAGATGCTGACTGCTTGACTTGGTCATTCAACTGCTGAGCAATGATGAGCCCATCTAACAAGCCATTGCATCATGCTGTATTCTACAGCATTCTCAGCACAACTTGAGCTACGCACATTTGACTAAGCATGAAGTTGCTAATCAAATTTTGTAATGTGAATACATCACTGAAATACTGATTAGCTAAAAGATAAACTAGATTGGTCCCTTGAGGAAATGCTGGATTTCAAATTGATTACCTGCAAGTATTACATGACAATCACGACATATATGAGGAAGACCCCTATTTTACCGAGAGGTGCAAGTGCACGCCATTCTAGATTTCCAAGAATGATCTTGAGGTTATACTCACGAACTTCAAATTCCTATCATTTGTTCACATGGTACTTGTTCCTTCTTTTTTTTCTCGATAAAGACTCGATAATTATTCTTGACATAAGTCTCCAGTGAATTCATTCTGGGACAAATCAAGGAGAGACAGCGACGGAAGCAGCACGATGCTGTCAAATGGAATTGCACCGGACAAGCGGTTGTCGCTTAGGTGGAGATAATTGAGCTTCTGCAACAAACTGACTGATGTTGGTATGGAACCGGTTAGTTGGTTGCCAGACAACACACAGTCTAAAAGGTTGGCGAACTTACTCATGTCGGCCGGTAGCTCGCCGGAGATCAGGTTGTTCTCCGCCTTGAACACATGCAGCCCAGTTGCCGATGTTGGCAAGGAACCAGAGAACTTGTTGTTCCCCATCTCAATCCGTAAGATGTTCTCAGATAACTTAGCTGGTAAAACCCCAGTGAAACCATTATTCTGTATCATCACAGTGGTCAACTTCCGTAATGACCAAATCTTGGCTGGGAAGTTGCCAGAGAAACGGTTGTTGTGTAGCATGAGGTTGTTCAAAAGGAAGCAGTCGCTGAGGTTCTTCGGGAGCTCGCCAGAGAAGTTGTTGTCGAAGACGACGATGTTGTACAGCTTCCCATTGGCGCAAAGAGACTCAGGGAGCGGTCCGGACAAGTTGTTATTGCTGACCTCGAGGTTTTCGAGCTCCGAGTGCTTCCCGAGCTCTGATGGGAGCTGGCCGGAGAAGTTGTTTTCAAATAGCCGGATGTCTCTTAGATTTGGGAGCATCGCTATGCTTGCTGGAATGGTGCCGGTGAGCTGGTTGGTGTAGAGGAACAGTAAGCTCAGGTTCTTGAGGCTACCAATGTCTTCCGGCATTTCTCCGGTAAGCTGGTTTGACGAAACATCAAGATCTATCAAATTCACTGCCGTGATTTTGCGTGGTAGCTCCCCGGTGAGCCTATTGATGTACAAGTACATGTACAGATGTACTCGAGCTTTTTGTGCTGCAAGACCCACGCCGGGATCTCGCCAGTGAGCACGTTATTTGTCATGGCGATCAGCGTGAGTTTTGCTAGGCTGGAGTAGGCCTTGGGGATCACGCCGGTCATGTTCATGCCAGACATCCAGAGGTAGGTCAGGTTGGTCAGCTTGGCAAACTCGAGTGGCGCCGGCCCTGCCGCGAACGGGTTCCAACTTCCAAGCAAGGCTCAGCTGCTCGAGCCCGGCAAGCTTGCTTATCTCGGCCGCTAGGTACACTCCGGTGAAGTGGTTATTGTCAAGAATTAGCGACCTCAGCGCGAGCAACCCGGCCACCTCCGCTGGCACGGCACCATGGAAGTGATTGGTCGACAGGTTGAGGTGCTCCATCGCGGGCGACAGATGACTGATGTCATCCGGAAGGACCCCATGGAAGGCGTTGTTGGAGAGGTCGAGGAAGCGGAGATGGGAGCACGCATAGAGCTGGGCGCCGGGAAACCCGCCGTTAAGGTTGTTGTAGGAGAGGTCGAGGTGGGTCAGGCTCGGTAAGTCGCAGACACACTGTGGTATCTTTCCAGTAAGGTTCAGCCTCGCCAAGGATATCCCGATCACGGTTCGTTCCCCACCGCAGACCACACCAGCCCAGCTGCAGTGGTTGGCGTCGGCAACGGGGTCCCATGACACAAGCTGCGTGGGGTTTCCCCACTCTTGCTTGATAGCTAGGAGTGTGGCTTGGTCGCCGGAGTTGGGCTGGGAGCTCGATTTACGGGCAAGTAGAAAGACGCCGACGAGTAGAAGGCGAATGCTCGACATTATTTTTGGCGTCGGAAGTTTCATGGTGGTACTGAGCTGAGCTCTAAGGTGGGGTGGGGAGCTTGGCACTTATACTCGTGAGAAGGTAGGAGCTTGCCAAGTCAAGTGTCGCCGGTCATTGGTCGTCGGTCGTCGGCATCTGGATCATCAGTCATGGACTCATGGTAATATAAACTAAACGAGGTAGATATACAATAGTAATTTCTTAGGTGGAAGGTAGAAGATGTACAAGTCTACTACCACGCAATAAAAATAGGCAATTGCTGCGCGACGCGCGCGCGATCTGGGCGTCACGAGCGGCCGACGCTGGACCGTCCATCGTCCCACGATCACGCCACATGACAAATAAGCCCGACCATGCCAAGTGAGAGAGCGGTCGGTTTCATCGTCTTTTGCTTCGATCTTTTGGGACGACGCGGCCCCCTCAGCTCCTCCCGCCTATTCCCTTCTGCTCATAGTTGACAGAACAAAGAGACGCGAGCAATCCCTAGGGTTCGTCGGCGGCCGAGGCCAGCGGGAGCCTGATGACGCCCAGGATAAAGGGGCCCGGGAGCGCAAACCCAGCTCAGCTACCACTACGTGGGGAGCAAGCCCCACCATACGACCGAGCACATCGCGCGCTGACAAGAGAAACGGAAGGTAGAAGAAGGAGGGGGAGGCCCGCCGGTGACACGAGGGGAGGTGAACGACGACGGCGCAGTGAACCACTACATCGATTGGGAGAATGTCGATTGTCACTTGTGTTTTTCCCAAATTAAATTGCCATTTTTGTCTTTTCCATTTTTGCTTCACCTTTCTCTTCTTTTTCACTTATCATTTAGCTTTTTATGCCTCTCATTTTCCTTTTTTTAGTTATTTTGTGTGCGTCCAATTTCTTGTTCGTTCTTACTTTTTATTTCCATTTTAATTTTCCCTTGCTTATTTATTCTGTGTTTCCTTTTATTTGATTTTAGCATATTGTTCTAAATTTGTAGCAATCCCTTTCTGCAAAAGAATTACCTACCAAAATTGTTTTCTTAATATCATTTCCAGTTGAACATCCATCATTTTTTTTAAATTGTGGTTTAGCCCCAATTCTTCTGCGCTTTTCCGTCGTGCCACTCATAATTTGCATATCTAAGGCTAGGGGTAGAGACCTTCTTATACTATCTTTTCAAAGAGTCTACCTCTTATACCTTCAAGATTTCTAGTCTTTTCAACTAGTTTCGCGAGATAGACTCCCGATCAAATTAGGAACCACGGTCAAATTTGTCTATTAATAGATTCTATCCGTTGTGTCCCTAGAGCACGCACTTGTGAGCAACCCACCATAATAGAGTGTAAAGCAATTCCAGCAAGTAATAATTTCATGCTAAACATGTAAATCAATTCCATGCATAACTACATTTGTAATTCATACCGAGATATTTCGTATATCGATAATTTCAAGTAATTTTAATATAGTGTGAGGACACATAATTCCAACACGTCAGGCACTTTGTAAGTAATATGATGTTTTTTTTGCGGATAGGAGAGTTATTTTTTCTTTGTACACACCGTATCCATAGTGTAGACACTACTTTCGGGGAGCAGCGTGCCCTGTTGTTCTTCAGCTGCATTTGTTCTCTTCTGCTTTATCCCTCCTTCTTTTGCCAGATCTATGTGTGCGTGGGTCTGTTGATGCACGCATGCGTTTTTGCATTTTCTTTTTTGTTTATATAATGCACAAAATGCTTTTTGAACCATGTATATACCTGGACTCAATCCATATTTGTACTCATACGTACTTATGAGCATATGCAAATACTAATAATTTATTAAGGTAAAACCCAATGGTTTTTTTCTGGAACATAGACGCTAGGAGCGGCCGGCTTTAAATTAATAAAACCACCAGGCAGCATCCACACATACTTAAGTCTTACAAACCGAATAAAACAGTCATCGAGCCCTAGGCTCAGGATAAAGCTAAGCAGGCAACAGCCATAAGTTCAAGAGCACAAAAGTGGAGCATCAAGTAGATAGATAGCTAAAAGTAGAGAACTCATGATCAAGCATTCGTCCCTTGTCGTGCCTTCACCATGGTCGTCTTGATCAGCTCCATAGTCTCGTTCATGCGTTCCACGTCACGCTTCTTCCCCAGCGGCGCCCATACCTGAAGGAAAATGTGACATTTGAAGATGATATTAGCGGGGTGGGTCGGGAACTTGTGCTCTATCTTAATTTTGTTCCGAACCGTCCAAAGGGACCAAAGCAGTGCCCCAACGCATCTCCAAATGATCCTTGCATTGGCCCCTCTTTGCGTCATTAAGATAGAAAGAACATTGTGGCTAGACTGTGGATTCCAATTTTGTTTGAAAGCGTCTCTAACCGCACTCCACGCAAATCTAGCGAGCACACAGCCAAAGAACATGTGGTAAAACCCAATGATAACGTTAAGATTTATTGGCTCCCTTTCATCACATATGTATCAACTAGGAAACATGCCCGTGCGTTGCACCGGAAGAAAAAAAAAAGCCATAGTTCCCTAGGCCAATGGTTCAAGAGATCATATTTTGCCGCATCACTGTGATATTTTCTCTCCCTTCCTTTGTCACTGAGATATTTTCTCTCTCTCTCTCTCTTCCCCTATCACTAACACATTCATTGGAGCATCAGTCATGTAATGCATTTTATCGACAACCTTAAAAAAAGGTGCATGATCGACAACCTTAAAAAAAGGTGCATGTACGAAATGCTAGACTTCAATCAGGAAAGCATGGAACAACTGACCACAAATGCATTGGATTTGTGTTGATATCAATTACATTATATTTTCCGCCACACAGACATGTGCATCCTTGATCAGAAAGAAAAGAAAACAAAGCTATATTCACATAGCACAGCTCATAAACGACATGTTCATTGTCATTGTAAAGCATTGGTTAATTTAAATATCTAAATTACATTCAAAGTTAATTTGCCAAGTGTACGTAGCCATGATGTTCATCAGTTGGTATATTATTGAGAGCCTAAATCATGAGGATCGTACATGTATGTACACAAATAAGAAATTAAAGTTAAATTAGTAAGTCGCCAAATGCCCGTTAGTGATTACGAAATTTCTTCTAACCTTGCTTGCACGTCAGACCTACAAAGCTTAAGCTGCAACTCAATTTTCTTTTCTTTGATACAGAAGGAAACATAATAAACCAATTTGCACGCACCACACCAAAACGGTTTTTTTGTGAAGAATTCACAATGAAGATTACCTAGTTATATCAGGTCAATTAAATAACATTTGCTAAGCTTAGGGGGTGTTTGTTTCCAGGGACTTTTTTGTGTAGGGACTAGAAAAAGTCCCTCCTAGAGACTTTTTTACCAAACGGGAGGGACTTTTTAGGGACTAAACTAGGCATTTGGGACTAAATGAAGAAGACTCTCAAGGAGAGTCTTTTTGGGACTTTTCCAACAATGCCTCTCCATGCACTCATTGGCCCGCCACCTCATGGTGTTGTTTGATTTTTATTTTTCTATATATACTAGGGGCAACATGGTCATTTAATAACCTCTAGGAAGGGACTAAGGACTTTTTAGTCTCTGGAAACAAATAGGGAGGGACTTTTTAGGGACTAGGGACTTTTTAGTTGGGACTAGAAAAAGTCCTAGGACTAGAGAACCAAACACCACCTTAATCAGATAGCAACGTCTCATGCTACGGTAATTTACTTTGAAACTTTGTCCTTCCAAAGATGGCTATAAAACACATGCATTGCAGATTTTTTTTTTGGGTGCACCGTGGCCTCCATGACGTCCAGTGTGTTGATGCTAAATTTTATACATGCACTAAAAATGTAGGCGGCGAGCAATAATTTCCTTGAAGTGAACTGCATGATTCGGATTTTCATTTTTAACCATGCATGCTTCCGAATCCAAGGAAAGACATTATTCACAGTTATTTTTGACAAAGAGAACACTGCTTCTCGGCAAACCTGATAGCTGTATGAAATCAAGTGCATGCTTAGGATTCTGAAAGACATGATCCAGTTATTTAGACAAAGAGATCATTGATGTTTCGGCGAACCTGATTGCTCTCCTATTTTTGACAATGATTCTAGAGAGATTAGGAGCGCCGGACACAATACCAAGCTTAGTTTTCACAAGTGTTAGTACTTGATTGGAAAATTGATGCCAAAGATAACATACCGATGAATTGGCAAGATGCTCATTGTTTTCGACAGGGCACAAATGCCACATGAATTCATGGAGGACTTGACGATTTGATGGATGGGAGGGTCTTCGAGAGGTGTTAGCACGGTATTCAGGTTCGGAGTAAATTGCAAAAAACCACCACATTTGGGACGCGAAATAAAAAAACCACCACCTTTCGTTTTTTTTGCAAAAAACCGCCACTTTTGTGCTAACAGTTTGCGGAAAACGCTGATTGGGCGATCAGCGTGGTTTGAGGGCAAACCTGACGCATAGGGCCTGCTGTCAGGTGCCACGTGGCGTGTGCGCACACGGCGCCCGTCAAGCGCCGTTAGACGGCGAGAGACAAACTGGTCGAACCCAACCGGGTCGGCCATTCCCCACTCCTCGCCTGTCGGACCCCGCCGCTCCCGCCCCGCCGTCGCCCCTCCCCCCCCCCCCCCCCCCCGCGGCCGCCGCCGACGGCGACCGCAGCAGCCATGGTTTCCTGGAACGACGGCGAGACTAGTGACTCGTCTATTTCTCTCCCCTCATACGAATCGGAGCCCTACGTGAGTTTTCCTCTCTGTCAGTTAGGGTTAGGGTTCTTCCCGAATTCAAGTTTGATTTCACCGATTTGATTTTGTATTTGACTGTCACGTTCTTCTCTGGTTCTAATAATGTAGATACCATGGACCACTGTGGATCCGGAATGGTGTGGCATTGTTTCTGGAGGCCCGATCTGCAGTCATAAGACGCCGGTGGAGAGGGGAGTTGCATTTCAAAGCATCCACACCGGCCGTAGGTTTTTGGGGTGTTCGGAGCAGGTTAGTAATTGTGATCCTTGTGAATGGTTAGTAGTGTTAGGTGGTTAGTGTTCATGGAGTACAGTAGTGATTATGTATACAACTCTGTTTTGCCTTCTACTCCTTACTGTTAGCAGTAGATGTTAACTAAAGAATTAGGATTGTTAACTGAAGCAATAGATGTTACAAGTGGTTTATTTAAAAAAATTATGAATGGTCAAATCCTGAGTAATTATGTTTAATTGGCATGGTTTCTAGCTGCTTGTAGCAAGTAGTACACGCATAATTATGTTTGTTAACTATATGAACTGCTTAAATCCTGAATAATTGATTATAATTTTTGTTGTAATATTTATTTGGTTAATCAGGGAGGTTACAGTTGTGGTCTTGTTGAGTGGGTTGACCCAGAATGGCCAGAGCCACTTAAGAATGCTCTGCGCAAGCTTTGGGATATGTATGAGCAGAGCCAAGAGCAGATCAAGGTTAAAGAAGATGTGATTGCCTGCTAGAAGAAGAGAAGCGTCTGATGCAGGCAAAACAGAAGAGTGTTTAGGAAAGTGGCGCTGATCAGGTTGCACCTGATGCTAATGAAATCAAGACTGATCTTGAGAAGGAGAATATGTCACTGAAGGGAGATGTAGAGCTGCTGAAGAAGATCCAGGCCACTCAGGCTGAACTCATTAGCAAATGGAGGAAAGATGCACATGTTGATGAAGTCAATCAACAGAAGAAAAGGCTTGAGTTTGCCATATCTGACCTTTTAAAGGATGGAGAGGCCAACAAGTCTAAGCTGAAGAGAATCAAGGCTATATGTGATGAGTGATTGCAATAATTATGTATGGTGCTTATTTATAATAGAAGGAATGGTTGGAAAATTATGTATGGTCCTTATTTATGGTACTTGTTGTAATCCAAGATTTGGTATTTGATGGCACTGGTTAAATTTTAATCTGCCATGTGATGCTACTTGTTGTAATCCAAGATTTGGTATTTGATGGCACTTGATAAAGTTTAATATGAATTATGATGGTACTTGTTAAAGTTTAATATGAATTTTGATGGCACCGTCGAGGATGCCACCAACTCATGTAGGGTTAACCCTACCCCTCGACAACCGTCGAGGATGGCCTCAACTCATGTAGGGTTAACCCTACCCCTCGACAACCGTCGAGGATGGCATCAACTCATGTAGGGTTAACCCTACCCCTCGACAACCGTCGAGGATGGCATCAACTCATGCCAAAATCCAGCAACACCATGATCATTTCAGTATGGTCATTTGATGAAAAATTCAGCAACACACAGCAAGATCGTTACATGAGTTTCTTGCTCCATAACATCATATGGATCATAATAACAGCAAGATAAAGTATCGTATGGATCATAATAACAGTGCATAACATCATATGGGTCATAATAACAGTGCATAAAGTATCATAACAGCAAGATCGTTACATGAGTTTCTTGCTCCATAACATTAGACCAACATAAGTTGTTCCAAAATAACAAGTTTAGGCAGACCAACATCAGACCAACAGGAATAATGATCAACAAGGAAGCATTAGTTCCCTGAAGCATAAAAGTAATCTCTGAGCCTGGATGGTTTTTTCCTCTGTCTTGGTGGCAAGAAGGGTGCTGCTGGGGTAGCTGCTGCTGTTGAAGCTCTCCTTGTTGCTGCACCAGATGTGCTTGCCCTTGCTACTGGAGCTCTTGAGCTGCTTGCCCTGCTTGCTGGAGCTCTTGAGCTACTTGCCCTGCTTGCTGGAGCTGCTGAGCTAGCTGCCCTTGGTGGTGCTCTCCCAGCTGGTGATCCAGCAGATGGAGCTGCAGCAGTAGATGGTGCAGACCTTGGTACAGAAGATGGTGCACCCCTGTTTTCCTACAACAAGAATAAAATGGCAGATCAGAGCATTAATGGTACAATTTGGAAATCTATCTAGGGTCACATGTAATGCAAGGTACCTTGTGTTTGTTCTTCCTAGCAGCAAGTGCTGGCTTCAAAGCATCCCCACAATTTGTGTACCTGTGGCCCTGCTTGCTGCAGTTACTGCATGTAATTGTCCCCTGATGTGTCCTTAGGTTTAGGCACTTCAAACCTGCCCTTCCTCCTCTTTGTTTGTTTCCTACCCTTCTTCTTGTGGAAAACGGGGGGTCAATGTCTCTTGTAGCAGTTTTTGTCCATAGATCAGGTCCAGGAACAGGGTATATCATTGGCTTGTAGGCTTCCAAATACATTTCCTTCTTAAAGAACTGATGCACAAAATCTTCTGGATGTTGTTTGGATTTATAAATTGCAGAGACAGCATGATTGCAAGGTATGGCTGTCATGTCCCATTTTCCACAGCCACAAGTCCAATACTTTAAATTGACTGCATATGATTTCTCCCCACTATTGACTTGATACAAATCTGGGCCTGCCATCAAAGCTTTGCAGTTCCTAGCCCATTCCTTGGACTCTGCCAGTTTTTCTGAATATGTAGGGGTAATTGTCCATCTAGCAATCTCTCCCCCAATTCTCTTTTCATTATACTTGACCATCAACTTAGACCTTACTCCTTCAAGCATTGTTTTAATGGGTTTTCCTCTAATATCTAAAATCATCATGTTGAATACCTCACTAATGTTATTAACTACTAGGTCAGTTTTACAATTCTTGTCCATAGCATGCCTAGCCCATGTTTCAACAGGAATTCCCTTTAACCAAGCCCAAGCATCCTCACTTTCTTTCCTCATTTCTTCCATTGCAACATTAAAACCATCCTCAGTGTATGAATATGTAGCTGCATCCATATATTTCTTAAGTTCATCTCCTCTAAACCCAGCATGTTGAAAATTTGCATAAATGTGCCTTAGACAATATCTTTGTGGGCAGTTGGGAAAAATGTGGGTTATGGCATTAAGAAGGCCCTGGTGAAACAATTAATACCTAAGTTAAAATGCTAACTAGGTGGTCAAACTAAGGTTGCAAAGAATAGCAATCTAAGGTTAAGTAAATTTGCAAATGGAGCAACTCACCTTCTGCCTGTCTGAGATTATTGTGTAGTACCCAAACTGTCCACATTCACCACCAATAGCAATCTTTAGTTGAGTTAAAAACCATGACCAACTTGCGGTGTCTTCCTTTTCAACCACTCCAAAGGCCAATGGAAAGATGTTATTGTTTCCATCTCTGCCTGTAGCAGCCAATATTTGTTGTCCTATATTCAGCTTCACAAAACATCCATCCAGACCTGAAATCAACATGATTTAATAGAATGCTGCAGAACAAATTAAAAATGCAATGAAAGAGAATAAATGAAGTGGAATAATTGTGACAAGAACATACCAATGAAAGGTCTACACCCTTTCAAAAATCCTTCTATTTGTGCTCCAAGACACATGAAAAGTCTATGAAATCTTGGATTGGGACTAGGGTGCTCTCTCACAACTCTTGTGGTGACAATGCATCTGCTCCCAGGGTTGGTGTCCAATACAGTTTGTAGATAGTCTCTGATCCTTGTGTATTGTGCTTCTGGATCACCTTGGACAACTGAAAGAGCTTTCTGCCTTGCCCTATAGGCCTTGTTCTTTCCAACCTCCACACCAAATTTCTCCTTTGTCTTCTCCATGACAGTTTCAACTCCTGCTCTAGGATCTGTCCTCATGCTATCCTCAATTGCTTTTGCTACAAACCTTGTTGGTACCTTGCAGTTCTCACCAGATGGAGCACAGGTGTGCTCTAGTTGCAATTTCCTAATACAGAAAGTGTTTTCATTACCAATTACAGAAGCAACCATGTGAAAGGGGCATCCTTTCTCAACACAGTCAACTATAATCCTGTCTTTGTTGTTTCTGTGGTAATGAAAATTCCTCCTTTGAGTCACATGCAAGTTAACCAAAGCTCTTCTGAACTGGTACACAGCCAGAAAACACAAATGCCAGCAAATTTGCTCCTGTGGGGTTAACCTGCTCTCATCATACCATTGCCTGGCCTTCCTCTTCTTTGCCCTGGATTTTCTACCACTTGAGGGCAAATAAACCTCCACTTCTGCATCAGAATCATCTGGATGTGGCTGATCTATATCTTCATCACTTGAGGGGATATAGTCAGCCTCAAGTGCAGATTGAGAGCTGCAATGAGATCTACTTGTTGGGCCCCTCCTCACTGGCAATTTATGCAAAGGTTCTGGTGGAACAAATTCCTCTTCCTCCTCAGACTCACAGAACAAGTCCTCTGGCTCTGAATCCCCTTCAAATTATCTTTTCCTCTTCAAATCTTTTATTTTCTGGTGGAGATCAGCATCATCATCCACTTCCTCTCCAGCTACATCCTTCCCCATGCCATAATCAGATTCTGAACTCTCATCATCATCTTCAGAGCTGTCAGCATTTGTAACTTCTTTCTCCACAAACATTTCCTCCTCCTCCATTTGAACTTCTTGCACTACTGGCATGTCATCAGCAAACTCATTGAGAAATGCATCTAGCTCATGGACACCTGCAATGTCCTTCCCCTTTCTCACATTGCAGCTCTCCTGAGTGAAAAGGTAATCTCCAATAGAATCTTGTGTATAAACACTTATAGTAGGAACAGAGCACTCTGCTCTTTCACTGGACTGACTTGGATAGAGCACACCTGCATCATCTATATCATATACTTTAGGTGAACCAATCTCTGAAATATGTATCTGCTTCTCAACTTCATCTCCATTGTTGATGTGCAACTGTGGCCTAAGTGATGTTCTTCCTTTCATAACTGTGATAGTGATACACCTTTTCTCCGCATATAATTCCAGCATTTCTTCTACATCTTCAGTACATTTAATCAGCTGCATTCCTTCAATTCCTAAACCATCTTCCTTCACATAGTACATGGAGTCCTTCTCATCATACCCCTCTGTCCCAATAAGAGCTAAAAGATTGATGTAGGTAATATCTGACTGACATAAGGTCCTTTCCAAATTGTCACAGCCATGGAAATGAAACCGAACATCCCATATGTCATCATCCAGACTGCAAACACAAAACAGAGCACATCATATTCAGTTAACAATATATTCAGCTCATTGTAATTCAGTTAACAGTACACTACATCAACACCAAATAAGTTAACTAACAATTCAATCTACTCTAAATTGAGTATATACCATATTCACATAAATGCAGTTAACAGTATACTGAAGCAACACCAAATCAGTTAACTTATATTTCTCTCCAATTTAAGTTTTCAATATTGCAGAATCAATAAATTGATTAAATTCAGTTCAGTTAACTGAAATCTAGTGAACCAAATTACAGTAATTATCCTCAACAAAAAATTTGGACAGCTTGTTCAGATCTGAAACCAATATTTCTAAACCCTAGTTCCTAAACTGTAGAAATAGCGACACAGATTTATAAACCATAGTTCCTAAACAGCAGTGACAACACAAATTTATAAACCATAGTTCCTAAACAGCAGTGGAAACCCTAATTTCTAACACATAATGCAAATAAATGTACAGACAACGACACATAACTCACTCTACGCCGCCAAGACCAGAAGTGAAGTTCTGGCTGTTATGCGGATTCGCCTTCCAGACCTGCGCCAACCTTGCTGCCGCTGACATCTCGATGTTGTAGCTGTCGGGTTCCGGGGGGCGCTCATCTCCACCGTCGCACGCGGGCGCACCAGGGACGAGCGTGCGCACACACTGAACGTGGGAGAAAGATTTGTCACCGCCGTCGAGGGAAGAGGAGTTCCCGCGGTCGTCCCTGCCATGGGTGAACACAACGGGGGTGAGCGGGAAGGAGGCGGCGCGGTGGGATTTGGGGGGAGTGGGGGGAATGGTCGACCGGGTTCGACCCGGTAGGGTTTTCTCTTGCGCCGTCTAACGGCGCTTGACGGGCGCCGTGTGGAGGCGGGCCAGGTGGCACCTGACAGCGGGCCCTATGCGTCAGGTTTGCCCTCAAACCGCGTTGATCGCCCGATCAGCGTTTTCCGCAAACTGTTAGCACAAAAGTGGTGGTTTTTTGTAAAAAAACCGAAAGGTGGTGGTTTTTTAATTTCGCGTTCATGGTTTTTTGCAATTTACTCTCAGGTTCGCCATATCGGCACGATCCTCCTGCTAGTTTAGATCGACAAGAATTGTCTCGGCTCTCTGGGATTGAGCTGCGTCGGGTTGGGCGGGCTGGACCAGAATCTATATCTATAGACCGGTTATGGTCTATTGTCTGAATACTTGAAAATTAAATGCCGTCGTGGCTAGACCGGTTATGGCCTGTATGCCGCGCGGTGGGGGTCACCGGGGCTACCTTTGTGCCAATAGGTCGAGTCCATGCCGTCCTAATCCCGTGTGTATCCGTGTCCGGAGGCCAAGACCATGCCGTTGTGTGCCTCGCGTTGGAGGCACCACTGCTGCGCTTCGTGACAACGTGATACGTGGGCCGCGTCAAGCCACGCTACCATGTTGAGCACCAGCTGGGTGTGGGAGATGTACAAGGACTACGATGGGGATGTGGCTGCGGGGATAGCTCAGAAAAAAAATCTGAGCAAACCGTGTGCAAAGGGCCTCCTACCCGCTTTGATCGGGCGACACACGTCCCTCCAATGCATCCAACGGAATCCGACTGTCATGCGCTCCTGGCTCCCTCATCGGCTCTATGGCGCGTCGTACCGGCTCAATCACGATGGCACGTCCTATCTCGGCAGCAACCGAGGTCATCTTGGCCATGTCCGAGTGCCGAAATTCCAGGAATAACAGGAATGCTATGTAGCACCGCATGATAAGCAGAATGGCCTTGGTTGTGGCGACGGCAGACCAGGAGGAGTGTGTGGAGACCCTGCAGGGCTTTTATTCTCTAGCTCGTCTATGGCACCGATGAACATGCCCTCTGCATTTCCTCGCCGTCCGGCGGCTCGATTGGCCACCGCACGCTTGACGTAGTCCTTCGCCCAGCAGTGATCACCATGGTTGAACAAAACGGTGGGTAAGGACTGAGGAGTAGGACACTACGTGCAATACGTGCATCTTGGCATGGATGAGAATCAAGCTAGGTTCAAGATCATGGGGGAAGGTAGGTCTACGTAACAAATGACTTATGAAGAACTATGAAAGCCTCCGTCTTTTAATATTATGTATAGATATAGATTCCTACATTCAAGCTCGATATCTTTTTCGGTGGAGCTTGATAAACTATTGGAGCCCGAATATCAGGCAGCATAGTAGTAGTGGTAATGTTTACTTGCTCGCTAAGAGTAGCAGCAACCACTTCCTTGGTGAGAGGTGGATCATCATCGTTCGTAGAAGTACTCATTTCAAATTCATCAGCTGGTTGAGCCTTCTTTTTCTTCGGTGCACTCTTTTCTTTGAAGACGTAGTTGTGCTGGGATCATGCTTGCGCTTTGTGCGCCCTTTAGATTTCCCTTCTGCCTTTTTCTTCTCAACATCATCCTTGATAAGGCGAAGGTTTTCTTCTTCTCGAGCCTTTTTCTGTTCCGCCTACTTGGCTCGATTGATGGCATTCCACTAACTCTTTGCCAGCTCATCAGGATATGACGCGGGAGTGTGAAGAGAGGACTCATCAGCATCCGAGCAGAAGTACAGACGATTGGCATAATTCACCACATCAATCTTGTCCGATTATTTGGTTTTTGTGCCGAAGGGCAGAAAAGGTTGTTGGTATATGAGTACATGGAGAATGGTTCTTTGAGTACTAATCTATTTTTGAAGAGTTCGGCCATATTGACCTGGAATCTCCGGTACTATATAGCACTTGGAACAGCAAGAGGCTTGGCTTATCTGCATGTGGAATGCAGTGAATGCATTATACACTGTGACATGAAGCCAGACAATGTACTTCTTGTTGCAGAATTCTGCCCCAAGATTGCGTACTTCGGCATGGCCAAGCTTCTAGGTCGAGATTTCAGCAGGGCTTTGACAACAATGCGAGGGGCCATTGGATATCTTGCACCGGAGTGGATATCGGGGTTACCGATCACACATAAGACTGATATTTACATCTATGGCATGATGCTTCTTGAAATCATATCTGGTCCAAGGAACTCAGGGAAAATTAAGGAAGGGAAGTTTACATACTTTCCCATCTTTGCGGCAATCAAGGTGAATGAGGGAGATGCTGTGTGTCTGTTGGATAGTAGGTTGGAAGGTCAAGCAGATGGAGAGCAGCTGAGAAGAGCTTGCAGAATTGCATGCTGGTGCATTCAAGATGCTGAGGATTACAGGCCGATGATGGGACAAGTTGTTCACATGCTAGAGAATGTCATGGGTGTCGAAATCCCACCTATTCCAAGGTCACTTGAACACTATGTTGGCATGGAGGATTGCTCTGCGGAACCAGATAACTTGTTCTAAATTCTACATGTTTGTTGGATAGGCCGGCCTTAGTTATAAGGCCCAGTAGTCTATGTTTCTGTTTATTTTTTGAAGTTTAGTGGAATACAGAAATATATATGTGGTTAAGATGTGCATCATGGTCTGCCTTCGGTTTCTTATGAATTTCACCTGAATAACCGCGTACTCTGTTTTTGGAAAAGGAATGAGAGTACTCTGTTTTTGGAATTCCAGCCCTCTTGTTACTCTCTGCTATATTAACCTCAAAAAAAGAATTGTACATAGTATAGAAATAAGCATGCATCAATGTGTCGTCTAAAAGCTGCTCGAGAAAGCCGACATAATGGGTTCAGCGCGCGGAGGAAAACTGCATCGCGCGCCGCCACTAGTAGGAAAAGGGGCTTTTACCCCGGTTGGTAAGGGCCTTTTGTCCCGGTTTTCGAACCGGGACTAAAGGGTCGTTACTAAACCCCTAACCCTTTAGTCCCGGTTCTTACACGAACCGGGACATAAGGTCCTCCACGTGGCCGCTGCTGCCAGCCCAGGCAGGGGGGCCTTTGGTCCCGGTTGGTGACACCAACCGGGACCAATAGGCATGGCCTTTTGTCCCGGTTGGTGACACCAACCGGGACCAATAGGCATCCACGCGTCAGCATTTCAGGGGCTGGTGTTTTTGTTTTTTTTGAAAGGGGGGAGGTTGGGGGGTTTTGGGGGGTTAATTTAGGTGTTTCATATATTGTGTTAGCTAGCTAATTAATAGAGAGAAGTGTCCTCTCTTATCTCCGTGCTTGGTCGACGCTACGTACTATATACGTATGGAGAGGAGTAGACACGCTAGCTACTAAGCAAATGAAGGAAACAGAAGATCGTCATGAACATATGCATACAGAGAGAAGTGATATCGACCACCTCTCCTTCTCCGAGAGATTGGTCGAACAACAAGTTCTCGTATATCTATCTGACACTACCGGCTACATATATACAATAATTATCTCTTAGAATATAATCTTCTAATTAAATTGTAAGAACATAGGGTCCACATAGTATTCTCCGTTTTCAGCGATCACATGGTCAAGGAAGAATGCCGCCAATTCCTCTTGAATTGCTCGCATACGATCTGGTGCTAGGAGTTCATCACGCATCCGAAAGATCTAATTTGAAGAAGGGGGTCAATACATATATATATGAATAAATGAAACTCGACACAAATGATGGTAATAAAATAAAATTGTGAATATTATTGCTTACGCACTTCATATTGTTCGTCAGAGTAGCCCCGCTCACAGGTCGTGTGGCGGATAGACTCGCAAACGTAGTATCCACAGAAATCATTCCCTTGTTCCTGCCACAACCACTTTACAAGAAATAAAGGTCAATCTAACTGATAAGCAAGCATGCTAAATGGTATTGATGAAACTAGCGCTTGAATCACTAGGAGATGTGCGGAACATGCTACTATAGTACTTACTTTCGGGTGTCTAAATTACAGCTTCTTCGGCAGTCCCGGAGCTTTTGTGGTGAATTTTCTCCAAACCCTGCCAGACAAAGAAAACAATTACTTGATATCAGGAAATGAACAAAGTTGCTGATATGGTGGATAATGATCGATTTAACTTACTTCTCGAGCATTTGAGTCATGTCCGCATAGTCCTGGGGATCTTTTCGTCTCGAGTCTAAGACGGTTACTACTCCCCGCTCAAGCTTAATCTCTAGGAGAATATAGTGGAAGCTGCGCATGCATGCATAAGTCATCAATTACATTACCATAACCTGGACTAATAAGGGAAACCGAATATGCACAAGACAGTAACACTCACTTGAAGTTGTAAGGAAAGAGTATTATATCTTTGTTTTGATTTAATACCAATCATCGTAGCAAGTTGGCCTCGGCTTCTTTGGCATGTTTTTCAACCGTATATGCATCTATGAGATTTGTGTTAATGAACCCAATATCACCGATTTGTCTTTTCTTCAATTCGGCGATCTTCAATCTGCATAATATAGTGAGGATAATTATAAATACATGCAATGAAAGAGCTGACCTATATAGAGAGACTTAATGACAGAAGTAGTACTACTTACAGACAGTAGCAAGTGATCGTTGATTTATCGAGGGCCTTTTGATTGAAAAACTGGAAGAACTCCTCAAATGGAACATTCAACAGTTCAATTCCAACGAGGTCATGCTCCGGTTTAACTCTCAGCATCAAAGTATTCATCCCATCAGACTCTCTGCAGGTTTTCATGTACCAATCATGTAATCTTCGCATCATCGTTATTAGAGATTTTTCATCTTTGACGAGAGGCTTCCCGTAATGGTATTTGTGTTCGTCCACCTCCATGATTTCATAATGTACATCGTCGGGTAGGTAATCTCCAAGATTGCTATAACCGGCCACCATCCTCGGATCATTAGCGACGATGTCTTTAGACACCTTGAGCGGGGGGCACGATTGGTTCGCTTGTTCGCCGAGCTGGGCAATTTTTTTCCCAGCTCGTCATTCTTTTAACCTTTGATCACTGACAGTACTTCCCGACCGCTCCGCTTCGGCATATGTCTTTGCAAGAATGCGCTCATAGCTGCCTCTCGGCGGAGAATTTGGTGGTTTTGTCAGGGCAGACAGAGTGCGCTTTGCTTTCACCGGATCTACCTTCTCCTTCGGAGGTGGATGTTTCTTTGCTTTCACCCCTTCAAAGAAGTTTGTCACTTCGGCTCGCACGATCTTCCTGGTTTCCTCCTCGGTCCTCTCGTATGGTAACTTCTCTGGAGTCTTCAGAGAAGGACCGAATCTGTATTGCCTCCCGCCTCTGGCAGCTGTACTGCTAGACGCCGGCAAAGCAGACGGAGCGGCTGCAGCTGTCTTCTTTCCTTGCTTACGAGGCGGAGGAGAAGGACTACGACGCGCCGAAGCAGCCGGAGCGGCGACGGGTCTCTTCCGCCCTTGCTGACGAGGCGGAGAAGGAGGAGGCTGGCTGCTCTAGCACGCCGGCGCAGGCGGAGAAGGAGGCGGAGTGCCGCCACGCGCCGGAGAAGGAGGCTGAGTGCCCTGATCACTCGCCGGAGGAGGAGGCGGAGGAGGAGGCGGAGTGCCCTTACTCACCGGAGCCGTCCAGTTCGGAAGGTTGATGAGCTCCTTCCGCCATAGGCATGGAGTCTTCAGAGCAGAACCCAGCCGAGTCTCCCCTTCACCGGTAGGGTGGTCAAGCTGGAGTTCCTCAAATCTCTCCGTTATTTCATCCACCATCACCCTAGCATATCCTTCTGGAATCGGCCGGCAGTGGTAGGTTGCGCCGGGTTCAAGAGGTAAAACAGAGCCAACAGCCGCCTTGACTTTGAAGTTCTGCCATTGCGCCATAAGGTGGCAATGTTGAGACTCCGTGATAGCATCCACGGGGTAGCTAGCAGGAGCCGTCAAGACATGCTCCGGCTGAAGCAGCTCAGTGGAAGCCACGCTGCTTCTCCGCTGAGATGGCGGGGTAGTTTCGACATGTCGATTGCCGTCTCGTTCCTCTAGCGCTTGAACCCTTTCGTGCAGCTTCTGAATTTGGGTCTGCTCCACTTTTTTCCTCCTCCCCTGGCTTTTGTAACCGCCCGCGTCCGGAAAACCAGCCTTCCACGGAACGGAGCCTGGCGTGCCTCGTGTCCGTCCAGGGTGCTCAGGATTCCCGAGGGCCATTGTGAGCTCGTCGTTCTCTCTGTCTGGAACGAACGTCCCTTCCTGCGCTGCATCGATATAGTGCTGAAGCCTCTTGACTGGTATTCTCAAAAGCTCGTCCGTCCAAACGCACCTCCCTGATACAGGGTCCAATTTTCCGCCAGCCCCGAAGAACCAAGTCCAGCAACGGTCTGGCCAGTTCATTGTCTATGATTCCATCCCTTTATCAAGCAGATCATTCTCAGCCTTGGCCCACTTAGGCCGAGCTTTGAGGTAGCCACCTGACCCCGTGCGATGGTGAAGCTTCTTCTTCGCAACATTCTTCTTGTTTGTCGCTGACATCTTCTTACTCTATTCCGATGTCTTGTGGGCCACAAATGCGGGCCAGTGATCTCTGATCTTCTCA
Organism: Aegilops tauschii subsp. strangulata; assembly: GCF_002575655.3. Lineage (NCBI taxonomy): Eukaryota > Viridiplantae > Streptophyta > Magnoliopsida > Poales > Poaceae > Aegilops > Aegilops tauschii. The sequence continues at coordinate 10,098,383 of NC_053041.3, forward strand.
TACCGGCCGATGAATTCTGGTGTCTCTTCTTTGTCGACAAACGTTTTCAGCTCATTCTTCCACCTCCTGAATAGGTCTGCCATCTTCTTAAGAGCATGAGACTTGATTAATTGCTCTTTAACTGGCTTCTCCGGATCCTCCTCTAGCGGTAGGGTGAAATTTGCCTTCAGATCAGTCCAAAGATCATCTTTCTGCATATCATTGACATAAGACACCTCAGGGTCTTCCTTCTTAGGCTTATACCATTGGTGGATGCTGATCGGGATCTTGTCCCTAACTAGAACCCCGCACTCAGCAGCAAATGCATCCTTTGTCCGGATGGGTTCAATAGGTTGGCCGTCGCGTGCGATTGCTGTGATCTCAAACCTTTCATCCGAGCGCAACTTTCTCTTCGAGCCTCGTCTCTTTACCGAAGTGGTGCTCGATCTGGAGGGCTAGAAAAAAGAAGAAAGACGAGAGTTAATTAATATGTGTACATACCGAAACAATGAATGCATCAATTAGATAGTTAGCACAGGCTTAACTAATATATTTACCTGGCCGGACTCTGTTCGGTCACCGGAGCCGTCACCACGGGCTCCTTGTTGCACCAGCATTGGGTCACCGGAGCCATCATAATCATGTCTTTCCTCCTCCACTCTTCGATCACCGTAGCCTGCTTCTTCACCCTGTTCTTCCAGACCATCATTGTCGTTAAGATACGACAAGATATCACCTCCGGCTAAGATTATGTCCCCCAACACCTCTTCCGCTTGCTCGCCTCGTCCATGCTCCATTGTTTCTGCAAATATTACAACATGGCAATTATTACACAAACATGACAGCAGGTGGATATATTAGTGCAAACGTAGACCTAGCTTATTCCAGGTTTGGGGTGGCCTCGGCAACGCTTCAAGGGTAGGGGCGCGCGGGAGGGGGTAGGAGACTGACATCGTTTTTTTCTAGGGTTTGGGTGTCCTCGAGAGTTTTGGTCGAGCGAGAGGGCCGGGGGTGCTCCCGTGGTATAAGTTATCACGGTCGAGATGGGGTATAAATATCGACCGTCCATCATGTCGAAGTTATCTGGGAGGGAGTTATATATATCGACAACGACGACATACATACATGGGAAAATAATGTTATCGGGGAGGGGGTATATCGACCCCCCCCCCACGTGTTGAAGTTATTGTTGGGGAACGTAGTAATTTCAAAAAATTTCCTACGCACACACAAGATCATGGTGATGCATAGCAACGAGAGGGGAGAGTGTTGTCCATGTACCCTCGTAGACCGACAGCGGAAGCGTTATCACAACGCAGTTGATGTAGTCGTACGTCTTCACGATCCGACCGATCAAGTACCGAACGCACGGCACCTCCGAATTCTACACACGTTCAGCTCGATGACGTCCCTCGAACTCCGATCCAGCCGAGTGTTGAGGGAGAGTTTCGTCAGCACGACGGCGTGGTGACGATGATGATGTTCTACCGACGCAGGGCTTCGCCTAAGCTCCGCAATGATATTATCGAGGTGTAATTTGGTGGAGGGGGCACCGCACACGGCTAAAAGATCTTAAGGATCAATTGTTGTGTCTCTGGGGTGCCCCCCCTGCCCCCGTATATAAAGGAGCAAGGGAGGAGGAGGCCGGCCCTAGGAGGGGGCGCACCAAGTGTGGAGTCCTACTAGGACTCCCTAGTCCTAGTAGGATTCCACCTCCCATATGGAATAGGAAAAGAGAAAGGGAAAAAGAGAAGGAAGGAAGGGGGCGCCCCCTTCCCTAGTCCAATTCGGACCAGACCAAGGGGAGGGGTGCGTCCACCCTTGAGGCCCTTTTTCTTCTTTCCCGTATGGCCCAATAAGGCCCAATACGTATTCCCGTAACTCTCCGGTACTCCAAAAAATACCCGAATCACTCGGAACCTTTCCGGAGTCCGAATATAGTCGTCCAATATATCGATCTTTACGTCTCGACCATTTCGAGACTCCTCGTCATGTCCCCAATATCATCCGGGACTCCGAACTCCTTCGGTACATCAACATACATAAACTCATAATAAAACTGTCATCGTAGCTTTAAGCGTGCGGACCCTACGGGTTCGAGAACTATGTAGACATGACCGAGACACGTCTCCGGTCAATAACCAATAGCGGGACCTGGATGCCCATATTGGCTCCCACATATACTGCGAAGATGTTTATCGGTCAGACCGCATAACAACATACGTTGTTCCCTTTGTCATCAGTATGTTACTTGCCCGAGATTCGATCGTCGGTATCTCGATACCTAGTTCAATCTCGTTACCGGCAAGTCTCTTTACTCGTTCCGTAACACATCATCCCGCAACTAACTTATTAGTCACAATGCTTGCAAGGCTTATAGTGATGTGCATTACCGAGTGGGCCCAGAGATACCTCTCCGACAATCGGAGTGACAAATCCTAATCTCGAAATACGCCAACCCAACAAGTACCTTTGGAGACACCTGTAGAGCACCTTTATAATCACCCATTTACGTTGTGACGTTTGGTAGCACACAAAGTGTTCCTCCGGTAAACGGGAGTTGCATAATCTCATAGTCAGAGGAACATGTATAAGTCATGAAGAAAGCAATAGCAACATACTAAACGATCGGGTGCTAAGCTAACGGAATGGGTCAAGTCAATCACGTCATTCTCCTAATGAGGTGATCTCGTTAATCAAATGACAACTTATGTCTATGGCTAGGAAACATAACCATCTTTGATTAACGAGCTAGTCAAGTAGAGGCATACTAGTGACACTCTGTTTGTCTATGTATTCACACATGTATTATGTTTCCGGTTAATACAATTCTAGCATGAATAATAAACATTTATCATGATATAAGGAAATAAATAATAACTTTATTATTGCCTCTAGGGCATATTTCCTTCAGTCTCCCACTTGCACTAGAGTCAATAATCTAGTTCACATCGCCATGTGATTTAACATGAATAGTTCACATCACCATGTGATTAACACCCATGGTTCACATCGTCATGTGACCATCATCCAAAGGGTTTACTAGAGTCAGTAATCTAGTTCACATCGCTATGTGATTAACACCCAAAGAGTACTAAGGTGTGATCATGTTTTGCTTGAGAATTTTAGTCAACGGGTCTGTCACATTCAGATCCGTAAGTATTTTGCAAATTTCTATGTCTATAATGCTCTGCATGGAGCTACTCTAGCTTATTGCTCACACTTTCAATATGTATATCTAGACCGAGACTTAGAGTCATCTAGATTACTGTCAAAACTTGCATCGACGTAACCTTTTACGACGAGCCTTTTGTCACTTCCATAATCGAGAAACATATCATTATTCCAGTAAGGATAATTTTGACCGCTGTCCAGTGATCTACTCCTAGATCACTATTGTACTCCCTTGCCAAAATCAGTGTAGGGTATACAATAGATCTGGTACACAGCATGGCATACTTTATAGAACCTATGGCCAAGGCATAGGGAATGCCTTTCATTCTCTTTCTATCTTTTGCCGTGGTCAGGCTTTGAGTCTTTACTCAATTTCACACCTTGTAACACAGGCAAGAACTCTTTTCTTTGACTGTTCTATTTTGAACTACTTCAAAATCTTGTTAAGGTATGTACTCATTGAAAAACTCATCAAGCGTCTTCATCTATCTCTATAGATCTTGATGCTCAATATGTAAGCAGCTTCACCGAGGTCTTTCTTTGAAAAACTCATTTCAAAACACTCCTTTATGCTTTACAGAATAATTCTACATTATTTCCGATCAACAATATGTCATTCACATATACTTATCAGAAATGCTGTAGTGCTCCCACTCACTTTCTTGTAAATACAGGCTTCACCGCAAGTCTGTATACAACTATATGCTTTGATCAACTTATCAAAGCGTATATTCCAACTCCGAGATGCTTGCACCAGTCCATTGATGGATCGCTGGAGCTTGCATATTTTGTTAGCACCTTTAGGATTGACAAAACCTTCTGGTTGTATCATATACAACTCTTCTTTAATAAATCCATCAAGGAATGCAGTTTTGTTTATCCCTTTGCCAGATTTCATAAAATGCGGCAATTGCTAACATGATTCGGACAGACTTAAGCATAGATACGAGTGAGAAACTCTCATCATAGTCAACATCTTGAACTTGTCGAAAACCTTTTTGCGACAATTCTAGCTTTGTAGATAGTGATACTACTATCAGCGTCCGTCTTCCTCTTGACAATCCATTTATTCTCAATTGCTTGTCGATCATCGAGCAAGTCAACCAAAGTCCACACTTTGTTCTCATACATGGATCTCATCTTAGATTTCATGGCCTCAAGCCATTTTGCGGAATCTGGGCTCACCATCGCTTCTTCATAGTTCGTAGGTTCGTCATGGTCTAGTAACATAACCTCCAGAACAGGATTACCGTACCACTCTGGTGCGGATCTTACTCTGGTTTACCTACGAGGTTTGGTAGTAACTTGATCTGAAGTTACATGATCATCATCATTAACTTCCTCACTAATTGGTGTAGAAGTCACAGGAACAGATTTCTGTGATCCAATAAGGGAGCAGGTACAGTTACCTCATCAAGTTCTACTTTCCTCCCACTCACATCTTTCGAGAGAAACTCTTTCTCTAGAAAGGATCCATACTTAGCAACGAATGTCTTGCCTTCGGATCTGTGATAGAAGGTGTACCCAACTGTCTCCTTTGGGTATCCTATGAAGACACATTTATCCGATTTGGGTTTGAGCTTATAAGGATGAAATTTTTTCACATAAGCATCGCAACCCCAAAATTTTAAGAAATGACAACTTTGGTTTCTTGCCAAACCACAGTTCATAAGGCGTCGTCTCAACGGATTTTGATGGTGCCCTATTTAACGTGAATGTAGCTGTCTCTAATGCATAACCCAAAACGATAGTGGTAAATTGGTAAGAGACATCATAGATTGCACTATATCCAATAAAGTACGGTTATGACGTTCGGACACACCATTACACTGTGGTGTTCCAGGTGGTGTGAGTAGTGAAACTATTTCACATTGTTTTAACTGAAGGCCAAACTCGTAACTCAAATATTTTACCTCTGCGATCATATCGTAGAAACTTTTATTTTCTTGTTACGATGATTCTCCACTTCACTCTGAAATTCTTTGAACTTTTCAAATGTTTCAGACTTTGTGTTTCATCAAGTAGATATACCCATATCTGCTCAAATCATCTGCGAAGGTCAGAAAATAATGATACCTGCTACGAGCCTCAATATTCATCGGACCACATACATCTGTATGTATGATTTCCAACAAATTTTTTGCTCTCTCCATAGTTTCGGAGAACGGCGTTTTAGTCATCTTGCCCATGAGGCACGGTTGGCAAGCATCAAGTGATTCATAATCAAGTGATTCCAAAATCCCATCAGTATGGAGTTTCTTCATGCGCTTTACACCAATATGACCTAAACGGCAGTACCACAAATAAGTTGCACTATCATTACTAACTTTGCATCTTTTGGCTTCAATATGTGTATCACTATGATCGAGATCCAACAAACCATTTTCGTTGGTGTGTATGACCATAAAGGTTTTATTCGTGTAAACAGAACAACAATTGTTCTCTAACTTAAATGAATAACCGTATTGCAATAAACATGATCAGATCATATTCATGCTCAACGCAAACACCAAATAACACTTATTTAGTTTCAACACTAACCCCGAAAGTACAGGGAGTGTGCGATGATGATCATATCAATCTTGGAACTACTTCCAACACACATCGTCACCTCGCCTTTTACTAGTCTCTGTTTATTCTGCAACTCCCGTTTTCGAGTTACTACTCTTTAGCAACTGAACCAGTATCAATTACCGAGGGGTTGCTATAAACACTAGTAAAGTACACATCAATAATCTGTATATCAAATATACCTTTGTTTACTTTTACTAGTCTCTGTTTATTCTGCAACTCCCGTTTCGAGTTACTACTCTTAGCAACTGAACCAGTATCAATTACCGAGGGATTGCTATAAACACTAGTAAAGTACACATCAATAATCTGTATATCAAATATACCTTTGTTCACTTTGCCATCCTTCTTATCCACCAAATAGTTGGGGTAGTTCCGCTTCCAGTGACCAGTCCCTTTGCAGTAGAAGCACTTAGTCTCAGGCTTAGGACCAGACTTAGGCTTCTTCACTTGAGCAGCAACTTGCTTGCCGTTCTTTTTGAAGTTCCCCCTTTTCCCTTTGCCCTTTTCTTGAAACTAGCGGTCTCGTCAACCATCAACACTTGAAGTGGTCTCGTCAACCATCAACACTTGATGTTTTTCTTGATTTCTACCTTCGTCGATTTCAGCATCACGAAGAGCTCGGGAATTACTTTCGTCATCCCTTGCATACCATAGTTCATCACGAAGTTCTACTAACTTGGTGATGGTGACTAGAGAATTCTGTCAATCACTATTTTATCTGGAAGATAAACTCCCACTTGATTCAAGCGATTGTAGTACCCAGACAATCTGAGCACATGCTCACTAGTTGAGCGATTCTCCTCCATCTTTTTGCTATAGAACTTGTTGGAGATTTCATATCTCTCAACTCGGGTATTTGCTTGAAATATTAACTTCAACTCCTGGAACATCTCATATGGTCCATGACGTTCAAAACGTCTTTGAAGTCCCGATTCTAAGCCGTTAAGCATGGTGCACTAAACTATCAAGTAGTCATCATATTGAGCTAGCCAAACGTTCATAACGTCTGCATCTGCTCCTGCAATAGGTCTGTCACCTAGCGGTGCATCAAGGACATAATTTTTCTGTGCAGCAATGAGGATAATCCTCAGATCATGGATCCAATCCGCATCTTTGCTACTAACATCTTTCAACATAATATTTCTCTAGGAACAAAAAATAAACACAGGGAAGCAACAACGCGAGCTATTGATCTACAACATAATTTGCAAAATGCTATCAGGACTAAGTTCATGATAAATTTAAGTTTAATTAATCATATTACTTAAGAACTCTCACTTAGATAGACATCTCTCTAATCATCTAAGTGATTACGTGATCCAAAGCAACTAAACCATGTCCGATTAACACGTGAGATGGAGTAGTTTCAATGGTGAACATCACTATGTTGATCATATCTACTATATGATTCACGCTCGACCTTTCGGTCTCTGTGTTCCAAGGCCATATCTGTATATGCTAGGCTCGTCAAGTTTAACCTGAGTATTCCGCGTGTGCAACTGTTTTTCACCCGTTGTATTTGAACGTAGAGCCTATCACACCCGATTAACACGTGGTGTCTCAGCACGAAGAACTTTTGCAATGGTGCATACTCAGGGAGAACACTTTTATCTTGAAATTTTAGTGAGAGATCATCTTATAATGCTACCGTCAATCAAATCAAGATAAGATGCATAAAGGATTAACATCACATGCAATCAATATAAGTGATATGATATGGCCATCATCATCTTGTGCTTGTGATCTCCATCTCCGAAGCACCGTGCTTGTGATCTCCATCTCCGAAGCACCGTCATGATCACCATCGTCACTGGCGCGACACCTTGATCTCCATCGTAGCATCGTTGTCGTCTCGCCAACTTATTGCTTTTACGACTATTGCTACCGCTTAGTGATAAAGTAAAACTATTACATGGCGATTGCATCTCATACAATAAAGCGACAACCATATGGCTCCTGCCAGTTGCCGATAACTCGGTTACAAAACATGATCATCTCATACAACACATTATATCACATCATGTCTTGACCATATCACATCACAACATGCCCTGCAAAAACAAGTTAGACGTCCTCTACTTTGTTGTTGCAAGTTTTACGTGGCTGCTACGGGCTTAGCAAGAACCGTTCTTACCTACGCATCAAAACCACAACGATAGTTTGTCAAGTTGGTGCTGTTTTAACCTTCGCAAGGACCGGGCGTAGCCACACTCGGTTCAACTAAAGTGAGAGAGACAGACACCCGCCAGTCACCTTTAAGCAACGAGTGCTCCGAACGGTGAAACCAGTCTCGCGTAAGCGTACGCGTAATGTCGGTCCGGGCCGCTTCATCTCACAATACCGCTGAACCAAAGTATGACATGCTGGTAAGCAGTATGACTTATATCGCCCACAACTCACTTGTGTTCTACTTGTGCATAGCATCAACGCATAAAACCAGGCTCGGATGCCACTGTTGGGGAACGTAGTAATTTCAAAAAAATTCCTACGCACACGCAAGATCATGGTGATGCATAGCAACGAGAGGGGAGAGTGTTGTCCACGTACCCTCGTAGACCGACAGCGGAAGCGTTATCACAACGCGGTTGATGTAGTCGCACGTCTTCACGATCCGACCGATCAAGTACCGAACGCACGGCACCTCCGAGTTCTACACACGTTCAGCTCGATGACGTCCCTCGAACTCCGATCCAGCCGAGTGTTGAGGGAGAGTTTCGTCAGCACGACGGCATGGTGACGATGATGATGTTCTACCGACGCAGGGCTTCGCCTAAGCTCCGCAATGATATTATCGAGGTGTAATTTGGTGGAGGGGGGCACCGCACACGGCTAAAAGATCTCAAGGATCAATTGTTGTGTCTCTGGGGTGCCCCCTGCCCCCGTATATAAAGGAGCAAGGGAGGAGGAGGCCGGCCCTAGGAGGGGGCGCACCAAGTGTGGAGTCCTACTAGGACTCCCTAGTCCTAGTAGGATTCCACCTCCCATATGGAATAGGAAAAGAGAAAGGGAAAAAGAGAAGGAAGGAAGGGGGCGCCCCCCTTCCCTAGTCCAATTCGGACCAGACCAAGGGGAGGGGTGCGGCCACCCTTGAGGCCCTTTTTCTTCTTTCCCGTATGGCCCAATAAGGCCCAATACGTATTCCCGTAACTCTCCGGTACTCCGAAAAATACCCGAATCACTCGAAACCTTTCCGAAGTCCGAATATAGTCGTCCAATATATCGATCTTTACGTCTCGACCATTTCAAGACTCCTCGTCATGTCCCCGATCTCATCCGGGACTCTGAACTCCTTCGGTACATCAACATACATAAACTCATAATAAAACTGTCATCGTAGCTTTAAGCGTGCGGACCCTACGGGTTCGAGAACTATGTAGACATGACCGAGACACGTCTCCGGTCAATAACCAATAGCGGGACCTGGATGCCCATATTGGCTCCCACATATTCTACGAAGATCTTTATCGGTCAGACCGCATAACAACATACGTTGTTCCCTTTGTCATCAGTATGTTACTTGCCCGAGATTCGATCGTCGGTATCTCGATACCTAGTTCAATCTCGTTACCGGCAAGTCTCTTTACTCGTTCCGTAACACATCGTCCCGCAACTAACTTATTAGTCACAATGCTTGCAAGGCTTATAGTGATGTGCATAACCGAGTGGGCCCAGAGATACCTCTCCGACAATCGGAGTGACAAATCCTAATCTCGAAATACGCCAACCCAACAAGCACCTTTGGAGACACCTGTGGAGCACCTTTATAATCACCCATTTACGTTGTGACGTTTGGTAGCACACAAAGTGTTCCTCTGTTAAACGGGAGTTGCATAATCTCATAGTCAGAGGAACATGTATAAGTCATGAAGAAAGCAATAGCAACATACTAAACGATCGGGTGCTAAGCTAACGGAATGGGTCAAGTCAATCACGTCATTCTCCTAATGAGGTGATCTCGTAAATCAAATGACAACTTATGTCTATGGCTAGGAAACATAACCATCTTTGATTAACGAGCTAGTCAAGTAGAGGCATACTAGTGACACTCTGTTTGTCTATGTATTCACACATGTATTATGTTTCCGGTTAATACAATTCTAGCATGAATAATAAACATTTATCATGATATAAGGAAATAAATAATAACTTTATTATTGCCTCTAGGGCATATTTCCTTCAGTTATCGGGAGGGGGTTATATCGACAACGACGACATACGTACATGGGAAAATAATATTATCGGGGAGGGGGTATATCGACCCCCCCTCGTGTTGAAGTTATCGGGAGAGGGGTATATCGACGACGACAGACCCGATAAAACATAAGAAAACGAAGAAGAAATAAAAAGAGGAGAAGAAGAAAGGAATAGAGGAGAAGATCGAAGAAAAAAAGAAGAAAAAAAAGAGGAGAAGAAGAAAGGAATAGAGGAGAGAAGAAGAAAAAATAGAATTTTTTCTATTTTTTCTTCTTCTCTTCTATTCCTTTCTTCTTCTCCTCTTCTTTTTCTTCTTTTTTCCTCTTCTATTTATTTCTCCTCTTCTTCCTCTCCTCTTCTTCTCCTTTGTTCCTCTTCTTATTTTCCTTTTTCCTCTGATTCGTAAAAAAATGTTCAAATAGAAAATTTCGAAAAAAAGTAAAGGTTTTGCCTAATGCATTGTTCATATGAATATACAAACATTTGCATATTCTACAATAATTAATATCACCAAAATAATCTATGAACAGAAAAAAAATCCTAACTTTTCTAAAAATCTATCTTTTGCATATATACATGAACATATATATACACAGAGAACATATATACATACATATATACATTTTTATAAAAATGCAAAAAAAAGATGTAAAAAAAGGACATATAAACAGATATACACACATACATATACTCATACATATACATATAATCAGGAAAAAAATCATATATATGTGCAGAAAAAACAGGGAGGAAGGGGGCAGTGCCGGCCCTGACCAAAGGATGAGAGGCGATGGCGGCGTGGTCGGGGCAGGGGCAGAGGCGACGACGGTGTGGTCGGGGCAGGGGCAGAGGCGACGGCGGCGTGGTCGGGGCAGGGCGAGGCAGAGGCGACGGCGGCGTGGTCGGGGCAGCTGGGGCGACGACGACGTGGTCGGGGCAGGGGCGCGCGGCGTGGTCGGGGCGGGCCGCCGCCGGCGTGCTCGGGGAAGGGGCGGCTACGCGTCGACGAGGTAGCAGAGGGCGGCGACGGTGTCGACGGGGCGAGCTCGGGCAGCCTGGCGGCGTCGTCGGGGCGGGGGAACTGATGCAGAGATGAATCTGAAAAACGCTAAGTGCTTTCTTATATCCTCAGAGCATTGGTCCCGGTTCGTGGCACCAACCGGGACCAATGCCCCCATTTAGTCCCGGTTGGTGCCACCAACCGGGACCAAAGGCCTCTTTTCAGCAGCCCAAAGGGCGGGATGCGGCAGCCTTTGGTCCCGGTTGGTGGCACCAACCGGGACTAAAGGGGGGGCATTGGTACCGGTTGGTGCCACGAACCGGGACCAAAGGGTGGCATTGGTCCCGGTTCGTGGCACCAACCGGGACCAATGGCCTTGCACAGCGGCGTGGTGGTGGGAGTTTAGTCCCACCTCGCTAGCTGAGAGAGAGCCGCACCTGTTTATAAGGTGCGGTGCGCCTGAGGTGTCGAGCTCCTCTCTAAAGTAGCCTTACGGGCCTAACCTCTCTGTACATGCCTGTGGGCCTACTGGGCCTTCTGCGGGCCTGAATCCTGGCCCATGGATGGGTTTCTAGTCGTATTCAGGCCGTGGTGGCCCAGTAGGTGGCATAATTTTTATTTTTTGCCAGTTTTTTTGTTTTCTTTTTTGCTTTATTTATTTTGTTTTGTTTCTACTTAGAACAAAAAACTTATTTATTTTATTTTATTTTGTTTCTAATTACTTATTTATTTTACTTTATGATAATTCTTTTTGCTATTAAAGTTTCTAACAAAAAAAGTTCTTTATGAAAATTATTTTTGCTTAAAATGATTTTGAACAGAAAATACTTCGATAATGTTAGTTGCATCAATTTTATATAATTTTAGTTTCAATAATACTAGAGGTTGCTTATAATGTTTTGAACAGAAAATACTTTGATAATTTTAGTTTCATAAATTTTATTTATGTTATTAAAGTTTATTTTATTTTGTTTCTACTTATATATTTTATTAAAGTTTATATTATTTTGTTTCTAATTACTTATTTATTTTATTTTTTATTTTTCATGCACCATTTTTCATGCATTTACTGATTATTTTGAGCTATAAGACCCTAAAATTGAAAAGCATTTCAAATGAACTCTGAAAAGGTTGAACGTTGGCATGGTATCATCATTTCATCCACATAGCATGTGCAAGAAAGTTGAGAGGGTTACGGCAAAAACTGGATGCACTTCGTATAGAAAACGGACAATCTCTTTCGAAGTATCAGGATTTCATACGGAAACTCGTCTGTTACAAAGGGATTTCATTTTTTAAAACTCATTTGAACTCCTGACTTTTTGTGTGTTCAGAATGCACCATTCAAAGCCACATCATCAATTTTGAACCCTTTCTGACTTCATTTGTTATTTTTCATGCATTTACTAATTATTTTGAGCTATAAGACCCTAACATTGAAAAGCATTTCAAATGAACTCTGAAAAGGTTGAAAGTTGGCATGGTATCATCATTTTATCCACATAGCATGTGCAAGAAAGTTGAGAGGGTTACGGCAAAAAACTAGATGCACTTTGTGTACAAAACAGACAATGGTATCATACTCGTCAGTTACAAAGTTGGCATGGTATCATCATAATAGTTGCGGGAGAAAGTCTTCACTTTTTCTTCACTTGTGTCATTTGCTTATTGCGCCGTAACCATGGATAATCTTCATCGTTTATCAGGATGCTTGGGTCAGCCTTGACTTTGAAGGGAGGAATTTCATGAAACTTTTCATAATCTTCAGACATGTCTGTCTTGCCCTCCACTCCCACAATGTCCCTTTTTCCTGAAAGAACTATGTGGCGCTTTGGCTCATCGTATGATGTATTCGCTTCCTTATCTTTTCTTCTTCTCGGTCTGGTAGACATGTCCTTCACATAGATAACCTGTGCCACATCATTGGCTAGGACGAATGGTTCGTCAGTGTATCCAAAATTGTTCAGATCCACTGTTGTCATTCCGTACTGTGGGTCTACCTGTACCCCGCCTCCTGACAGATTGACCCATTTGCACTTAAACAAAGGGACCTTAAAATCATGTCCGTAGTCAAGTCCCCATATGTCCATTATGTAACCATAATATGTGTCCTTTCCCCTCTCGGTTGCTGCATCAAAGCGGACACCGCTGTTTTCGTTGGTGCTCTTTTGATCTTGGGCGATCGTGTAAAATGTATTCCCATTTATCTCGTATCCTTTGTAAGTCAATACAGACGAAGATGGTCCCCTTAACAACAAGTACAACTCATCACAAACAGTGGTGTCCCCTCTGAGACGTGTTTTCAACCAACTGCTGAAAGTCCTGATGTGTTCACATGTAATCCAGTCACACTGCTCCGGGTGTTTGCAGCGCAGACTGTTCTTGTGTTCATCGACATATGGGGTCACCAAGGTAGAGTTTTGTAGAACTGTGTAGTGTGCTTGAGACCAAGAATATCCGTCCCTGCATATTATTGAGTCCCCTCCAAGCGTGCCTTTTCCAGTCAGTCTCCCCTCATACCGCGATTTAGGGAGACCTATCTTCTTAAGGCCAGGAATGAAGTCAACACAAAACCCAATGACATCCTCTGTTTGATGGCCCATGGAGATGCTTCCTTCTGGCCTAGAGCGGTTACGGACATATTTTTTTAGGACTCCCATGAACCTCTCAAAGGGGAACATATTGTGTAGAAATACGGGCCCCAGAATAACAATCTCGACGACTAGATGAACTAGGATGTGCGTCATGATATTGAAGAAGGATGGTGGGAACACCAGCTCGAAACTGACAAGACATTGTGCCACATCACTCCTTAGCCTTGGTATGATTTCTGGCTCGATCACCTTCTGAGAGATTGCATTGAGAAATGCACATAGCTTCACAATGGCTAATCGGACGTTTTCCGGTAGAAGCCCCCTCAATGCAACCGGAAGAAGTTGCGTCATAATCACGTGGCAGTCATGAGACTTTAGGTTCTGAAAATTTTTCTCTGGCATATTTATTATTCCCTTTATATTCGATGAGAAGCCAGTTGGGACCTTCATACTGAGCAGGCATTCAAAGAAGATTTTTTTCTCTTCTTTCGTAAGAGCGTAGCTGGCAGGACCTTCATACTGCTTCGGAGGCATGCCATCTTTTTCGTGCAAACGTTGCAGGTCCTCCCGTGCCTCAGGTGTATCTTTTGTCTTCCCATACACGCCCAAGAAGCCTAGCAGGTTCACGCAAAGGTTCTTCGTCACATGCATCACGTCGATTGAAGAGCGGACCTCTAGCTCTTTCCAGTAGGGTAGGTCCCAAAATATAGATTTCTTCTTCCACATGGGTGCGTGTCCCTCAGCGTCATTCGGAACAGCTAGTCCGCCAGGACCCTTTCCAAAGATTACGTGTAAATCATTTACCATAGCAAGTACGTGATCACTGGTATGCATGGCGGGCTTCTTCCGGTGATCTGCCTCGCCTTTGAAATGCTTGCCTTTCTTTCGGCATTGATGGTTGGTCGGAAGAAATCGACGATGGCCCAGGTACACATTCTTCCTGCATTTGTCCAGGTATATACTTTCAGTGTCATCTAAATAGTGCGTGCATGCGTGGTATCCCTTGTTTGTCTGCCCTGAAAGGTTACTGAGAGCGGGCCAATCGTTGATGGTTACAAACAGCAACACGTGCAGGTTAAATTCCTCCTGTTTGTGCTCATCCCACGTACGTACACCGTTTCCATTCCACAGCAGTAAAATTTCTTCAACTAATGGCCTTAGGTACACATCAATGTCGTTGCCGGGTTGCTTAGGGCCTTGGATGAGAACTGGCATCATAATGAACTTCCGCTTCGTGCACATCCAAGGAGGAAGGTTATACATACATGGAGTCACGGGCCAGGTGTTGTGATTGCTGCTCTGCTCCCCGAAAGGATTAATGCCATCCGCGCTTAAACCAAACCATACGTTCCTTGGGTCAGCTGCAAACTCAGCCCAGTACTTTCTCTCGATTTTTCTCCACTGCGACCCGTCAGCGGGTGCTCTCAACTTCCCGTCTTTCTTACGGTCCTCACTGTGCCATCGCATCAACTTGGCATGCTCTTCGTTTCTGAACAGACGTTTCAACCATGGTATTATAGGAGCATACCACATCACCTTCGCAGGAACCCTCTTCCTGGGGGGCTCGCCGTCAACATCACCAGGGTCATCTCGTCTGATCTTATACCGCAATGCACCGCATACCGGGCATGCGTTCAGATCCTTGTACGCACCGCGGTACAGGATGCAGTCATTAGGGCATGCATGTATCTTCTGCACCTCCAATCCTAGAGGGCATACGATCTTCTTTGTTGCGTATGTACTGTCGGGCAATTCGTTATCCTTTGGAAGCTTCTTCTTCAATATTTTCAATAGCTTCTCAAATCCTTTGTCAGGCACAGCATTCTCTGCCTTCCACTGCAGCAATTCCAGTACGGTACCGAGCTTTGTGTTGCCATCTTCGCAATTGGGGTACAACCCTTTTTTGTGATCCTCTAACATGCGATCTAACTTCAGCTTCTCCTTTTGACTTTCACATTGCGTCCTTGCATCGACAATGACCCGGCGGAGATCATCATCATCGGGCACTGGTTCCTCTTGATCTTCAGCAGCTTCCCCCCTTGCAGCATCATTGGGCACATCGTCTAGTTCCTCTTGATCTTCAGCAGCTTCCCCGTTGCAGCATCACCGTATTCAGGGGGCACATAGTTGTCATCGTCCTCTTCTTCTTCGCCGTCTTCCATCATAACCCCTATTTGTCCGTGCCTCGTCCAAACATTATAGTGTGGCATGAAACCCTTGTAAAGCAGGTGGGTGTGAAGGATTTTCCGGTCAGAGTAAGACTTCGTATTCCCACATGTAGGGCATGGACAACACATAAAACCATTCTGCTTGTTTGCCTCAGCCACTTCGAGAAAATCATGCACGCCCTTAATGTACTCGGAGGTGTGTCTGTCACCGTACATCCATTGCCGGTTCATCTGCGTGCATTATATATAATTAAGTGTGTCAAAAACCATTACAGAACATCATGAATAGATAATTAAGTGACCAAATTAATAGAAGTTCATCATCACATTAAAACCAAAGTACATACATAGTTCTCATCTAACAACATATATATAGCTCTCCAGAGCATCTAATTAATTAAACCATACATTGAAACTATGTAAAACATTTCAATGCGAAACCAAGGTAACAATTGATCCAACGGCATAATGGTACCAAGCCTCGGTATGAATGGCATATTTTCTAATCTTTCTAATCTTCAAGCGCATTGCATCCATCTTGATCTTGTGATCATCGACGACATCCGCAACATGCAACTCCAATATCATCTTCTCCTCCTCAATTTTTTTATTTTTTCCTTCAAGTAATTGTTTTCTTCTTCAACTAAATTTAACCTCTCGACAATAGGGTCGGTTGGAATTTCCGGTTCAACCACCTCCTAGATAAATAAAATCTATGTCACGTTGGTCGGCATATTTGTCATAAACAATAAATGAACCAAATAGTTATAAAAAGATAATATATACCACATCCGAATCATAGACAGGACGAGGGCCGACGGGGGCGGATACCAAAACCATCGCACTATGTAATAAGAAGGAATAATAAAAGTAACAAAATTAGACAAGTATCTATCTAAAGTAAGAATTTTTTTCTTTCAGAAAGAAGATAAGAACAAGAGGCTCACCACGGTGGTGCTGGCGACGAGATCGGTGCGGGCGATCGACGGCGGTGAAGACGGGGACGGGACGTGACGGACTGCTAAACCTAGACAAATCCCAGGGAAAATGGAGCTCGGATGTCGAGTTTCGAGAGGAGAAAGATTAACTAGTGTGGCTCAGACATTTCATCGAACACCTCATGTGCATACGAGGTGAGCTAGAGCACCCAAATGCCCTCCCCTCGTCGGCCAGAAAAAACAGAGCACTGTGGAGTGCTCTTCTATGGCTATGGGGTATATATAGGAAACACATTGGTCCCGGTTCGCGGGACCAACCGGGACTAAAGGGGGGGGGCATTGGTCCCGGTTGATGCCACGAACCGGTACGCATGCCCCCCTTTAGTCCCGGTTGGTGGCACCAACCGGGACCAAAGGCCTTGTGCTGGCCCGCGTCAAAATTTTAGTCCCACCTCGCTTGTTGAGAGAGCTCGAGAGTGGTTTATAAGCGCTGCTGCGTCCACCCTCTCGAGCTCCTCTCAACTGCAGGCTTTCGGGCCTAACCGTTCTCTTTGCCTATGGGGCCTACTGGGCCTTCTGCGGGCCTGAATCCTGGCCCATGGATGGGTTTCAAGTCGTATTCAGGCCGTGGTGGCCCAGTAGGTGGTATAATTTCTTTTCCCCTGTTTTTTGTTTTCTCTTTTGCTTTATTTATTTTGTTTTGTTTCTACTTACAACAAAAAACTTATTTATTTTATTCCATTTTGTTTCTAATTACTTATGTATTTTACTTTATTTCTTTTGCTTTACTTATTTTATTAAAGTTTATTTATTTTATTTACTATAGTTTATTTTATTTTATTTTATTAAGGTTTATTTATTTTCATTTAGTTTATTAAGGTTTATTTATTTTATTTACTATAAAAAATGAACATAGATGTGCCTATAGGTAAAATTCAACCTAAATTCATAATAAATTTCTATGAAATTCAAAGAAATTTAATCTGAATTTAGGTCAAATTCCCTGTATAAGGGCATCTATTTTCACTTTGAGAGGAGCTCAACAAGGCAGAGAGGGATGGGCTTATAAACTGGTGTGAGCGCCCTTCGGTTGGCGAGGTGGGACTAAACTCTGACCACAACTAGGACCAACCCTTTAGTCCCGGTTTGTGGTATGAACCGGGACTAAAGGGTGAGCCTCTGGTCCCGGGTCAAGCCACCAACCGGGACCAATGGTGGTGGGCCAGGAGCGAGGCCCATTGGTCCCGGTTTGTCCCACCAACCGGGACCAAAGGGGCCGGACGAACCGGGACCAATGCCCCCACGAGGCCCGGCAAGCCCCTGGCCACACGAACCGGGACCAATGCTCACATTAGTCCCGGTTCGTGACTGAACCGGGACTAATGTGAATATTGCCCTGTGACCAAAGCCCAGTTTTTTACTAGTGCGCTTATTTCATACGCCCGCTCCCGCGCACTGGACATTCGAGCGCCCGCGACCAACTGCCGCCAACCTATCCGGCCGCCCCTCCTTCGCCCCGCCCCGCGCTGCCGCCGGCGAAATTCGACCGACGGAAGGCTGCACCGATATCCCCCTCACCCCTCCCTACACCCGTGACCCCTCCGTCGCTGCCTCCGCCGCCGCCACAAACCCTAGCGCGGGGTTGATCTTTGGCTTCGCCACCGGCGGCCCTCCTCCAAGCACCTGTCTCCCACGCGGCCTTTTCATGCCGCCACAGACGGCCTCGCAGGGGGCATCGAGCTGCCGCCCGCCGTGAAGCCACGGGCCGCTATCTCCAAGCGACCGAATGCGGCGGCGGTGATGGCGGGGAAGGTGTCCGGGAAGAAGAATAAGGCGGATGGCTCTTCTAGGCGACCGAAGAAGAAGCTTGCAGGGCGTCTGGCCGCGCCTCTGCCGACCGAAGCGGCGGAGAGCTCGCAATTTGTTGTGTCGGCGGCCGATGCGCACATGGTGTTGATGAAATGCCCACAAGGTATGATTTCGCCCCTTTTTTTGTTGGTGTTTTTTACATAAGTATATACATATGGATAGCTTAGTTTTCTTCTACATACTTTATAGTTTCAATGATGACACATATATGACAACTTGGGTGTTGGCTCCAACAATTCTCATTGGTCACAAACCAATGAACTGCATGAAGACGATCATGAGTTTGAGGTGGATGAGGATGGTGAGGGTATAGTCGATGCACCAAAAGGATGAGCGGGCAACTACGCCATGGAGGAAGAC
Source organism: Aegilops tauschii subsp. strangulata (assembly GCF_002575655.3). Classification (NCBI taxonomy): domain Eukaryota; kingdom Viridiplantae; phylum Streptophyta; class Magnoliopsida; order Poales; family Poaceae; genus Aegilops; species Aegilops tauschii. Next base: position 10,117,233 of record NC_053041.3, read on the forward strand.
ATTTTTATATTCAATACATGGTTGCATGTGTCTATGGATGCCAACGTTGAAGGGGACCAAAGTAGAGATGCATATTGGGACCGGATGAAGGAACACTTTGATTTACAAAACAAGAGTGCAATTGACCGCACGGATAGATCTCGTCGCTCCCGGTGGTCGACAATCAACAAACATTGTCAAAGATGGCTGGCGGCAATTAAGGCGGTTGACACGATAAACCCAAATGGCACTAATGATAGAGATAGGGTAAGTGCCATTTTTTTATGTTCCTCCCATGTTCATGCTTTTTTGTTGTTGTTTTTGTTCTTTTGTTTGTATCTCACTATTGCACAAAACTTATTTCAATGCGAAAAGAAGAAGACCAAGAAAGGGAAGGTCAAGAAAGGGAGACAATTCGTGTTGGCTCATTGCTACAATGTGTTGAAGGATGAAGAGAAATGAAAGCCCCGTGATGATCAAGAGGAGAGCAAGAAAAGCAAGGCAACTATTGATTTGGATGATGATGAGGAGGAGGAGGCATCAAGTGATGGCGGCAAGAGAAGCCCTACACCAAACTCGGTTGCCTTCTCCAAGCCAAAAAGACCAAATGGGGGCAAGAAAGATACAAAAGAAAAGAAGAAGAAGAGAGGAAATGATGATTTGAAGAATGCTATGGAAGTTATTGTGAAGGCAAGAAAGGAAGCGAACGAGGTGAGGATGGATGGCAAGGATCCAAGATGCGGCGGCCGAGGAGAGGAGGTTGGCGGCCAGGAGGGTAGCGGCCGAGGAGAGGAAGGTGACATTGTAGGAGAAGAATTGGCCATGGAGGAGCGATCAAGATTGTTGGAATGGGAGAAGTACTTGTTCTTCATGGACACACATACACTCGGAAAAGGAGTACGTAAATCTTTCCCGTGAAGAAGTCTTGGTCCAAAAAAGAGCCATAGCCATGGGAGGCATGGGAGCTACCATGGGAGACATGGGTAGCTTCGGAGCTACTATGGGAGGCATGGGAGCACCTACGGGGGGCATGGGTGGCTTCGGAGCTACCATGGGCTGCATGGGAGGCATGGGTAGCTTGGGAGCTACCATGGGAGGTATCGGTGGCTTCGGAGCTACCATGGGAGGCATGACTTTTGGATCTCTCATGGGGGCATGGGAGCACCTCCGGGTGACATGGGTGGACGCATGTCTTCCGGCACGCGACAATGAAGTGGAGGAGGAAGAATCATCTTCAGATGAGGAGGAAGAATCGGAGGAAGAAGAAGTCGATGATGATGTGGCATGATTGTTGATGTGCCATTTGTTTGTGTGAACTTTTATGTGTCATGAACTTTGTTGGGTGATTTTGTCTATGCCATACAATTGAACGATGCTATGTCTTTATTTTGCACATTTGTTTAATGTTTGAAACATCATAATATTTTGGAAATGAACATGTAAAATTATATTTGCAAACGTTGACTGCTCGCGCGTCATATTTTGCAGCGGACGCTTGAGCCAGCGCCCTGCTGCGCGCAAAAAAAAACCGCTATTTTGGGCGCTGTAAAATGTTTTAACACATCGCGCGGTTGCACATATGTTAGAGATGCTCTTAAAAAAAGGTGCGTTTTACATGCGCCAGAACCAACGACCAAGCCAGCCACAGGCCTGATTTTGCATGGGCTAGCATCAACGATTGGCAGGCCAGGCTCAGGGTGGACACGGTCCGGGATGGTCCAGTCCATGACCGAGCCAGCGTTTGGACCGGCCGCCGGCGGCCCGGCCCGGACCGGACCGACCAACCTAGCGGTCCTGTTTTCAGGGACCAGACCAGCGGCCAGGGGCGGAGCCCAATGGGCCAACCATATAGCACAGGCTACAGGGTCCGATTTGTTTTTACGTACTAAATATCAAGTTTTTGGCCCAGGGCAATAGGGTAGGCGGAAAGAGTGCTACAGGGCCCATAATACAAGGCGCGCCAGGCCTCCTTTGGTCCGCTTCCAGCAGCCCATCACGCACCAAGCCATCTAGCAACTAGTCAACGATCTATGTGGCTTCCCGTATAGCGAACAAAACAATCGATCCGAGAAAAAAGGCGTACAGCCGCGCACAGCGATTCGGCGACGTGTGCAGCGGCCGGCGGCGATCGGTCGATCCAGGGATTGAGAACCTGTGCAGCGGCGGCGGCGATCGAACCAAGACTCCAAGAGGCAAGAGCTAGCTAGTAGGTACTTCTATTGTAGCTGCTCTTTCTGCAGGGTTCGATTTAAATTTTGGAAAATTGATCTATTCCTGAGTCCCGACGAAGTGACGATTCGAAGCAGCCCGCAACAGTAGCACGGATCTGTTCCTGTCTTCCTCGTCGATCCGAACGTCCGCACAGCAGCGGTAGCCGGCACCGGGGGCGTCGTAATTTTCTCTTCTTCTCTCTTAGCAATATATCAATGTGTTTTTGATTTTTTTTGTCTAGATTAAGGTCATCTATTGAGTCGAATTTACCCCTTATTTATGTTGTTTGTCCAACATATTTTTGTATGTTGCCACAATTAAATCAATAAAATTGTTGCTAGCAGATTGAATGACCCGGGCAAGATAAAATTGATAGAACATTATCATCCAAAATCTGAAAGATCTGGTAAGAAGAAAACACTTTCTGAGGCATTTTATTATGTTCTACTCCCTCCGTTTGTTTTTATAAAACGTTTCAGACAGCTTGCTTTGTACTGTTTTGAACAGTGTTTGAATGTCTAAACGTCTTATAGAAATGAACAGAGGTAGTACTTGAAACTGTAATTCTAGCTTTGTTATTGTAGGTTATTGAGCCTTGGTGTCTGATAATGTGTTTTGGAATTTGAGAATGCAAGACATCCTTTTCAATAAATTTTGTCGTTTATTTTAGCATTATATTGAGCAGTGTGACTGTTGGATTGTTTTTAACCTTTTATAAATCGACTTCTATTATGTTTGGTAATCCGTGTTACAAGCTATGAAACGCACCTTTGTTTAACACATCGGTTGCTAGATTTTTTTTTGCAATGGTTAAGTGGTGCATCAGGATAAGATTAGCCCCAGCTCCGCCCCTGCCAGCGGCGTCGAAGCCCGGGCCGGACCGAGCGGACCGGCAAACAACCACCGGCGGCGACGTCCATGGGTGAAGCGGCGAGGTGGGCGACGTGCGCGGTACTGCGGTGAGGTGGGCGACGTGCAGTGGAAGTGCGCTGGGCGGCGTGGCTGTTGTTTGATTGACCTTCGATATAGCCATGAACCTGCGCACGTTATATTCCTTGCTGTTTTTTCGGTTGCATGCAAGTAATGTAGGGCGTGCATGAGCCCAAGATTTTCTCTGTGCCGGCCTTGCCCTGATTAGTGGATCAAATCTGTCGTGAAGAAGGTCGTCAAATGACGCCATGATTATCCTAAAAAAAATGACGCCATGATTTTTGGATCAAACCCATTTTCTCTGGTACTTTCTATTTTCTGTTCGAGTCAATAAAAGGAACGGCAGCGTGGGATCGAAGATGCATGATTATAGGAAGTCGCCGCTATTAAATTTAGCGCTTTCCAAAACAATATTATACTTGCCTAATTTGTTGGACGCAAACGTCACGGCCGATCATTTCTCCCACGATCCAAAAATCACGGCAGACGTTTCTCCCACGATCCGATTGGTGGATTGCGAGCGTGCGTGCTGGGCTAAAGCGGCTCCCGTCGCAATTGGTCTCTACCGCGAAAAGTGCTTCCATGGCAACAAATACCGCTGCCATGGCCGAAATTGATTCAACCGTGCAAAGGTTGGGGTTGATGCCATGGTCAAGAAATCCAGAGCGGCTGCGGTGCACACACGACAGCGGAGGCGAGCGGCGGCAAGATGCTAGGACGACACGGGGAGGTAGAATGGAAGGAGAGGGCAGTCTTGGAGACACGGTGGTTCACCTGAGGGCTGCCGGTGGCCGCGAAGACGACGAACTGCGGTGGCTGTGGCTGTCTTTTCTCGGTCCGCTCGGTCGGACCCGAGCGGACCGGTTAAAGACCGGACCGGACCGACATTTTTTCGCGCCGAATTTCGCAGACATGGCAGGATGACATGGCCTCATGCAGGTTAAAAATTAGACTCATGTGAACGCTGATATAAACATTGTGCATGTTAAGAGAGCATCAGTACTACATGTCCACATAATGTAGTTAACGTCAGCTGGTGTTGTCCACTTATCGCCAACGACCGATGACCAACGACTCTAGAGTCTGTTTGACTAGGCAAGAGCTCGGCTCGTAAATAAAAACATAAAGAGTACTACACATTTGCTATTCAAATGCGCGTACATTAATGGATGATGTGATATCTCGGCTATCTTGAACCATGTATATTGTTGATCGGTTACTTTTATTGTGGCAGTAGAAAATTGCCACATAATATAACTACTTCCTTCCAACTAAGATACCATTAGGCATATGTCTACCTCAATAGCCGACGACCTGCTTGACTCAAGAGTATATTTATGAGCCCAGCTCCGTTGGTCACTCCCCAGTGCTGTCGATCGACAGACAGGAAGGCGCCATGGTACTTCCCACAAAATTAATATTGTCGACCATCCACCTTGTGCTCCTCGGCGTCCTCCTCCTGCTGGCCGGCACATCGAGCTTCCAATGCAGCTCCGTCGACCAAGCCACCCTCCTAGCTATCAAGAAACAGTGGGGAAACCCCTGGCAGCTTGTATCATGGGACCCCGTCGCCAACGCCGACCACTGTAAATGGACCGGCATGGTCTGCGGGGGCGGATGCTCCGGGGCTGTGACGGGGATATCCTTGCCGAGGCTCAACCTTACCGGCAAGGTACCGGAGTCTCTGTGCGACCTGCCGAGCCTTAGCCGCCTCGACCTCTCCTACAACAACCTCACCGGCGGCTTCCCCCGTGGCCCGCTCTACAACTGCTCCCAGCTCCGCTTCCTCGACCTCTCCTACAACGCCTTCCACGGGGTCCTTCCGCATGACATCAGCCGCCTGTCACCGGCCATGGAGCACCTCAACCTGTCCACAAATTACTTCAGTGGCACCGTGCCGGCCGCGGTGGCCGGGCTTCCGGCGCTGAGGTCGCTGATTCTTGACAAAAACCAGTTCACCGGAGCATACCCAGCGGCCGAGATAAGCAAGCTCGCCAGGCTCGAAAAGCTTACGCTGGCCTTCAACCCGTTCGTGCCGGCGCCTGCGCCGCTAGAGTTCTCCAAGCTGACCAACCTGAGCTACCTTTGGATGGGTGACATGAACATGACCGGTGAGATCCCGAAAGCCTACTCGAGCCTAGTGAACCTCCAGATGATGGCTATATGCGAGAACAATCTCACCGGCGAGATCCCGGCGTGGGTCTGGCAGCACCCAAAGCTCAAGTACGTGTACCTGTTCACCAATGGACTCACAGGCAAACTGCCGCGCAAAATCACGGCGGTGAATTTGATAGAGCTTGATGTGTCGGATAACCAGCTTACCGGAGAAATTCCAGAAGAGATTGTTAACCTCAAGAACCTGAGCATACTGTTCATGTACACCAACCAGCTCTCCGGCACCATTCCAGCAAGCATAGCAATGCTTCCCAATCTCAGGGACATCAGGCTATTTGAAAACAACCTCTCTGGCGAGCTGCCGGCGACGCTATGGTCGTTACCAAAGCTGATCATCTTGGATATACTGAACAATGGTTTCACCGGGGCTTTACCAACCAAGATACCCGAGAACATCCAGTGGCTTGATGTGGGGAACAACAAGTTCTCTGGCTCCCTGCCAACATCGGCAACAGGGCTGCTGGTGTTCAGCGCGGCAAACAACCTGCTCTCCGGCGAGCTACCGGCCGACATGAGCAAGTTTGCCAAGCTTACACGTTTGGAGTTGTCCGGCAACCAACTTACTGGTGCCATACCATGATAACAACATCAGTCAATTTGTTGCAGAAGCTCGGTACAGTCAACTTGTGCACGATTCGGTTTGAAGTTCCTGAGGTGTAAGTTGTAACCAAACAGTTAAAGTTTAAAAGAGATTTGGTGTATCGTGTCGAGCTAGAAAACCTATCTAGCAGGGCCGCGTCATGTTGGGTCAAACAGTGGGCATGTTGGATGCGAACTTCCTAGCAAATTTTCTAAATCCCTGCAACAATGTGAACTCGAAGATGATGGGAGAATTGGTGTCATACTGTTTGAAGGCGCAACATCATAATGAAGTGGCTGGCCGGGTCTAGTCACCGGAGATGAAGACGAGCTGCCAAATCTTTGCCGTTCACTATATATTATATTGTTTTATTTTCATTAAAGGACTATTTTTTTAAAGGGATCAGATCTGTTCACTAGTAGAAAAACAGGGCTTTCGTTCAGGCCTGGCCAGCCCATTAGTCCCGGTTCTGCACGAACCGGGACCCATGGGGTGCATTAGTTCGGGTTTGTGAGCCCAGGAGGCCAGCCGGGGCCTCGTGGGCATTGGTCCCGGTTCGTTTGGACCCATTTGTCCCGGTTCTAGGCATGAACCGGGACCAATGGGCCTCGTTCCTGGCCCACATACATTGGTCCTGATTCGTGGCTAGAACCGAGGCAGAAGGTGGAGCTTTAGTCCCGATTATAGCCACGAACGGGGACAAATGAGTTGCCAATATATACCCCATCGCCACGGCAGAGCACTCCACAGTGCTCTCTTTTTTCTGGCTGGCAAGGGAAGGGCATTTGGGTGCTCTAGCTCACCTCCTATGCACATGAGGTGTTCGATGAAATGTCTGAGCCACACTAGTTAATCTTTCTCCTATCGAAACTCGACCTCCGAGCTCCATTTTCCCCGAGATTTGTCTAGGTTTAGCGGTCCGTCACGTCCCGTCCCCGTCTTCACCGGCGTCGATCGCCCGCGCCGATCTGTCGCCGGCACCACCCTGGCGAGCCTCTTGTTCTTATCTTCTTTCTGAAAGAAAAAAAATTCTTACTTCAGATAGATACTTGTCTAATTTTCTTACTTTTATTATTCCTTGTTATTATATAGTGCGATGGTTTTGGTATCCGCCCCCGTCGGCCCTCGTCCTGTCTATGATTCGGATGTGGTATATGTTATCTTTTTATAACTATTTGGTTCATTTATTGTTTATGACAATTATGCCGACCAACGTGACATAGATTTTATTTATCTAGGAGGTGGTTGAACCGGAAATTCCAACGGACCCTATTGTCGAGAGGTTAAATTTAGTTGAAGAAGAAAACAATAACTTGAAGGAAAAAATAAAAAAATTGAGGAGGAGAAGATGATATTGGAGTTGCATGTTGCAGATGTCGTCGATGATCACAAGATCAAGATGGATGCAATGCAGTTGAAGATTAGAAAGATTAGAAAATATGCCATTCATACCGAGGCTTGGTATCATTATGCAGTTGGATCAATTGTTACCTTGGTTGCGATTATGATCGCATTTGTTGTTGCATTGAAATGTTTTACATAATTTCAATGTATGGTTTAATTAGATGAAATGATAATACCATGCCAACTTTCAACCTTTTCAGAGTTAATTTGAAATGCTTTTCAATTTCAGGGTCTTATAGCTCAACATAATCAGTAAATGCATGAAAAATAACAAATGAAGTCAAAAAGGGTTGGAAATTGATGATGTGGCTTTGAATGGTGCATTTTGAACACAGAAAAAGTCTGGAGTTCAAAAAAGTGAAATCCCTTTGTAACAGACGAGTTTCCGTATGAAACCCTAATACTTCGAAAGAGATTGTCCGTTTTGTACACGAAGTGCATCCAGTTTTCGCCGTAACGCTCTCTACTTTCTTGCACATGCTATGTGGATGAAATGATGACACCATGCCAACTTTCATACTTTTCAGAGTTCATTTGAAATGCTTTTCAATTTCAGGTCTTATAGCTCAAAACAATCAGTAAATGCATGAAAAATAACAAATGATGTCAGAAAGGGTTAGAAATTGATGATGTGGCTTTGAATGATGCATTTTGAACACAGAAAAAGTCTGGAGTTCAAATAAGTTCAAAAAAATGAAATCCCTTTGTAACAGACGAGTTTCCGTTTGAAACCCTGATACTTCGAAAGAGATTGTCCGTTTTGTACACGAAGTGCATCCAGTTTTTGCCGTAACCCTCTCTACTTTCTTGCACATGCTATGTGGATGAAATGATGATACCATGCCAACTTTCAACCTTTTCAGAGTTCATTTGAAATGCTTTTCAATTTCAGTGTCTTATAGCTCAAAATAATCAGTAAAGGCATGAAAAATAACAAATAGTCAGAAAGGGTTGGAAATTGATGATGTGGCTTTGAAGGGTGCATTTTGAACACGGAAAAAGTCTGGAGTTCAAATAAGTTCAAAAAAATGAAATCCCTTTGTAACAGACGAGTTTCCGTATGAAACCCTGATACTTCGAAAGAGATTGTCCGTTTTGTACACGAAGTGCATCCAGTTTTTGCCGTAAACCACTCTACTTTCTTGCACGTGCTATGTGGATGAAATGATGATACCATGCCAACCTTCAACCTTTTCAGAGTTCATTTGAAATGCTTTTCAATTTCAGGGTCTTATAGCTCAAAATAATCAGTAAATGCATGAAAAATACCAAATGAAGTCAGAAAGGGTTGGAAATTAATGATGTGGCTTTGAATGGTGCATTTTGAACGCAGAAAAGTCTGGAGTTCAAATAAGTTCAAAAAAATGAAATTCCTTTGTAACAGACGAGTTTCCGTATGAAACTCTGATACTTCGAAAGAGATTGTCTGTTCTGTACACGAAGTGCATCCAGTTTTTGCCGTAACCCTCTCTACTTTCTTGCACATGCTATGTGGATGAAATGATGATACCATGCCAACTTTCAACCATACTAAAATTATCAAAGTATTTTCTGCAAAATCATTAAAAGCAAAAACAATTTTCGTAAAGAACTTTTTTTGTTAGAAACTTTAATAGCAAAAAGAATTATCATAAAATAAAATAAATAAGTAATTAGAAACAAAATAAAATAAAAACAAATAAGTATTTTGTTGTAAGTAGAAACAAAACAAAATAAATAAAGCAAAAAAGAAAACAAATAAACTGGGAAAAAATAATTCTTGCACATGCTATGTTGGTGAAATGATGATACCATGCCAACTTTCAATCATACTAAAATTATCAAAGTATTTTCTGTTCAAAATCATTAAAAGCAAAAAGAATATTCATAAAGAACTTTTTTGTTAAAAAATTTAATAGCAAAAAGAATTATCATAAAATAAAATAAAACAAAACAAATAAGTATTTTGTTGCAAGTAGAAACAAAACAAAACAAAAATAAAGCAAAAAAGAATACAAAAAAACTGGGAAAAAATAAAAAATTTGCCACCTACAGGGCCACCATGGCCTGAATACCAAGTAATTATCGCACCATATCGGCAACTTTGTTCATTTCCTGATATCAAGTAATTGCTTTCTTTGTCTGGCAGGGTTTGGAAAAAATTCACCTCAAAAACTCCGGGACTGCCAAAGAAGCTGCAATTTAAACACCCGACAGTAAGTACTATAGTACCATGTTCCGCGCATGTCCTAGTGATTCAAGAGCTAGTTTCATCAATACCATTTAGCATGCTCGCTTATCAGTTTGATTGACCTCTATTTTTTGTAAAGTGGTCGTGGCAGGAAGCCGGGAATAATTACTGTGGATACTACGTTTGCGAGTCCATCCGCCACACGACCTGTGAGCGGGGCTACTCTGACAAACAATATGAAGTGCGTAAATAATAATATTCATAATTTTATTTTATTAACATCATTTGTGTTGAGTTTCATTTATTCATATATATGTATTGACCCCCTTCTTCAAATTAGATATTTCGGATGCGGGATGAACTCCTACCACCAGATCGTATGCGAGGAATTCAAGAGGAATTGGCATCATTCTTTCTTGACCACGTGATCGATAAAGACGGAGAATACCATGTGGACCCTGAGTTCATATATAATTAGGAGATTATATTGTAAGAGATAATTATATTGTATATATGTAGCCAGTAGCGTCGGATGGATATACGAGAACTGGTTGTTCGACCAATCTCTCAGAGAAGGAGAGGTGGTCGATATCACTTCTCTTTGTATGCATATGTTCATGACGATCTTCTGTTTCCTTCAATTGCTTACTAGCTAGCATGTCTACTCCTCTCTATACGTAAAGTACGTAGCGTCGACCAAGCATGGAGATAAGAGAGGACACTTCTCTCTATTAATTAGCTAGCTAACACAATATATGAAACACCTAAATTAACCCCCCAAAACCCCCCAAACCCCCAAACCCCCCCCCCCCCTTTCAAAAAAAAAACAGCCCCTGAAATGCTGACGCATGGATGCCTATTGGTCCCGGTTGGTGCCATCAACCGGGACCAAAGGGCCTCCTGCCTGGGCTCGCCGCACCGGCCATGTGGAGGCCCATCTGTCCCGGTTTGTGTAAGAACCGGGACTAAAGGCCTAGGGCATTAGTAACGACACTTTAGTCCCGGTTCAACAACCGGGACAAATGGCCCTTACGAACCAGGACAATAGGCCATTTTTCTACTAGTGGTTATACTAGTTCACCAAAAGTACAAAGCATTTAAAACATAATAAAATTATATTAAGATTTCGAGACGACCGAACGACCACTACTACAGCTAGAGTGATCCGCCAACGTGACGCTATCGGCGCTCCTTTGGCAGAGCCAGCTTGACCTTGCCGAAGACGGCCAGGAAGTCTTTGCTCACCCACCCCTAACGATCAGCGCCCTGAAGCCGCAGTCGTCGCCGGTGAACCCTTGCATATATCTGAAGCACCTGACATCAAATCTCGCCCACATGATGAGAACCCCTAACATCATCGTCCCAAGGAGACGGAACTCCATCGACTATGTACAGATGGACAAACTCGAGGATGATCGGAGCCCAAAAAATAAACTCTAAAAAGAAGCGCCACCATTTGCCCGAGCGCAGCACTTGAGAGGACTAAAGAAGCCTAACCTAAACTACTAACCGGTGTAAAGACACCAAGATTCCCCTCCGCGCTTGTGCCCGTCTGAGCGGTAGGTCGACGGAAGGCGAATCCACTGGCTCGCTAGTGAAGTCTGGAGGGGACGGTTAATTTTTCCTAGCCACCTAGGGTTAGGAGAGGAAAATGTGAAGAAGTCTTTGAAAGGACAAATTATCTGTACTTGTGGGAGTATGTACTTCCACGTTTAAAATATCTCTTAAACAAATCTGTTATACCTTTATCTATTTTCTTTATTAATATGCTTTAGTAATTATCTTAAAATATCTTAATATAAATTGTATGAAAATACACTATGAGAGCCCGTACTTTAGGTATACTGTATGATGTCCCGCGCGTTGCTGCACGAACCTTATTAAAATACATGCACAAATAAATGCTAAAATACTAAGACTATTCCAAAAAGAAATCAAGAATGCTCTCGCAATATATTTAGAAAGAGTACAGTATATGAAGCATGTAGCAAAATGTTGTATAAAAAGAGATATCTATTGGTTGAAGTCAAAAGGGACGTCATTTTTAACAAAACAATGTGTAACATGACCTATATATATTGGCTCTAAGCATCCAACATATAAATATATGTAGGTCATGCTACAAAAATGGGTAACATGACAGTTTAGACCTACACAAAAAATAGGGATAAATTGGCATGCATGATTGCTTGAATAAATTAATGCACTTATAATAGCTAATGACCACATGCATGTCTTGATGATGTGGCATAATTGCATAAAGAGGAAAAAAATAGATAGTGGGTTGCAACTATTTAAGAATAGAGGATTCAATTTAACATAGAAAAGAGCAGTATATGTATAAACAATAACAATATATGTGGTCTTAAATGAATTTTTTATGGAACCCACTTTGGATTATTTAGTAATTATTATTGAAGTATATTAAAAATGATACAATTGATTAATCTATGTGGTATATGATGCGCAGGGGTATATCGAAACATTTTCCTTCGTGAAAATTACATTTATTCGTAATACAAAGCTCATTCTTACATTACATGACGGGCCGCTCCTTGGACTACATGCTTTAGCCTGCCATTGATGGGCCTCCAATCCGACTTGTAGCCCACAGCACATTTCATAGAGAGATCGTCAACAAGTCGCAAATGAAAAGTGAGACGCTAACTTTATGCAGTTCTGTTCTGCCACCTTCCTCTCCCTTCCACGACCTGCCAACAAATTAGAAATGAAAGGTTTTTTTTAGAAAAAGAGGATGACCCCCCGCCTCTGCATCTAGGCGATGCATACGGTCACTTTATTAATTATTCTCGCAAGACTTTACAAAGTCATACAACAGTAAGACTAAAGCCGCCGTCTAAGCAACAAACTGTCGCTACACCTATCCCGTTGATGAAGGGGCGCAGATAGCCTGGGCCTAATACCAAACAGACATCGCAGCCAAGCCTAACATCTAAGACCTGAGACCCCAACCTAGCCACTTGCCGGGTCTGGGGCACACACTGGTCCGGCGTGCTCCCAGAGGTCGCCGCCGCCGACTGCCACCGCTCCCTCTTCAGAACTGTACTGATGCATCAACCTTGCTCGGTCCAGCTATCGCCGACGCCACCACAGCGCCCAACGGCACCTCCTCCCTGCGCGCAAACAGTTGTACATGTCGTGGTCGCGACTGATACTCCTCAGCGCCATGCTGCCACGTACCCCAGCCGACACAGCTTGAAGCCCTTGGAGGATCTGTCGTGCGTAGCACCTTCCGACCAGGCATGACCAAGCGTAGCACCTGTCGGTCAGGCATGACTTGACATCTCCACCGAAGCTCCGTGCAAGACAAAGCCGCTCCACCTCCTGCCTCTGACTTCCAGCGCTGCTCCACAAAACGACGCTCCCAAGAGAGAAACGACACCGCAGTGCCGCCATCGTCCGGTCTGGAACACCAGATCCTAGGGTTTCCCCCGGAGCAATACGAGTGGGTCGACGATAGTCAGATGACGATGCCTTCATCAAGGTAACGACGTGGAACGCCGCCATCGCCTGCCGTCGGCTCGGTTTTCACCGGCAACTACGTCTCCCCGACTCGCGGGTGGTGCCAGATGACGGATCCCGAGATCCGAACACTCAGCCTCAGGCCGACCACCTATGACAGAAGAGATGACCACCGCCGCCGGCTGCACTGGTCAGAACAGATCTGATCGGAGGTGCCGCCGACGAGACCACCAGGCCCTCCACGCCGCCGTCGCCGATCTGAAGGCAGCATGCACGCCACCGCAGCCAAGCCGGCCGCCCGAAGGGCCATCCGCAGCACCCGCAGCCCTGGCCTCTGCCGCGTCAAGCCGTCGCCGTCCGAGGACGGGCCGGCCTCCCGCCGCCTGCCGCCATCGGCCGCGCCGCAGATCTCAGATCGGTCGTGCCACGACACGCCTTGGGGTCCGCCCCACCCCGGAGACGCGCGAGAGAGGAGATCCCCCGCCACCGCCGTCGGCCCCCGGACTTAGCCCGGCGGCGTCTTCCGGCGGCGGCGGAGGGAGGGGAGGAGGGAGTTTGCGGCGGCGGCGGCTAGGTTTCTGGCCGCCCGAGTCGCCCTAGGGGGAGGACGACGCGATGGCTCTTTCTGTGTAACCCCATCCTGTAGCGAGTCTAGCGACACTTGACTTGAGACGCCATGGCTGGAGGAAAAATCAGCGGTCTCAAGGTGTTTGTCGAAATGGGTCAACGTATTGCCAGCTTTTTGCCTAAACGATGGCCAGTAATCCCTCCTCCAGCAAATATATCATCCGGCAACGGCATGGTTTGGGGATCCTTCATGTGTGGATCTTTTTGCGTGGTTTGGGGATCATTATACTCTTAGATATTATTTTAGGCATAGACACGGCAGTGGTACTTTTCAGTCAACGGCTGCCGTAAGCCAATGTGCTGGAAGCTTCTCCGGTCACTGTTGCTGTCAGTTGTTGCTTTTCTGCAGCAGATGCTTTACTCAAAAAACGCCTGCTTCACCGGGGCTTCATGAAAATAACTCATCGTTCTGGGAACAAGGAAAATTTCCACACGTCTTGTATATGGCGTTAAAAGCAATTCCACATCCCTATTGACCCTGGATGCTAACTTTCTACGTCTCGAGTAAAGGTTCCGTTCCCTACTTAGTTAGTAGTTGTGTATGCTGAGAGGGTCAGAATATCCACATTTTATTAGTAAGAGTTGAATCTCATACAAGACGAAACGAAGAAGATCTGCAAGCGCATGCCTTCGACATCTTCCTCTGCATTTGCAACAACATTTCTCTGTTTGATCATTGCCGTGTGTAACCATACCGTGCTCTCAAAGAATGGTGCCTTTAAGTTGGGTTTCAGCTGCTTATTTCCTCCATGTTCAGAGTTTACATTAGGCATATGGAATGTCAACGCATCAACTGTCATCAACTCATCAACTTGTAGTGCTCTTCTAGTTTGGTCTCCTCCTCAATTGCAGGGTTACAACTGACCTCGGTTCTTAGACTCTCATATGGCAACTTACAACTGATCTCGCAGTTGACCTATGGCTTTGATGCTATTGCATGGTCATCTAATGCTAAAGAGAGAGCAAATGAATCTACTTCTGCAGTTGCAGTACTTCTTGACAACGGAAATCTGGTAATAAGACACAGAATGAATAGTTCATTGTTGTTCTGGCAAAGTTTCGATAACTCAAGTGATACAGTGCTACCTGAAGCGCAGCTAGGATATAATAATAATAATAATAATAATAATAATAATAATAATAATAATAATAATAATAATAATAATAATAATATATGATCATTAGTAGCGAGGCTACCAATAATGTTTCTTGTTTCCTTTCTTGTCAACTGCAGAGGAGTACACTACAGACCAAACAAGAAGGCTTAATGTCTCCACTTCTTAGAGCTATTATCCCCGCACTTATTATTGCAGCTATTATTATTCTCGCACCTATTATTACAGCAGTTCTATTACGACCACTTATACTGACACTTTCTCGAGCTGGATGGATATTCATGAAGATGACGACTCTTTATTTTTGTCCAACAATTCACATGTATATGTACAGTTGCATTCTGATGGTACTGTTACTGCTGCTAAACTACGGGGCTGTGGGACTGTGTTGTGGTCTGCTCAAGATTCCAAGCAGGAAAAACCAAATGCTCATGGAAATATGAGCAATCTATCAAATAATTTTACTAACGGAAATAGTAGATAAAACATGACTAATATAGCAGAGATACAACAAATCATGCAATCTCACGAAGAGAAGGTAAATAGCATCTGCATATATGAACTTGAACTGAACACATCTAGAACAGCACTAGATCAAGTTGCATATATGAAGTAGAACCTAACATATCTAGGACAAACACTAGAGGAAGGAAATGTGGCAGAACCTGTAACAGAAAGAGCAAGAACACGTACGGGACAGCAGCAGTAGTACTGGATTTGGGGTCGGTGTCCTCCATGTCGTCGAGGAGGTTGTCGACGTCGGGGAAGAAGTCGTCGTCGGGGAAGTAGTCGTCGGAGTCCAGGGCGTCCGTTACGAAGAAGTCAGTAGTCGCGCGGAGCGCTCCCCAAAAACCTTATCACCCTTCTCCCGTACAGGACTCAAAGAGGTGCGGTTTCGGAGGCCTATTGTCCCGACCTGCGGTGCACGCCGCAAGCCGGGATGGGGAAGATCGTAGCAGCAGCTCAGTGGTGAGGAACGTGGAGGCGAGAGGGTTGTGTTGTTCTGGTGCGACTCTCTGAGAGGAGCGACCTCCCTTTTATAGGCGCAAGAGAAGGAGGCGAGAGGCCAGCGACGGGAGCTGAAGGGAACGAGGGAGACGAAACGAACAGGCAGCAGGCGAAGAGGTGCGCCGTTCGTATTCAATCTCCACTACAACAAAACATTTCAGCTTCTGCGTGAACTTTCGTATACCCGTCGTCGTGCGTGGCAAAAAATTAGACATCGGCTCATTCCCGCAACCCGCGGCGCATCGTGACGAGGCATGGCGAGGCGGGCGGCGGAGGAGGAGCGCGCGTGGATGTCCCTCTTGTTCTCATCCTCATACATGTGGGGAAAGAACCTCCCTTATAAAGAGGTCCAACTCCCTCTAAACTAGCAATGTGGGACTAAACTTTAGTTCCGCCTCTTTCCTTGCACGAATGGGCTGCATGGGTCTCTAGGATTTATTAGGAATTTCTAAAACTGCTATTGGGTTTGGCCCAAAATAGACAAAATTCCAGCAATCCCCCACCAGATCCCAAAGGCACACAAAATTTGCCTTTGGTTCCAAAACACTGTTTTATATACCGGTACTGCAGTAAAGACTGTTAAGTTGAACTTCCACCTAGAACTCTATGCTACACTAGTAAGCAACTTGAACAGTGGACTGGGCCTTGAACTGCAAGTTTTCTGCGAATCTAGCTTCACATAAAGCCTTGACCGATACGTGGCTACCGTGGGTCTTCCCCGCGGGTGGAGCTTATGCGTCATACTCCGAGACCTTTCATGAGTTTACTAGAGAGAACCCTACTCTCATAGATTGCGACGTTTAACAACAGACTCATATAGGTGTGTTCTTCAAAAGATGTTCTGCAGGACAATATCTCTGCTTCAATGAGCCACTTAGAACACATTAAGATATACATCAACCTGCCATACAGATTTAGGAGAGTATTGCATCTTCATGGAGTGGTATTGTTAACAGTAAGGATACTCTCCTCTCAGTTGACCAACAGCTTGTCTTCCACATCTAACTCACGGGATCTCCGATCACATAGACTAGGTTACCACTGTGAACAACTCATATTGTGGGTCTCATACCCATCTCCCTCGATGCATTATCTATCACATTACGTGATAGAACCTTAGTAAAAGGATCTGCCAATTTTTTAGACGTTTGGATATAATCCAATGCAATAACTCCGGAGTTTCTCATTTTCCTGACAGACTTTAACCTTCTCTGAACGTGTCTTGATGACTTCATGTTATCCTTTGAATTGCTCACTTTCGTGATTAGAGTTTGATTGTCGCAGTTCAAGAGCCGGCGAAGTCATTCAAGAGCCAGCGAAGCCAATCTGCTTCGACCGTAGCTGTATCTAGTGCTGTGAGTTCTGCTTCCATTGTTGACCTCGTTAAGATGGTCTGCTTGCAAGACTTCCAAGAAACAGCGCCACCTCCATGAGTGAATACATATCCGCTCGTGGCCTTTATATCATCAGCATCTGAGATCCAGTTTGAGTCACTATACCCTTCAAGCACCTTTGGGTGCCCAGTGTAGTGAATTCCATAATTCGCAGTGCCTTTCAAATAACGCAAAACTCTCTCTAGAGCTTTCCAATGCACACTTCTTGGTTTTGAGACAAACCGACTCAGTTTGCTAACAACAAAAGAGATGTCAGGTCTTGTAGCACTGGCTATGTACATAAGCGAGCCAATAATCTGAGAATATTTCAATTGATCTCTAGCAATTCTTCGATTATTCGAAGCAACCCACTGGCATCATATGGTGTTGGAGAGGGCTTGCAGTCACTATAGCCAAAGCGACTCAAGATCTTTTCCAGATAGTGAGATTGAAGTAATGTAATCCCACCTTCATCGTCTCTCAACAACTTGATGTTCAAAATGAGATCAGCCACTCCTAAATCCTTCATCTCAAAACAACGAGATAGGAAATCCTTGACCTCCTTAATTACATTCAGATTTGTTCCAAAAATCAGTATGTCATCAACATACAAGCAAAGGATAACTCCCTCGCCCCCACCATGGCGATAGTACACACATTTATCAGCTTCGTTTACAACAAAGCATGCAGCTGTTATAGTTCTTTCAAACTTCTCATGCCACTGCTTGGGTGCTTGCTTAAGTCCATACAAAGACTTCAGCAACTTGCACACTTTTCCTTCCTGACCATCTACTACAAACCCATCTGGTTTTTCCATGTAAATTTCCTCATCCAAGTCTCCATTTAGGAAAGCAGTCTTGACATCCATTTGATGGACGGGAAGACCATGTGAGGCAGCTAGTGAAAGTAGAACTCGAATAGTGGTCAGTCGAGCCACAGGTGAGTAAGTATCAAAGAAGTCTTCACCTTCCTTTTGGGTATAACCCTTGGCCACGAGCCGTGCCTTGTACTTTTCGATAGTACCATCAGGCCTAAGCTTCTTCTTGAATACCCGTTTGCACCCTATAGGTTTGCACCCATAAGGACGATCAGTTAGCTCCCAAGTTTCATTTGCCAAGATGGAATCCATCTCACTACGGACCGCTTCCTTCCAGTAGTCAGCATCTTCAGATGCATAGGCCTCTGAAACAGAACTGGGAGTGTCATCTATGAGATACACAAGAAAATCATCACCAAAAGACTTTGCAGTCCTCTGTCTCTTGCTCCTAGTAGGAACTTCATTGTTCTCCTCCACAGGATTTTCAAAGTGTTCCATCGAAATGGCAGGTTCAGTAATTGAAACTGGTTCCTGATTCGATGAGCTAGGCATCTCCTGATTAGATGAGGTAGCCATATCCTTCATGGGAAAGATATCTTCAAAGAAAGTCGCATCATTCGACTCCATGATCGTACCGACATGCATGTCAGGTACCTTAGATTTTACAACCAAGAATCTATAACCAATGCTATCAAAAGCATATCCCAGGAAAACACAATCCATAGTTTTTGGTCCAAGTTTGCACTTCTTTAGAATTGGCACATTGACTTTCGCCAAACAACCCCAGGTTCGTAGATATGAGAGTTTTAACCTTTTCTTCTCCCATTCCTCGAATGGAGTTATATCTTTGTTCTTTGTGGGAACTCGGTTTAGGACATGACATGCTGTCAATATCGCCTACCCCCACCATGCCTTGGAGAGACCCGATGTGTCTAACATGGCGTTAACTAAATCAGTTAGAGTACGGTCCTTTCTTTCGGCCACCCCATTTGACTGAGGTGAATAGGGAGGCGTCCTCTCATGGATTATACCATGTTCCACGCAAAAGGAATCAAATTCATTTGAGAAATACTCTCCACCACGATCGGACCTAAGCCTCTTGATCTTTCGATCAAGTTGGTTTTCCGCTTCAGCTTTATAGATCTTACAATTAGTTCAAAGCCTCATCCTTATATTTTAGAAGATACACATGGCAGTATCTAGTGGAGTCATCAATTAACGTCATAAAATATTTCTTTCCACCTTTTGTCAACACACCATTCATTTCACAAAGATCTGAATGTATGAGCTCTGGTGGTGCAAGATTTCTTGTTTGCGCAGTCGTATGAGACTTGCGAGCACACACACTTGACACTTAGATACCTTGATAGTGGTGAAACTAGGGATTAAGTTCAACTTCACTTATCATGACATGCAACCAAAGTTAACATGACAAAGACGTGAATGCCACACATTTGATTCACTTTACTGCAAACATGATTAACAACTTTATTGCAAACGTCTGACAAGGATAAACGAAATAGGCCTCCTGACTCATAGCCTTTACCAACAAAGGTTCCATACTTGGATATTACAAATTTATTCGACTCAAAGACAAGCTTGTAGCCATCTCTACACAGAAGAGATCCGCTAATAAGATTTTTATTGACGGAGGGGACATAATGCACGTTCTTCAGCCGCACGATCTTCCCCGGAGTAAACTTCAGATCGACCGTGCCAACACCACGAACAGAAGCACATGAACCGTTTCCCATCAGCACAGTGGAAGTCCTTGCAGTTTGATAAGACGTAAACATGGAAATATCACCGCATACATGCACATTAGCACCCGTGTCAGTCAACCGATCAGGGGAATGACATACTGAAAGAATAGTGGGAAATATACCATACCCAGCATCCTTCATGTCAGTGTATCCAATGACAACATTAGCGATCTTGCCGCCTTTCACAGGATGACGCTTGTCATAACGATTAGGGCAACTAGGAGCCCAATGATCAGGATCTCCACACACATGACAGACTCCTTTATTCTTGTCATTCTTCTTCTTGAAGTTCGTGTGCTGCACAGCCTTGTTCTTCCCATCAAACATTGATTTACCATCAAACTTGCCCTTGTTCTTGAAATTGTGGGGCTGGAAGTTCTTCTTCTGTACCAGATTGGCACTAGATCCTCCCTCAATACCTCGAGCATGTATGTCCTTTGCTCTCGCCTTTTCTTCCACATCAAGAGTACCAATGAGATCCGGAACAGAAAACTCCTACCTCTTATGCTTCAGTAAGGTAGCAAAGTTCCTCCACGAAGGAGGAAGCTTAGTGATGATACCTTCGGCAACAAACTTGTCCGGTAGCATACAATTGAAGTGCTCAAGTTCTCTACCAAATGACTGTATCTCATGAGCTTGCTCAACCATGGAGCGCTCTTCAGCCATCTTGTAACCATAGAATTGCTCCATGATGTACAACTCAGTGCCAGCATCCGAGACCCCAAACTTGGCCTTGAGTGCGTCCCACATATCTTCTCCATTGTTAATTGACGCATAAGCATCGACTATGTTCTCACCAAGAACACTCAAGAGAGCAGCCTTAAACAGAGTATCCATTTTCTGAAAAGCTTGTTCCTGTTGGGCATCATACTCCCCTTCAGGTTTGCCAAGAGTGGCTTCATAGCAACTCATGGTTTGAAACCATAAGACTGCTCTCACGCGCCACCTCTCATAGTGGATACCCTCAAACTTAGGAGGTCTCATGGAAGCAGCAAAACCACTTGGTGTAAATTGCCTATAATAAGGTTTTTGGATTGATGGAAATATGAGCAATTTACCAAATAATTTTACTAACAGAAATAGTAGATAAAGCATGACTAATATAGCAGAGATAAAGCAAATCATGCAATCTGACGGAGAGAAGGAAAATAGCATCTGCATATATATGAACTTGAACTGAACACATCTAGAATAGACACTAGATCAAGTTGCATATATGAAGTAGAACCTAACATATCTAGGACAAACACTAGAGGAAGGAACTGTGGCAGGACCTCTAACAGAAAGAGAAAGAACACGTACGGGACAGCAGCAGCAGTACTGGACTTGGGGTCGGTGTCCTCGCCAGCCATGTCGTCGAGGAGGTTGCCGACGTCGGGGAAGAAGTCATCGTCGGGGAAGTAGTCGTCGGAGTCCGAGGCGTCCGTGACGAAGAACTTAGTAGTCGCGCGGAGCGCTCCCCAAAAACCTTATCACCCTTCTCCCGTACAGGACTCAAAGAGGTGCGGTTTCAGAGGCCTACTGTCCCGACCTGCGGTGCACGCCGCAAGCCGGGATGGGGAAGATCATAGCAGCAGCTTAGTGGTGAGGAACGTTGAGGCGAGAGAGTTGTGTTGTTCTGGTGCGACTCTATGAGAGGAGCGACCTCCCTTTTATAGGCGCAAGAGAAGGAGGCGAGAGGCCAGCGACGGGAGCTGAAGGGAATGAGGGAGACGAAACGAACAGGCAGCAGGCGAAGAGGTGCGCGTGACCTTTCGTATACCTGTTGTCGTGCGTGGCAAAATTTAGACATTGGCTCGGCTCATTCCCGCAACCCACGGCGCGTCGTGACGAGGCGTGGCGTGGCGTGGCAAGGCGGGCGGCGGCGGAGGAGCGCGCGTGGATGTCCCTCTTCTTCTCATCCTCATACATGTGGGGAAAGAACCTCCCTTATAAAGAGGTCCAACTCCCTCTAAACTAGCAATGTGGGACTAAACTTTAGTTCCACCTCTTGCCATACACGAATGGGCTGCGTGGGCCTCTAGGATTTATGAGGAATTTCTGAAGCTGCTATTGGGTTTGGCCCAAAACAGAAAAAATCCAGCAAATGCACACAAGAAATATTGGATTCATTGCAGGCCGCGGCACAGCTTCAATTTCCCCCCAAAACTGCATCCAAAAACTCAAACTTCTCACTACACTTATGAATCTGGACCACACCCCTCACCGCCGCCACCGTCATCCTCGAACGCCGCAGCGGTCTTCCACCATGGAGGCTTGAAGGGGCTGGTGCAGGAGCCACATCTCAAACAAGCTGAAACAAAATTGGATTAAGTTGAGGGGAGATGTCTTCCTCTCCTCTCCCCCCCCGCCCACCCACCTCCATCCTTCGACATCTCCAATGGATCTAGCTAAGCCATGGAAGGCCTCCTTCATTGGGATTTCAAGCCCGGCCTTGCGGTGGCCGATGAGGTGCGTAGGCGTTTTGGGGAAACTGTTCACTTCTCGCCTTCTCGTTCTACCAAGGAATTTTTCTTGGTCGTTTCATTTTCCTCGGCTTCTTTCTCCCTGTCGGAAGAATCGGTTAGTATTGCTTTGCAATGTTGTATTGGTGGGCATCCACGTGGTTTCAAGGTTACTCAGCTGAATGATCGATCGTTTCGGTTTTCTGTGGCCGGAAACAAAGTGTGGGACATTACATCCATGGGCTCAAAGATCGCATTTGGCCAGATTTTATCTGTTATTTTCACCTATACAATGGGCGTTTCAATGGTCTCAAGCATTTTGAATCTAGTTGGCATGCAGATGAGGTCGTTGATATCATTGCATCTCGTAGCCCAATGGATGTGTGTGTCAATACTTCATTTCTAGCCCAAAATGCTGTTCTAGATCACTCCTCTTCGAAAGAGCTTAGCAAATTTGGTTTAATCCCTATTACTTCCATGGATTTCACTAACAAGAACAATGCGGAAGCTTCGTGTTCGTCGGGTGTTCAAACCACCAACCAATACCAGCATGATATAAGGGGTTCAATCCCGGATTCCCCGGGCTCTGAAACTGAGCAAGGTACTCAATGCCATGATAGGGCAACTTCCGCGGAGCATTTACTTCTGATTGGCCAATTTAAATTCCCAATTCATGTTGCCTAACCGAAACCACCACAATGCTTCCTATCTTCGGCTCTATGGTATGCCCCGACCCATCATACTTGGCCTCCCGTGCTCTCCGATGCTCAGCAACGGGATTTCTCTCGAGCGGGATATACGGCTACAGAGATTTCGGACCTTTCTAAATATTTGGGCACCCTATGTGCCAAATGCTTGCAATGGGGACATAATAAGAATAATTGTCAGGCCAGGATCATTTGCCTTATTTTCTCAGCCCCGGGTCATAACTGTATTGATTGCCCTTCCCAGTTGCAGTGTCTCACCTTGGGTAAGTCCATTATGGTCAAAAAATCTCCTCGTCCGGTCAAATCACCTTCTGAGCGGCATCAAATCACTACTTCCCAATTAATTGAAGGAGCCGCCCCCCCCCCCCCCCCCTATTCGTCACAATGGCCACCCACACACCTACACCCGCTGCATGACATGCGGACATTATGGCCACGTGGTGCAATCTTGCTGGAGGCACCGTTGGGCCCAGCTGTGGCAATGGAAACCAAAATCTCCCCCCCCCATCGCCCTAGACGCCTCGCATTCGCCCCCCCCCCCCCCCTCTTCCCCAGAACACACAACTCCATCGTGTAGTTCTCGCCCCAACACCCCCCACCTCCGCTCCCCTCCCCTACACCACCATGGCCAACTACCCGATGAACCCCATCCTGTTCCTCCCCGCTGGATGGTCTGTCGAACCAGGCCACCCTGATCGGAGGTACGGGCGGACATGGCCGTCAACCCCATCCCGCTGCTCAACAATAGCTTCCTCGCCATTGCTGAGACGAGCCGCTTCGTCCCTCTACATCTTCGCGAGGGGCTCAAGGAAACCATTGAGGGGCTGCTTCATGAGGCTGGATTGCACAATACGGAAGCATCGGACCATCACTAGTAGAAAAAGGGTCATTTCGTGTTTATGACAAATTATGCCCATCAAGTTGACATAGATATTTTTATGTAGGAGGTATGTGAACCGGAAATTCCAACCGACCCTATTGTCGAGAGGTTAAATTTAATTGAAAGAGAAAACGAGTATTTGAAAGAAAAATTGAAAAGAATTGAGGGGGAGAAGATGGAATTGGAGTTGCATGTTGCCGATGTCATCGATGATCACAAGATCAAGATGGAGAAAATGCGCTTGAAGATTAGAAAGATTAGAAAATATGCCATTGATAGTGAGGCTTGGTATCATTATGCTGTTGGATCAATTGTTACCTTAGTTGCGATCTTGATCGCATTTGTTGTTGCATTTAAATGCTTTAGCTAGAGAGTTATTTGTTTGTTGCATTTAAGTGTTGTATGAACTATATATATGTATGAACTTGTATTAATTTGGTCTTTTTGGTGTTGTGTAATGAAGATGAGCCGACAATGGATGTATGATGACCGATGCTCTCCCGAGTTCATTAATGGTGTGCATACTTTTCTGCTTGCGGCTGAGGCAAACAAGTGGGCGGATGGTTTTATGCCTTGTCCATGTGCTGGATGTAAGAATGATCACAATCACTCTACGTCAAGAACCATTCATGTCCACCTGTTTGAGTCCGGTTTCATGCCCCACTATAATATTTGGACCAAGCACATAGAAAGAGGGGTTATGATGGAAGACAATGAAGAAGAAGAGGACGACGACAGCTATTCTGGCCATGGGTTCCCTGAATACGTTGATACAACAATGGGGGAAGAAGCTGAGCCGGCAATGCAGGAAGAAGCTGAAGAAGAGGCATCAGATGAGCTCGCTGATGATCTAGGTCGGGCCATTGCCGATGCAAAGAGAAACTGCGCAAGTGATTTGGAGAAGAAGAAGTTGCAGCGCATGTTAGAGGATCACAAGAAATTGTTGTACCCGAATTGCGAAGCTGACAAGAAAAAGTTGGGCACCACACTGGAATTGCTGCAATGAAAGGCAGAGAATGGTGTATCTGACAATGGATTTGGAAAGTTGCTGGTAATGATAAAGAATATGCTTCCAAAGGACAACGAATTTCCCGAGAGTACGCACGACGCAAAGAAGGTTGTCTGCCCTCTAGGGTTAGAGGTGCAGAAGATACATGCATGCCCTAATGACTGCATCCTCTACCGCGGTGAGTACGAGGATTTGAACGCTTGCCAGGTATGCGGTGCATTGCGCTATAAGATCAGCCGCGATGACCCTGGTGATGTCGAGGGCGAGCGCCCCAGGAAGAAGATTCCTGCCAAGGTGATGTGGTATGCTCCTATAATACCACGGTTGAAACGTTTGTTCCAAAACAAAGAGCATGCCAAAGCGATGCGATGGCACAGAGAAGACCGTAAGAAAGACCGAAAGTTGAGAGTAACCGCTGACGGGTCGCAGTGGAGAAAAAATGAGAGAAAGTACGGGAAGGAGTTTGCAGATGACGCAAGGAACGTATGGTTTGGTCTAAGCACAGATGGCATTAATCCTTTTGGGGAGCAGAGCAGCAATCATAGCACCTGGCCTGTGACTCTATGTTTGTATAACCTTCCTCCTTGGTTGTGCATGAAGCGGAAGTTCATTATGATGCCAGTGCTCATCCAAGGCCCTAAGCAACCCGACAACGACATTGATGTGTACCTAAGGCCATTAGTTGAAGAACTCTTACAGCTGTGGAATGGAACAGGTATACGTGCATGGGATGAGCATGGACAGGAAGAATTTGACCTAAAGGTGTTGCTGTTCGTGACCATCAATGATTGGCCTGCTCTCAGTAACCTTTCAGGATAGACAAACATGGGATACCGCGCATGCACGCACTGTTTGGATGATACCGACAATATATATTTGGACAATTGTAGGAAGAATGTGTACCTGGGACATCATTGATTTCTTCCGAGCAGGCATCACGTAAGAAAGAAAGGCAAGCATTTCAAAGGTGAGGCGGATCACCGGACGAAGCCTCGCCACCGTACTGGTGCTGATGTTCATGATATGGTCAAGGATTTGAAGGTAGTCTTTGGAAAGGGTCCTGGCGGACAACCTGTTCCGAATGACACTGACGGAGGCGCACCCATGTGGAAGAAGAAATCTCTATTTTGGGACCTGCCCTATTGGAAAGACCTAGAGGTCCGCTCCGCAATCGACGTGATGCATGTGAGGAAGAATCTTTGCGTGACCCTGCTTGGCTTCTTGGGCGTGTATGGGAAGACAAAAGATACACCTGAGACACGGGAGGACCAGCAACGTATGCACGGAAAAGACGGCATACATCAGGGTCATGCCAGCTATGCTCTTACCAAAGAAGAGAAGGAAATCTTCTTTGAATGCCTGCTCAGTATTAAGGTACCGTCTGGCTTCTCGTCGAATATAAAGGGAATAATAAACATGGCAGAGAAAAAGTTCCAGAACCTAAAGTCTCATGACTGCCACATGATTATGACGCAACTGCTTCCGGTTGCATTGAGGGGGCTTCTATCGGATAACGTTCGATTAGCCATTGTGAAGCTATGTGCATTCCTCAATGCAATCTCTCAGAAGGTAATCGATCCAGAAATCATACCAAGGTTAGAGAATGATTTGGTGCAATGTCTTGTCAGTTTCGAGTTGGTGTTCCCACCATCCTTCTTCAACATCATGATGCACGTCCTAGTTCACCTATGCGAAGAGATTAATGTTCTGGGTCCTGTATTTCTACACAATATGTTCCCCTTTGAGAGGTTCATGGGAGTCTTAAAGAAATATGTTCATAACCGTGCTAGGACAGAAGGAGGCATCTCTAAGGGCCGCCAAAATGAGGAGGTCATTGAGTTTTGTATTGACTTTATTCCTGACCTTAAGCCGATTGGTGTTCCTGAATCGCGGCATAAGGGCAGACTGGATGGAAAAGGCACGCTAGGAGGGAATCAAATAATATGTATGGACGGACATTCTTTCATTGAAGCACACTACACAGTTCTATAGAATTCCGCCTTGGTGGCTCCGTATATGGACGAACACAAGAATTTTCTACGCTCCAAACACCCGGAGCGGTTTCATGACTGGATTACACGTGAACAAACCAGGATTTTCGCCGGCTGGTTGCAGACACGTACCATGCATGACGCCTCTATTGAAGATGACCTGTACTCGCTGTCCAGGTTACCATCTTTCAATATAATGACTTTCAAAGGGTATGAGATAAATGGTAATACATTTTACATGATCGCCCAAGATAAGAAGAGCACCAACCAAAACAGTGGTGTCCGCTTTAATGCAACAACCAAGACGGGAAAGGAAACATATTATGGTTACATAGAGGACATATGGGAACTTGACTATGGACGTGGTTTGAAGGTCCCTTTGTTTTGGTGCAAATGGGTCAATATGACACGAGGCGGGGTGACGGAAGACCCACAGTACGGAATGACAACAGTGGATCTCAACAATCTTGCGTATGTAGATGAACCATTTGTCCTAGCCAATGATGTGGCACAGGTTTTCTATGTGAAGGACATGTCTACCAAGCCGACAAAAAGAAAAGATACGGAAGCGAATGCATCATACGACGAGGCAAAGCACCACATAGTTCTTTCTGGGAAGAGAAACATCGTGGGAGTGGATGACAAGAAAGACATGTCAGAAGATTATGAAAAGTTTGATGAAATTGCTCCATTCACAGTGAATATTGACCCGAGCATCCAGTTAAATGATGAAGATTTTCCATGGCTACGGCGCAAAGGGACACAGGCGAAGAAAAAGTTTCACACCCAAAGATCTGGGATGTGATCGGCTTCACTATCATCACTTTCTTCTGTGTTTCACACCCAGGAGGGAATCTCTGTAATAGTTTGGGTAGTTATGTGTTTTGGCATTTGAAACGCGAAGAAATTTTATGTGCAAACAAATTCTTTCACGCATTTACTGATTTTTTCCAGCTAAATGACCCTGAAATTGAAAAGCACTTCAAACGAACTCAGAAAAGGTTGAAAGTTGGCATGGTATCATAATTTCACCCACATAGCATGTGCAAAAAAGTAGAGAGGGTTACTGCAAAAACTGGATGCACTTCGTGTACAAAATTGATAATCTTTTTCGAAGTATCAGGGTTTCGGACGAAAACTCATCTGTTACAAAGGCATTTCATTTTTAAATAACCTAAGCATTACCAAATCGAATATAATGATAAAACACACTAATATTAAACATAAGAAAAAATAATCACTGAAAAATCTATTTTCAAAGTTAAGTTATTCACAAACTAGTGATTCACCCAAATTTCAAATAATTCAAAATTTAAACTATTCAAAATTGAAAACTACCGGCACTAACAGAAAGTTTGTAATTTTTTGTATCTAAAGCAAAAATGTTCACAAAGAAACTCTAAATACAGTAAAAACAACTCAAAAATAAATAAAGCAAAAAAATAAGAAAATAAAAGAGCCCGCCTACTGGGCCAGAGCGGCCTGCATACGACTAGAAACCCAACGTGTTGTTGGGCCAGGATGCAGGCCCGCAAAGGCCCAGTAGGCCCATAGGGCAGCACAGAACAGGTAGGCCCAGTAGGCCTGCTTTGGCGAGCAGCTCGAGACAGATAACGCACTGGGGCTTATAAACCAGTGCGGGCGCCCCTCGGCTAGCGAGGTGGGACTAAACTTGCCGCACCGCACCTGCGCCAGCGCACCCCCTTTAGTACCGGGTAGTGGCTCCAACCGGTACTAAATGGGGGTCTTTAGTACTGGTTGGTGCCACCACCCGGTACTAAAGGGGGGCGCTTCCCGCCGCTTGGCCTGGCCAAAACAGGCCATTAGTACCGGTTGGTGGCTCCAACCGGTACTAAAGGGGTGTTCTATATAAGAAAACACTTCAATTTTTTTTTCAGTTTCTCATCTCTCCCTCTGCTTCTTCTCCTCTGCCCTGTCGCCGCCGCCCCTCGTCGCCGCCCCCATCGCCATCCGTCGCCGTCCGTCGCCGTCGCCCCCCGGCCGTCCCGGTCCCCGTCGTCCCCGTCCGCGCCCAGCCCCGTCGTCCCCGCCCGGCCCGTCCCCGTCCCCGTCGTCGGCGCCCCGTCCCCATCACCGTCGTCACCACCCGTCGCCGTCCCCGTCGCCGCCCCCCGTCGCCTCGCCTCGCCGGTGAGCTCCTGCCCCGGCCGCCATGTCCACACACACACACACACATTGTGTTTTAGTTTTTTAGTTATAGAAATTTTTCTGTTTTTTAGTTATAGAAATATTAGAAATATTATAATTTTTTTCTGTTTTTAGTTATAGAAATATTAGAAATGTTAGAAATTTTAGAATTAGTTTTAGCTAGATGAATTAGATTAATGTCAAATTGTTAGACGATGATCGATGTTTTTTTAGTTTCTTATAATTTTAGTAATAGAAAAATTTGTAATTTGCATATAGAATTTTAGTTATCACAATCCAATCATTTAAAAAATGTTACTTTTTGCGGGCATATAGTATTTGTTCTCGACGATGCCCAGCCCGCATCCTCGCCGTCGACCCGTTCGTGACGATGTCCGGCTGACCCATGACCGGGACTGGGCTCTGCCGGGCTGGCACTGGGAGGTGCTACCTGCAGGGGCGCGCCGCTTGGTGAGGAACCCGGCCTCGGGTCCCGTCGTCGACCCTGATCTGCTTTGGTGGCGTTCGCGTTGGCCACATTCAGTGCAGAGGGAGCCAGCCCCGCCGGAGGTGGTGCGTCGCCGTGTCAGGGAGGAGGACGAGCACGTCCATCGCTACATGGCTGCTATGGACGTCAGGTTCTCCAATACCTGGCAGGTTCTTTGGGCAGATGACCGGAGATATGATCCTGTGATGGTTCCTTCACTTTGGGTGTCCACCGCCCACGCCCCAGGAACCGCGAGTGGCCTAGATTCTTCTGTAGTATTCGATCTTTATTAGCTACCTAGCCAGTGATGTATTTGAGATTATATATTATTCGAGACGATGCATATTATGTACCATATGATTCAGTTTTTCCTTATTGATTGCATCCATGCATTGTAATTTGAATACTAAATTGTTTTATATTTCTTCTGCATTAGTTAAATAAAAGCTATGGCGGACAATACCGGCAGAGAGGGAGAAGAGGCCCTGTTCGAGATCATACGCAGCCCTCACAGGCCAGATAATTTGAATGAAGCAGATGACGGCTCCCAATATCTGAACAATACCGGGGAGGGTGATGATAAGATATTCGATCTCGACGACCGAGCTGATGAAGTCATGAACTATGATTATGATTATGATGACACAGACAATGTTTATGATGACGTATACAATGTTGATCTTGAAATAGCAAAGACTACCGGCGAGGTATATTTATATAAGCAGGCATCTGGTGATCATCACATGTTTTTTTATTTGAACATATATTAACGAATCGATCTTTCTTCTTTCAGCCCTCCGGATCGAGCAAATCTTCTTCTACAAATAGCAGGACAAAGCGAGGCCCGGGCAAAAAGTTGAAGGAGGGTGTAAAGTACAACATCGATACCATCAAAGCTAATGGCGAACCCCTGCCTAAGAACATTGCGAACAAGTTCGTTCGTCAGTGCGGAGTTCTTGCGAAGGACCAACTCCCGATCTCCATTCAAGAATGAAAAGAGCCAAAAACGAAACGTGCAGATGTTACTTGGGTCGACGACAGAGCAAAACAAAAGCTTTGGGAATCTCTGATGGAACATTTCACCCTACCAGATCATTTCACTGATGCAGATGTGCAGAAAGTCAAGGACGCTGCTCTTAAGAAGATGGCAATTGCATTCAACACCCACAAGAAAACTGTATGGGCCAACTACGTCGCTGTAGAAAGGAAGACTCCAAAGTTCAAGGGAACACTAGAGAAGCAAAGAGAACACTGGCCCGCTTTCTTGAAATTCAAGGAATCATAATTATCTAAGGAACGGTCAAGAAAAAACAAGGCCAATGCCACAAAAAAGACGCAGTTCCATAGGCTGGGGCCAGGTGGCTACGCGGTGGCATTGCCTAAGTGGGATAAGCCTGAGCAAGAGATGGTGGATGCAGGGGTCACTCCAGTTACTAGGAGCTGGCCCCCCAGGTGCAGAACTTCGTTCTATGCGCATGGGGGGCGTTGGACCCAAAGACAGGAGAGGTTTCGAAGAAGGCAAGTCTAAAAGGAGCCGAACAAAAGTTACTTGACGGAATAGAAGATGCTCGAAAGGGGGTGTTCACACCCAACAGAGAGAACGACGAGCTTACGCACGCCCTGGGAAATCCTGAACACCCGGGAAGAACACGAGGCAAGGGCGATATTCCCTGGTATGAGGGATTTTCGGACTGGAACAACGACTACAGGAGCCGTGCAAGAAGGAAGATGGAGGAGGAGAAGAAGAGGAAGCTGGAGGAGGAGCAGATGAAGCAGGGAGCAGAACGCCTTCAAGGCCTAGAAGCAAGGCACGCGGACTTGGCACTCAAATTCCAGCGGCAGCAGCAGCAGATCGACTCACTTAGCTAGGAAAGGGGGTCTCAGCAGTGGCAGCAGCTAGCGGATGATCCATCATTGGATAGCACCGTCCCATCCATGCCGAGAAGCAGCGTTGGTTCCGCCCCGGGCGACACACTGCTGGATAGATACCCTGTGGATGACATCATAGAGAACACTAACTGTGAGCTACACTTCAAAATGAAGAACAAATCCATGAAGGTGGCGGACGCCGTTGCTTTTACAAATCCCCCCGAAGCAACCT
Source organism: Aegilops tauschii subsp. strangulata (assembly GCF_002575655.3). Taxonomy (NCBI): domain Eukaryota; kingdom Viridiplantae; phylum Streptophyta; class Magnoliopsida; order Poales; family Poaceae; genus Aegilops; species Aegilops tauschii. The sequence continues at coordinate 10,148,635 of NC_053041.3, forward strand.
TCCATTGCAACCCGATTCCAACGGGCTATGCTCGTCTCTTGGTTGATGAGGTGGTGAACCAATATTCGGGGCTAGAGCTTGACATTCCTGGAGGTGACGACGAGCACACACTGGGAGAGATCATACATCGTATCATCCTATGGATAAAGGATTGCATCATCTTTCGAAGGCCACCGACACCGCATCAGCCGACTCCTCCTCGAAGTCCGCCATCGAGTCAGCACACTCCCGCTCCTCCAAGTCCACGAACGCGTGAGCCGACTCCTCCTCGATGTCCGGCACCGTGTCAGCAGACTCCCGCTCCTCCAAGTCCACGAACGCGCGAGCCGACTCCTCCTCGAAGTCCGCCACCGTGTCAGCAGACTCCCGCTCCTCCAAGTCCACCAATGAGTGAGCAGACTCCTGCTCCAACTCAGCCACGTCAGTTTTCTCCGCCGCCTCAGCAATCGCAGAAGAGAGCCGCCGCAGTTATGGTGCATAGCGGTACGAGTAGAGGTAGTACAGGAGGTACCGGCGGAGGCAAGCGATATAAATATGGTCCAAGCCTCACTCCTCTTCCTCAGAGGCCTTACGACATGACCGAGGAGCAAAACCAACCATAGTGCGGGCCCAAGTGGACGCCCATTTTGGACCAAAACCGGCACCGCCGCCAAGGGAGAAAGTGCCTGAGAAAGTTATTGACCACTTTATTCATATGGCAATAAAACCAGCTCCCAAGCCTGTTGACTCAGACTATGAGCGCGAAATCAGGAAGGCACATCGAGCACGACTACAGAAAGAAGCAAGCTCGAGCTCGAGCCAACAAGCAGCTGGCAAAAAATGCGGAAAAACTGTTCCCTGGCTGGGAGAACAGGCGGCGCAATCGAAACCCCCACTTGTTGTGCCAACAACACATGAGAGTACCCGCGCCCTATATTATTGTGGGAAAACCGTTCCCCAGCTGGACAATCTGGTAATAACCGAGGAGCATATAATGCAGGCTAAAATGCTCGGTATCAGTGTTGGACAACTCCTCGAGATCGAGCCCATGTCTCCGCTTAGAGAGGAGGAAATAAAATGTAAATATGTCCGGGGCCAACCTTTGGTCAAGCCAGACGAGGTCAAGAACCTCCCAATGAGAATGTATGAATTGCATCAGTGGTACATGAACATTACCAAGAGTTCCAATCGAGAGTCCCTCATGGTGAATGTCAAGGAGGAGCATTACTTCCATGAGAAAGCTCTGTCCGTTGAGTATAGATAACTGTTTCAATTATTCAATCAAGACGCACTCGACAAATCTATCGTCAGTTGCTATTGTCTGTAAGTGATTTCTTTCTGTAATTTAAGTCTCAAGCTAGCTGTAGTGATCATTTTGATATATCATTACCTATAATTATCCGCACTATATTCTTTTCTGCGGTATTATGCATGATGAAGATGTATGAAATGAAAAAATCTGGACGCTATGGCATTGGGTTCATTGACCCAAATACCATTAATGAACACACATGGAAAGATCCATATTATCGAGCAAGTTTTGAGGAAATCATGCTAGAGTTCTTCAAGCACCTCAATACCAATGAAGATATACTATTTCCTTACAACTTTCTGTGAGTCACACTGTCTTGTACTACAAATTCTGTTTTTGCTTACCAGCTAGCTAGATGTTAATATATAACTAAGTGTATAGGGTTTAGGGTAGTTGATTAGTGTTGTGCACATGCCCGCTTAATTAAGACATGCAAACGTGTGCGCATGCAGTCATTACTGGATCTTGTTAGTCATTAAAGTTGATAAAGGAACAGTTGAAGTACTGGACTCACTACTTAAGGAAGAAAGTGACTTCGCCATCATGAATGGGATAGTCGACAGGTAATTTCAATCATTATTAACTATATCTCGGCCTATTTAATTAGTTCATCATTTCCTGATATCAACTATCTAATAACCCCTTTATTCATTTTCTTTGCTGGCGGGCAGGGCTTGGGCAAAGTTCATCAAGGTGACTCCAGGCAACTGCAGAAAAAAGCTGCATTGGTGGCGATCCAAGGTAAGTAATTAAGTAGTACTAGCTAGCTAGCTACCATCTCTTTAATTATTGTTTCAATACCATTAATTAATTAGCATGCTTGATTAATAATTATCTGATTAAATTCCATTCTCGTAAAGGCCCTAAAGCAGGCGCCGGGGACTGATGTGTGTGCATACTACGTTTGCGAGAACATTCACATGATGGCGTCCGAAAGGAGCATATCTGATAGACAACAATGGATACGTTTCACAAAACACTATTCACAATTTTTACATGATTATCGATATCTAGTCACACAACTAATACACATGCATGCATATTGATCTCCTTCTTAATAGTTCCATGACGCTGCGGGAGAAGCTCCTACCAACGGAGCGCATACGAGCACATCAAGAGGAAATAGCGGTATTTTTGCTCGACCAGGTCATAGATCCAAACGGAGAATACCATTACCCGCTACCGCCCCCATGAACCACTTGTCATCGTGCTCCGAAGGCACCAAGGCAACATGTAGGAGAAATTGTATATATACCTAATTGTATAAATATATACATGCATGTGTATGTGTCAATAATGGTGGTTGTGAGACATTCGATGATATATATATATATATATATATATATATATATATATATATATATATATATATATATATATATATATGATCGGTTTCACGAGAAATTCTATTTATATATATATATATATATGCATAACATGAACAATATGTAGTATCGTAAAATACCAGGAAACAAAAAAATATTAAATGAAAATAACAAAATTAAAGGAGAAATAAAAAATAAAACCAAAACCCCCTCAGATCTTGTAGTACCGGTTGGTATTACCAACCGGTACTAAAGGGCTCCCCGCCCCCGGCGCTGGCTCGTGCCACGTGGGTGCACTTTAGTGCCGGTTCGTGACTAACCGGTACCAAAGGGGGGACCTTTAGTCCCCACTCTTTAGTGTCGGTTGTGGAACCGGCACTAAAGGCCCTTACGAACAGGTGATACATCCCGGTTTTGCACTAGTGCATCCTCTTGGCATTGGTATGTTCGCGTTCAACAACTCATTCGTGCGTGATACAGTAGTCAATACCACCTCCAATTAGATGATGAAGACTTGGTGATTTCCTTTGTACGCCGTAACGCTGCTCTGAATATGCGGAAGACCACCTATAGTCCGCAGGTCTGGCTTATGTACATTGGTTTCCCCGACGACTACCAGACCGAGTTCTATTTGCAGAGATCTGTTGATGATTATGGTAGACTTGTTTCTTGGAACAATCCCAATGTGGATTGCAGGGTTGTGCTCATTAAGGTCCAAGTGATTCATATGCGACTGATCCCTAAAAGTATTGTTGTCCGTCAGCTTGGAGGTGACCGCGACTGCTGGACTGTTGCTGTATACATCTTACGAGGTGCTGATTGGAATGCCCATGACCCTGAAGTTCCTCCTGCGGATGAGGAGCCGCCTCCAGCCAGTGGGATTCCACATCCTATGTTTGGGGAGGGCATGACCGCTGAGCAGCTATATCAGCAGCAGCTTCAGAATTGGCTCATTCAAAATGGGATTGGTGATGAGAACGCTCCTCAGAATGCTGTACAGCAAAATGAAGACCACCACGCCCAGTGGGATGCTTGGCCGGAACCACCGGTTCCTCAGATGCCGGCAGCATTGGTTAACTTTCAGGCTTGGTTAGCTGCCCAGGGCCTGCGTGTGCAGGATGGTATTTTGCCAGAGGATAATATTACTGACAGCCTGAACTCTGCTTTGGTTGATTCAAGTTCCACTGCCAGCACCTTGGGCTCTTCGATCTCTGACCAGTTCATAGCACGGTCCTGTTTGTCCCACCTCTCAGACACTCTCACATTTCAGTTGATGTTGCTGTCTCAGCTTCTACAATGCAGGTCAGTATTTCGGTTGAAGGCACAGACCTGGCCAATGTTCTAGTCAATGGAGTTGTCCCCAGAAACATTTTCACTGCACACCTATCAAGGGCTATATTGAACATTGTTGCTTCTTTTGGTCCCTGGAGTGAGGGCTATGGATTGCTCCCGCTTTCTGCTCAAGTTCCTGCCCCAAGGATCTGCCTAGAGGTCACTAATGAGTCTGACGTGGTGTCTATCCAATTCTCCTCCCGCATCATTAACCGTTCAACTACAGTGAATGCACTCACCATTAATGAACTAGAAGATGATCTGGAGGATGGCAAAATCCCACCTGAGACCAACAGTTTGATGTTAAGCTCTCTCTCGGCTCCCAGGTTGGAATCCTCTACGGTTCCCTTGTTGGCGCCCTCTGCTGATCGATCCTAGGCACTTGTGTGGCGCAGTTGGATCACAATTATGTGGTAAATCATGACCCCACTATGACAGCTACTGAATCATCTGTTAATGAAGTTTCTTCTTTGGCGCACTCGAGCAATTCAAATGCTGGGCTGGCTCCCTCTTCTGGTCACACAAATGAGCCTGCCACTAACTTAGGGCTGGCCCAAGTTCTATCTGCTGCTACTGGGCCAACTACTGCTCGTGGTCGCCTTTCCAAGGCCCATTCCCCTCTGCTGACCACTGAGGTTTGCCGTAGCACCAGATCCACCAGATATGATGGATTCAGAGCCCCGTCCCTCTCTGAGACGCGCACCACTGTCTCTAAGGTCAAGAACAGGATCATCCCCTCTGCGGCTCAGAGTTCCTCTTCTGGAGGGAGCGAGATTTCGCCTCCAACTCCAATCCCCATCCTGCAGGACATTGGCGTTCATCGCTGTGCTGTCCCCCCAGAAGAGCTGTCTGAAGCTATGCTGCTTTCTGAAGATGCGGAAGTAACCCAGCCTGAAGATGCAACTGCACCAACGACTCCTGCTGCTGAGGATCCTGCTTCCTTGGCTTGAAGTTCATCAGCTCCATGCCCCTTTTGCGTAATTGGAACGTTCTGTGTTGGAACATGCGAGGGCTTAACTCAGATAAAAAACTTCTAGCTCTCTCGAATGCGATTTCTACCAGTGGTTGCTCCATAGTTTGTCTTCAGGAAACAAAAAAACCTTTCATCGATCTTACTTTTATTAAGACCTGCTGCCCTAAGCGATTTGATAAGTATGCTTTTGTCCCATCTCGGGGAGCCTCTGGTGGAATTCTCACTATTTGGAACAGCTCTATTTTTTCTAGCGATGTAACCCTCTCTGAGGAATTTGTTTTAGCTTTTCGTTTCACAAGCACCCTCTCGGCTCAATCGTGGACTCTATACGACATTTATGGCCCTTGTACTGGCCCTGCACGTGATAGCTACACCTCTTGGCTTTATGATTTAGATTTATAACCAACCGAAGACTGCCTCCTCCTCGGAGATTTCAATTATATACGTGGCCCTGAAAATAGAAACAAGCCTGGGGGAGACATAAATGACATGGCCACTTTCAATGATATCATCAGAAAACACAACCTGATTGAACTGCCACTCAAAGGTAGAGCCTACACTTGGAGCAATATGCAGCTGGACCCCCTCCTTGAGCAACTTGATTGGTTTCTCACTGCTCTCAACTGGACACACACGTACTCCAATACCCTCGTTACACCTTTATGCAAACCTGTGTGGTTAGCATTGAAACAAAATACCTCGAGCCAAGCTTTTCCCCTTTGAGTCATACTGGCTTCTCCACCAAGGCTTCATGGATATAGTTCGGGCCACTTGGAGCAGACCCGTTCGAGCCACCAACACTGCCACAATCTTATGCAAAAAATTTAAGGCCTTGTGTCAAGCCCTTAAAGCCTGGAGTAAAAACATCTCGCGACTAACCATCGCCATTGAGAACTCTAATAAAGCATTGGCTCACATCGATGAACTTGAAAAACAGAGGCAGCCGACTACCGTAGAGAGCAATTTCCGAAAGATCTTGAAGAACCATCTCTTGAGACTGCTAGACTATCAAAAACAATATTGGAAGAAGCGATGCACGATTCGTTGGGTTAAATTTGGAGACGAGAACACCAAATTTTTCCAGGCCGTGGCTACGGAAAGGTACCGTAAACATAATGTCACCAACCTTCAGACCGCTCATGGGCTTTTCGTGGATGATCACACGGGCAAAGAGGCCCTCCTTTTCCAGGCATACACAGAAAGGTTGGGTACTTCCACCCCCAACAACATGAAATTCGATCTATCCAACTTGATTCGCCCTAATGTGAACCTCGATCAACTTACCACGCCCTTCACCACCGAGGAAATTGATAGGGTTCGTGAGATGCCTGCGGACCGTGCTCCTGGCCCGGATGGTTTTAGTGCCCTATTCCTCAAAGCATGCTGGCCCCTCATCAAGACGGATTTCTACGCGTTATGTGAGCAATTTTATGAAGGTACTCTCGACCTACAGAGCATCAATGATGGCCTGATCACCCTCATACCCAAGAACAGATCTCCGGCAACTGTGAATGACTATCGACCAATCACTCTGCTCAACTGTTGCCTCAAACTCATCACCAAACTTCTTGCTAACAGGGTACAACGAGTGATTTTGAAGATCGTTCAGCATAACCAATATGGCTTCATCAAAGGTAGGTCGATCCAAGACTGTTTGGCTTGGTCGTTCCAGTACATCAACCAGTGCCAAGCCTCTAAGCGACAAATCGTTCTCCTAAAACTAGACTTTGCCAAAGCCTTCGACACCATAGAGCATGAACCAATGATCAACATTATGAAACACATGGGTTTCAACGACAAATGGCTTCCATGGATCCAATGCATCTTCTCTTCAGGCCGCTCCTCTATACTTCTAAATGGGGTCCCTGGCCGACAATTTCATTGCCGTCGTGGTGTCCGACAAGGGGACCCCCTCTCCCCCTTGATCTTTGTGCTTGCGGCCGACCTGTTGCAATCTGCCATAAACGAGGCGTATCGGAATGGTCTAATCCAGCTGTCCTTCCCCACCACCTGTGACATGGACTATCCAATCATCCAATACGCGGACGACACACTCACCCTCATGCCTGCATGCGCACGTCAAGCCGCGCTCATCAAAAGGATTCTGGTAGACTATGTTTATTCGATTGGGCTGAAGCTAAATTTTCAAAAATCAACACTCATACCCATCAATATGGACGAGGAGCTCACGGCTAGTATGGCAGCTATCTTTGAGTGCTCGATTGGCACTCTCCCATTCACATACCTGGGCCTACCCCTCGGCACCTCCAGCGCCACAATTCAAGACCTCATGCCGCTCGTCAGCTCTGTTGAACGTAACCTAACCTCCACTCTGTCTCATGTCCTACGCTGGGAAGCTTACCTTGTTGAACTCGACTATCACGTACTTGCTGATCTATGCTATGTGCACACTCAAACTGCTGCCCAAGCTCATTGAAATACTGGACAAAATCAGACGACGATGCTCTGGATTAAGAAAACTGATCAAGGAGAAAAGTCTAACTCGCTGGCTGCTTGGGACATGGTTTGTAAGGCCAAAAACAAAGGAGGGCTTGGGGTTTAAAACCTTCGCCTCCAAAATGAAGCCCTGCTTATGAAGTTTCTGCACAAATTTTATAATAAACTGTACGTGCCCTGGGTGCAGCTCACTTGGGATACATATTACACCGACAAAATCCCCCATGCAGCTGATCCGATCGGTTCATTCTGGTGGCGGGACATTCTCAAGCTCACACCCATGTTTAGAGGAGTCTCAAAGATTAACATAGTATGTGTCACCACCACGCTTTTTTGGAAAGATATGTGGTCTCGTGCAACCCCCATGGACTCCCACCCCCGTGCGTTCCTTTACCAACCTGCCAGATGCATCAGTCGAAGATTTCCTGCGCATCACGTCAATTGGGCAAGCCTTTCATCTCCCACTCTCACCACAGGCCCATGCAGAGGTACGCGACCTCCAGGTCCTGACCACACAGTTTCAACCCACGACTGGCAACCTCGGATGTGTGGCACTATGTTTGGGGAAAAACAACTTTCAAGTCGACGGACTACTACAAATTCTTACTCAAGGACGTCCAATCGCACCCGCTATTCTCCTGGATATGGAAATGCAAATGTACCATAAAAATTAAGGTCTTTGGTTGGCTACTCTTTGATGACAGGCTTAACACACGCAAAATACTAAAAAGGAGACATTACAACATTGGAGAAGATCATAACTGCCTCTTGTGTGGGCTCAATGTTGAAGAAACAGTTGATCAGATGATATTTACCTGCTCTTTTAGCCGACAATGCTGGGCGCGCCTTGACTTTGACTGGGAACCCTTCTCCGACCGATTCAATGCAATCCAACAAAGGAGGGACAACCAGGCCACACCAATGCTGATGGAAAAATTCCTTGTTGCTGCCTGGAGTCTTTGGAAAGAAAGAAATAACAAGCACTTTAGAGCTGTGGACCCGTCTATCCATTCATGGCTGAGTAGATTTCTTCACGACTTTAGTCTTCTGCAGCACAGAGTCAAAGAGGCGCATAAGCCTCTAGTGCTGGCTTTTGTAAATTCCTTTAGCTAGTATTTTTGTTTGCTTAGCTCTCTCCTCCCCCCTGCTGAGGGAGTCCTGGATTAAGGGGTCCTCGGGCGTCCGGAGTATGTAACCTGGGCCGGACTAATGGGCTGTGAAGATACAAGACCGAATACTATCTCCCGTGTCCGGATAGGACTCTCCTTGGTGTGGAAGGCAAGCTTGGCGTGCGGATATGAAGATTCCTTTCTCTGTAACTGACTTTGTACAACCCTAGTCCCCTCCGGTGTCTATATAAACCGGAGGGCTTAGTCCGTAGAGGCAATCATAATCACATAGGCTAGACTTTAGGGTTTTAGCCATTACGATCTCGTGGTAGATCAACTCTTGTAATATTCATATTCATTAAGATCAATCAAGCAGGAAGTAGGGTATTACCTCCATAGAGAGGGCCCGAACCTGGGTAAACATCGTGTCCCCCGTCTCCTGTTACCACCATCCTTAGACGCACAGTTCGGGACCCCCTACCCGAGATCTGCCGGTTTTGACACCGACATTGGTGCTTTCATTGAGAGTTCCGCTGCATCGTCACCAAAAGGTTTGATGGCTCCCTCAATCATCTACAACAACACAGTCCAGGGTGAGGTCTTCCTCCCCGGACAGATCTTCGTATTCGGCGGCTTCGCACTGCGGGCCAACCCGCTTGGCCATCTAGAGCAGATCGACAGCTACGCCCCTGGTCATCAGGTCAGGTTTGGAAGCTTGAATTATGTTGCCGTCATCCGCGGAGACTAGATCTTTGACGGATTCGAGCCCATAGCAGCCGCTCCTTGCCACCACGATGAACATGACCTAGATCTGTCATCGGGTCGGGCCCAGGAGACAGCGCCTGCAAATGCTCTGGCTTTAGATCTGGAGCGGATTGCGCCATCCGAGGACGGGAAGTTCAACCCCGCCACGGAAGCCGCAGACTCAGCGGCGTTGGAGCCGCACACAGGCCCAACCTCAAACGGGATTTGTGTCCTCGGAAGTTCGGACTCGACTCCAGCCACAAGCTTCGAACTGCCTACATCCGCACCCATCAAGCTCGATCAGGCGCCGATCTTCGAGTTCAGCTCCACGGTCAGCTTCCGGCACTTGCCCTTAGGCGATGTGCTAAACTCATTAAAAACCCTCTCCTTAGCAGGGGACTCACAGCCGAATTATATCCGGTTCGAACTGGAGGCTGACGACGGAGAATTTCGCTCCCCACCCACCACCCACTTCATTGCCACTGTCAAAGACTTAACCGACATGCTAGATTACGACTCCGAAGACATCGACGGTATGGACGACGATGCCGGAGAGGAGCAGGCCCCAAACCCGCCGTTTACCGGGCGCTGGACAGCCACCTCCTCGTATGACGTGTACATGGTGGATACACCCAAAGGAAATAACGACGATGGCGAGAAGGATCCAGTCGTAGATAAAACCTCCTGAGATACTGCCGAAACGCCGGCGCCAGCGGCGCCGCTCTAAACCACGCCATGGAAAAAAACAGCAATACCGGCACAGGAGAAAATAATACTCCGGACGACGCCGAAGACAACGAAGACCCCGTCGAGCCAACTTCCGAACAAGACGAACGGGAGGATGGGAAAGTCAGCCCTAAGGAACAGGCCGTTAACGAAGACCCGGAGGACAGCGACTATCTTCCATCCTCCGAGGACGAGGTGAGCCTCGGTGACAAAAACTTTATCGTGCCCGAGGACCCTGTCGATCAGGAATGCTTTAAGCTCCGGCTAATAGCCACTTCAAGGAGCCTGAAAAAGAAACAACAGCAGCTTCAAGCTGATCAAGATCTACTCAACGATAGGTGGACTGATGTCCTGGCAGCCAAGGAATACGGACACGAGCGCCCCACTAAAAGTTACCCAAAGCGTAAACTGCTACCCCAATTCGATGACAAGGCGCTGGAGCCTGACCTACCAACTCGTAATGGGGCTGACCGACCACCACGTGGCCGGGACAAAGCGACAACTCAAGCCGAACACCAGCCCGCACTACCTCGCCGTAAAAACAGAGAAACAATGGCTCGAAGATACACATATGACCTGCGGCATGACCTGGAAAAAAGAGCAGGACAAACCAGTTCGATCTACGGATCGCGGGGGCACGCGCCGACGCGCAACAATGGCTATCCGGCCTGACGTGACAAACATAACCACGCCCGGGCCAAAAATCGACGAACTCCATCCGAACTACGCCACTACTTGGCCTGATATAGAGGCGCCGCACACCCCCTTTGCTTCACCGACGAAGTAATGGAACATGACTTCCCAGAAGGGTTTAAACCCATGAACATCGAATCATATGATGGGACAACAGACCCCGCGGTATGGATTGAGGATTTTCTTCTCCATATTCATATGGCCCGCGGTGATGATCTTCACGCCATCAAATACCTCCCGCTAAAACTCAAGGGACCTGCTCGGCACTGGCTGAACAGTTTGCCCGAAAATTCAATTGGCAGCTGGGAGGACTTGGAAGACGCCTTCCTCGACAACTTCCAAGGCACATACGTCCGACCTCCAGATACAGACGACTTAAGTCACATAGTTCAACAGCCCGGAGAGTCAGCCAGGAAATTCTGGACTAGGTTCTTAACTAAAAAGAACCAAATCGTCGACTGTCCGGATGCTGAAGCCCTAGCGGCCTTTAAACATAGTATCCGTGACGAATGGCTCGCCCGACACCTCGGCCAAGAAAAGCCGAAGTCCATGGCAGCCCTGACATACCTTATGACCCGCTTTTGCGCGGGCGAGGATAGGTGGCTAGCCCATAGCAATAACAATACAAGCGAACCTGGCACTTCTGAAGCCAGAAATAGCAACGGCAAGCCCCGACGCAACAGACACAAGCGTCGAAACAACGGTGATAACACCGATGATACGGCGGTCAACGCTGGATTCAGTGGCTCTAAATCCGGTCAGCGGAAGAAGCCATATAAAAAGAACAATTTGGGCCCGTCCAGCTTGGACCGCATACTCGATCGTCCTTGTCAAATCCACGACACTCCTGATAAACCAGCCAATCATACCAACAGCGACTGTTGGGTTTTCAAACAGGCCCACAAGTTAAATGCCGAGAACAAAGATAACGGGTCGCAAAGTGAGGACGATGACGAGGAGCCCCGGCCACCGAACACAGGGGGACAGAAGAAGTTCCCCCCCCCCACCCAAGTTAAAACGGTGAATATGATATATGCTACGCATATCCCCAAGAGGGAGCGCAAGTGCACTCTCAGGGACGTCTACGCGATGGAGCCAATCACCCCAATGTTCAACGCATGGTCATCCTGCCCGATCACTTTCGATGCAGGGACCATCCGACCAGTATCCGTCATGGCGGTTCAGCCGCACTGGTCATTGACCCAATCATTGACGGAGTCCACCTCACACGAGTCCTCATGGACCGTGGCAGCAGTCTGAACCTGCTCTATCAGGATACAGTGTGCAAGATGGGCATCGATCCCTCAAGGATCAAACACACAAAAACTACCTTTAAAGGAGTCATACCAGGTGTAGAGGCCCGCTGTATGGGCTCAATCACACTGGAGGTGGTATTCGGATCTCCGGACAACTTCCAAAGCGAAGAGTTGATCTTCGATATCGTCCCCTTCCGCAGCGGCTACCACGCACTGCTCGGACGAACCGCATTCACTCGATTCAATGGGGTGCCACACTACGCTTATCTCAAGCTCAAGATGCCCGGACCACGCGGTGTCATAACAGTCAATGGGAACACAGAACGCTCCCTCTGTACCGAGGAGCACACCGCTGCTCTCACAGAAGAAGCACAGAGCGGCCTTTTCAAGTAGAACCTCAATTCGGCGGCCAGGTTCTTGGACACTGTCAAACGAGTCCGAACTACTCTGAAGCAGGACAATCCAGCTCGTCAAGAGCTTGCCTAGCAATTTGGCCTCCGTCCCAGTCACGATAAAACGGCAGTGTTCGTGCCGCACGTACATAACTACGCACTCAAAATACCAGGGGCACACACGGAGGCACAGCTGGATCGTGGTCCATAATATGGCTGAACCCCCCCTGAATCCACATACTTTCACTTTTCTTTTTTTATCCTTTTCAGGTTCCTTTTTCCAGGCCTTTCTTGCTGGCCTGGTTGGCGGACCTATCAAGGGACGGATACACCAAGATGGTGAGAAGCATTGATCGTATAAGAGAATTTTCGGGTCGTCTCTTTAAATGATCGTTATGCCTGTTTTCAGTACCCACACGTAGCTTTCCCTCGGTCGTGGCATGTTAAATAGCCCGGTTGCTTATCGCACTACTTGTACAAATTCAACTATAATGGAATATAGTTTGTCTTTTTCTTTTTTGATATTCTTATCAATTGCATCCGTACATTCTGGTAAGCCTTATTTCGCCAGGGGCTTCATTACGCCCATAATACGGCACCAAAGTCCGAACACTCTTTACAATATAGTTCGGCACCCCGAAATTTAGCATTATATGCATCGGCTCCGAATCATGTCTTTGGTCAATAGTTGGGTTGCACGGCTCCTGTGCTTACTACCTTACGTTCCGCTATATCGGCTAGGGTAGTAGAGGGAGAACTACTGCGATTGTGTCCTGGTTCTTCCGGATGAGCACCTCAGTAGAGAAAGCCGAAAACTGACTGTCATGATGGGGCGTGAGCCGGTCAGCTGTTCGAGAGGTTACAAAATCTTTTGCGATTAATTCCGCATTATGCGACGAATCGGTTTCTTATCCGATTAAATGTTCGCAGCATCCCAAGTTCGGACTTACGAATACTAGGGGCTGCGCTAAATTTCTATTATAAAACTCCTATGGCTAAGTGAGGGTGATAAAGTCACATAGTCTGATTGCCTGGTTCGTTGCGCTAAACACCTCCTTCAAGGACCAAAACTTTGGATCAAGAGTGTTTAGATTCCATCCCGAACACCCCCGTACTACCTACGTGGGGGCTGAAGCCGACGACTGGCCAACTCTCAGATTTAACTAAACGGCCGCACATGAGGAAATATGTGAGATAATAAACAAGCATTATATTACATAAATAACTTTGTTTCGTCATACAAGCCAAGATAACACGAATGCATTCATTCGAAGATAATGACTTTGGCACACTCGCCTGCTAAAATGCGGGATCCCTCCAGAACATCACCAAAATAACGCTCGGGCGTGCGGTGGTCCTTGCCCGCGGGCGGTCCCTCGGTCGCGAGCTTGACGGCGTCCATCCTCGCCCACTGCACCTTGACACGGGCGAAGGCCATCCGCGCACCTTCAATGCAGACCGGCCGCTTGATGGCGTCAAGCCGAGGGCAGGCATCGACCAGACGCTTCACGAGTCCGAAGTAACTGCTGGGTATGGCTCCGCCAGGCCACAGCCGGATTATCAAATCCTTCATGGCTAGTTCGGCCACCCTATGCAGTTCGACCAACTGTTTCAACTGATCGCTAAAGGGCATCGGATGTTCTGGCGCAAGGTATTGCGACCAAAACAGCTTCTCCGTTGAGCTCCCCTCTTCGGCACGGAATAATTCCGCAGCATCAGCAATGCTGCACGGCAGATCCACAAATGCTCCTGGCGAAATCCAAATCCGGGTTAGTAATAAGTACCTTTTCTTCACATACTTGCTTTGCATAATGAAGGCCTTACCCGTCGTAATTTTCTTGGCCTCTTGGATTTCCTGGGGGGCGCCCTGGGCTTCAACCCGGGCATCTTGCGCGCTTGATCCGCAATCTTGCGCTCCAAGGACTCGCATTTCTTTACAGCGTCCTGGAGCTCTTGTTGGACCTCACCAACCCTGGCCTCGTGCTTTTCACGGACGGACTGTTCATCCGCCGCTCTCTTCTCGGCTTCGGCTAGCGCGGCCTTGAGGGTCTCCACCTCTGTCGCAGCTCCTACAAATATCATGGCAGTATTGTCAACACAAATCATTTATCCTTTCTGATATACAGAAGGGCATGGCATACCTTGTTTGTCCTCCAGCTGCTTTCTCACACGGCCGAGCTCTTCCTGGGCCCGCGCCAGACTCTGCTTTAGTCTGGAGACTTCGGCAGCATGGGAGGTCGCCGCCAGCAGCAACGCCTGCTTTTTCAACATAGACATGTATTGCTAGTTTCCTGCGAAAATTATTTGATCCTCTGTCCGGCTTTTTCTTTCCGAACACCGAACAGAGTCCCAGGGGCTACTGTCTAGACTGTGATATTCTTTTTACATAATTGCGTTGCTTACCTCAAAGCCTGTTAGAAGGCTGGTGCAGGCTTCTGTCAGTCCGTTCTTAACGGACTGCACCCTCTCAACCACCGTACCCATGAGGGTACGGTGTTCCTCGACAATGGAAGCACTTCGTAGCGCTTCCTGTAGAGTGTCCGGTGCCTCTGGTTGGACAGAGGTCACCGGCGCAATAGGCACACCCCCTTCTCTCGAAGAAGGCTACCTGCCGGATTCCGAAGATGAAGACCGCTCGAGGTCGGTACGAGCCGGACTGCAAGTACACAATTTAATATGTTAAAACAATGAAGAAAAGAGGCTGGGTGTATGCGTCAGGATCTTTGAGTACTCACGATCCGGCCGGGGGCTTATGTGTTGGAATCATTAGATCACCACCTTCATCTTCAGTGATCTTCATCGCATCAGGATCCACGTTCGACATGTTTTTAACTGGGAACATCATGAGAGGCTCCTACTGTGATTAAACAAAGTCAAAATTTATTGTTCATATTTACATGGACCACCACTTTGGAAAGAGGGAATAGGTAAGGAAGAGTAGAGTTCATTAAGAACAGAGGTTAAGCTATAGAGATCAAGAAGGTCGAACAAAAAGCCTTATTAGATTCCTTGGCCCTACGAATCAAGAAGACTTCAAACAACATTTTGGTGTCTTTCGAAGTGACCTTAGTCTCTGGCATCTTCGCGAAGATACCAAACCTGTGTGCCTTCTTTCCCTCCTTCACGTGATTGGACGTGACACTTGCCTCCTCCTTCGTAATGATGTCTACGGACATTTCTCGTCTTGGCCACGGCCCTTTCCTACTCTTCCTCCCACTTCCTCCCCCGGCTCCTAATCATCTTCTTGCATGAAAAAAAAATCCCTTCTTGTGTTGGGACAATTGGATCACCACCTTCATCTTCATTGACCATGGCAGTCTTGACGGAATTGGCAATCAAGGACAGCCACTTGCTTTGCCCATTCTACATCATCCAACAATACATATAGATGAAGTGTTTGTTCTCCGTACTGTGGTATAACATGCACGTACATACGGAATAGCAAAGGAAGATAATGGATGGTCAATATGTCGCAATATTAGGCAAATCAATAAAATGACCAACGCATAGAGCAACAAGCCACAAAACTTACAAGGTCGAAGAGTGACTCGCCACTTGGAAACCGGTTTTGCACTTGTCTGCATGTGCTGCAATACTTGTTGATGGCCTCTTGAATGTTGTGCCATCGATGACTAAGCGACTTCGGATTTCGATCATGAATCACTTTGATGCAGTAACCATTATATCACTTTTGCTCGTGAAACCAATCATGCACACTTTACCAAAATGCAACGCCATTTTGCTTCGTGCCATGAAATAAACCGATACTAGTGGCCAATCACGCCTCACACAATAATTCATCATGTTGGGTGCACATCTGCTAGGTGTCTGGCTGCGGCTCGAAGTCCTACACACCCGACATTTGCGACTGAAAAGCGCCGCCAATTGCGACTCTTTGTAGATCGTAGTCAGTATTGTGATCGACGATAAACGAGATTCGATGGCCGGAGGTGAGGGAGGATAGGGACACTATCAAATATGAGGAATCAACAGAGGAAGCATATGAAGGAAAATTAAACTACGTAGGGGATGAGTCACGTAGGGATGCAGAGTGATCACGATATCACGAATTCACGAGAATACTCGTGTATAGCTAGCTTCCGATGTTGCGCGTGCGTCCTTGATGATGCACGTAGGGAAGCAGAGTGATCACAGTCTGGACGATGGTGCCCAGCACGGCCATGGAGCCCAAGACCCACGCCACGGCGAGCCACGGGTTGCGGAAGCGGTGCCGCATGACCCAGGCACGCCACCGGTTGAGGCGCGACCGGTGGTGCGACCGCAGCCTCACGCCCACCGTGCTCAGGTAGTGCCCGCCGGACGGGTCGAAGACGAGCCCCTGCGCCAGCCCCCGGAACAGCGCGCACACCTCGGCGTCGTCGCCCAGGTGGTGCTCAATGACCCCGTGCCGCGACAGCAGGGCCACGTCCTCCGGCCCGCCCAGCAGCTGCGACATGAACATCACATACGCCGTCACGTGGCTGGTGGCGCCGCTGGTGGCCGTGTCGTCGTACCGCTGCTCGTAAACGAGGACGTTGCGGAGGATGTAATTGGTCCTCTCGTCCACCCTCAGTTGCGCCATCCTCAGCACCCCGTCGGAGAAGGTCACGTCCAGCAAGGGGCGCCGCGAGCTGCCGTCCGCTTCACTGTTCAACCGCCTGAACTTGACACCGGCCTCGTGGTACTCGATGGCTCGCCGGAATCTTCCATAATCACCGCATGCGCCTCTGCAAGGACGATTATTAACACAACTGAGATAGAGGTAACCGTCGCAAAAAAGAACAGGTAGCTACTCACAGTGACTTGTCGAGGTTGCTTGGCCTCAGGTATTCATGGCACAGATGTACCAAATGGTGGCACTTCGCCGGTGGAAAGCTGGTCGCTGCCGGGGCGTCATTCATAATTCTTTTGATGGTCCTCCAGGCTAGCTCTTCAACCGTGTCCATTCCATTTCCACCAATGCCGTATCGCAAGCGGTGGATCCTCTGGACGACGAAGAATGGTATCTGGTTCTCCAGCATCATCAAGTCATGTTCGATACTGATGACAACGCTGGTCCTCGGCCTGCAGTTCCCTTGTCCATTGTTGTTGCTGCTGCACCCTGGAGCTGGAGGTGGAAGCGGCGGCGGCTCATAGCCGAGAAACTTGAGCACTGTAATCAGCTGGAACCCATCGAGCAGTAGCATCCTGCAGAACGCGCCCCACTCCATGGCGACGTCTCCGTCGTAGCGGCTCCTGGCGTCGGCCTCAACGGACGCTATGGCCTCCATGTACTCTTCCACCGACGGCCCGCCGTCTTGGAGGGCGTAGGCCAGGTTCTCTAGCTTGCGCTCGTCGGTGCGCCGCATCTCCTCCGTGGCGGAGTCGCCGCGGTGATATGGCCCCAGGGACAGGAACCTCGGCTGGTAGGCGCCCTCGTCGGCGGCGAGGAACGTCTCGGGAACGCGATAGATCTCTGGTTTCCCTGGTCGGGGCACCCGGCTAGCACACATTTCATGCATGATGATTTCGGAGAGCTCGTGAATGCGGCCATCGATGTCAAGGTCATTGCCGCCGTTGGCATCGGTTAGCCCTGCTTGTGCATATGTATACGGAGATTATCAGGCCAGTGGACATAGATTGCAACAAGGTGAAGCTGGACTCACCAGTCAAGGTATCGGCGAAGGGTGGTACTGCTGCAAGCTCAACTCCGTTCTCCGGCATTGGAGCGGCACTGCTTCCCGACGGAATCCGGGACACTTGGCTTAAGAGTCCAAAGATGCTAAAAGAGTTGGGCACTTGGCTGCCGAGTCCACACTATTCACATGGAATGGAAGCCAGGCGGACAACGACGCACTAGTCCATTTTAGTCTCTCCTTTCAAATGGGTCGCTTTACCCTTAGGATTTATTTGGATTTCTGTATTGGAAAGCCCCGTATTAAACTGGACTGTAATTTCAATTCAGTGAGGAAACTAAAATGGCACGAGGTGGGCAGCCGCCGGAGACCTGCTAGATCAGATCTCGCATGGTTGAGTTCTCCGGTGGGTGTTGTGTGGGCGGCGTGGGCTCTGGCGGGTGTGCACTACCAGGGAAAAGCTTATAGGCAGATGTTTACTAGTAGCGCGAGTTTATACCACTCGCTACTGCTACTTACTAGTAGCGCGGGTTTTTATCCCTCGCTACTGCTAAGTTGTTAGTAGTAGCGCGGATTTTCACCCCTCGCTACTACTAAGCGGTCTCTACCGTGCCCCCCGGAATATGCCATAGTAGCAGTGAGGGGTATAAATCCGTGCTACTACTAACAACTTACCAATAGCGAGGGGTAAAAACCCACGCTGCTACTAACTACATGGTTTTTGAAGAGTCCTGAAATCCCCATCTCCTTCCCCAAATCGTTCCTCTCCCCCGTCACTCTCCCCCCCCTCTCTCCATAGGCTCTCACATGGACCCCCTACGCATGCGCGCCTCCTCCTTCATGGCGCCAAAAGATGCGGCCGCCTCGCGCCGCCGACATCCCAGAGCTCGCCGGTCTTCCCCGCATCTCCATGCCACCACGCTGGAGCACCTCACCACCAGCGACCAACCCCACTACTACCTCCATCTCCTTCCTCTCTCCCTCGTTTTTCTTTTCTCTCTCTTCCACTAGTTTGACTCATCCTCCCATGTCCTTGCTCGTGCAGGTCGTCGCCATGGACGACCAGGAGCTCGTTGCCTTAGCTGCGAAGAGGAGCCCAACGCCGCCACCTTGCTAGGCCATGGATCCAGGCCCTCTGCAGCAGGCGTCGCTGGATCTGGTCTGCCGCTGCCCTTCCGCAGCTCCGGCGACCCCTAGCGTCGCTGGATCGAACCATTGCTGCCATTGACAGCACGCACGGGATCAAGAAATTTTTTTGTTTTTGAAATTAATAGTAGTAGCGCGGGTGGCACCCACGCTACTACTAACAGACGTAGTAGTAGCACGGACGCACCCGCGCTACTACTACAAGTTAGCTGTAGCGCCGTAGTAATAGCGCGGGCACCCGCGCTACTACTAGCTATTTAACCCGCACTACTACTAGGCTTTTCCCTAGTAGTGGTGGGCTGGCAGTATCCGGTGGTTTCGGGAGCTGATGGTGCTCTGGCGTGGTGGGCGCCTTGGTGGAGCGTGTCCAGCAGAGATGGGCTTAGCAAGGGTGCGGGCGGTGCGGGTCTGTCGGGGCGGCGTCGTTCTGGTCGCCGTGCCCTGACGGTGGCGCGGAGTAGCAGTTGTGTTCTCCCTTCTCCATTGTCAATTTCGGCGTTGTGTCTGTGACGGGGAGCTCATGCTCGGGTGGGTCTGTTCGGCGCCCAAGGGGAGTCAGAGTTGAAGTTCTGGGTAGGTGAGATTGGGTTCGATCCGGGCGATGCTCGCGGGCAATGGGGTTCCTCTCTGCGCGTGTGCGGTGGGCGCGGGTGGTGGTCAGGACATCACATCATTGTTGGGCAGCACGGTGTCAAGTGTCACAAACAAGACGTCTTGCAACGGTGCTCGACGACGGCCCTCAGGAGTCACGACCTCGCGGGGTTTTGTCGTCCTAGTCCACCGGGACTGGCTAGAGACACAGGGATGGGTCCCCTACGATGGTGGCGCTGTCCCAGACTCCGTGCCTGAAGTTGGGCTAGGAGTGGTTGGTACTCCAATACTTTGGCGGTGGGTGATGCTTCATACTCGTATGCTGGGGAGGCGGCTCTGGATGGCGATATGCATGGTTGGCTCTACGGTGGGCATCATGGCGGCGGCGGCGGCTTCCCTCTTGGTCCAAAGTACGTTTATCATCACCCAGATCTGGGTCTGTGGGTCCGAGCATATCGTATTTGTCCTGGGGTCTCGTTGTCACATGGGTGAGGTGCCGAGAAAAAGCTCAGCGCTTTTGCACCGGCGACGATGACGCTCCCGGGCGCCGCTCTCTTTTTGAGACATCGTCGTGGATGTCCTTTCCGCGTCAGAGTTCCAAGTGAAGCCCCTAGTCTGGTTTGGCTAGGCAGCGACGATAATTTGCGTCATGTTCCCTCTCGAGGGCATTGCCAAAGAACATAGGTGTCTTACAGTGTAGCGTGTGTTTGTTCTCAGATTTTCCCGTATTCTTCTTTGGTAGCATAGTCGCCTGCATTCTAGGTGATCCGGGTATCCTACGATATGCTTGTATGACGGTTTCCTCACCACCTTATATCATTCGGCCATGTACTCTATATAGATTCGTTGCTTTATTTATAAAGCAGAGCAAGAGCCTTCTTAGAAGAAAAAAGACTACGCAAGAAACTCCTGTACCAATCATCATCTTCCTCGTGTGGATTCGTTTTAAGACATTCTTTCCCACTTGAATCTGTTGAGCGATCGGGTTTCGGCAGGATTTTAACAGCAACGGGTTTCGGCACTCTCTCTCCACTGGATCCTCCTCCTCCGACTTCATCACTGCCTAGTAGATTATCTCGATCGGAAGGGATCCGTGTCTGATGATTCACGCCTTCTCCTCCTTCGCGGCACCCAACACAATCCACAACAATTACTTGTAGAGTATCGCCTGGTTCAAAATGCAGCTACATATCTTGCGGATCCGTGAGCTTCTCCGCATCGTCGTCTGCCAGCCGAACAAGAATCTCTGCTAGCATCGGGGTGATCTCCATCGTCACTACATGCTAGGGTTAGGATTTGAGAGAGTAGGGGAAAGAGACGAACACGGGAGATGACAACATTTCCTTCACCGACGCGTTTTATTTTTGGATTTAACGTGACCAGGCGTGGGGCACAGGTGGATACCTGAAAAGCAAAGGGCCTTTCCACAAAAAAGAGATACCACGCGGAGGCAGGCAGCTCTCTATGGTAGCGAGGACCGTACAAGTCCGTAGATGTTACTCCCTCCATCTCAAAATTAGTAATTTAACTTTGTACTAACTTTGTATTATAGTTAGTACAAAGTTGAGTCATTTAATTTAGGATGGAGGGAGTATGTAATTGCATTCATAAGCACCGTATGAGTTTGAGGATGTTTCCGTTGCGTGTCGGTGAGTTAAAGGACGACCTATTGTAGTAGTAATTTTCTCAGATCAGACATAGGTGCTGCTGGAAAGCATTTGTGAGCAAACTGAGAATGTGGCGTGCAGCCGTCCATGTGCTGAAAATATGGGCGTGTTTGGTTTCTTGCATAACCTCACGCTGCATCGTATCTACCATCCTGGCTGAGTCTAGCCTGCCCAATCTGATGCAAAACTGTGTTGAGATGTATGTCTGGTTGTCTGCATGACGTGGGGCAGGCCAATGTGAGATACCGTTTGGTAGAATGTACTCCCTCCATTTACTTATACAAAGCTACTATAAAAAATACACTTTGCATCTATACAAGGCCTCGAACAATAATCGAGACAAAAGTTAATGATATTTTCTCAAAATAGCAATCTATTTAATACTTGAATGCATGCAGTCATAATGACACTCCAATCAGCTTTCTTTCTCTTTTTTGCATGCGTGCGGTTTATTAATGATCTCACTAAACGATAGAAAAAGTGGATTTAAAAAGCAAAACGTTAAATTTTATCTTCATACCTGTATTATGAGTTTGTGACTTTGTATATAAAAATGGAGGGAGTATGAGAAATCAGTCAGGTACTTTCCCAAAGCATGACGGCGACAAAATTCCACGACGAGACTAAGCCGCCACCAACGTGGGCGGTCTTGCCGAGCAGGCACAGCCGGGGCCTCCGCCACCGACGCAGCTCCTGCACAGGCGAGCCTCCGCCTCCGACTCCGACGCAGACTAAACCGGCGAGCGGACACTACTAGGAAAAGGCCTAATAATGGCGCACCTAATTTGGCCATTAATGGCGCATTCGTGGTGCGCCATTAGTGCCACGCCATTAGTATATTTTACTAATGGCGCACCACTGGTGCGCCATTAGTATCTGGTATACTAATGACGCACCCCTGATGCGCCATTAGTATATACAACAGTGCGCCATTAGTATGCCTCCCAGGGGCCATCTATACGCAGGTGCTTTGGCATAGTAATGGCGCACAACAACAGGATGCGCCATTAGTAACTTCGGCATACTAATTTTTTTTCAAATATTTTTTCAGAAATATTAAAAAAAAATTCAAAATTTTTTTTATTTTTTTTTCAAAAAAATGTTCAAATTTTTTCTTAATCTCAGGTCAATATGCTTAATTTCAAGTCAAATGACACTAAGTGGTCAAACTTCCCACAAGGTCACCCATCCTGACACTACTCCAGCCCGAGCACGCTTAACTTCACGGTTCTATCCAACCCCAGCACCACCTCACTTAACAGCCACTTGTTGATATATCTATCATATCAATCCTATTAAACCTTGTTGATGTCTAGGACTTTGTTCATATTCATGAGTATGATGAAATTTTGAAAAATATTTCAAACTTCCCTGTCATATTACGAATCATTTTTTGAAAAAAAAATTCAAAAAAAATTCAAAAAAAAATTCAAAACCAATATTTTTTTCTGTTACTAGTGGCGCACCTAGCAACCGGTGCGCCACTTGTAAGTTTGAAATTTTTTGAATTTTTTTGCCTCCAGATCTTGAAAGCCCTGTATCTTTTTTTCTGTTAGGTTTTTGAGGATTTATCTTGAAAGCCACTCGAAAATGTTTAACTTTTCGAGTAGATGATTTTTCATATAAAAAACTTTTTCATCCGAGTTCGTATGCAAAAGTTATGCCCATTTTAAGAAATTCCAGAGAGATTTTGCAAATAAAGTTGAAATTCATATTTGTTAATTTTCACAACAACTAGACCACATATCACACGGAAATCTTATTTTATTTTATTTTTTTGACATTTCCATCATTTTCTTTTATTTTTTTTAAAACAGAAAAGGCGGTCGGGGGGGGGGGGGGGGGTGTGTGGTGCGTTCGGTGGAATGGGCCAAGTTACTAATGGCGCACCGTTGGGGTGGTGCGCCATTAGTAGTTCAACTAGTAATGGCGCACCACCCCAACCGTGCGCCATTAGTAGTTTTCCAAAAAAAAATTGTGCCATTTGAAATATTTGAAATATTCGCATATAAAAAGTTGTGCCATTTGAAAAAATGTTTGTGAACACTTAAGAAATGTTTGCATGTTATAAAAAAAGTTCTTCATGACTTTTCTGAAAATATTAAGCGTGTGTTTAAAAATGTTCACTGTATATTTTTGAAAAGTTCAATGTGCAAAAATTTAACTTATACTCCTGGATGAAGATCTATCGCCCCTGGATGAAAGTGACTGATGCAATTATATTTTCAGGCACCTGAGGTATTGTCAGTCCCTGTTTTGAGTTGGCGTTGTACTATGTGTCCGTGTTGAATGAACGTGTGGTGCTCTTTGAAAAATGAAATAACAAAATAAACACAGTACTTGGTACAGGGCCAAGTTACTAATGGTGCACTGTTGGGGTGGTGCGCCATTAGTAGTTCAACTAGTAATGGCGCACCACCCAACCGTGCGCCATTAGTAGTTTTTCAAAAAAATAAAAAATTAAACAATATTTGTAACAAAATTACTAATGGCGCACCTGTGAGTCGTGCGCCATTAGTAGTTCAACTAGTAATGGCGCACCGTGGGAGTGGTGCGTCATTACTAGTTGAACTACTAATGGCGCACCGTGGGAGTGGTGCGCCATTACTAGTTGAACTACTAATGGCGCACCGTCCCACGATGCGCCATTAGTAGTTTAAAAAATAAAAATAAATAAAAATTGAAAAAAAAATTTGAAACATAATTACTAATGGCGCACCGTGGGATGGTGCGCCATTACTAGTTGAACTAGTAATGGCGCACCATCCCACGGTGCGCCATTAGTAGTTTTGAAAAAATAAAATTTTTTTTTACTAATGGCGCACCGTGGATGTGGTGCGCCATTAGTATTTTCACACTAATGGCGCACCGACACATCGTGCGCCATTAGTATTTAGTAATGGCGCACCACATGTACAGTGCGCCATTAGTGGCCATTCCATCTATAGCCCTTTTCCGAGTAGTGGGAGGAGCACGGATATCCTGCAACGGGCCGCAGCGGACCACGGAGGTCTGACCAGTGGACAAAGAGGGAGTTCAGATGGCGGGGTTGAGGCGGACATGGAAGTTCTCACCGGTTGTGGACCAGGGAGCTTCGACCGGCGGCAAAAAAGGGAGCTCCGACACGCGGCGGCGATTGGTTTGCATGTTCGATCCGATCTGATGCGTGAGAGAGGAAGGTGAAGAGAGATATGATTGGTTGTGGTGGCAATTTTAATGTAATTCTAGAAAATACCAAGGTCAATCTCATGTACCGCTTCGCTTTAAGTGGAGCCACGGGTGTAGGCGCGAGGCTGCATCAGGGAAACGCTCGATTCCTGCGTTCCTCTCAGCCTGGCTGAGAAGCCTTTTTTGCATCTGTCGGGCCAGGTCGAGGAGGCCACACAAGTAACCAAACGGGCTGGATCAAGCATGCGTGATACGAGCCAGGTGCGAGCCACCCATCCAAACACGCCTAGGTGCGTGTTGTCTGCATGCCCTGCTTCCGTGAGTCCTGGGCACTGAGAGGCGTGTGCTTGACCTACCCAAGACTTCCCTCGAGTCGTCGTCGGGACCGGGCCAAAATATTGTACTCTACGCTACACCTACTTTTGCAATGCTTGTCTGGGCCGGTGGTTTGCGCAGCCAGGAAAGCGAAAACGAATGGTAATGATTGAGAGAGAGCGCCGACGGGGAGATGATAAGGTCGAGGTGAGAGAATATGTGTCTCACGTCCAGCGGGCCCGCCCAGGCACGATCCGCCCCCTAATATCCATACAAAATTTTGCAATGTAGTACGTACATCACCAGCCAGCCAAAATCGACAGGAAACCGTCATATAAACCGATAGCAAACGGGTATAATTCACATATGACATCACCAAAATGATCATTAGACGAGCGTAGTTCACATAGTTCAAACGTCTGGCAAATTCTAACTAGATACTAGGATCTAGATTATATGAGTGAGCGTAGCTTCACCACTTCCTTGCCGGCTCTTTGCCCTTCCGGTCGTCAGCGCTGCTGTGTGCTTCCGCGACAGGTGGTGAGTCGAAGTTGGTGCCATCGAAGTCGGACGGTCCATCGTTATCTAAGGAATCAGAGATGACAATGTAGCCCTTCAAGTGCTGGGCGATGCGGTCTTCTTTGTGCTTGAGCTTGGCCACCCTCGCCGCCTCAGCGGCCTCCTGCTCAGACTACGCAATGCCGAGCCGGAGCGCCTTGACGTTAATCCTCTGGAACCGTCGGGCGGCCGTCTCCACCGACGAAAGTGACCGGCGGTACACCCATTGCAAGAGACCCTCATGTATGGGAACGCAGTAGAAAACAAAAAATTTCTGACTTCCGCACCAGCCCAGGACCACTATGGAGACTGCATACAAGGTTTGATCTTTTTCGTTACCGACTCGTAGCGCAGCGGGAAGTAGAGTCGATGATGATCGGCGGTGCAGATCCCCGCAGCTAGGATTTACAACCTCCCAACCGCGAGGATGTATTCCCTAATCTGCCCCTCGGATAGCCCTCCGGGAGGTGGTCGGACAGTCCCCAGGACGGTGTCGCGGACAGCCCTTCGGGAGGACCTTTCAAACTCGGATGGTCACTCGGACAGCCCTTTGGGAGGACCTTTGAAAATTAGACAGTCACACGGACAGCCCTTCGGGAGGCACTCTCGAACGAAGACCGAAACTACGATCTCTCTACAGAGTTGCACACATACGGTGTCATCTATCCGGCAGGGCTTCGCCGTCCATAACTAGTTCCCACCGGAACCTAGACAACCTTTCGGCTCTACGAAACTATTTCGCGGGGAGGGAGAGAGAAGCAAGATCATTGCAATGGCACTTGTATCTGAGAAAAAGTGAGTGTGGAGAGTGCCTCTCCACCTCTATTTATAGGATAACCAAAGAGGTAAGCGGAAACATAAAAAACCCAAAATGCCCTCACTTTATGTCACACATAAAAGGGCATAAATGGCATAAAGGGATGACAAGTGGATCTCCATAGAGGAGCTACATCCTCCACCGTCCCACCTTCATGGGGGGCCCCCAAAGGGGGTTCCTTGATCCACAAGTCCTTCTAGAAGCCTTTTGGAAAAAGCCCCAAAAGGTGGCTTTCCATAAATATCCCAAAAAGCACTTTCACTATTCATGACAACATTTTTCAGCGTCTGTTCGAACTGAAAATATTTATGTGGGCTTAGAACATTTCCAGTACCCACTAAAATATTTTTCAATGCATTACGAAACAATTCCCGATTAGTGATTTTCATCTACGAAATGCATCTGAAGTGGTTCCGGCAGCTCTGGAGCAATTCCAGCTTTTATCCCGGAAAATTCCAGAAAGTTTCCCGAATGACTCTGGCTCCCTCCCAGAATTATCAAGCATGTGCCGAAACCAATTTGACTTAATAGTATATCCTGAAACAACTTTTCGGTTTCACCGAAACTCATCCGATGATCTCTCTCTATGGAACTTCTCCGCTGTCCGAAACTTTTTCGGTGATTTTCTCTCAGACTCCCTGTCTATTATTCAGCAGATAGATGACCCTTAAGCGTGTGAACCTATAGGTTCGGTGAAGTATAGACATGACCCGGAACCCCTTCCGATCAATGATCAACATCGGAGCCGTGGACACCCATATTGACCCCTATACCCACATGAATGAATATTCGAGTGAACCTCCAGTTGCAGTGAGCTATTCATGTTGCTTCGCGATATGTCACAAACACCCGAGGTGAGATTTATTGCATCCCCGCGGACCAACAATTTGTCCACCATGCAAGTTACCTCATTACCGGTTTTGTTCTCTTTTCTCGTTTTCGTGTTCCGGCATCCCAGTGATCAAATCACAAGGTGTCTGGCCAGACGATTATGGATACCGTAACATCGAGAGGGCCTGAGAATATCTCTCCATCGTCGGAGGAGCAAATCCCAATCTTGAGCTATCAAGTTACTTGACATACTTTTCCATGAACCCGTAAGCCGCCGTAATAGCCACCCATTTACGGAAGACGTTTAACAAACCCCAAAGTTCATGAAGCAATCATGAAGAAACTCGATACTCTCATGGTCTAAGGAATCATGCAAACGTTAACCATCTCTGTGTTATGTACCATTAAATTGCGACGAATGAATCTCATAGCATAACATCAATCCGGGTCGATTCAGCACAAATGTTCTCTTAACATTGTGCCCTCGAGGTTGCTGGCATAGACATTCCCATGATCAGGAAAACAGAACCATCTGCAACACTTGAGCTAGTCAGAGGCCAGACTAGGAATATATTTTACCGTTTATTATTCCACACGTGCATATGAGTCTTCCTCCGAGCCTCGTGGTTATTGCAGACTTGATAACCATAGCAGTTATATCATGGAACATAAACATAATTTATGAACCGGGAGATAATCAATAACATTTATTATTGCCTCTAGGGCATATCTCCTACAGACTCCCACTTGCACTAGAGTCAATAATCTGGTTAATGCTAATGCACTTTACACTTATGGCATACTGGTGTAAAAAATGCTTTGCATGTGGTATAGCGTGATGTCCATCGGATCTGAAAACTTCAGCTCCGTGTGTATCTCTGCATATCCTCGCGTTTTCACGCTTTCACAAAATTCATATTTTGTGCGGACTTGGCTTTGTATATATGTGAATCATTGGTCGAAACCTGATTCCTTAGACTGAGTTATGGAGCAACTATCTGCAATAGTGTCCCATTGACCAAAGCCTTCTTGGAACCATACCAAGTTCATGAATGAACTATATGATTCAACATGTTTGTCTTTGTCGCTTCTAAAGCGGCAACATACTTCGCCTCTGTTATAGAATTCGCCA
This sequence comes from Aegilops tauschii subsp. strangulata, assembly GCF_002575655.3. Lineage (NCBI taxonomy): Eukaryota > Viridiplantae > Streptophyta > Magnoliopsida > Poales > Poaceae > Aegilops > Aegilops tauschii. Next base: position 10,176,773 of record NC_053041.3, read on the forward strand.
CAGTAACTTGTTTGGAACAATTTCCAACTATCTGCACCACCATATTGTGTGTTACACAAAACCCTCAATTTAAATCGAAAATCGCATGGAGAAACGATGATGATTGTATCGATGTAACCTTTTACAACGAACTCTTCATGATCTCCACTTGCGAGAAAACATGTCATCAGTGCTACTTTAGGACTCAATGATCCTTTTTCACTGTTGTCCCATGATCAGTTCTTTTGATCACTTTGGTATCTATACTCGCAACAGGTTGGGAGTATTGGACATATCTGGTTGTTTTACATACCATGGAATACATGATTAATCCAAACACAGTACTGTGTGGAATCTCCATCATGTATTTTGCTCATCAGTGTTTTGGGACACCGATTCTTGCAAAAACTCTTTCCATGCGACTTTGGCAAGAATCACTCCTTGTCGTTCTTAGTGCTAAACGGTTTTAGCATCTTGTCAATATGTATTTTTGCTCAGCCCTATTAGGTAAATCTATCTCCATAGATCATTATGCCTAATATCAAGGCTATTTAGCCCAAGCACTTCATCGAAAAACTATTTTCAAATGATGTCCTAATTCGTGTCAAGAAATTTATTTCCAATTAACGATGTGTCAAGCACACAAGGTTTTCAGAAATATTATTATGCTCCCACTTACTTTCTTGAAACCGCAAGCATCTTCGTTACCCATTGATGAAGTCAAACCCCATTGACCATTCCATCAAAAACAAAGATTCCAACTCCATTTTGCTCTCTTATGTCCATTGCTGGAACTCTGAAGCTAGCATACTTACTAGCATACTCTGGACTGACAAAATACTTTGGATTGTATCACATACAAGTCCTAGGTTGTATTTTCATTTCATGGAAATTCTTTTGTCATCCATGTTTCATATCTCATGTTTGAAATATGTATTAATTGCTAGTTTAACCCGAACCGAATTAAAGCATTGCTACGGTGAGACAATCTCATTTTAGTCAATTCCTTGAACTTGTTCTTGCGACAAATCGAGCTTAATGGATAAAACATTTCTATCCGTATCAGTTTATAGTCCAATTACAATCCGTTAGACTCTAGGTCTTTCGGATGGTTTATCAAGATTTTAATCTTGAATCATTTATGGAAACTATCTCGGATTATATTGGCATTTATCCAATTCTGGAGTCAGGGCCCATCAACGCTTCCTTGTGTATCATAGGTATACTGTTGTCTAACAACAATAACTCGTTTGCGCACCTGAGAGGTTTGCACGAGCTTTGCCTACATTGTTCAGCTGCAAGTTCGACCGAAGTCCATACATCTAATGTAGAGGCTTCCGTATCAGTCGTAGTAGGAAACCCTGGAATCACTTCCAAGGTTCCTTTCCTTTGACCTGATGACGAAGATACTTGTTATCTCGTCGAGTTGCACGGTCCTCCCACTTACCCTTTTGCAAGAACTATTCTCTTTAAAAGCATACCGTTTTGTGGCAAAATCCTTTTCCTTGGTATAGTGGTGGGGGAATACCCAATGACTTGGGATAACTTTACAAAGTAGCACTTGTCTGATTTGGAATAGGTTCGTAACCTTTTACACAAGCCCCATATTCCAAATGTTAAGAAAAGATATAACATGGATGGGCGTACCATACCATGCCATCATTTCAACAGACCTGATGGAGCTCTTTTCAGTGTAAAAGCCGCAGCCTCTAAAGCATTACTTTTTAATAGTGATAATGGCAAATTTATTTATGTCACTTCTACTTCATTTTTGAAAACCTTTCGAATGATTTCAAAAGATCCAGACTTACGTCTCATCAAGCAAATATCCATATATCTACTTGAGTCATTTCTGAAGATACATAAATCCACTACTTGCAACAACATTTATTGAACTACACACATCAAAATGTATGATCACCAATAAGTTTGTTGCTCGTTCCTTATGTCCTGTGAATGGTATTTCAGTCACTTCACTTTTCGGAGGAAAGTTGCAAGTGTCAGATGATTCAAAATCAAACGACTTCAAAATCCATCATAATGGAATTTTTCCATGCGGGTTTCTCCAATGTGACCAAATGCAGTGCCACACATGTGTGGTATTCTCATGGTCTTGCTACATTCAGCGTCAGTGTTATGGATGTATAATTTTACCATCAATATTCATAAAAATTTCGTTTTTTCTTAATCTCAGGTCACTATTTCACATATGAGATATCCAACACATATATGTACAACAAGCATGCATATAACAATCATATCCAACACACAAGTTTCATCATATATACATACATAGCCAACACATAGTTCCATCGTTACATATTACAAAAGTTTCACATTGTTCATCCAGCCCAGTGTAGGGGAACGCAGCAGAAAACAAAAATTTTCCGACCTACGCACCAGCCCAGGACCACTATGGAGACTGCATACATGGTTTGATCTTTTTCGTTACCGACTCGTAGCGCAGCGGGAAGTAGAGTCGATGACGATCGGCGGTGCAGATCCCCGCAGCTAGGATTTACAACCTCCCAACCGCGAGGATGTATACCCTCATCTGCTCCTCAGACAACCCTACGGGAGGCGGTCGAACAGCCCCCCGGACGGTGTCGCGGACAGCCCTTCGGGAGGACCTTCGAAACTCTTTTCGTGGGAGGGAGAGAAGAAGCCAGATAATGCATGGCATGTGTATGAGAGCAAGGGATGAGTGTGGAGGGCTGCCCCTCCACCTATATTTATAGGAAATCCCAAGGGGGTAGGGTAGTTTCACAAAAAACCCAAAATGCACATGAATGAAGTCCTTCCACAAGGACCTAGGAGTGAAACCAAGGAACAAGAGGGTCCCCAAGGGGGGATACCCCATGTGGCCGGCCACACCCCCATGAGGGGCCCAAAAAATGGCTCCTATCCATCCATGTCATCCCTAAGAACTTTTGGAGCAAAGCCCCAAAAGGTGGCTTTCCATAAAGTAACCATAAAGCTGATTTTCACTATTCACGACGACATTTTTCAGCGTCTGATCGAAATGAAAATATTTATGTGGGCTAAGAACATTTCCAGTACCCACTAAAATGATTTTCAACGCGTTCCGAAACAATTCCGGTTTTAGTGATTTTCATCTGCGAAACGCATCTGAAGTGGCTCCGGCAGCTCCGGAACATTTCCGGTTTTTATCTCAGAAAATTCCAAAAAGCTTCCAGAATGATTCTGGCATCCTCCAAGAATTATCAGGCATGTGCCGAAAACAATTTGATTTAATGGTGTATCCCGAAAAAACTTTTCGGTATCATCGAAACTTATCCGATGACCTCTCTCTGCGGTACGATTCCGCTGTCCGAAACTTTTCGGTGTCCGAAACTTTTTCGGTGATTTTCTCTCAGACTCCCTGTCTAGTATTCAGCAGATAGATGACCCTTAAGTGTGTGACCCTATAGGTTCGGTGAAGTATAGACATGACCCGGAACCCCTTCCGATCAATGATCAACATCGGAGCCGTGGACACCCATATTGACCCCTATACCCACACGAATAAATATTCGAGTGAACCTCAAGTTGCCGTGTGCTATTCCTGTTGCTTCGCGATATGTTACAAATACCCGAGGTGAGACATGTTGTCATTCCCGTGGATCAACAACTTGTCCACTATGCTAGTTACCTCGTTACCGGTATTGTTCTCTTTTCTCGTTATCGTGTTCCGGCATCCCCGTGATCAAATCACAAAGTGTCTGGCCAGACGATGATGGATACCGTAACACCGAGAGGGCCCAGAGATATATCTCCATCGTCGGACGAGCAAATCCCAATCTTGAGCTATCAAGTTACTTGACACACTTTTCCATGAACCCGTAAGCCGCCGTAATAGCCACCCATTTACGGTTGACGTTTAACAAACCCCAAAGTTCATGAAGCAAGCATGAAGAAACTCGATACTCTCATGGTCTAAGGAATCATGCAAGCGTTAACCATCTCTGTGTTATGTACCAATAAACTTGTGACGAATGAATCTCATAGCATAACATCAATCCGGGTCGATTCAACACAAATGTTCTCTTAACATTGTGCCCTCAAAGTTGCTGGCATAGACATGCCCATGACCAGGAAAACAGAATCATCATGCAACACTTGAGCTAGTCTTAGAGGCCAGACTAGGAATACTTCTTACCATTTATTATTCCACACGTGCATATGAGTCTTCCTCCGAGCCTCGTGGATATTGCAGACTCGAGAATCATTGCAGTTATAGCATGGAACATAAACATAATTGTGAACAGGGAGATAATCAATAACATTTATTATTGCCTCTAGGACATATCTCCTACAGAATCCCACTTGCACTAGAGACAATAATCTAGCTTATGCTAATGCACTTCACACCTGTGGCACACCGGTGTAAATATGCTTTGCTTGTGGTATAGCCCGATGTCCAACGGATCTGACGACTTCAGTTCCGTGTGTATCTTTGCATGTCCTCACGTTTTCACGTTTTCACAAAATTCATATTTTGTGTGGACTTGGCTTTGTATGTATGTGAATCACAGGTCGAACCTGGATTCCTCAGACTGAGTTATGGAGCAACTACCTGCAGTAGTGTCCCATTGTCAAAAGCTGTCTTGGAACTATACTAAGTTCATGAATGAACTATATGATTCAACATCTTCTTTGTCGCTTCTAAAGCGTCAACATACTTAGCCCTTGTTATAGAATTCGCCACAGTAACTAGTTTGAACAAATTCCAACTAACTGTGCCACCACATTGTGTGTTACACAAAACCCTTAATTTAAATCGAAAATCGCATGGAGAAAAGATGAAGACTGTATCGATGTAACATTTTACAACGAACTCTTCATGATCTCTGCTTGCGAGAAAACCATGTCATCAGTACTTACTCTAGTACTCTGTGACATCTTTCACTGTTGTCCCATGATCAGTAATTTGATCACTTTGGTATCCATACTCGCAACTCCTTGGGAGTATCGGACATATCTGGTTGTTTTACATACCATGGAATACATGATTAATCCAAACACAAAAGTGTGTGGAATCTGCATCATGTATTTTACTCATCAGTGTTTTGGGACACCGAGTCTTGCAAAAACTCTTTCCATGTGACTTTGGCAAGAATCACTCCTTGGCGATTTAAATGCTAAAAGGTTTTAGCATCTTGTCAATATGTATTCATTGCTTAGCCCCGTTAGGTAAATCTATCTCCATAGATCATCATGCCTAATATTGAGGCTATTTAGCCTAAGCACTTCATCGAAAAACTATTTTCAAATGAAGTCCTAATTTGTGTCAAGAAATTTATTTCCAATTACCAATGTGCCAAGCACATAAGCTTTTTAGAAATATTATTACGCTCCCTCTTACTTTCTTGAATTACAATCATCTTCGTTACCCATTGATGAAGTCAAAACCCCTTTGACAATTTCATCAAAACACGAAGATTCCAACTCCATTTTGCTCTCTTCTGTCCATTGCTGGAACTCTGAAGTTTGCATACCTACTAGCATCCTCTGGATCGACAAATTACTTTGGACTGTATCATATACAAGTCCTAGCTTTCATTTCCATCAGACGGAAATCCTTTTATCATCCATGTTTCATATCTCATGATTGAAATATGTATTAATTGCTAGTTCAACCCGAACCGACTCTAAGCATCGCTACGATGAAACAACCTCATCGTAGTCAACTCTTGAAACTTGTTATTTCAACAAGTCGAGCTTTATGGATAAAACATTTTATCCGTATCAGTTTTAAGTTCCATAAATATTCGTTAGACTCTAAGTCTTCCGAAAGGTGTATCAAGGTTTTAATCTTGAATCACTTATATGGAAACTAACTCGGGTTGTATTGGCATTTAGCCAATTCCGGAGTCAGGGCCCATCAACGCTTCCTTGTGTATTGTAGGTATAATGTTGTCTAACAACAATATCTCGTTTGCGCACCTGAGAGGTTTGCACGAGCCTTGCCTACATGGTTCAGCTGCAAGTTCGACCGAAGTTCATACATTTTATTGTAGAGACTTCTGTATCAGTCGCAGTAGGAAACTCTGGAATTTCTTCCAAGGTCTCTTTCCATTGATCTGATGAAGATACTGTTTATCTCGTCGAGTTGCACTATTCTCCCACTCACCTTTTAGAAAGAACCATTCTCTTTAAAAGCACACCGTTTCGCGGCAAAACTATTTGCCTCGGTATAGTGAGGGAGGAATGCCCAACATTTTGGTATAACCTACAAAGTAGCACTTGTCTGATTTGGAATAGGTTTGTAACCTTTTACACAAGCCCCATATTCCAAATGTTAAGAAAAGATATAACATGGTTGGGCGTACCATACCATGGCTTCATTTCAACAGACCCGATGTAGCTCTTTTCAGTGTAAAAGCCGTAGTCTCTAAAGCATCACTTTAAAAGGGATAATGGCAAATTTATTTATGTCATCTTTGACCTTACCATGTCATAAATGGTTTGATTACATCTCCACGGACTTTTCACTTGCAGTGGTGTTCCGGGAGGTGCAAGTTTATGAAACCCCTTTCACAACTCATCAGACATTCGCTAAACATGTAACTCAAATATTCCTTTGTGCAATCAAATTGCAGAAACATAATTTTCTTGTTACAATAACTTCTACTTCATTTTTGAGAACCTTTCGAATGATTTCAAAAGATCCAGACTTACGTCTCATCAAGTAAATATCCATATATCTACTTGAGTCATTTCTGAAGATAAATAAATCCACCACTAACAACACTTATCGGACTACACACATCAAATGTTTGATCACTAATAAGTTTCTTGTTCGTTCCTTATGGCCTGTGAACGGTATTTTAGTCACTTCACTTTTCGGAGGAAAGTTGCAAGTGTCAGATGATTCAAAATCAAAAAGACTTCAAAATCCATCATAATGGAATTTTCCATGCGGGTTTCTCCAATGTGACCAAATGTAGTGCCACACTTGTGTGGTATTCTTTTAGTCTTGCGACATTTAGCGTCAGTGTTAGGGATGTATCATATTACCGTCAATATTCATAACATACGTCCCATCGATGATGGAAGTATGGCCCTTATGTTATTCATAATACTTAACAACAATTGTTGTTTTTATGAACAACTCTTTTGCAACAAACATTGTGCAATGGGCTAGAGTGTATGAAACTCTAAAATGAATTATGAAAGTAAACCAAGAGGTATTGTATTATTATCAATATTCATAACATACATATCATTCATAATGAAAGTATGGCCCTTGTGTTATTCATAACATCGAACATAAAAAGTTCTCTTATGAACAACCTTCTTGCAAGATACCTTATGCAATGGGCTAGAGTTTGTAAAACTCTAAATGAATTATGAAAATAGATACAAACGTCAATACACCGATGGAAGGTATAGTAACATTTACTATGTTCCCTGTGTATACCTTAACCTCATTTCTGGCTAGTCTTTTTAGGCCATAGTAGCTCTTACATTGATTCGCAACAGAATGCAATTGAGCGGGTATCTTTGTGATTAACTCACAATACCCAAGAATTAGTGATTAACATGTTTAACCATAATTCCCAAGAACTATATCTTTGACCAGCCTACTATACATCAAAAACTTGTATGACAGTCATACATGAGCTGGATATTCCAGTCATCTTTCTTTCTGCCTTTATACTTCTAACAGTTTAACTTTTAGTATTTCTCCTACTCGCAAAAGAAGCACCCAACTTAAGAGTGGCATTAGCCCCGGACTTCCTAGGCGTGTAAGTCATACTAACACCCTTTGGACACTTCCTTTCTTTTTAAGTTGTTGTTTTATTCACCTTTCATTATATGACAGGCGTTCTTCTGGATCCCTTTCCCAACAGTCAAATGCATAGTAAACACTTTTACTAATACTTGCAAACAAACATTGCTTTGTTTGTATCTGAAAATAATTTTCAGTTCCATGAATATCATATAACTATCCCAACTTTCGAAGTTTGGGTTTCATGGAAGCAAACATATTCCACTTGACCGTAACAGAATTCTAGCTTTTGGATCAAAGGACGAGAGTCACATGATCCATAGCATTAGCGGGAGGATACGGAAAGCATGCGATAGGACAAAGTCCTTCTCGGCACTTTTGAGGACAATCCTCATATTACGTTACCAATCGTAAAGTTTTAACCAGATATTTAACAGCTATTCAATTTTAATAGGGAAGGTGGAAATGCGAGCCATTATTCTACAACTATTATGCAAGAAACACTTAGACAGTGTTCATAATTAATTGCACTGAGAATTAAACATGGTAATTCAACAGTGCGCTCCCACTCAAATCAATATCTCTCACAATTAATTTTGAGTGATATAGGATCCAGACTTCAATTCATCGCCATAGAATCATCATCTCATAACGGGAATTTTAATCGGTAGGCCAACTTGCCGATCACATCTCTATGTGACTCTTGCTCATCTTTCGATGCGTGTGTTCCGAGCTCAGGACGATCCTGCCATGAACGTCAAGACAAACAAGTGATCTTGCTGCGAGGTCTGACCTCACCCGCCTCACACTTCTCTAATTGTTCGTACCCCTGCATCCATGGCGCACCCCGAAAAGATAGGTGCCGTGACGGTGCTACACGTGGGAGAACACTAACTACTTGATATTTTAAGTGAGAGATCACCCTAATAAAAGCGACTACCGCGCAATCAAGAAGGGTGCATCATAAGGGATAAACATCTCAGGCAATTCATAATAGCATGATATGGTATAGCCCTTTCTGACAGAGAAGTATTTCATTTCTTCGTCTTCGGCATTCGCGTCGGTGTTCACCTTCGTGAAGATTGCCACCACCTTGTTGATGCACGAGATAATATTGCTATCTCTATAGCTAACAAAATAATGCATTACAACAAGGTTGACACGCAGGTCATTAAAGTGCAATCATATGGCTCCAGCCATCATGCCGAATCATGACACGCAGGTCATGTTAATCAAATTACATCATATAGTCATCTCATACATAATCGAATTAGTATGAGCACTGCTATACCACATCACATGCACATCCTGCAAAACCAAGTTAGACGCCTCTAATCGGTTTATGCAAAATTTATTTTACGTGGCTTCTAAGGTTTTGACTTAAACCGCAGCTACCAACATTTTATCATCAAGTATGATTATTCAAGTTGCTAGATTAACATCTCGGGGTGTATGAAACACGAGATAATTAAATCTTGAGCCCCATACTAAACTTCGTCATACGCATGACCCCCGTGCAGATAATATCTACAATGCCCTTTCATCTGCGAATTTCATCTTACTTTTGACTACGGCAGAACCCAAAGAACTGATAGCACTTCCATGATCAATCAGGATCATGGATTGCCAGAACTTTGTCAAATTCCACCATGCTGTCTCGAGATTGAGCAAATGCAAATTCTAGGGAAGCGACAAGAACCTCGGGTAACAGATTTCATCTGTCACCCGCATAAATAATTTTCAGCAATAGATCTCATCTACTAGCTAATTATATTATGCAATACCCATACATCTCCATGTATTCTAGATCGAAACCTGCATCTACGCATAGCATGGGTCATGATGCCACTGTAGGGGAACGCAGCAGAAAACACAAATTTTCCGACCTACGCACCAGCCCAGGACCACTATGGAGACTGCATACATGGTTTGATCTTTTTCGTTACCGACTGGTAGCGCAGCGGGAAGTAGAGTCGATGACGATCGGCGGTGCAGATCCCCACAGCTAGGATTTACAACCTCCCAACTGCGAGGATGTATACCCTCATCTGCTCCTCAGACAGCCCTACGGGAGGCGGTCGAACAGCCCCCCGGACGGTGTCGCGGATAGCCCTTCGGGAGGACCTTCGAAACTCGAACGGTCACTCGGACAGCCCTTCGGGAGGACCTTCGAAACTCGGACGGTCACACGGACAGCCCTTCGGTAGGCACTCACGAACTAAGACCAAAACTACGATCTCTCTACAGAGTTGCACACATACGGTGTCATATATCCGGCAGGGCTTCGCCGTCCAGAACTAGTTCCTGCTGGAACCTAGACAGCCTTACAGCTCTACGAAACTCTTTTCGTGGGAGGGAGAGAAGAAGCCAGATAATGCATGGCATGTGTATGAGAGCAAGGGATGAGTGTGGAGGGCTGCCCCTCCACCTATATTTATAGGAAATCCCAAGGGGGTAGGGTAGTTTCACAAAAAACCCAAAATGCACATGAATGAAGTCCTTCCACATGGACCTAGGAGTGAAACCAAGGAACAAGAGGGTCCCCAAGGGGGGATACCCCATGTGGCCGGCCACACCCCCATGAGGGGCCCAAAAAATGGCTCCTATCCATCCATGTCATCCCCAAGATCTTTTGGAGCAAAGCCCCAAAAGGTGGCTTTCCATAAAGTAACCATAAAGCTGATTTTCACTATTCACGACGACATTTTTCAGCGTCTGATCGAACTGAAAATATTTATGTGGGCTAAGAACATTTCCAGTACCCACTAAAATGATTTTCAACGCGTTCCGAAACAATTCCGGTTTTAGTGATTTTCATCTGCGAAACGCATCTGAAGTGGCTCCGGCAGCTCCGGAACATTTCCGGTTTTTATCTCAGAAAATTCCAAAAAGCTTCCAGAATGATTCTGGCATCCTCCAAGAATTATCAGGCATGTGCCGAAACCAATTGACTTAATGTTTTATCCCGAAACAACTTTTCGGTATCATCGAAACTTATCCGATGACCTCTCTCTGCGGTACGATTCCGCTGTCCGAAACTTTTCGGTGTCCGAAACTTTTTCGGTGATTTTCTCTCAGACTCCCTGTCTAGTATTCAGTAGATAGATGACCCTTAAGCGTGTGACCCTATAGGTTCGGTGAAGTATAGACATGACCCGGAACCCCTTCCGATCAATGATCAACATCGGAGCCGTGGACACCCATATTGACCCCTATACCCACACGAATAAATATTCGAGTGAACCTCCCGTTGCCGTGTGCTATTCCTGTTGCTTCGCGATATGTTACAAATACCCGAGGTGAGACATGTTGGCATTCCCGTGGATCAACAACTTGTGCACTATGCTAGTTACCTCGTTACCGGTATTGTTCTCTTTTCTCGTTATCGTGTTCCGGCATCCCCGTGATCAAATCACAAAGTGTCTGGCCAGACGATGATGGATACCGTAACACCGAGAGGGCCCAGAGATATCTCTCCATCGTCGGAGGAGCAAATCCCAATCTTGAGCTATCAAGTTACTTGACACACTTTTCCATGAACCCGTAAGCCGCCGTAATAGCCACCCATTTACGATTGACGTTTAACAAACCCCAAAGTTCATGAAGCAAGCATGAAGAAACTCGATACTCTCATGGTCTAAGGAATCATGCAAGCGTTAACCATCTCTGTGTTATGTACCAATAAACTTGTGACGAATGAATCTCATAGCATAACATCAATCCGGGTCGATTCAACACAAATGTTCTCTTAACATTGTGCCCTCAAAGTTGCTGGCATAGACATGCCCATGACCAGGAAAACAGAATCATCATGCAACACTTGAGCTAGTCTAAGAGGCCAGACTAGGAATACTTCTTACCGTTTATTATTCCACACGTGCATATGAGTCTTCCTCCGAGCCTCGTGGATATTGCAGACTCGAGAATCATTGCAGTTATAGCATGGAACATAAACATAATTCTGAACAGGGAGATAATCAATAACATATATTATTGCCTCTAGGGCATATCTCCTACACCCCGGACCACTATGGAGACTGCATACAAGGTTTGATCTTTTTCGTTACCGACTCGTAGCGCAGCGGGAAGTAGAGTCGATGATGATCGGCGGTGCAGATCCCCGTAGCTAGGATTTACAACCTCCCAACCGCGAGGATGTATTCCCTAATCTGCCCCTCGGATAGCCCTCCGGGAGGTGGTCGGACAGTCCCCAGGACGGTGTCGCGGACAGCCCTTCGGGAGGACCTTTCAAACTCGGATGGTCACTCGGACAGCCCTTTGGGAGGACTTTAGAAAATTAGACAGTCACACGGACAGCCCTTCGGGAGGCACTCTCGAACGAAGACCGAAACTACGATCTCTCTACAGAGTTGCACACATACGGTGTCATCTATCCGGCAGGGCTTCGCCATCCATAACTAGTTCCCACCGGAACCTAGACAACCTTTCGGCTCTACGAAACTATTTCGCGGGGAGGGAGAGAGAAGCAAGATCATTGCAATGGCACTTGTATCTGAGAAAAAGTGAGTGTGGAGAGTGCCTCTCCACCTCTATTTATAGGATAACCAAAGGGGTAAGCGGAAACATAAAAAACCCAAAATGCCCTAACTTTATGTCACACATAAAAGGGCATAAATGGCATAAAGGGATGACAAGTGGATCTCCATTGAGGAGCTACATCCTCCATCGTCCCACCTTCATGGGGGGCCCCCAAAGGGGGTTCCTTGATCCACAAGTCCTTCTAGAAGCCTTTTGGGAAAAGCCCCAAAAGGTGGCTTTCCATAAATATCCCAAAAAGCACTTTCACTATTCATGACAACATTTTTCAGCGTCTGTTCGAACTGAAAATATTTATGTGGGCTTAGAACATTTCCAGTACCCACTAAAATAATTTTCAATGCATTACGAAACAATTCCCGATTAGTGATTTTCATCTACGAAATGCATCTGAAGTGGTTCCGGCAGCTCTGGAGCAATTCCAGCTTTTATCCCGGAAAATTCCAGAAAGTTTCCCGAATGACTCTGGCTCCCTCCCAGAATTACCAAGCATGTGCCAAAACCAATTTGACTTAATAGTATATCCTGAAACAACTTTTCGGTTTCACCGAAACTCATCCGATGATCTCTCTCTACGGAACTTTTCCGCTGTCCGAAACTTTTTCGGTGATTTTCTCTCAGACTCCCTGTCTAGTATTCAGCAGATAGATGACCCTTAAGCGTGTGAACCTATAGGTTCGGTGAAGTATAGACATGACCCGGAACCCCTTCCGATCAATGATCAACATCGGAGCCGTGGACACCCATATTGACCCCTATACCCACATGAATGAATATTCGAGTGAACCTCTAGTTGAAGTGAGCTATTCATGTTGCTTCGCGATATGTCACAAACACCCGAGGTGAGATTTATTGCATCCCCGCGGACCAACAATTTGTCCACCATGCAAGTTACCTCATTACCGGTTTTGTTCTCTTTTCTCGTTTCCGTGTTCCGGCATCCCAGTGATCAAATCACAAGGTGTCTGGCGAGACGATTATGGATACCGTAACATCGAGAGGGCCTGAGAATATCTCTCCATCGTCGGAGGAGCAAATCCCAATCTTGAGCTATCAAGTTACTTGACATACTTTTCCATGAACCCGTAAGCCGCCGTAATAGCCACCCATTTACGGAAGACGTTTAACAAATCCCAAAGTTCATGAAGCAATCATTAAGAAACTCGATACTCTCATGGTCTAAGGAATCATGCAAACGTTAACCATCTCTGTGTTATGTACCATTAAATTGCGACGAATGAATCTCATAGCATAACATCAATCCGGGTCGATTCAGCACAAATGTTCTCTTAACATTGTGCCCTCGAGGTTGCTGGCATAGACATTCCCATGATCAGGAAAACAGAACCATCTGCAACACTTGAGCTAGTCAGAGGCCAGACTAGGAATATATTTTACCGTTTATTATTCCACACGTGCATATGAGTCTTCCTCCGAGCCTCGTGGTTATTGCAGACTTGATAACCATAGCAGTTATATCATGGAACATAAACATAATTTATGAACCGGGAGATAATCAATAACATTTATTATTGCCTCTAGGGCATATCTCCTATAGACTCCCACTTGCACTAGAGTCAATAATCTGGTTAATGCTAATGCACTTTACACTTATGGCATACTGGTGTAAAAAACGCTTTGCATGTGGTATAGCGTGATGTCCATCGGATCTGAAAACTTCAGCTCCGTGTGTATCTCTGCATATCCTCGCGTTTTCACGCTTTCACAAAATTCATATTTTGTGCGGACTTGGCTTTGTATATATGTGAATCATTGGTCGAAACCTGATTCCTCAGACTGAGTTATGGAGCAACTATCTGCAATAGTGTCCCATTGACCAAAGCCTTCTTGGAACCATACCAAGTTCACGAATGAACTATATGATTCAACATGTTTGTCTTTGTCGCTTCTAAAGCGGCAACATACTTCGCCTCTGTTATAGAATTCGCCACAGTAACTTGTTTGGAACAATTTCCAACTATCTGCACCACCATATTGTGTGTTACACAAAACCCTCAATTTAAATCGAAAATCGCATGGAGAAATGATGAAGATGGTATCGATGTAACCTTTTACAACGAACTCTTCATGATCTCCACTTGCGAGAAAACATGTCATCAGTGCTACTTTAGGACTCAATGATCCTTTTTCACTGTTGTCCCATGATCGGTTCTTTTGATCACTTTGGTATCTATACTCGCAACAGGTTGGGAGTATTGGACATATCTGGTTGTTTTACATACCATGGAATACATGATTAATCCAAACACAGTACTGTGTGGAATCTCCATCATGTATTTTGCTCATCAGTGTTTTGGGTAACCGATTCTTGCAAAAACTCTTTCCATGCGACTTTGGCAAGAATCACTCCTTGTCGTTCTTAGTGCTAAACGGTTTTAGCATCTTGTCAATATGTATTTTTGCTCAGCCCTATTAGGTAAATCTATCTCCATAGATCATTATGCCTAATATCAAGGCTATTTAGCCCAAGCACTTCATCGAAAAACTATTTTCAAATGAAGTCCTAATTCGTGTCATCAATTTATTTCTAATTAACAATGTGTCAAGCACACAAGGTTTTCAGAAATATTATTATGCTCCCACTTACTTTCTTGAAACCGCAAGCATCTTCGTTACCCATTGATGAAGTCAAACCCCATTGACCATTCCATCAAAAACGAAGATTCCAACTCCATTTTGCTCTCTTATGTCCATTGCTGGAACTCTGAAGCTAGCATACTTACTAGCATACTCTGGACTAACAAAATACTTTGGATTGTATCACATACAAGTCCTAGGTTGTACTTTCATTTCATGGAAATTCTTTTGTCATCCATGTTTCATATCTCATGTTTGAAATATGTATTAATTGCTAGTTTAACCCGAACCGAATTAAAGCATTGCTACGGTGAGACAATCTCATTGTAGTCAATTCCTTGAACTTGTTCTTGCAACAAATCGAGCTTAATGAATAAAAAATTTCTATCCGTATCAGTTTATAGTCCAATTACAATCCGTTAGACTCTAGGTCTTTCGGATGGTTTATCAAGATTTTAATCTTGAATCATTTATGGAAACTATCTCGGATTATATTGGCATTTATCCAATTCTGGAGTCAGGGCCCATCAACGCTTCCTTATTTATCATAGGTATACTGTTGTCTAACAACAATACCTCGTTTGCGCACCTGAGAGGTTTGCACGAGCTTTGCCTACATTGTTCAGCTGCAAGTTCGACCGAAGTCCATACATCTAATGTAGAGGCTTCCATATCAGTCGTAGTAGGAAACCCTGGAATCACTTCCAAGGTTCCTTTCCTTTGACCTGATGACGAAGATACTTGTTATCTCGTCGAGTTGCACTGTCCTCCCACTTACCCTTTTGCAAGAACTATTCTCTTTAAAAGCATACCGTTTTGTGGCAAAATCCTTTGCCTTGGTATAGTGGTGGGGGAATACCCAATGACTTGGGATAACTTTACAAAGTAGCACTTGTCTCATCAGACATTCGCTAAACTTGTAACTCAGATATTTCTTTCTGCAATCAAATTGTAGAAACATAATTTCCTTGTTACAATAACTTCTACTTCATTTTTGAAAACCTTTCGAATGATTTCAAAAGATCCAGACTTACGTCTCATCAAGAAAATATCCATATATCTACTTGAGTCATTTCTGAAGATATATAAATCCACTACTTGCAACAACATTTATTGAACTACACACATCAAAATGTATGATCACCAATAAGTTTGTTGCTCGTTCCTTATGTCCTGTGAATGGTATTTCAGTCACTTCACTTTTCGGAGGAAAGTTGCAAGTGTCAGATGATTCAAAATCAAACGACTTCAAAATCCATCATAATGGAATTTTTCCATGCGGGTTTCTCCAATGTGACCAAATGCAGTGCCACACATGTGTGGTATTCTCATGGTCTTGCTATATTCAGCGTCAGTGTTATGGATGTATAGTTTTACCATCAATATTCATAACATACATCCCATCTTGGATGGAAGCATGGCCCTTCATGTTATTCATAATACTGAACAACAATTGTTCTTTTATGCACAACCCTTTTGCAGTAAACGTTGTGCAATGGGCTAGAGTGTAAGAAACTCTAAAATGAATCATGAAAGTAAACACAGAGGTAATATATTAATATCATTATTCATAACATACATCTAATTCATAATGAAAGTATGGCCCTTATGTTTATTCCTAATACTGAACATCAAAAGTTCTCTTATGAACAACCTTCTTGCAAGATACCTTATGTAAAGGGCTAGAGTGTGCAAAGGTCTAAAATGAATTATGAAAGAAAATACATAGGTAATACACCAATGGAACGTATAGTAACTTTTACTATGTTCCCAACACGTATTAAAACCTCATTCCTGGCTAGTCTTTTGAGGCCATAGCAGCTCTTACATCGATTCACAACAGAATGCAAAAGAGCGGGTATCTTTGTGATTAACTCACAATACCCAAAGATTAGTGATTAACATGTTTAACCATAATTCCCAAGAACTATATCTTTGACCAGCCTTCTATACATCAAAAACTTGTATGACATTCATACATGAGCTGGATATTCCAGTCTTCTTTCTTTCTGCCTTTATACTTCTAATAGTTTAACTTTTAGTATTTCTCCTACTCTCAGAAGAAGCACCCAACTTAAGAGTGGTGTTTAGCCCTGGACATCCTAGGGGTGAAAATCTCACTAACACCCTTTTGGAAATTCCCTTTCTCTTTAAGTGGTTGTTTTATTCACCATAATCACATGATAGGCGTTCTTCTGGATCCCTCTCCTAACGTTCAAATGCCCAGTAAACACTTTACGAATCCTTTGCAAACAAACATTTCTTTGTTTGTATCTGAAAATGATTTTCAGTTCCATGAATATCACATAACTATCCCAAACTTTCGAAGTTCGGGTCTCATGGAAGAAAACATTTTGCACTTGAGCGTAACGTAATTCTAGCTTTTGGATCCAAGGACGAGAGTCACATCATCCATAACATTTGCGGGAGGATACCGAAAGCATGCGATAGGATAAAGTCCTTCTTGGCACTCTTGAGGACAATCCTCACATTACGTTACCAATCGTAAAGTTTTAACCAGATATTTAACAGCTATACAATTTTAACAGGGAAGGTGGAAACGCGAGCCAATATTCTACAACTATTTTGCAAGAAACACTTAGACAGTGTTCGTAATTAATTGCACTGAGAATTAAACAAGTTAATTCTACAGTGCGCTCCCACTCAATTCAATATCTCTCAAAATTGATTGTGAGTGATTCAAGATCCGCATTTCAATTCGGCGCCATTGACGGGTTCATCACTTATAACGCGAATTTCAATTGGTAGGCCAACTTGCCGATCACATCTCTATGTGGTTCTTATCCATCTTTCGATGGGCGTGTTCCGAGCTGAGGACTCTCCTGCCTGAACGTCAAAGACAACCAAGTGATCTTGCTGCGAGGTCTGACCTCACCCGCCTCATTCCTCTCAATTCATTCGTGCTCATGTGTACATGGCGCACCCCGAAAAGATACGAATTTCAGACGGTGCTACACTTGGGTGAACACTAACTACTTCGAATTTTGTGTGAGAGATCACCCTAATAAAAAGCGACTACCGCGCAATCGAAAAGGGTGCATCATAGGGGATAAACATGTCAGGCAATTCATAATAGCATGATATGGTATAGCCCTTTATGACCGACAAGTATTTCATTTCTTCGTCTTCGGCATTTGCGTCGGTGTTCACCTTCGCGAAGATTGCCACCACCTTGTCGATGCACCAGATAATATTGCTATCTCTATAGCTAATAAAATAAGTGCATTACTTAAGGTTGACACGCAGGTCATTAAAGTGACACTCCTATGGCTCCAGCCATCATGTGGAATCATGACACGCAGGTCATGTTAATCAATTTACATCATATTGTCATTTCATACATAATCAAATTATAATGAGCACTGCTATACCACATCACATGCACATGCAAACCCTCCTACAAAACCAAGTTAGTCGCCTCTAATCGGTTCATGCAAAAACTTGTTATTCTTGGCTTCTAAGGTTTCGAAACAAACCGAAGCTACCAACGTCCATCATCAAGTATGATAACTCAAGTTGCTAGATTAACTTTGTGGGGTGTATGAAACACGAGATAATAAAATCTCGAGCCCCATACAGAACTTCGTCATACGCATGACCCCCCATGCAGATTATATCTGCATTGCCCTTTTGTCTGCGAAACATCCATCTTTCTTTAAGTATGGTGGAACCCAAAGAACTGTTAGCACTTCGTTGATCTGTCAATCAGCATACTCAGGAGCAGCATGAAAGGATCGCGGATTGCCAGAACTTTGTGGATTCCACCAGGCCATCAAGATCAGGATTATGCAAATTCAAGGGAAGCAACAGGAACATCAGGTAGCATATTTCATCTGCTACCCGCACAAATAATTTTCAGTAATAGCGCTCATCTGTTACCTAATTATATTGTGCAACACCCATACATCTCTATGTATTCTAGATCGCAACCTGCATCTACGCATAGCACGGCTCATGATGCCACTGTAGGGGAACGTAGTAGAAAACAAAAAAAATTGACTTACGCACCAGCCCAGGACCACTATGGAGACTGCATACAATGTTTGATCTTTTTCATTACCGACTCGTAGCGCAGCGGGAAGAAGAGTCGATGATGATCGGCGGTGCAGATCCCCGCAGCTAGGATTTACGACCTCCCAACCGTGAGGATGTATACCCTCATCTGCCCCTCGGACAGCCCTCCAGGAGGTGGTCGGACAGTCCCCCGGACAGAGTCGCGGACAGCCCTTCGGGAGGACCTTTGAAACTCGGACAGTCACTCGGTCAGCCCTTTGGGAGGACCTTTGAAAATCGGACGGTCACACGGACAGCCCTTCGGGAGGCACTCTCGAACTAAGACTGAAACTACGATCCCTCTACAGAGTTGCACACATACGGTGTCATCTATCCGGCAGGGCTTCACCGTTCAGAACTAGTTCCCACCGGAACCCAGACAGCCTTTCGTCTCTACGAAACTATTTCGCGGGGAGGGAGAGAGTAGACAGATCATTGCAATGGCACTTGTATGTGAGAAAGAGTGGTGTGGAGAGCTCCTCTCCACCTCTATTTATAGGAAAACCCAAGGGGTAAGGGGAAACATGAAAAACCCAAAATACCCTCACTTTATGTCACACATAAATGGGCATAAAGAGCATAAAGGGATGACAAGTGGAGCTCCATAGAGGAGCTGCACCCTCGAACGTCCCACCTTCATGGGGCCCCCCCAAAGGGGGTTCCTTGATCCCCAAGTCCTTCTAGAAGCCTTTTGGGAAAAGCCCCAAAAGGTGGCTTTCCATAAATATCCCAATAAGCACTTTCACTATTCACGACGACATTTTTCAGCGTCCGTTCGAACTGAAAATATTTATGTGGGCTTAGAACATTTCTAGTACCCACTAAAATAATTTTTAATGCGTTCTGAAACAATTCCGGATTAGTGATTTTCATCTGCGAAAAGCATCTGAAGTGGTTCCGGCAGCTCTAGAGGAATTCCAGCTTTTATCCCGGAAAAGTCCAGAAAGTTTCCAGAATGACTCTGGCACCCTCCAAGAATTATCAGGCATGTGCCGAATCAATTTGACTTAATAGTATATCCCGAAACAACTTTTTGGTTTCACCAAAACTCATCCTATGACCTCTCTCTGCGGAACTTTTCCGCTGTCCGAAACTTTTCGGTGTCCGAAACTTTTTCGGTGATTTTCTCTCAGACTCACTGTCTAGTATTCAGCAGATAGATGACCCTTAAGCGTGTGACCCTATAGGTTCGGTGAAGTATAGACATGACCCGGAACCCCTTCCGATCAATGATCAACATCGGAGCCGTGGACACCCATATTGACCCCTATACCCACACGAATGAATATTCGAGTGAACCTCCAGTTTCAGTGAGCTATTTCTGTTGCTTCACGATATGTCACAAACACCCGAGGTGAGATTTATTGCATCCCCGTGGACGAACGATTTTTCCACCATGCAAGTTACCTCGTTACCGGTTTTGTTCTCTTTTCTCGTTTCCGTGTTCCGGCATCCCAGCAATCAAATCACAAGGTGTCTGGCGAGACGATTATGGATACTGTAACACCAAGAGGGCCCGAGAATATCTCTCCATCGTCGGAGGAGCAAATCCCAATCTTGAGCTATCAAGTTACTTGACATAATAGCCACCCATTTACGGATGATGTTTAACAAACCCCAAAGTTCATGAAGCAATCATGAAGAAACTCGATACTCTCATGGTCTAAGGAATCATGCAAACGTTGACCATATCTGTGTTATGTAGCATTAAATCGTGACGAATGAATCTCATAGCATAATATCAATCCGGGTCGATTCAACACAAATGTTCTCTTAACATTGTGCTCTCATGGTTGCTTAGACATGCCCATGATCAGGAAAACAGAACCATGTGCAACACTTGAGCTAGTTTTAGAGGCCAAACTCGGAATACATTTTACCGTTTATTATTCCACACGTGCATATGAGTCTTCCTATGAGCCTCGTGGTTATTGCAGACTCGAGAACCATAGCAGTTATAGCATGGAACATAAACATAATTTATGAACCGGGAGATAATCTATAACATTTATTATTGCCTCTAGGGCATATCTCCAGAAGGACTGCACAGCCGCGTCCGACGCGGCCCTCATCGCCCACCATCTTCCTTGTCCTATGCCTCTTGCGGCGGGCAGCGGGCGCCTCCGATTGCAGAGTCCGTATTCGCGGTTCCGGCGGAGCAGGCACTAGAACCAACGGCTGCCCGCACGAAGCAGCGGCCGGAGGTGCCGGAGCCAAACGAATAGGCAGTGCCGATTGAGCTGCTCCCACTTTCTTCTTCAACGCAAATCAAGCAAGTTGCATTTTCAAGCACCATGTAAACAGAAAACGCAAAAAAATCAGTATGTGTAAGTGTTTTGTGGATAGATGATGTAAGGCATCTCCATAGCTCATTGTTAAACCATTTCCAACCATCGGTAACGAGTTGTCCGCATCCATTATGCCATCCAACACGATACCTCATCGGTCCGCAGACTGGTTCGGTTGTCCAAAATCCGGCAAAACGAAAGCATACCAGGGGGGCTTGCGGGAGTTGAACATCCGTCACGAAGGACTTCGACATTGTCGGCCAACCCAAAATCGAGCTGGGGCACATGCATATGGCCACACCCGCACTATTTCCGCGCCAACCCTGTGCTTTCCACACACTATCTGCTCCGGGAAGCGCCGCTCTCCGCTATAATTCCCGCCCTTTTCGCTTTCGCCATAGCATGGACCCAGTCGTTGTCGGGGGAAACGACACCTATGGGACCACAAAGAATCCCTTCTGCTACGGTTCGCGGGCGCAGGGCTGTGGGAAGAGCGGGATTAGAACATCAACGCGAGGGGATTATCCAGGTTTGGGCCGCAAGTGATGCGTAATACCCTACTCCTGCTGGTTTGTGTTTATCTGGTGTTCTTGGAGTAGCTACAAAGCGTGCAGGGTCCAAAAAGTCCGAATCCTCTCTCGGTACGCCGCGGGCCTCCTTTTATAGTCAAAGGGGCTGTCACAGTGGCACACAGGTGAATGTTGTACAGTAGTCGAGTCTATCTCCTGGCACCGTAGGACAAACGCATTTAATGTGCTGCCAACGTGCCCTTCTTGCTTTATAGGGGACGGCAAGGAAGCTCGTCCCACCTGTCGCCTCCTCACATTTCTTCGACACGCGTCCAGGCTGACGAGGCGTGTAGTGCCACGCTGGCTGGCTGCTAAGTTGGTGTAACACCCCGGATGTAACTTTCCATATTTGTAACTCCAACTCTTGCCATTTTCGGCTATGTGTTATGATATTCCATCCGTGGTCGGGTTTTGACTTTCGTTTTGCATTTTGTTCATGTCATGCATCTCTTTATCATGTCATCATGTGCATTGCATTTGCATAGGTGTTCGTCTCATGCATCCGAGCATTTTCCCCGTTGTCCGTTTTGCAATCCGGCGCTCCCATCTCCTCCGGCGCACCCCTCTTGTTTCCTTTCGTGAGCGGGTGTCAAATGTTCTCGGAATGGACCGAGGATTGTCAAGTGGCCTTGGTATACCACCGGTCAAGTTTCGTTCCATTCGGAGGTCGTTTGGTACTCCAACGGTTAAAGGGGCATCCGCATAGTCCATTTGTGGGTTGCAGCAAAACTCCCTCTCTAAACAGCCCAAAACCCACCAAACTCGCTTCCATGCTGTAGGTCGTTCGATCACGATCGTGTGGTCGAAAACCGCACCTCATTTGGACTCTCCTAGCTCCCTCTACCTATATATTTGCATCCCCTCCCGAATACGTTTGCAGTCCAAACCCTAACCTCACCCTCCGGCGCCGCCGGACACGTCCATACCCCGCCGGACGAAACCCCGCAGCCACTCCGAGCGCGCCACTCACCCCCCGGGCGCCCCACTTCGCCGCCGTCCCGCAGTCCCACGGGGAGCCCGCCCGAGCCCAGTCGCCGCCGCCTCCCGCGCCAGCACCGCCGCCGCCCGGCCTCCGCCGTGCCCCGCCGCCGCCGCCGCGCCGTCCTGCGCCGCCGCGCCGCCCCCCTCCGCCGGTGCCGTCCGCCTCCGCCCGCAGGCATCGACGCCGACGCCCGCGCCGCCGTCTCCCCTCCGCCCGTCGCCCCGACGCCTGCTCCCTCCGGTCGCCGCCCGCGGCCTCCCTCTCCTCTCCCGTCGCCGGCGAGCGAGCGAGCCAGATCCCGATCCGGTTTGACCGAAGGTTGACCCGAGATCCCCCCCCGGAATTTTTCCTAAGTCTTTTATTTTGACGATATGTGCCCTTGTTCATATCATCATAACTCTCTGCATATAGTTCTGTTTCGCGCGTGTAATACATCGAAATGTTCGTCTCGTGATCCTCTACATATCATCTTGATGCCCAAATCTCTGGTGCAAGAGTGCTACTTGCTGTTATCTGCTGTTACTTAGCAGAACTTGGAGATTTGTTATTTTTGTTGCATTTATTCTGTGCATCTTACGGGCATGAGCTCTACATGTGTTTTGTTGTATGCCATGCCATCTTTCCAGTGGTGTATGCCATGTATTATGGTGATCTCTGTGGTGACTAGCACAAGCATGCAAACTAGGCTCCGTAATGTTTCTAATTTCAGGGACTTGTTCATAGCTTCATAACTCTCTGCATATAGCTCCGTTTCGCGCATGTAATATATCGAAATGTTCGTCTCGTGATGCTCTACATTTTGTTCAATTGCACCATGTTCATTAGAGGCCATCTTGATGCCCAAATATCTGGTGCAAGAGTGCTACTTGCTGTTATCTGCTATTACTTAGCAGAACTTGGAGATTTGTCATTTTTGTTGCATTTATTTTGTGCTTCTTACGGGCATGAGCTCTACATGTGTTTTGTTGTATGCCATGCCATCTTTTCAGTGGTGTATGCCATGTGTTTTTGTGATCTCTGTGGTGACTAGCACAAGCATGCAAACTAGGCTCCGTAATGTTTCTAATTTCAGGGACTTGTTCATAGCATCATAACTCTCTGCATATAGCTCCGTTTCGCGCGTGTATTATATCAAAATGTTCGTCTCGTGATGCTCTACATTTTGTTAAATTGCACCATGTTCATTAGAGGCCATCTTGATGCCCAAATATCTGGTGCAAGAGTGCTACTTGCTGTTATCTGCTGTTACTTAGCAGAACTTGGAGATTTGTTATTTTTGTTGCATTTATTTTGTGCTTCTTACGGGCATGAGCTCTACATATGTTTTGTTGTATGCCATGCCATCTTTCCAGTGGTGTATGCCATGTATTTTTGTGATCTCTGTGGTGACTAGCACAAGCATGCAAACTAGGCTCCGTAATGTTTCTGATTTCAGGGACTTAGTTATTTCTCCAAGTCTTTGTCTGTTGTTATTTTGTTGCCATGTAAACTTGATGCTACAGAGAGATCCATGCATATTTCGGAGATGTCCATTAAGGATGTTTTGTAGGTATTGTTTGCAATTATGGAGTGCCATAGCATGACTCAATCTTGCTCAACCTTTGCTATAATATATTTCTGGCAGATTGTTTACGTGTTATTCAATTTTGCCAAGCTTGTTGTAGTTGTTCCATTTAAGCTATGTACTTTCTCTTGCCATGGATAGCTTCATAAACATGCCATCTTGCTGTAGGTATGCTAGTTTTGTCATGCATTGCATTGTGATGAGTGCATCAAGCTCACAAAAATGCCTTCATATTATTGTTTCTGCCATGCTGTGTTTTCTGCTAAGCCTGAAACCTGTTAACGAAACTTGCTATGTTTACATGGTTGCCATCATTTCTTCTTGTCCTTTTTGGCTTATGGTCAGTAAGGGACTTTTGTCATATGCATTTAGTAGAACACTGCCATGTCTTGTTTTTCTACGTTAAATGCTTGTAGCATCTTTATTGCATGCTCTGAACATTTCCACCTGATGTTGTTTTCTGCACTTTTGCCATGCTTGTTTGGGCCTGTTAGGTTGTGATCTAGCCGTAGCTCAGTGTCCATCTTTTGTCAAGCATCTTCTGTAGATTGCTGCCATATGCTTTGTTGCTATGTTGGAGTGCTGTAGCATTGTTACTTGTTGCATTCTAAGTGCTATCATGTTGTTAATCGCAGATTCGTGTCATTCTTGTTTTGCTTGCCATTTGCAAACCGTGCATCCGTTTCCGGTGATCTTTATATCGATTTCAACCGAAATCATCTCATCTTTCCAGTGGCATGCTTGGTTTGCCAAGTTACTGCCTTGTTCATCATTTTCCTTCCGGAGCACGCATATGCATCGCATATCATATCTCGCATATCATACATGTTTTGCATCATGTTGCTTGTGCATTTCTCGTGATTGATTGTGGTTCCGTTGCTTGTGTTCTTGTTGTGGGTAGAGCCGGGAGACGAGTTCGTGAACGAGGAACCTGTTGAGTACGCTTATGAGGATCAAGCTTTCGACAACTCCGAGAACCTTGCAGGCAAGATGACCACCCCTCGAAATCACTTCTATCTTTGCTTTGCGAGTTGTTCGTTCTGTTGCCATGCTCCGCTACCTACCACATGCTATATCATGCCTCCCATATTGCCATGTCAGCCTCTAACCATCTTTTCCTAGCAAACCGTTGTTTGGCTAAGTTACCGCTTTTGCTCAGCCCTTCTTATAGCGTTGCTAGTTGCAGGTGAAGTTGAAGTTTGTTCCATGTTGAAACATGGATATGTTGGGATATCACAATATCTCTTATTTAATTAATGCATCTATATATTTGGTAAAGGGTGGAAGGCTCGGCCTTATGCCTGGTGTTTTGTTCCACGCTTGCCGCCCTAGTTTCTGTCATACCGGTATTATGTTCCTTGAGTTTGCGTTCCTTACGCGGTTGGGTGATTTATGGGACCCCCTTGACAGTTCGCTTTGAATAAAACTCCTCCAGCAAGGCCCAACTTTGGTTTTACCATTTGCCACCTAAGCCTTTTCCCCCGGGTTTTCGCGAGCCCGAGGGTCATCTTATTTTAACCCCCCGGGCCAGTGCTCCTTCGAGTGTTGGTCCGAACTGAGTAGACTGCGGGGCCCCCTCATGGAAATTCGAGGTCTGGGTTTTACTCGTAGGATGTCTCATCCGGTGTTGCCGTGAGAACGAGATATGTGCAGCTCCTATCGGGATTTGTCGGCACATCGGCCGGCTTTGCTGGTCTTGTTTTACCATTGTCGAAATGTCAGGTAAACCGGGATTCCGAGACTGATTGGGTCTTTCCGGGAGAAGGTTTATCCTTTGTTGACCGTGAGAGCTTATGATGGGCCAAGTTGGGACACCCCTGCAGGGTAATATCTTTCGAAAGCCGTGCCCGCGGTTATGAGGCAGATGGGAATTTGTTAATGTCTGGTTATAGAGAACTTGTCACTTGACCCAGTTAAAATACATCAACTGTGTGTGTAGCCGTGATGGTCTCTTCTCGGCGGAGTCCGGGAAGTGAACACGGTTTGAGTTATGATTGACGTAAGTAGGAGTTCAGGATCACTTCTGGGTCATTGCTAGATGACGACCGTTCCGTTGCTACTCTTCTCGCTCTCTTCTGCGTATGTTAGCCACCATTTATGTTTATTGCCTGCTGCAGGTCCACCTCATTACACCATCCTTTCCTTTAAGCTTAAATAGTTTTGATCTCGCGGGTGTGAGATTGCTGAGTCCTCGTGACTCACAGATTCTACCAAAACAGTTGCAGGTGCCGACGATGCCAGTGCAGATGATGGGATCGATCTCAAGTGGGAGTTCGATGAGGAACGTGGTCGTTACTATGTGTCTTTTCCTGATGATCAGTAGTGGAGCCCAGTTGGGGCGATCGGGGATCTAGCTTTTGGGGTTATCTTATTTTTATTTGGATCTTGACCGTAGTCGGTCTATGTGTGTATTTTGGATGATGTATGGATTATATTTATGTATTGTGTGAAGTGGCGATTGTAAGCCAGCTCTTTATCCCATTCTCGTTCGTTACATGGGATTGTGTGAAGATGACCCTTCTTGCGACAAAACCACTATGCGGTTATGCCTCTAAGTCGTGCCTCGACACGTGGGAGATATAGCCGCATCGTGGGCGTTACAAGTTGGTAATCAGAGCCATCCCCGACTTAGGAGCCCCCTGCTTGATCGAATCGCTGGCATTGTTGAGTCTAGAACAAAAATGTTTTGAGCCTTAGGATTATATATATCGGAGAGTAGGATTCTTTTTACTCCTCAGTCTCTTCGTCGCTCTGGTGAGGCCTCCTGACGTAGAAGTTTTGACTCTTCTCTCCTCAAATTTCACTAAAAAAATTTTAGGATCACGCGGGTATCTTGGAATCGTTCCGATGGTTTTGTGACGAGAACATTGTTCTTGGTGCCTCCTGACATTTAGGGGTTTTGGCAGTGTCCCGGGGAGTTGAGCTCCGAGGTGTTGTCGTCACAATTTTATCGTTGCAGTTCTGGAATACCTGAGTTTCGCCGACATCGAAATCTCTTTTATGCAGTTGTTGGTGAGATCACCTCGACGCCACCCAGTACTGGGGTGGGAGTTCGAGAGTATTGCCATAACTCGTATAACGGATGCTTTTCGAAGGTTGAGGTAAACGATTTCCGAAGGTTTCTTGGTTATGTGTTGACGGATGGATACAACTGGATCTAGGGATTGCTAGTTTGGGTGATATATTTTGTGTCCCCTGTATCCCCAACACTAGATTGCATAACCAGAAAGTTTCGGGAGTTTATAAGTGGGAATTCAAGTAGCTCCTAGGATATCTTTCCGACAGACGCATGATATGAGATTGGGGTTCGACGTCTAGTGGTCCGCCTTTCCACGGTTGGTTTTACAGTGGTCTCGTAGTGTCTTAAAGAGTCCTTGGCTATGCCGACTCGGGGACGCTTCGTATGTCATGTGCACAGCCTTGTACATGATGGTGCTGTACGATTGAACCCGTGTGGGCCCCACCATGAAAACTTCGGACGAAATCTCTATCATATGTTTGTTCCAGCTTATTCTGCAAGCCAATACTTTGTTTTGTTTTGAATTGTGGTATTCGAGTTGCTTCGAAATCATATGTTGATTCCATATATTTTTCTAAGTGGCTTCTCAACTTAATGGAAGTGTGATGATTTACTACCGAATTCATTCGTTCATCCTCGTTCGAATGTTTATTGTGAAGACTATATGTTGCAATTTCTATCCGTTGATTCTACTTGTCTATTTGTCTATCAAGATGCTAACGGATGTCACCCTCTTCAGGATGGCTCCGCCAACGCGTCAGAATCCGGAACGCAATGAAGGGAGTCAAGCGAACCCTCCGCCACCACCTCCGCCTCCGGAGGCATGGCAAGCTATCATGGCAGCCACCAACGCCAATGCTCAGATGATTCTGCAACTCTTGCAAGAACGCACCCAAGGGCAAGGCAATCAAGGAAATAAAGGTCAAGGCAACAATCAGCCTCACTTCGCTACACTCAACCAGTTTCTCGCAAATCAGCCCAAGTCTTTCAGCTACTGTGCCAAGGCCACGGATGCCGATGATTGGCTCGTGGACATCCACAAGCATTTTGAATGTAGCAATGTCAGGCCTGAGGACTATGTCAAGTTCGCTTCTTTTCAGCTCAAGGACCAAGCTGCTGATTGGTATCAACAATACAAAGATTCCAGAGGAGGTCGTGTGATCACTTGGACTGACTTTTGTCGGGACTTCAAAGCGCACCACATTCCACAAAGTGTTGTTGAGAGCAAGCGTGAGGAGTTCCGCAATCTCAAGCAAGGCAACATGTCTGTGTATCAATTCAACATCCAGTTTCAGAAACTTGCTCGCTTCGCTAAACAAGACGTTCCTGATGAAAAGAGCATGATCTATCACTTCAGAGGTGGCCTTAGAGAGGATCTGCAGTTAGCTCTCGTTCTTGTTGAGCCTACTCAGTTTGATCAATTCTACAATATGGCACTGAAGCAAGAGGCTGCTCAACTCAAGTGTGAGGCTTCTAAGAAGAGAGTCAGGGACGCAGTTCAGTCTTCTTCTTCCTCACTTGTGGCAGCTAAGCAACAGAAGTTCTGGTTGCCTCCTCCTCCTCCGTTTCGTCAGCCTTACCAGCAGAAGAACAAAGATGGCCATGGTTCTTCCCACTCTTCCAACTCTGGCTATCAGAACAAGTCTCAGAATCAAGCTCCAAAGTCCAATGCTCCTTACCACCGTCCACTCTCAGAGGTGACTTGCAACAAGTGTCAGCAGAAAGGTCACTATGCTAACAAGTGCTTCAACCAAAGGCGCCTACCTCCTCCTCCTCCTGTCAGATCTTCCAGCAATGCAGTGGTCAAGCATAATCCAAAGTTTGCAAAGGTGAACATGATGAATGCAGCTCA
Source organism: Aegilops tauschii subsp. strangulata (assembly GCF_002575655.3). Taxonomy (NCBI): domain Eukaryota; kingdom Viridiplantae; phylum Streptophyta; class Magnoliopsida; order Poales; family Poaceae; genus Aegilops; species Aegilops tauschii. The sequence continues at coordinate 10,205,990 of NC_053041.3, forward strand.
AGCGGAGGAATCTACTGATGTGATAATGGGTAATCTCTCAGTTAATGACATTCCTGCAAAAGTCTTATTTGATACTGGTGCATCGCATTCTTTCTTGTCATACCCATTTGCATCGAAGCACAATGTTGACACAGAGATTTTATCCAAAGTTATGCAAGTTGTTTCCCTGGGAAAGCTTTTGACTTCTAGTTTGGTTGCTCCGGATGTTTCCATCAAGATGGGGAACTATAAATTCCTGTCTTCTCCAGTTGTTCTTGGTGACTCGGATATTGATCTAATTCTCGGGACGGACTGGCTTTCTAAGCACAAGGCCCAACTTGATTGTGCTGCTAGGGAAATTCAATTGACACACTCTTCTGAGGATGTGATTATTTATGCCGCTCGTGATGAAACCATTCGGTTATTTTCTCTCAATGAGAAGGGCAAATTGAATGCCATCTCTCAAATTCCAGTCGTTTGTGAGTATCAAGATGTCTTTCCAGAAGAGCTTCCGGGTATGCCTCCTCACCGGCTAGTTGAGTTCGTCATCGATCTTGAGCCGGGCACTGAACCCGTTTGCAAGCGTCCATACAAGCTTGGACCTAACGAGCTGAAGGAATTTAAGAAACAGCTCGATGAACAAGAGCGTCTGGGTTTGATTAGACCGAGTTCATCTCCATGGGGTTGTGGTGTTCTTTTTGTCAAGAAGAAGGATGGCACGGACCGACTTTGTGTCGATTACCGTCCATTGAACAAGAAGACAATCAAGAACAAGTATCCACTTCCCAACATCAATGAGCTATTCGAGCAACTCAAAGGTGCTAAAGTATTCTCCAAGCTTGACCTTCGTATGGGTTATCATCAGATTCGCATTCGTGAAGAAGATATTCCCAAGACAGCATTCAGAACAAGCTTTGGTTCTTATGAATATACTGTCGTGTCTTTCGGCCTTGTCAATGCTCCTCCAACATTCTCTCGGATGATGAATTTCATCTTCAACCCCTATACCAATGAATTCGTCCTGGTGTATCTCGATGATATCTTGGTCTTCTCCAAGAATAAGAAGGACCATGCCAAACATTTGCGATTGGTGCTCGACAAGCTCAGAGAGTATAAATTCTATGTGAAGTTCTCCAAATGTGAGTTTTGGCTCGATGAAGTTCTTTACCTTGGTCACATCATCTCTGCCATGGGCATCGCTGTTAACCCCGAGAAGGTGTCCGCAATTGTGAATTGGGAACCTCCTCAGAATGTCAAGCAGCTTCACAGTTTTCTTGGTCTTGCAAGCTATTGCCGAAGATTCGTTGAGAATTTCTCTAAGATTGCAAAGCCTCTTTCCAACCTCCTCCAGAAGCACGTGAGGTATGTCTGGTCTCCTGAGTGTGACATTGCTTTCAACACTCTCAAAGAGAAACTAGTCACAGCTCCTGTCTTAACTCCTCCTGATGAATCCAAGCCATTTGAAGTTTTCTGTGATGCTTCTCTTCAAGGTCTCGGTGCTGTGTTAATGCAAGAGAAGAAAGTTGTGGCCTATACCTCTCGTCAGTTGAAGCCCAATGAGAAGAACTACCCCACTCACGATCTTGAGTTGGCGGCAGTTGTCCATGCATTAATAACGTGGAGACATCTCTTGTTGGGAAGACAAGTGGGCATTTTCACCGATCACAAGAGTCTCAAGTATATCTTCACTCAGCCCAACCTCAACCTCAGGCAGACTCGATGGGTCGAAATGATTCAAGAGTACAATTCGAGTATTGAATATACTCCAGGTAAAGCCAATGTCATTGCAGATGCTTTGAGCAGGAAGGCTTATTGCAACAGCCTAATCCTCAAGCCATTCCAACCGGATCTTTGTGAAGCTTTCCGTAAGCTGAATCTCCAAGTTGTTCCTCAAGGCTTTCTTGCCAACCTCATAGTCTCTCCTACATTGGAAGATCAAATTCGTGAGGCACAACTTCTTGATGCCATGGTGAAGAAGGTGAAACGTGGTATCGACAAGGGTCTTTCCAAATACAAGTGCTATCGCATTGATGACAGAGACACTTTATTCTTCGAGGACCGGATTGTGGTTCCTAAAGGTGATCTAAGGAAAGTCATTATGAACGAGGCGCACAATTCTCTTCTTTCCATTCATCCTGGAAGTACGAAGATGTATCATGACCTCAAGCAGTCGTATTGGTGGACTCGAATGAAGCGAGAAATTGCTCAATTCGTGAATGAATGTGATGTCTGTCGAAGAGTGAAAGCAGAACACCAACGACCAGCTGGTCTCCTCCAACCTCTTGCCATCCCAGAATGGAAGTTTAATCATATCGAAATGGACTTCGTGACTGGATTTCCAAAGTCCAAGCATGGAAATGATGCTATCTTCGTTGTCATTGACAAGCTTTCTAAAGTGGCTCATTTCCTTCCAATCAAAGAATCCATCACAATAGCTTAGTTGGCAGAGCTATACACCTCCAGAATTGTCTCTTTGCACGGCATTCCACAATTGATTTCTTCAGATCGTGGAAGAATCTTCACCTGCAGAATTTCCAGAAGGCCATGGGCACCAACATTCGCTTCAGCACAGCTTTCCATCCTCAAACTAGTGGCCAAGTCGAGCGAGTCAATCAAATTCTTGAAGATATGCTCAGGGCTTGTGTCATTTCCTTTGGCTTGAAATGGGAAGATTGTCTTCCATATGCCGAATTCTCCTACCACAACAGCTTCCAAGCGAGTTCGGGCAAGGCCCCATTCGAGATTCTCTATGGCAGAAAGTGTCATACTCCTCTCAATTGGTCAGAGACTGGTGAACGCCAACTTCTTGGAAATGACTTAATCACTGAAGCTGAAGAAATGTGTAAAGTCATCCGTGATAATCTCAAAGCCGCGCAATCGCGCCAAAAGAGTTACTATGATAGTAAGCACCGTGATGTGGCTTTCGAGATCGGAGACCATGTCTACCTCCACGTCTCTCCAATGAAAGGCACTCGTCGCATCGGTATCAAAGGGAAGCTTGCCCCTAGATACGTGGGTCCTTTCAAGATCATTGGCAAAAGAGGCGACCTCGCCTATCAACTTGAGCTTCCTTCCAACTTCGCGAACGTGCACGATGTGTTCCACATGTCACAGCTCCACAAGTGCTTCAAGACGCCTGAGCGCACCATCAACTTCGAAGAGATTGACCTCCAAGAAGATTTTTCTTATCATGAGCACCCCGTGGCTATTCTTGAAGAAACTGAGCGCAAGACTCGCAACAAGTCAATCAAATTCCTGAAAGTGAAGTGGTCGCACCATTCTGACCGAGAAGCCACATGGGAACGCGAGGACCATCTCCGTTCCGAATATCCGGAGTTCTTTCAGTCCTAGATCTCGGGACGAGATCCTCTCGTAGTGGTGGAGTGTTGTAACACCCCGGATGTAACTTTCCATATTTGAAACTCCAACTCTTGCCATTTTCGGCTATGTGTTATGATATTCCCTCTGTGGTCAGGTTTTGTCTTTCGTTTTGCATTTTGTTCATGTCATGCATCTCTTTATCATGTCATCATGTGCATTGCATTTGCATACGTGTTCGTCTCATGCATCCGAGCATTTTCCCCGTTGTCCGTTTTGCAATTCGGCGCTCCCATCTCCTCTTGTTTCCTTTCGTGAGCGGGTGTCAAACGTTCTCGGAATGGACCGAGGCTTGTCAAGTGGCCTTGGTATACCACCGGTAGACCACCGGTTAAGTTTCGTTCCATTCGGAGGTCGTTTGGTACTCCAACGGTTAACCGGGCATCCGCATAGTCCATTTGTGGGTTGCAGAAAAACTCCCTCTATAAACAGCCCAAAACCCACCAAACTCTCTTCCATGCTGTAGGCCATTCGATCACGATCGTGTGGGCGAAAACAGCATCTCATTTGGACTCTCCTAGCTCCCTCTACCTATATATTTGCATCCCCTCCCGAAAACGTTTGCAGTCCAAACCCTAACCTCGCCCTCCGGCGCCGCCAGACACGTCCGTACCCCGCATGACGAAACCCCGCAGCCACTCCGAGCGCGCCACGTCACCCCCGGGTGCCCCACTTCGCCGCCGGCCCACGGGCCCACGGGGAGCCCGCCCGAGCCCCGTCGCCGCCGCCTCCCGTGCCAGCACCGCCGCCGCCCGGCCTCCGCCGTGCCCCGCCGCCGCCGCCGCGCCGCCCCCCGCCGTCGGTGCTGTCCGTCGCCGCCCGCGGGCACCGACGCCGACGCCCGCGCCGCCGTCTCCCCTTCGCCCGTCGCCGACACAAGCATGCAAACTAGGCTCCGTAATGTTTCTAATTTCAGGGACTTGTTCATAGCATCATAACTCTCTGCATATAGCTCCGTTTCGCGCGTGTATTATATCGAAATGTTCGTCTCGTGATGCTCTACATTTTGTTAAATTGCACCATGTTCATTAGAGGCCATCTTGATGCCCAAATATCTGGTGCAAGAGTGCTACTTGCTGTTATCTGCTGTTACTTAGCAGAACTTGGAGATTTGTTATTTTTGTTGCATTTATTCTGTGCTTCTTACGGGCATGAGCTCTACATATGTTTTGTTGTTTGCCATGCCATCTTTCCAGTGGTGTATGCCATGTATTTTTGTGATCTCTGTGGTGACTAGCACAAGCATGCAAACTAGGCTCCGTAATGTTTCTGATTTCTCCAAGTCTTTGTCTGTTGTTATTTTGTTGCCATGTAAACTTGATGCTACAGAGAGATCCATGCATATTTCGGAGATGTTCATTAAGGATGTTTTGTAGGTATTGTTGTAATTGATCCATTCCATGCCCTGGTTTGCAATTATGGAGTGACATAGCATGACCCAATCTTACTCAACCTTTGCTGTAAAATATTTCTGGCAGATTGTTTACGTGTTATTCAATTTTGCCAAGCTTGTTGTAGTTGTTCCATTTAAGCTATGTACTTGCTCTTGCCATGGATAGCTTCATACACATGCCATATTGCTGTAGGTATGCTAGTTTTTTCATTGATTGCTTTGTGATGAGTGCATCAAGCTCACAAAGATGCCTTCATATTATTGTTTCTGCCATGCTCTGTTTTCTGCTAAGTCGGAAACCTGTTAACGAAACTTGCTATGTTTAGATGGTTGCCATCATTTCTTATGGTCCTTTTTGGCTTATGGTCAGTAAGGGACTTTTGTCATATGCATTTAGTAGAACACTGCCATGCCTTGTTTTGCTATGTTAAGGCCCTGTAGCATGTTGATTGCATGCTCTGAACATTGCCACCTGATGCTGTTTTCTGCCATGTCCAGTAATTTCACCAAGTCTGTGATCCTGTTATCTTTTGCACTTTTTCCATGCTTGTTTGAGCCTGTCGTGTTGTGATCTAGCCATAGATCAGTGTCCATCTTTTGTCAAGCATCTCCTGTAGATTGCTGCCATATGCTTTGTTGCTACGTTGGAGTGCTGTAACATTGTTACTTGTTGCATTATAAGTGCTATCATGCTGTTAATCGCAGATACGTGTCATTCTTGTTTTGCTTGCCATTTGCAAACCGTGCATCCGTTTCCGGTGATCTTTATATCGATTTTGACCGAAATCATCTCATCTTTCCAGTGGAATGCTTGGTTTGCCAATTTACTGCCTTGTTCATCATTTTCCTTCCGGAGCACGCATATGCATCGCATATCATATCTCGCATATCATACATGTTTTGCATCATGTTGCTTGTGCATTTCTCGTGATTGATTGTGGTTCCGTTGCTTGTGTTCTTGTTGTGTGTAGAGCCGGGAGACGAGTTCGTGAACGAGGAACCTGTTGAGTACGCTTACGAGGATCAAGCTTTCGACAACTCCGAGAACCTTGCAGGCAAGATGACCACCCCTCAAAATCACTTCTATCTTTGTTTTGCGAGTTGTTCGTTCTGTTGCCATGCTCCGCTACCTACCACATGCTATATCATGCCTCCCATATTGCCATGTCAGCCTCTAACCATCTTTTCCTAGCAATCCTTTGTTTGGCTAAGGTACCGCTTTTGCCCAGCCCTTCTTATTGCGTTGCTAGTTGCAGGTGAAGTTGACGTTTGTTCCATGTTGGAACATGGATATGTTGGGATATCACAATATCTCTTTTTTAATTAATGCATCTATATATTTGGTAAAGGGTGGAAGGCTCGGCCTTATGCCTGGTGTTTTGTTCCACGCTTGCCGCCCTAGTTTCTGTCATACCGGTATTATGTTCCTTTAGTTTGCGTTCCTTACGCGGTTGGGTGGGACCCCCTTGACAGTTCGCCTTGAATAAAACTCCTCCAGCAAGGCCCAACTTTGGTTTTACCATTTGCCACCTAAGCGTTTTCCCCCGGGTTTTCGCGAGCCCGAGGGTCATCTTATTTTAACCCCTCCCCCCCGGGCCAGTGCTCCTGCGAGTGTTGGTCCGAACTGAGTAGACTGCGGGGCCCCCTCGTGGAAACTCGAGGTCTGGTTTTACTCGTAGGATGTCTCATCCGGTGTTGCCCTGAGAACGAGAGATGTGCAGCTCCTATCGGGATTTGTCGGCACATCGGGCGGCTTTGCTGGTCTTGTTTTACCATTGTCGAAATGTCTTGTAAACCGGGATTCCGAGACTGATCGGGTCTTTCCGGGAGAAGGTTTATCCTTCGTTGACCGTGAGAGCTTATGATGGGCCAAGTTGGGACACCCCTGCAGGGTAATATCTTTCGAAAGCAGTGCCCGCGGTTATGAGGCAGATGGGAATTTGTTAATGTCCGGTTATAGAGAACTTGTCACTTGACCCAGTTAAAATACATCAACTGTGTGTGTAGCCGTGATGGTCTCTTCTCGGCGGAGTCCGGGAAGTGAACACGGTTTGAGTTATGATTGACGTAAGTAGGAGTTCAGGATCACTTCTGGGTCATTGCTAGATGACGACCGTTCCGTTGCTACTCTTCTCGCTCTCTTCTGCGTATGTTAGCCACCATTTATGTTTATTGCCTGCTGCAGCTCCACCTCATTACACCATCCTTTCCTTTAAGCTTAAATGGTTTTGATCTCGCGGGTGTGAGATTGCTGAGTCCTCGTGACTCACAGATTCTACAAAAACTGTTGCAGGTGCCGACGATGCCAGTGCGGATGATGGGATTGATCTCAAGTGGGAGTTCGATGAGGAACGTGGTCGTTACTATGTGTCTTTTCCTGATGATCAGTAGTGGAGCCCAGTTGGGGCGATCGGGGATCTAGCTTTTGGGGTTATCTTATTTTTATTTGGATCTTGACCGTAGTCGGTCTATGTGTGTATTTTGGATGATGTATGGATTATATTTATGTATTGTGTGAAGTGGCGATTGTAAGCCATCTCTTTATCCCATTCTTGTTCGTTACATGGGATTGTGTGAAGATGACCCTTCTTGCGACAAAACCACTATGCAGTTATGCCTCTAAGTCGTGCCTCGACACGTGGGAGATATAGCCGCATCGTGGGCGTTACAGTTGGTGTGGTGGTAGAGTCTTCACAAAGATCTGCATGCCACCACGCAGGTGCTTGCTGAGTTGACCTGGAAGCTCGTAGAAGTCCCCGGCAAGGGGCTTTCCGGGGGTCTCGTGGGCATCCTCGGCAAGATCTTCGTCTTCTGGTTCTCATCTAGTCTTGTAGGCTTCTGATTATCACAAAGATCTGCATGCCACCATGGAGGCGCCTCCCGAGCCTTGGTTCCAATGCGTCGATGGTGTCAAAACTCTCAGGCTCAAGGGTGGCAGACTCATTGGTGTTGGGCAAGTTGTCCCGGCAAGGTTCATGCCCGGGCTGTGGAGGCCGCCCTGGCAAGGGCCTTGCCGGGGGAGTTCACCTCGCCCTTCTGCTCTTCATGCTTCTGGTCTTGAGCGCTGCTCTGGTAGTCATGCGTCCGTCTTCCTCTGCCCCGGCAAGCGTGGTCACAGGTGTGGCTACAACTGCCCGTGCATAAGTAAAGGGGTACCAAAAGGACCCCTACTTTTGTACACTGACAGGAGCCCCCGGGCCTGGGCCACACATAAGCACAAAGCGTTGTTGGGCCAGGCCCAAAACGGTGCGCGGGGGCGCGTGGCAGAGTTTTACCGTAGTAACTCCTTTGCTCGTTGGGCTTCGCCACGACCCATGTTGAATGCGTGATGTGGGGGTCGTGCGTGACGTGGGGGTCATTCGTGGGGCAGCCGCAGCGTGCTTGCGTAACGTCGCGGTAAATGGTAAAGAGGTGGCCCATGTTTTCCCCATAAAAAGGGAAAATTGCAGGGGCACTGCTAATTTACCCTATGCGCCCTCTCCATTCTCGGATCCGCCGCCCCCTTATTCTTCCTCAAGCTCTTGCCTTTGCTCGCCACTGTCGCGCCCTTGCTGCCCTCAATCCCTCAGCCCCCTCTAGCGGCCATGGCGCCCAAGACAGGCAATGGCAAGGGAGTGGCCAAGGACATCGGGGAGAAGGAGGCGGCGGAGTGCGAGTTGGCGGAGCTTCAGACGCAGCACGCCTACTTCCCCTCGACGGTCGATGCGGTCCACCTCAGGGACTACTTCTTGACCCTGTGGGGGAGGGAGACGACGGGGCACCCTGCCACGCGCATCGTCCCTGCCGATTTCGCCAAGGCCGGCCCAAATCGGTACCCCTTCTTCGTCGACTTCTTCTCTTGCGGGCTCTGCCCCCCTTTCTCTGATTTCTTCAATGACGTCATGCACACCTACGGCTTCCATCTTCTGGATCTTACGCCGAATGTCGTGGCGTGCATGGCCTTCTTTGCCCATCTCTGCGAGGGCTTCGCCGGAGTGCTCCCCAGCACGGCGCTCTTCCGCCACTATTTCTACCCTCGCATCCAGCCAGGGGCGCCATCTCCGGCCGCATCACCTGTATCCCGAGGTCTCAGGAGAAGGGCACGTACCCGGAGGGTGCCCAGAAGGAAAGGTGGGAGGAGTGGCGGAGCCGGTGGTGCTGGATCGAGGAGAAGGATCCACAGAAGTTCGGCCGGGTTCGCCAGAGTCCGCCGATCCACTGCAAGGACTGGAGCGACCTCGATGCCAATGACAAGAAGCTCTCGGTCGCCACCACCCGGATCCTTCGCCTCACCGAGGCCGGGCTCACCCTTGTGATGATTGAGGATGATTTCATCCGCCGCCGGATTGCCCCACCGCCCAACAAGGGGAGGCCGGCCTGGGACTACAGGAACGCTGCGGACGTCATGAGGCTCCACCCTGGTCTGAAGCACAATTTCACGGTGATGGGGCACGCCCATTTCTGCCAGAGGCTCTTTCAGCTCAATGTGGATGGCGATGGCAGCGCTGAGAGGACCGGCAAGGCCGTCAAGGGGCCTCTGTTTGGGTTGCCGGCGGGAGTTGTCCCGCTGAGCAACAACTCTCGCCAGTCTGCTATCATCGCCATGATGCCGGACTTCAACGCGCACGGCCTTGTCCCGGCCTGGGGCAAGCCGCCACTAGAGAAGGTGCAGGAGCCGACACAGGCGAAGGCCATCCGCGCACCTTCAATGCAGACCGGCCGCTTGATGGCGTCAAGCCGAGGGCAGGCATCGACCGGCCACTTCACGAGTCCGAAGTAACTGCTGGGTATGGCTCTGCCAAGCCACAGCCATATTATCAAATCCTTCATGGCTAGTTCGGCCACCCTATGCAGTTCAACCAACTATTTTAACTAATCGCTAAAGGGCACCGGATGTTCTGGCGCAAGGTATTGCGACCAGAACAGCTTCTCCGTTGAGCTGCCATCTTCGGCACGGAAGAATTTCGCAGCATCAGCAATGTTGTGCGGCATATCCACAAACGCTCGTGGAGAAATCCAAATCCGGGTCAGTAATAAGTACCTTTTCTTCACATAGTTGCTTTGCATAATGAAGGCCTTACCCGCCATAATTTTCTTGGCCTCTTGGATTTCCTGGAGGGCGCCCTGGGCTTCAACCCGGGCATCTTGCGCACTTTGGCGGGCCTTGGCAAGCTCGGACTCTTGATCCGCAATCTTGCGCTCCAAGGACTCACATTTCTTTACAGCGCCCTGGAGCTCTTGTTGGGCCTCACCAACCCTGGCCTCGTGCTTTTCACGGACGGATTGTTCATCCGCCGCTCTCTTCTGGGCTTCGGCCAGCGCGACCTTGAGGGTCTCCACCTCTGTCGCAGCTCCTACAAATATCATGTCAGTATTGTCAACACAAATCATTTATCCTTTCTAATATACAGAAGGTCATGGCATACCTTGTTTGTCCTCCAGCTGCTTTTTCACACGGCCGAGCTCTTCCTCGGCCCGCGCCAGACTCTGCTTTAGTCTGGAGACTTCGGCAGCATGGGAGGTCGCGGCCAGCAGCGACGCCTGCTTTTTCAACATAGGCATGTATTGTTAGTTTCCTACGAAATTTATTTCATCCTCTGTCCGGCTTTTTCTTTCCGAACACCGAACAGAGTCCCAGGGGCTACTGTCTATACTGTGATATTCTTTTTACATAATTGCATTGCTTACCTCAAAGCCTGTTAGAAGGCTGGTGCAGGCTTCTATCAGTCCGTTCTTAACGGACTGCACCCTCACAACCACCGTACCCATGAGGGTACGGTGTTCCTCGACAATGGAAGCACTTCATAGCGCTTCCTATAGAGTGTCCGGTGCCTCTGGTTGGACAGAGGTCATCGGCGCAATAGGCACACCCCCTTCTCTTGAAGAAGGCTACCTGGCGGCTTCCAAAGATGAAGACCGCTCGAGGTCGGTATGAGCCGGACTGCAAGTACACAATTTAATATGTTCAAACAATGAAGAAAAGAGGGTGGGTGTACGCGTCAGGGTCTTTGAGTACTCACGATCCGGCCGGGGGCTTATTTTGGGGGCGCCGCTCCGGGCTGCTGTCGACATCCCATGCGGAGTTATCCGCGAGGGAGGCCTTCCCCTTCTTGGACGCCTCCACCTCCAGATTTGTGGAGGCCGCCCTTTTCTTCCTTCCCCCCTCAGGGGGAGAGTTGCTTTCCTCCTCCTCGTCGTCTTCTTCGGTGGTGGTGGAATGAGTCTCCGCGTCTCCGGACGTCATGTCCGAAGTACCCTTGCGGCGGAGGCCACTTCTGGTCTCTTTGGCCTTTTTCTTGGCCTTCTTCTCCGGCACCTGGTAGGGCACCAGAACCAGCATCTTCGTCAGAAGAGGCATGGCTGGTTACTCAAGCAGCGGAGCCGGACATCTAATCCGCTCCGCCCTCTTCACCCAATCCTGAAAAAATAAAATAGGGAGGCTTAGGCATTTTCCCTGAGCAAGCAAGTAAAAGATGCACCTTGAAACGCGAAAGACCTACCCGACTTGCGGGATGGGCCAGGTCGTGACCACGATCCTCGGTCGTTTCCGGCCACTCGTCACTGGCTTTGAAGAGCACCTTCAAGATATCTTCGTGCGTGGTTCCGAAGAACCATTGCAAGGTTTGGTGCTTGGCCGGATCGAACTCCCACACATGGCAAGTCCGGCTCTGGCATGGAAGAATCCGGCGAGCTAGCATCACCTGGATCACAATGACGAGATTGATGTTCTTCTCTACCATGCCCTGGATGCGCGTCTGTAGCGCCGTCAGCTCGTCAGACGAGGCCCAGTCCAGGCCCTTCTATAGCCAGGAGGTGAGCCGCACTAGGGGCCGGACTTGAATTCGGGAGCCGCGGTCCATGTGGCGTCGCGAGGCTATGTAACGTAGAGCCATTGCCGTTGCCACCCTTTGACGATCTCCACAAAGGTACCTTTGGGCCATGTGACGTTGGGCATCTTGCTCACCGTGGTGGCTCTGCACTCTGCGTGCTCGCCACTCACCACCTTTGGCTTCACATTGAAGATCTTTAGCCACAATCCGAAGTGGGGTGGGATGCGGAGGAAGGCCTCGCACACGACAATAAATGCCGAGATGTTGAGGATGGAATTCGGGGCTAGATCATGGAAATCTAGCCTGTAGTAGAACATGAGTTCACGGACGAAGGGGTGGAGAGGAAACCCTAACCCGCGGACGAAGTGGTGGATGAACACCACCCTCTTGTTGGGCTCCGGGGTGGGGACGATTTGCCCCTTGACCGGGAGCCGGTGGGCGATTTCCTTGGCCAAATACCCAGCCTCCCGGAGCTTCTTGATTTCCTTCTCCTTGACGGAGGAGGCCATCCACTTGCCTTGCACTCCGGATCCGGATATGGTTGGAGTGCTTCTTCGAGGTGGAAAAGATGGGAACTTGGGCGCTGGAGCTCGAGAATGGAGAGGCAGAGGAAGAGAAGGCATGGGTGAAAGGAGTAAATCCTTATCTCTTTATAAAGGCAGTGAATATCAAGCGCCTCCCCACTCGCCTCAAAACTCGCCTATTCCCAAGGGTCATGCAGACGGCACGGTTGGATTACCCACGCCCGTATTGATGAGTATCCCGCAATAAGGGGACATGATCTCTGCTTCGACAAGACGTGCCAATAAAACCTCATCTCGAAACATGGAGCGGCAGGTGGAAAAACGGTTCGAAAAGTTGTCAGCGGATTGGACTCGTGAAATATTATACTCTCTGCGGTTGAGTGAGGTGCTTGTTTTGCAGAGCCGGACACGTCCGTTGAAGACTGTGCGGAAGTATTCGGAGAAGGAACCCGCCTTGCAATGCCGAAGACAATTTGCACGCCGAACACCTCGTCATTGAAGCCTGGTTCAGGGGCTATTGAGGGAGTCCTGGATTAAGGGGTCCTCGGGCGTCCGGACTATGTAACCTGGGCCGGACTAATGGGCTGTGAAGATACAAGACCGAAGACTATCTCCCGTGTTCGGATAGGAATCTCCTTGGCGTGGAAGGCAAGCTTGGCGTGCGGATATGAAGATTCCTTTATCTGTAACCGACTTTCACTACTAGGAAAAAGTCTAGTAGTAGCGCGGGTTAAAAGTTAGTAGTAGCGCGGGTGCCTGCGCTACTACTACGGCGCTACAGCTAACTAGTAGTAGTAGCGCGGTGCACCCCGCGCTACTAGTACATGTGTTAGTAGTAGCGCGGGTTCGACACGCGCTACTACTAACTATCTGTAGCGTGTGTCTGTGACCCGCGCTACTACTATTAATTTGAAAAACCAAACAAAAACTCAACCCCATGATGCGTGCACGTTGGCTGGGAGCAGGGAGATCTCGGCCATGACGCGTGCCTCGTGGATGCCGTCGAGGGCGGCCGCGGAGGCCAGCCCGGCGTGGGCCGGGAGCCGGAGGACCTGGATCTTGGCATCGTGCCTTGCGGCGGCCGTCGCCGTTGAGGTCGGCGACGAGCGGCGGCGGGAGGCGATCCACGTTGTGCTTGATCGGGAACCCGTTGTCCGAAACGTGGTACCACGCCTTCCGGAACGAGAAGTCGCCCTCGTGCTGCCGGAGGAGGAGGGGGATGGGTCAGCTAGTGTTCCGGATTGAATCGGAGAGGGGGGAAGGAGGAGGGCTGACCTGGAGCGAGAAGAAGACGGTGAAGGCGGCGAGGAGGAGGATGCCGAGGTCGCGCTTCCGCATCTTGGCGGCGGCGAGGAGCTCCGGCGACCGCCCACCGGAGGGATCTCGGAGAGGGAGGGGGGAGAAAGTAGAGTGTACCAGCGGCGGCCACCGCTGGAGTCACTACTAGGGAAAACCTTATACACAGGATCTTAGCAGCAGCGCGGTTTAAAAACAGGCGCTACTGCTAACTAGCAGCAGCGATCTTAGAGAAATCGCGCTACTAATAACTATGTAGCAGTAGCGCTCTAGGTGAGACAAGCGCTACTACTATAATTTCCACGGATTTGCTTCCAGGCTAGATATAGTAGTAGCGCCCTTCCCTGGACGCGCTGCTGCTAAAGTACTTAGTAGCAGCCTTTTTATGCAAAACTCGCTGGTGCTAAGTGTTGCACCTAATTAAGTTTAGTCCCATACTACTAAGAGAACAAGGTGTTTACCACCTTAAATATGTTACTTCTCAAACTACCTCGAGCACTTGGTCTTGATTGAACTATATGTGTACTGTGAGGATTCATGTTGACTATTTAGATTCTACACAAAAAGATCAATGATGACCAATGTATATTTTTTATGCGTGCTTAGACTTAGCAGTAGCGTTTTTCTGTAAAACGCGCTATAGCTAGTTTAGCTATAGCTCGTTTCCTAAAGTGCGCTACTGCTAGTTCGACTTAACCGCCCGCCCGCTCAAAATTTTGCTAAGTCCACCTCCCCCCCTGTTCCCCTACTCCTCTGTCGCCGCCGCCCGAGCCCGAGCCTGCCCTCACCGCCGCCGCCCGATGCCGCCCTCAACCTCACCGCCGCCGCCCGGCGCCGCTCTCGACCTCACCGTCGCCGCCGCCTCCCCCACCCCCTCCGCTCTCGACCTCACCGCCGCTCTTGACCTCACCGTCGCCGCCGCCTCCCCCAACCCCGCCGCCGCCTCCCGATCCTGAGCCCGCCCTCGCCGCCCCTACCTCTCCGTCGCCGAGCACCTCCCCGCCACCGTCTCTCCCCTCTCTGTAAGCCCCCCACCCCTCCCCCACCCCCTTTCTCTCTGCTTAGTTAGTACTAGATGTTTTTTAGTAGTAGTAGATGTTAATTTAGGGTTCATAGATAATGATTTTTAGTAGTAGTAGATGTTAATTAGTAGTAGTGATGGTACTAGTTAACTATTGTATAATGTAGTTTATTTTTACTGTTTTTAGTAAGTGTTTAAAATAATTAGTAAGTAAATTATTAAACTAGTTGAACTAGTTTAGTTTTAGTTGAACTAGTTTAGTAAGTAAATTAATAAACTAGTTCAACACGTTGAATTAATAGAACTAGTGTATTTTTAGTAAGATAATTAATATAACTAGTTGAACTACTTTATTTTTAGAAAGAACTAGTTTTTTTCTATTTATAGTAAGTTTATATTTAGTAAGAACTAGTTGAATTAATAGAACTAGTTGAACATGTCATATTTGTTGTTATTTTTTTAGTTAAACAATTATTCGGGATGTATTATTGATAACATATAGGGTTTTTGCTTTTGCAGAAATCAAGGAGCCCCTCCATCATCCCCGCCAACGACCCCCTCCGACCTCGAGGTGAGACCAGCCAAATCTCCATGTATATCTTGTGTTGCTAAAATAGGATATGTGGTTGCCCAAGTGGCCGGTCATGTTCAGGTTACACCTCCGAGTGGCCTATGTTTTTCCGGAGTGTTGATTAATTTCCGTTCCGGCAAATTTCAGGCGCTCGATATGTCCTTTTTTAGCAAAGGTCATGCCGGATTTTTCCGTCAATTCTGGCATGACTTGTGCTAGAATATGTAGGAAATATCGAGTGGCCTGGATTTTCTCAAAAAATAATGATCTAATTTAGGTTTTGTAGTACATATATTTAATTATACAAGTTTAATCTTTGAATTATGAATGTAGGAAATGTCGTACTCGGACGACGACAGTCTCCCGGGGGTGTGCAGCTGGTGCCACGAGGATCGAGGTATGTGCGACAGGTTCCTTGAACTGGACGAAGATCGGCGCTTCAACATTAAGCTCGAGGAGACCTTCGATGTTGAAACGGTACGCAACAACGACAAGTGTTTTTTTCGTAATTAAGCATGACTTCAACTATTTCAACGTCTAATTTTCATCTTTTACAATTCGACTAGCTTATCCCATGCCATGCAAGACGCTATGTCTTGGAGAGGATGGGTTTTGAAGACCATGAAAATTTTGAAACAAAGAAAATACACCTAAGGACCGATCATGATATGGATTTTGAAGTAAATCTGTACAATTCTCAGAGCGTAACCCTTTTTGGTTGCCAAAATTGGAAAGGACTTTGCAAAATGTATGGTTTTTATGAGGGTATGATTGTCACCATGGATCTTGGTGATCCTGACATCGAGCAAGACAATATGGACATTTGGGTCCTTGTTGATACGCTTCCGATTCTACCGCAATGTGAGTTTCTCAAACATAGTTATTAACTAATTTATATTGTTTATTTCAAAATAGTTGACAACTTATTTCCATTGACAGCTTATTTTGAATCTTCAAAGAATGTGCGGAAGATGGTAGACAAAACCCACTACACTGATGGCTCCGAATTAACTTATAAGGAGAAAAGTCATCTGATCGCTTATTGTACTTATCTTGAGAATTACAATACCTACTATCGAACTCCTCTAAATTATGGTGAATACGTGCCACTAGTGCACGTGTTGAACCACGGTAACTTCTATGGAGATACCCTGGTAAGATTTTTTACTATTACGACATCCGTGCATCTTTTGCATACTTATAAAACTAGTACATCATTGCTAACTACGAAGTTATTACGATGTTTTTCAACAGAAAATCCTGGTGGATTGTGTCCCTCATCTGATGTATCAGAATGGTCACCTTGCAGTTCTGAACATACAGCCAGGTCAATCTAAGGAGCTCACCTATGCATATTGGATTTCTAAAACCGGTGAACACATGCTAATCAAAGAATGGAAAAAATGTTTGGACATTCGCAAGGAGGTTCTTGGAAGTAACATTAAGCGAAAGGCAAGAATTGGAGACAGGATAATCTCCATTCTCCATAATGGAGAGTCAGGGGCTATCTTGTTTTTTGCTATTTTACCTTAGAGAATATATTAGGTCCTAAGAGAATGTAGTAGGTCCTATGAGGTACAATATGTTTATTATGTGGTACAATGTGTTAGAGTTGATGATGAAGAGTACTTGTGATTACGACTAGTGACCAATTTGCTATGTGATGTCTCATTGATGAAAATGATGATCTTGAGGAGGTGTTATATGACAATGATGATGATATTTATTATATCATTGGGTGAAAGAACCGCGGATTAGTTTCAAGTGGATGGACATCCACTTGAAACTAGTCCACGGTTCTTTCACCCCGTGATGTAATAACTCATTATGATGTAAAAACAATCTCTAAATTCCTGTTGTATGAAAACTTGTGTAAAGGTGTATGAATACAACATGAAATAAAAAAGAAATAAAAAACGAAATAATAGTAGCAGCGCGGGCAGGGAGAGGCGCTACTACTAATTACCACTAGCGCTCCTCTGGGAAATCGCTGCTACTAAGTCGATGTAGCAGTACCGTGGGTTGAGGCACGCTACCGCTAAGCTTTCGTTGTAGCGCCGTAGCAGTAGCGCACCTGCCCGCGCTACTGATAGGCCTAAAACCCGTGTTGCTGCTAGGCTTTTCTGTAGTAGTGAGTAAGAGGGAGAGACAAGGAAAGTGAGAGAGGGGGAAACTGAGGGAGAGAGGAGGGATTCGGCCGAGGATACATGGATTTCACCTACCTCGTACTTAGTAGCAGCGAGGGGTATAAAACTGTGGTACTACTATCAAGTTAGTCGTAGCGCGGGTTTGTACCCCTCGCTACTACTATGGCATGTCCCGGGAGGGCACGGTAGAGACCGCTTAGTAGTAGCGCGGGTTAAAAACCCGCGCTACTAGTATCAACTTAGTAGTAGCGAGGGGTAAAAACCCACGCTACTAGTAAGTAGCAGTAGCGAGGGTTATAAACCCTCGCTACTAGTAAGCATCTGCCCATAAGCTTTTCCCTAGTAGTGTTTGTACAACCCTAGTCCCCTCCGGTGTCTATATAAACCGGAGGGCTTAGTCCGTAGAGGCAATCATAGTCACATAGGCTAGACTTTAGGGTTTTAGCCATTACGATATTGTGGTAGATCAACTCTTGCAATATTCATATTCATCAAGATCAATCAAGCAGGAAGTAGGGTATTACCTCCATAGAGAGGGCCCGAACTTGGGTAAACATCGTGTGCCCCGTGTCCTGTTACCATCATCCTTACACGCACAGTTCGGGACCCCCTACCGGAGATCCACCGGTTTTGACACCAACACCTGCCCCAAAGGGGTAGCATCCCCTCTTTATAACTATGTAACCTGTACAGCTTAGCCTGTTCTTTTAATATACTTACACAGTAGGAGCCTTTCCTACTGTTCATGGTAAAAAAAAAATTATAGAATTCCAAGAAAGAGAAGTCATATACAAATATTAAAATTGTTGTCCTAGTTACAGTGATGTGTGTGTTAACCGTTACACTAGTTTGTCTTGTTCTTTTCTGGAGAAGGAGGAACAAGCCATCCCTGGAACTACCAGCGAGTTCCAATGCTGGCCTCGAGATCTTTTCAAACATGCAAATAAAGAAGGAAACGAAAAATTTCTCCGAATTTTTTTGAGAAGGAGGTTTCGGTTCTGTTTACAAAGGGGCATTGTTAGGTTTCTTTCTAGTGGCAATCAAAAAGCTAAAAAGCATCGGTCAAGGGGAAAAGCAATTCCAAGCAGAAGTATAGACAATTGGCATAATTGACCACATCAATCTTGTCCGATTATTTGTCCGATTATATGAGTACATGGAGAATGGTTCTTTGAGTTCTCATCTGTTTTCGAAGAGTTTGGCCATATTGTCCTGGGATCTCCGGTATCATATAGCACATGGAACTGCAAGAGGCTTGGCTTATCTCCACGAGGAATGTACATATTGCATTATACATTCTGACATGAAGCCAGACAATGTACTTCTTGATGCAGAGTTCTGCCCCATGATTGAGGACTTCGGCATGGCCAAGATTTTGGTCGAGATTTCAGTAGGGCTTTGACAGCAATGCGAGGGACCATTGGATATCTTGCACCAGAGTGGATATCGGGGTTACCGATCACACATAAGACTGATGTTTACAACTATGGTACGATGCTTCTTGAAATCATATCTGGTTGAAGGAATGAGGAGAAAATTAAGGAAGGAAAGTTTACATACTTTCCCTTCTTTGCGGCAATCAAGGTGAATGAAGGAGATGCTATATGTTTAATGGACAGTAGGTTTGAAGACCAGGCAGATGTAGAGCAGGTGAGCAGATCTTGTAGAATTGCATGCTGGTGCATTCAAGATGCTGAGGATGACATGCCGATGGTAGGACAAGTTTTATTTGAGGACGTCGTAGGACAAGCTGTTCAAATGCTAGAGAATGTCATGGATGTCGAAATCCCTCCTATTCCATGGTCACTTGAAAACTATGTTGGCATGGAGGATTGCTCTTACTCCGCGGAACCAGTTAACTTGTTCTAAATTATACATGGCTGTTGGATAGGCGGCCTTAGTTATAAGGCACGGTAGTTTTTGTTTCTGTGTATTTTCCGAAGAGTAGTGGAAAACAGGAATATATATTTTGTGTCATGTAGTTTTAATAAACGCATACATGTCTTCACTTTATACTTTGTTGCCCAACTTGTTTGCTAGGCTTAGAGGTTGGTTTGATAAGGATTCGAGGTTTGTATGTATGTATGTATGTATGTATGTATGTATGTATGTATGTATTGATGTAAGTCTCCTCCTGATTACAAGCTTGAGATGTGCATCATCGTCTGCCTTATTCTTCTCCTTCTTTCATTAGGAAAATTATGAGAGCTTTATTCAACAAAAGCATTTTTGGGGCCCTCCGCAAGAAGACTACTAAACATCCACAAAAGAATCCAAATCCGAATCCCAGTAGTTTATGTATGTATGTATGTATGTATGTATATATATGTATGTATGCATGCATGCATGCATACTCTGCTTTTGGAAAACCAGAGTACTCTGTTTTTGGAGTTACCGCTCTCTTGCTACACTCTGCTATATTAACCCTTAAAAGGATACATAAGAGCATCTCTTGCAGATCCTGTAAACCACAACACCATAAATTTCGTTCATGGGATACTGTCAAATGATTTTGCGGTTCCATGGCATGACAGAGCAGATCCTTCAAGGCATACTGCCACCACGCCCGCGTCCCCCGCTCGACATCGGGGAGGTAGAAGAGTGGTTGTGCGCGCGAAAAACACCAGCTGGAGGGAGATGGATTTTGCGCCGGAGAGAGAGAGAGAGAGAGAGAGAGAGAGAGAGAGAGAGAGAGAGAGAGAGATTACGGTGGCATAAGGTGGGGGATTTACGGATGTGAACCCTAAAATGTGCCGGATCTGAAAAATATAGTGGCCACGCTGGCGTTTTATGGGCCGCCTGTAAATAATTTACTGCCCGGGCCTTTTTTACAGGATCTGATCGGCCCGAATTTTCGTGTATACTTTGAATCGGCTGGAATTTTATGGGCCGGCGAGCTTATACGAGATCTGCTAGAGATGCTCTAAGTGCACGTAGGGACCTCTAAAAAAGAATTGTATGTACTGTAGAGATAAGTATGCATATGTACAGCTCAAGAAAGCCGCCGGATTTAAGCAAAATCCATTTGGGCATATTCTTTTTATATGTCACTAGAATCATTCTGAGTTTTGTAAAAAACTGTAGACTAGTATGTTCATGTTACAGGGCATGCACTTTCCATGCATTATTTTCCAGGTGCAAAAGAGACAATGGAGCTCATGGCAGATCATGGGAGCTGCTGGGTCTGTTTATATGTCACCTGAATCATTCTGGTGACCTATGAGGGAAGCCTTAAGCAGAAGCTAGAGGAGTCTGCACATTACCTTCGAAGAATAACGAGAGTTCGTTCAACTGGATGCACACAGCATCGATCCGCTGAGCAAATGCGGTGGTATTTTGATCTCTGAGAACATAAAAGACAAGCCTGAAGCTTATCAGGAACTTACTGCTACCAAAGATGATTGCATGCAGAGTCCGGCGGAGAGCTGGGAGTGCGTTCTGCTACCAATCTGGTAAAGAAAAAGTTCGCAAGATGGCACCTAAGCTTATCTAAAAGGAGCAAGTGACAACTTCTCCATGTTTAGGCAAATAAAATGCCTGAATATTCAGATTCTTACAAAGAGTAGTAAATATAACATTAGCAGTAAAGAGACGCACAAAGGTTGTGGGCCGATGCCGGAACAAATTTGCAGCTCAGCGTTGGAGATGCTCTAAGGTAGGAGAAGATGATAAAACACCGACATGGAGTATCTGAGCTCACCTGCTCTTGGGTGAACAGTAAAATCAAAAAATAGTAAAAATAAAAAAATCTGATTTTTTTGTCGATAAACATTGATGATTTTTCTATATGCCCGCCAATTTTCATGATAAAATCACATTTGTGGAGGTGCTCGTAAAAAACCAAATTCGATGCTCCAAAAAGAGTGTGTTGGAAGCATTGATTTTTTTCTTTGCAGACACATCCACAAATGTGATTCCATTACAGACACATTCACAATTCTTTCAACCTTCACTATTTTTTCGAGTTGTATTGTTCATCCGAGAGCATGTGAGCTCGAGCTCACAACAGCACTTTCGATATCACACGAGGATTCAGGAAAGCTAATTCGAGGAGGAGGAGGAGACATGTCACATGTGCATGCCAAAGCAGGGTGCATTATCCCCGGAGAGTCTCGAAGGCGACTACTCATTTCTGGCAGTGTTCGCTTTGCTCCGTAGCAAAGTACGGGAGTAGTCTCTGGCACGATGACCACTGTAGGTGATAGCCGGAAGGAGGATAGACGGTGACACAGGAGGATGTTATGTTGGAAAAAAGGACGTGGATCTATGAGACTATGAAGGTCTTGAGACTATGCTTATTGAGATAAGAGCATTCGTTTTTTGTTTTTTTGCTCCCGTTACAACGCACGGCATTTTTGCTAGTAAGAGATAAAGATATATAGAAGATGATAAGACACACGAGGGATTCAGGAAAGATAATTCAAGGGGAGGAGACATGTCACATGCGCATGCCGTGGCGGGGTGCATTCTGCATGGAGAGCCCTGATGACGACTACTCATTTCTAGTGGTGTTCGCTGTGCTCCATAGGAAAGTACGGAATTAGTCTCGGGCAAAGAGACCACTGTTGGTGACGTCAGGAAGGAGGATAAACAGTGACACGGGAGGATGTTATGTTGAAACAAGAAGACGTAGATCTATGGAGGTCTTGAGTATGCTTATGAAACAAGAGCATGCGTTTCCTCTTCCGTTACAATGAACGGTCATTTTTGCTAGTAATAAGAGATAAAGATAGGAGAAGATGATGAGACACCCGAGGGATCCAACAAAGATAATTCGAGGGGGGAGACATGCCACACGCGCATTCTTCAGCAGGGTGCATGATATCGGGGTTACCGACATCGACTACTCCAGTCAAGCCAAGTCTCCGACACGTCTCTCCGTGTCCCGGGGCAAGCAAAAGTAGCTTTTTTGTACAGATGCACGTGGCCCGGTCCCGACGACGAGTCAATGAAAGTCTTCGGAAGGCCAGGACAAGCAACATAAAAAAGACACATAGCACATGTAACTTTATCTCTTTTCTGTCCAATAATGAGGCCTACGGAGCACACATTCAACAATGAACTACAGATAGTTTCGAAAAGCAAAGAGAAAACAATAAACTACAGATGCTTGAAGTGAAATATCATGCAACTTGCCCACTTGGGCAGGCAGTGCCTCGATCACATATCCAAAAAAACCGATCTGATGTAAGAGACTAGGCAGCACATTATACGTCAACACTCCCCTTCATGTGTGGCTCCCTCAGGCCTAAACGTGGACCGAAAGTGAGCTGCAATTTAATTGCGCCAGCCCGGTCTTGAACTCGAGACCTCTTGGCTCCGATACCTTGTAGAAGTGCATGCTCTAGCCAATGCAACCAAAAGACCGATCTGCTGAATGGCCGGCGGGTCGACCGGCGCAGCCTGTTGAAGAGGCGCGGCATCGAGAACGCCAGCGGCGCCGTCGACAGAGGACCGGGGAGAGAGGACGGGGTTGTCATCCATGGCGGAAGCGGAAGCGGAAGAAAAACCAGGAGCCTGTGCAAAAGGGTTGAGCTGGTCCGGGGCATCTGATACCATGTAGAAGTGCATGCTCTAGCCAATGCAACCGAAAGACCAATCTGATGAAAGAGACTAGGCAGCACGTTATACGTCAACATAAATCATGGACATGGCATGCAACATGGACTATGATTTTTTTACCATTGAAGATTTCTTGGAAAAATGAAGGACCATGACATGGCGTCAGACATTACATGGGCTATCCGACTGGAAGGTCCATGATGGTGGACCACATAGTGCGCCTAGGGCCACTGTCAATGGGCGGCATCGAGCGGATTCGCCAGCGACACCCACAGTTGCGGAGGCAGGAAAGCATATAATCGGATGTTGGGGAGGGCCGGCTGCAGGCAACAGTAAAAAATTGCCACTGTTCATATACATAATCCAAAGGAAATTAGGATGTTGGCGATGGCCCGGGCCCTGGCTAACCACTCCTGCTTCCGCCACTGGACACCCCGCGTTGTTCCACACGCGATTGTGAGGCCAGGCCCGTCTGTCGGCGTCCTCTCAGGTGGGCCCGGCGACCACTGCCAGCTGCCTTGCAGCGGAAGTCTCTCGGGGCGGCTTCGCCTCGTCCGATCTGCCCACATAGCACGCGCCCTAGCGACCTAGCTGGGTGGTCCATGACATCTGGCTCGCCCAGTGCGTCTGGGTCCACCATCATTCGGCGGTGTCGGGCACGCCTGTGACAGCCCTTCTCGTACTGTCATACCCGTGCGACCCTGTTGGACGGTCCATGACAGGTGGACCGTGGGGCACGCCCAAGGCCACTTCCATTGGGTTGCACTTGTCATGCGCAATATTCTCATGGCCATCTGTTGTCGCGCGGCTTGCAGTGGGAGCTTCTTCGGGCCATTCGCCCCGTCCGATCTTCGGGACAGCATGCGCCTGGGCGACCGGCCTACTGCGCCCGGGGCCGCCATCACTGAGAAGCTCTGGGGGCGCTTGCGAGGGCCACTTGGGGCGCTGCCTAGACGGGAAGGGACGTCTGGACCTGCCTGTTGGCCTCTCACAGCTGTGGCTTCACTTTGGGCATGCCAGCCGGGTCGTGCATTGTGGTCACAGTGTCGACTCGTGTGTCAATAGTTCATGATAGGTGGAACGCATCTGCTCTTGGGTGCACTGTCATTGGGTGCGGGAAGGGCCGCCTGGACCCGCATGTCAGTGCGTTCACTACAAAATTTGCTATTTTAAGTGATAGAAACCCAAAACAGGAAATGTCACATAAAATCATTTTAACCGTCACAAGGTGTTTCCCTCCCGGGCTAGCGCCCTCTGCAACTTTGGCGAC
The DNA here is from genome assembly GCF_002575655.3 of Aegilops tauschii subsp. strangulata. Classification (NCBI taxonomy): domain Eukaryota; kingdom Viridiplantae; phylum Streptophyta; class Magnoliopsida; order Poales; family Poaceae; genus Aegilops; species Aegilops tauschii. Next base: position 10,229,940 of record NC_053041.3, read on the forward strand.
ACTCTTCCGTGAAATTTGGCGACGCTTTGGGGCGCCGCATGTCCATTTTCCGGGATGATTTGTAGTGCCACAGAAAATGTTTGTTGTCACAAACAATGTTAGGCGGGTTAACAAAATTGATAACAAAATGGCTTGTTGGTGCTGAAAACGTAGTACCTTACAAATTCTACCATGACAGAGTTTACAACGTATTAGAATCAAATTTTCGAGGTGGCCCGAAATACGTCCCAAATATGGGTTCGGTTTGAGGGGTACCGAGTACCCCAAACATATGGGTTCCACATAGAGAGCTCAGTTGGGCAGTATTTTTTTGACCGGCAGTGCCTGGGCCGTCTATTTGGGTATATGGAGGGGGTAGGGGGTCCATTTGAAGATGCTCTTGGGGCAACTCCAATGATAATCACCAATAGGGACATCACCAAATTTCAACGGACACGGCCGGACGTAGAGATGGGACGAAGGCCGTCCAACCGCATGCACCAATGTCCCGCAATGATCCGGCTTTCTCCATTTGACATGATTATCTGAATGAATAGCAATTTAAATATATGTTTAATTGTGCAAATATATGCAATCACAACCAAAAAGCACTGAATGTTAATTTTTTTGACGAAAAAACAGCCTTAGTGCTGATTTCATTGCAATAAGAGAAAGGCCAAGACGGCCAGGTTACAAGGTTTAGGAGCGTTAGGAATTAGGTCTAACCAACTGAATGAATAGCGGGGTTAGGCGGCCTAGGGCTGGCTACACTACGGTAGCAGCACAGTTACTCTGGCGGCATCCACATCGCTCCGACGAGGCCTGCCGTGGACCATAGCCGGAGCTCCTCGTTGATCAGTGAGGAAACCTCACTGAGCGCGGATGCACGTTGCTCGAAAGTTCTAGCGTGTCTCTCCTTCCAAACGTGCCACCAGGTGCAAATGAAGAGGCAGTTGATCTTCATTCTTTCCTTCTTCGAGAGGCTTCGAACTGAGCTGAACCACCAATCTTCAAGGGAGGAGTCGTCCGCGCTTGGCAGACTGATTTGTACTTGGAACCTCTGTGAGATCATTTGCCATAGCAAGCGAGTGAATTGGCATTGAGCAAAAAGGTGTAGGGCAGTCTCAGGTTGCAGCTGGCACAAAGTGCATATTGGGGTGTGAGGCCAGTTCTTCTTTGCGAGCTGATCTGCAGTGTTGCAACGCCCTTGGATTGCGAGCCAAGCGTGCATTTGGCACTTGGGAGGCGTCTGCAAATATCAGATTAGCATATTGTGGTTGGTTCTGATTCTCCCATGAAACAGCATGTGGTAGGCTGTCTGGGCCGAGTATTGACCATCAGCCGTCCACTTCCATCGGATGTCGTTGGGTTGAGTTGGGCAGAGGTTGACTTGTGCCGTGATATTCCAGACGCGTATATAGTCAGCCAAAACTTGGGCATTTGGATTTGCTTTGATGCATGTTATTCACTTGTGGTCAGCAAGCGCCGTCATTAATGAGAGGTTGTGACCTCTGCTCGCAATGAAGATGCTGTAGGCTAGCTTATCTTAGGGGAAAGGCAGCCTTGTCCAAGGCTTGTCCGGGAGCTTGGCCTGTTGCCAGAGCCAGCGCGTGCGCAGCGCGGCGCCATGGTACTCGAGGTTCGAGAAACCCAGGCCTCCATAAGTGGTCGGTCTGCAGATGGACTTCCAATTTACCAGGCATTTTCCGCCTGAGACTGCACTCTTGCCAGCCCAAAGGAAAGGTCGGCGGATCTTGTCAATCTTCTGGTTTAGCCAGTTCGCTTGCGGAATTGCAATAATCTGAAAGGTTGGCATCGCAGACAGCATGACCCGTACCCGAACAACTCTCCCAATCAGGTTAATCAAATCAATCTTCCATCCGGAGCACTTGCCAGCAAGGCGATCGACCGGCGGTTGTAGTTCTACCCTACGCAATTTCCTGTCCGACAATGGCATGCCAAGGTAAGTGCAGGGGAATGAACCTTGCGTGCAGCCTAGAATCTGTTGCAAAGGCGATGTGTCCTGGTGCTGGCAGCAGATCGGGATGAAACTGCTTTTGCTCATGTTGGTGTGCAGACCAGTCGCATGTCCAAAAAGGTGAAGGATGGCTCTGATCGCCCTCGCGTCTTCAGTCACAGGCTTGGAGAAAATGAGTCCGCCCATGCAAAATACCTCAATCTTTGGCTAACAGTCTGGCTGCCGGTGCGAAAGACCTCGCTTTTCGGCTCACGATATTGTTTCACCATTTTTGCCGCATTCAGATCTAACTGGGACATTTTTTTGGCTGGAACAACCTGAAAGGTTCCTACTGTGATTAAATTAAGTCAAAATGTATTGTTCATGTTTACATGCCCTGCCCCTTTTGCGATAGAGAAAAACTAATGAAGAGTAGATCTTATTATGAAAATATATTGCGCTATAAAGATCAAGAAGGTCGAAATAAAATTCATATTAGATTCCTTGGCCCTATGAATCAGGACATCTTAATGAACAACATTTTTGAGTCTTTATAAGTGGCCTTGATCTCAAGTTCTTCTCTTTGATATTGAGCTTCTTGTCTTGCATCTCCATGAAGATGCCAAACCTCTCTACCTTCTTTTCCTCCTTCACCTCATTGCAAGTGACACTTGCCTCCTCCGTCTTCGTTGTGATGTCATCGAACTTCTCTGTCATCTTGGCTCCGCCCCTTCTCGCTTCTCCTTATCATCCTCCCATTTCCTTCCCCGGTTCCTAATTACCTTCTTGGCTCGAGAAAACCCTTCTTGTGTTGGAATCATTAGATCACCACCTTCATCTTCAGTGATCTTCATCGCATCAGGGTCCATGTTCGACATGTTTTTAACTGGGAACATCATGAGAGGCTCCTACTGTGATTAAATTAAGTCAAAATTTATTGTTCATATTTACATGGACCAGCACTTTGGAAAGAGGGAATAGGTAAGGAAGAGTAGAGTTCATTAAGAAAAGAGGTTAAGCTATAGAGATCAAGAAGGTCGAACAAAAAGCCTTATTAGATTCCTTGGCCCTATGAATCAAGAAGACTTCAAACAACATTTTGGTGTCTTTCGAAGTGACCTTAGTCTCTGGCATCTTCGCGAAGATGCCAAACCTGTGTGCCTTCTTTCCCTCCTTCACGTCATTGGACGTGACACTTGCCTCCTCCTTCGTAATGATGTCTACAGACATCTCTCGTCTTGGCCACGGCCCTTTCTCACTTCTCCTACTCTTCCTCCCACTTCCTCCCCCCGGCTCGTAATCATCTTCTTGCATGAAAAAAAATCCCTTCTTGTGTTGGGACAATTGGATCACCACCTTCATCTTCATTGACCATGGCGGTCTTGACGGAATTGGCAATCAAGCACAGCCACTTGCTTTGCCCATTCTACATCATCCAACAATACATATAGATGAAGTGTTTGTTCTCCGTACTGTGGTATAACATGCACGTACATACGTGATAGCAAAGGAAGATAATGGATGGTCAATATGTCGCAACATTAGGCAAATCAATAAAATGACCAACGCATAGAGCAACAAGCCACAAAACTTACAAGGTCGAAGAGTGACTCGCCACTTGGAAACCGGTTTTGCACTTGTCTGCATGTGTTGCAATATTTGTTGATGGCCTCTTGAATGTTGTGCCATCGATGACTAAGCGACTTCGGATTTCGATCATGGATCACTTTGATGCAGTAACCATCATATCACTTTTGCTCGTGAAACCAATCATGCACACTTTACCAAAATGCCCCGCCATGTTGCTTCGTGCCATGAAATGAACCGATACTAGCGGCCAATCACGCCTCACACAATAATTTATCATGTTGGGTGCACATCTGCTAGGTGTCTGGCTGCGGCTGGAAGTCCTGCACACCCGACATTCACGACCCGAAAGCGCCGCCAATTGCGACTCCTTGAAGATCGTAGTCAGTATTGTGATCGACGATAAACGAGATTCGATGGCCGGAGGTGAGGGAGGATAGGGACACTCTCAAATATGAGGAATGAACAGAGGAAGCATATGAAGGAAAATTAAACTACGTAGGGGATGAGTCACGTAGGGATGCAGAGTGATCACGATATCACGAATTCACGAGAATACTCGTGTATAGCTAGCTTCCGATGTTGCGCGTGCCTCCTTGATGATGCACGTAGGGAAGCAGAGTGATCACAGTCTGGACGATGGTGCCCAGCACGGCCATGGAGCCCAAGACCCACGCCACGGCGAGCCATGGGTTGCGGAAGCGGTGCCGCGACAGCAGGGCCACGTCCTCCGGCCCGCCCAGCAGCTGCGACATGAACACCACATACGCCGTCACGTAGCTGGTGGCGCCGCTGGTGGCCGCGTCGTCGTACCGCTGCTCGTAAACGAGGACGTTGCGGAGGATGTAATTGGTCCTCTCGTCCACCCTCGGTTGCGCCATCCTCAGCACCCCATCGGAGAAGGTCACGTCCAGCAAGGGGCGCCGCGAGCTCCCGTCCGCTTCACTGTTCAACCACCTGAACTTGACACCGGCCTGGTGGTACTCGATGGCTCGCCGGAATCTTCCGTAATCACCGCATGCGCTTCTGCAAGGACGATTATTAACACAACTGACATAGAGGTAACCGTCGCAAAAGAGAACAGGTAGCTACTCATAGTGACTTGTCGAGGTTGCTTGGCCTCAGGTATTCATGGCACAGATGTACCAAATGGTGGCACTCCGCCGGTGGAAGGCTGGTCGCTGCCGGGGCGTCATTCATAATTCTTTTGATGGTCCTCCAGGCTAGCTCTTCAACCGTGTCCATTCCATTTCCACCAATGCCGTATCGCAAGCGGTGGATCCTCATGACGACGAAGAATGGTATCTGGTTCTCCAGCATCATCAAGTCATGTTCGATACTGATGACAACGCCGGTCCTCGGCCTGCAGTTCCCTTGTCCATTGTTGTTGCTGCTGCACCCTTAGGATTTATTTGGATTTATGTATTGGAAAGCCCCGTATTAAACTGGACTGTAATTTCAATTCAGTGAAGAAACTAAAATGGCACGAGGTGGGCAGCCGCCGGAGACCTGCTAGATCAGATCTCGCATGGTCGAGTTCTCCGGTGGGTGTTGTGTGGGCGGCGTGGGCTCTGGCGGGCGTGCACTACTAGGAAAAAGCTTATAGACAGATGTTTACTAGTAGCGCGGGTTTATACCACTCGCTACTGCTACTTACTAGTAGCGCGGGTTTTTATCCCTCGCTACTGCTAAGTTGTTAGTAGTAGCGCGGATTTTCAACCCTCGCTATTACTAAGCGGTCTCTACCGTGCCCCCCGGAACATGCCATAGTAGCAGTGAGGGGTATAAATCCGCGCTACTACTAACAACTTAGCAGTAGCGAGGGGTAAAAACCCACGCTGCTACTAACTACATTTTTTCGAAAAGGGTGGAGTCCCCGCCCTCTGCATCAGAACAATGCATACGGCCAACTTTATTAAGAATCAAGTAGGTTCAACAAAGGTCTTAAAGTCGTAACGAAAGTAAAGAAAAAGCTCACATAGAGCCATAGCGCCACAACCGGCTGGCATAAACAAGATAAGGAAACTAATTGCCTATCCTATTACATGACCGCCATCCAAGCCGGTTGAAAATATCTCGTGCTACCATCTCTCACCGGATAGATCCAGTAACCAAACGCTCCCCGGCCTCCGTCGGAGTGAGTAGCGACCACATACGGATCAATGCAGTGGCTCGGAAGATAACCTGCAAAAAATGAAAATTTGTTGTTCTGTTAAAAACCAAGTCATTTCTGCAGTTCCAGACTGCCCACAATAAAGCACATACTCCTACGCGAATATGTCTCTTTTTTCGGCCTCTATCCCGTTAAGCCACGTTCCAAATAACGTGTTGATAGAATTTGGAGGAGTAATATTAAAGGCTATGTGCACCGTCCGCCATAGCACTTTTGCCAGCGGGCAGTCAAGAAAAAGGTGTTTGATATATCCATCCCGATCACAAAAACTACATCTAGTAGGTCCTGTCCAGTTATGCTTTACTAGATTGTTCTTGGTTAAGATGACTTGTTTATGGACAAACCACATAAACACTTTAATTATCAAAGGAACTTTGACCATCCAAACATGTTTGGAACTATGAATGGAGCTAGTGTTGATAACATCTAGATACATTGATTTAACTATAAATTCGAGCGCAACTGATCGGGTTGTTGAGATAGCTGGACCTCCATCAGTCTACGCACTAAACGGAGCCAAGCTTCCCAACGATTACCAGCTAGCGTTCTCCTGAATTGAATATTAAGGGGGATGGACTGAAATACTGTTGCAACAGACGCCTCGCGTCGTTGAACAATACTATAAAGATTCGGATATTGAATCGCGAGGGGTGTCTCTCCTAGCCAAGTATCCTCCCAGAAACGCGTGTTGGTGCCATTTCCGATAATAAACTTTGTCCTATTGAAAAAGGCTAATTTGACTCTCATCAACCCTTTCCAGAAAGGCGAATCCGTCGGCCTTGCTGTCACTTGGGACAAAGTTTTGGGGTGTAGATACTTACTCCAGAGAATCTGCGCCCATCTGGCCTTTGTCTTTACAGATAACTTATACAGCCACTTGCTAGAAACTACATGGTTTTTGAAGAGACCTGAAATCGCCATCTCCTCCCCCAAATCCTTGCTCTCCCCCGTCACTCTCCCCCTCTCTCTCTCTCTAGGCTCTCACATGGACCTCCTGCGCATGCACGCCTCCTCCTTCATGGCGCCAAAAGATGCCGCCGCCTCGCGCCGCCGACGTCTCGGAGCTCGCCGGTCTTCCCCGCATCTCCATGCCACCATGCTGGAGCACCTCACCACCGACGACCAACCACACTACTACCTCCATCTCCTTTCTCTCTCCCTCGTTTTTATTTTCTCTCTCTTCCTCTGGTTTGACTCACCCTCCCATGTCCTTACTCGTGTAGGTCATCGCCATGGACGACCAGGAGCTCGCTGCCTTGGCTGCGAAGAGCAGCCCACCGCCGCCGCCTTGCTCGACCATGGATCCAGGACCTCTGCAGCAGGCGTCGCTGGATCTGGTCTGCCGCTGCCCTTCCGCAGCTCCGGCGAACCCTACCGTCGCTGGATCGAACAATTGCTGCCATTGACAGCACGCACGGGATCAAGAATTTTTTTTGTTTTTGAAATTAATAGTAGTAGCGCGGGTGGCACCAACGCTACTACTAACAGACGTAGTAGTAGCACGGACGCACCCGCGCTACTACTACAAGTTAGCTATAGGGCCGTAGTAGTAACGCGGGCACCCGCGCTACTCCTAGCTATTTAACCCGCGCTACTACTAGGCTTTTCCCTAGTAGTGGTGGCCTGGCAGTATCCGGTGGTTTCGGGAGCTGGTGGTGCTCTGGCGTGGTGGGTGCTTTGGTGGAGCGTGTCCAGCGGAGATGGGCTTAGCAAGGGTGCGGGCGGTGCGGGTCTATTGTGGCGGCGCCGTTCTAGTCGCCGTGCCCTGACGGAGGCGCGGAGTAGCAGTTGTGTTCTCCCTTCTCCATGGTCAATTTTGGCGGCGTGTCTGTGACAGGTAGCTCGTGCTCGGGTGGGTCTGTTCGGCGCCCAAGGGGAGTCTGAGTTGAACCTCTGGGTAGGTGAGATTGGGTTCGATCCGGGTGGTGCTCGCGGACAATGGGGTTCCTCTCTGCGCGGGTGCGGTGGGCGCTCGTGGTGATCAGGACTGATGGGTTATGTAGTAATTTCAAAAAAATTCCTCCGCACACGCAAGATCATGGTGATGCATACCAACGAGAGGGGAGACTGTTGTCTACGTACCCTCGTAGACCCTAAGCGGAAGCATTATGACAACGCGCTTGATGTAGTCGTATGTCTTCACGATCGACCGATCCTAGCACCGAAGGTACGACACCTCGGCGATCTGCACACATTCGGCACGGTGACGTCCCATGAACTCACAATCCACCAAAATGTCGGGGAAGAGCTTTGTCAGCACGACGGCGTGATGACGGTGATGATGAAGCTACCTGCGCAGGGCTTCACCTAAGCACTACGACGATATGACTGTGGTGGATTATGGTGGAGGGGGCACTGCACACGGCTAAGAAAAATGTCAACTTGTGTGTCTATGGGGTGCCCTCTTCCCCCGTATATAAAGGAGTGGAGGAGGGGGAGGGCCGACCCTCCTATGGCACGCCCCATGGGGAGTCCTACTCCCGGTGTTCCCCCCCTTCCCTACTTGGACTAGGAGTGGAAGGAAGGGGGAGGAAGGAGGAAGGAAAGGGGGGCCGGCCCTCCTCCCAATTCGGATTGGGCTTGGGGGGGGGGCACGCCCCCTCCTTTTCTCCCTTCTCCTCTCTCCCACTAAGGCCCAATAAGGCCCATATACCTCCCGGGGGGTTCCGGTAACCTCCCGGTGCTCCGGTATATTCCCAATCTCACCCGGAACCATTCCGATGTCCAAATATAGTCAACCAATATATCGATCTTTATGTCTCGACCATTTCAAGAATCCTCATCATGTTCGTGATCATATCCGGGACTCCGAACTATGTTCAGTACATCAAAACACATAAACTCATAATACCGATCGTCACCGAATGTTAAGCGTGCGGACCCTACGGGTTCGAGAACTATGTAGACATGACCGAGACATGTCTCCGGTCAATAACCAATAGTGGAACCTGGATGCTCATATTGGTTCCTACATATTATACGAAGGTCTTGATCGGTCAAACCGCATAACAACATACGTTGTTCCCTTTGTCATCGGTATGTTACTTGCCCGAGATTCGATCGTCCGTATCTCAATACCTAGTTCAATCTCGTTACCGGAAAGTCTCTTGACTCGTTCTGTAATGCATCATCCTGCAAGTAACTCATTAGTTACATTGCTTGCAAGGCTTATAGTGATGTGCATTACCAAGAGGGCCCAAAGATACCTCCCCAACAATCGGAGTGACATATCCTAATCTCGATCTATGCCAACTCAACAAGTACTATCGGAGACACCTGTAGAGCACCTTTATAATCACCCAGTTACGTTGTGATGTTTGGTAGCACACAAAGTGTTCCTCCGGTATTCGGGAGTTGCATAATGTCATAGTCATAGGAACATGTATAAGTCATGAAGAAAGCAACAGCAATATACTAAACGATCAAATGCTAAGCTAACAGAATGGGTCAAGTCAATCACATCATTCTCTAATGATGTGATCCCGTTAATCAAATGACAACTCATGTCTATGTTTAGGAAACATAACCAGCTTTGATTTAACGAGCTCGTCAAGTAGAGGCATACTAGTGACACTCTGTTTGTCTATGTATTCACACATGTACTAAGTTTCCGGTTAATACAATTCTAGTATGAATAATAAACATTTATCATCATATAAGGAAATATAAATAACAACTTTATTATTGCCTCTAGGGCATATTACCTTCAGTCTCCCAATTGCACTAGAGTCAATAATCTAGGTTACATAGTAATGATTCTAACACCCATGGAGTCTTGTTGTTGATCATGTTTTGCTCGTGAGAGAGGCTTAGTCAACGGGTCTGCAACATTCAGATCCGTATGTATCTTGCAAATCTCTATGTCTCCCTCCTTGACTTGATCGCGGATGGAATTGAAGCGTCTCTTGATGTGCTTGGTTCTCTTGTGAAATCTGGATTCCTTTGCCAAGGCAATTGCACCAGTATTGTCACAAAAAAAATTCATTGGACCCGATGCACTAGGTATGACACCTAGACCGGATATGAACTCCTTCATCCAGACTCCTTCATTTGTTGCTTCAGAAGCAGCTATGTACTCCGCTTCAGACTTAGATCCCGCCACGACGTTTTGTTTAGAACAGCTCCAACTGATAGCTCCACCGTTCAATATAAATACATATCCGGTTTGTGACTTAGAGTCATCCGGATCAGTGTCAAAACTTGCATCGACATAACCATTTACGACGAGCTCTTTGTCACCTCCATAAACGAGGAACATATCCTTAGTCCTTTTCAGGTATTTCAGGATGTTCTTGACCGCTATCCAGTGATCCACTCCTGGATTATTTTGGTACCTCCCTGCTAAACTAATAGCAAGGCACACATCAGGTCTGGTACACAACATTGCATACATGATAGAGCCTATGGCTGAAGCATAGGGAACACTTTTCATTTTATCTCTATCTTTTGCAGTGGTCGGGCATTGAGTCTTACTCAACTTCACACCTTGTAGTACAGGCGAGAACCCTTTCTTTGCTTGATCCATTTTGAACTTCTTCAAAACTTTATCAAGGTATGTGCTTTGTGAAAGTCCAATTAAGCGTCTTGATCTATCTCTATAGATCTTGATGCTCAATATATTAGCAGCTTCACCGAGGTCCTTCATTGAAAAACTCTTATTCAAGTATCCTTCTATGCTATCCAGAAATTCTATATAATTTCCAATCAACAATATGTCATCCACATATAATATTAGAAATGCTACAGAGCTCCCACTCACTTTCTTGTAAATACAGGCTTCTCCAAAAGTCTGTATAAAACCATATGCTTTGAGCACAATATCAAAACATTTATTCCAACTCCGAGATGCTTGCACCAGACCATAGATGGATCGCTGGAGCCTGCACACTTTGTTTGCATCCTTTGGATCGATAAAACTTCAGGTTGCGTCATATACAACTCTTCTTCCAGAAATACATTCAGGAATGCAGTCTTTACATCCATTTGCCAAATTTCATACTTATAAAATGCGGCAATTGCTAACATGATTCGGACGGACTTAAGCATCGCTATGGGTGAGAAAGTCTCATCGTAGTCAACTCCTTGAACTTGTCGAAAACCTTTCGCAACAAGTCGAGCTTTGTAGACAGTAACATTACCGTCAGCGTCAGTCTTCTTTTTGAACATCCATTTACTCTCGATGGCTTGCCGATCATCGGGCAAGTGAACCAAAGTCCACAATTTGTTCTCATACATGGATCCCATCTCAGATTTCATGGCCTAGAGCCATTTTGCGGAATCTGGGCTCATCATCGCTTCCTCATAGTTCGTAGGTTCGTCATGGTCAAGTAACATGACCTCCAGAACAGGATTACCGTACCACTCTGGTGCGGAGCTTACTCTGGTTGACCTACGAGGTTCGGTAGTAACTTGATCTGAAGTTTCATGATCATCATCATTAGCTTCCTCACTAATTGGTGTAGGAGTCACAGGAACAGATTTCTGTAATGAACTACTTTCCAATAAGGGAGCAGGTACAGTTACCTCATCAAGTTCTACTTTCCTCCCACTCACTTCTTTCGAGAGAAACTCCTTCTCTACAAAGGATCCATTCTTAGCAGCGAATGTTTTGCCTTCGGATCTGTGATAGAAGGTGTACCCAATAGTCTCCTTTGGGTATCCTATGAAGACACATTACTCCAATTTGGGTTCGAGCTTATCAGGTTGAAGCTTTTTCACATAAGCATCACAGACCCAAACTTTAAGAAACGACAACTTTGGTTTCTTGCCAAACCACAGTTCATAAGGTGTCATCTCAACGGATTTAGATGGTGCCCTATTTAACGTGAATGCAGCTGTCTCTAAAGCATAACCCCAAAACGATAGTGGTAAATCAGTAAGAGACATCATAGATTGCACCATATCTAGTAAAGTACGATTACGACGTTCGGACACACCATTACGTTGTGGTGTTCCGGGTGGCGTGAGTTGCGAAACTATTCCGCATTGTTTCAAATGAAGACCAAACTCGTACCTCAAATATTCTCCCCCACGATCAGATCGTAGAAACTTTATTTTCTTGTTACGATGATTTTCTACTTCACTCTGAAATTCTTTGAACTTTTCAAATGTTTCAGATTTATGTTTCATTAAGTTGATATACCCATATCTGCTCAAATCATCTGTGAAGGTGAGAAAATAATGATACCCGCCACGAGCCTCAACATTCATCGGACCACATACATCAGTATGTATGACTTCCAACAAATCTGTTTCTCGCTCCATTGTTCCGGAGAACGGAGTTTTAGCCATATTGCCCATGAGGCATGGTTCGCAAGTACCAAGTGATTCATAATCAAGTGATTCCAAAAGTCCATCGAAATGGAGTTTCTTCACGCGCTTTACACCAATATGACCAAAACGGCAGTGCCACAAATAAGTTGCACTATCATTATCAACTCTGCATCTTTTGGCTTCAATATTATGAATATGTGTGTCACTACTATCGAGATTCAAAAAGAATAGACCACTCTTCAAGGGTGCATGACCATAAAAGATATTACTCATATAAATAGAACAACCATTATTCTATGATTTAAATGAATAACCGTCTCGCATCAAACAAGATCCAGATATAATGTTCATGCTCAAAGCTGGCACCAAATAACAATTATTCAGGTCTAAAACTAATCCTGAAGGTAGATGTAGAGGTAGCGTGCCGACCGCGATCACATCGACTTTGGAACCATTTCCCACGCGCATCGTCACCTCGTCCTTAGCCAATTTTTGCTTAATCCGTAGTCCCTGTTTCGAGTTGCAAATATTAGCAACAGAACCAGTATCAAATACCTAGGCACTACTGCGAGCATTAGTAAGGTATGCATCAATAACATGTATATTACATATACCTTTGTTCACCTTGCCATCCTTCTTATCCGCCAAATACTTGGGGCAGTTCAGCTTCCAGTGACCAGTCCCTTTGCACTAGAAGCACTCAGTCTCAGGCTTAGGTACAGACATGGGCTTCTTCACTTGAGCAGCAACTTGCTTGTCGTTCTTCTTGAAGTTCCCCTTCTTCCCTTTACCCTTTTTCTTGAAACTGGTGGTCTTGTCGACCATCAACACTTGATGCTCCTTCCTGATTTCTACCTCCACGGCCTTTAGCATTGCGAAGAGCTCGGGAATTGTCTTATCCATCCCTTGCATGTTATAGTTCATCATGAAGCTCTTGTAGCTTGGTGGCAGTGATTGAAGAATTATGTCAATGAAACTATCATCCGGAAGATTAACTCCCAGTTGAATCAAGTGATTGTTATACCCAGACATTTTGAGTATATGCTCACTGACAGACCTATTCTCCTCCATCTTGCGGCTGTAGAACTTATTGGAGACTTCATATCTCTCAATCCGGGCATTTTCCTGAAATATTAACTTCGACTCCTGGAACATCTCATATGCACCATGACGTTCAAAACGTCGTTGAAGTCCCGGTTCTAAGCCGTAAAGCATGGCACACTGAACTATCGAGTAGTCATCAACTTTGCTCTGCCAGACGTTCATAACATTTGGCGTTGCTCCTGCAGCAGGTTTGGCACCTAGCGGTGCTTCTAGGACGTAATTCTTCTATGCAGCAATGAGGATAATCCTCAAGTTACGGACCCAGTCCGTGTAGTTGCTACCATCATCTTTCAACTTAGCTTTCTCTAGGAACGCATTAAAATTTAACGGAACAATAGCACATGCCATCTATCTACAACAACATAGACATGCAAAATACTATCAGGTACTAAGTTCATGATAAATTAAAGTTATATTAATCAAATTACTAAAGAACTCCCACTTAGATAGACATCCCTCTAATCATCTAAGTGATCACGTGATCCATATCAACTAAACCATGTCCGATCATCACGTGAGATGGAGTAGTTTTCATTGGTGAACATCACTATGCTGATCATGTCTACTATATGATTCACGCTCGACCTTTCGGTCTCAGTGTTCCGAGGCCATATCTACATATGCTAGGCTCGTCAAGTTTAGCCCGAGTATTCTGCATGTGCAAAACTGGCTTGCACCCGTTGTATGTGAACGTAGAGCTTATCACACCCGATCATCACGTGGTGTCTTGGCACGACGAACTTTCACAACAGTGCATACTCAGGGAGAACACTTGTACTTTGAAATTTAGTGAGAGATCATCTTATAAAGCTAGCGTCGAACTAATCAAAATAAGATGCATAAAGGATAAACATCACATGCAATCAATATAAGTGATATGATATGGCCATCATCATCTTATGCCTTTAATCTCCATCTCCAAAGCACCGTCATGATCACCATCGTCACCGGCACGACACCTTGATCTCCATCGTAGCATCGTTGTCGTCTCGCCAACTATTACTTCTACGACTATCGCTACCGCTTAGTGATAAAGTAAAGCAATTACATGGCGATTTCATTTCATACAATAAAGCGACAACCATATGGCTCCTTCCAGTTGTCGATAACTTCGTTACAAAACATGATCATCTCATACAATAAAATTTAGCATCATGTCTTGACCATATCACATCACAACATGCCCTGCAAAAACAAGTTAGACGTCCTCTACTTTGTTGTTGCAAGTTTTACGTGGCTGCTACGGGCTGAGCAAGAACCGTTCTTACCTACACATCAAAACCACAACGATTTTTCGTCAAGTATGTGCTGTTTTAACCTTCACAACGACCGGGCATAGCCACACTCGATTCAATTAAAGTTGGAGAAACTGACACCCGCCAGCCACCTGTGTGCGAAGCACGTCAGTAGAACCAGTCTCGCGTAAGCGTACGCGTAATGTCTGTCCGGGCCGCTTCAGCCAACAATATCGACGAATCAAAGTATGACATGCTGGTAAGCAGTATGACTATTATCGCCCACAACTCACTTGTGTTCTACTCGTGCATATAACATCTATGCATAAACCTGGCTCTGATGCCACTGATGGGTTATACAGTAATTTCAAAAAAAACGTACGCACACGCAAGATCATGGTGATGCATAGCAACAAGAGGGGAGAGTGTTGTCTACGTACCCTCGTAGACCGTAAGCGGAAGCGTTATGACAACGCGGTTGATGTAGTCATACGTCTTCATGATCAACCGATCCTAGCACCGAAGGTACGGCACCTCCGTGATCTGTACACGTTCGGCTCGGTGACGCCCCACGAACTCACGATCCAGCAGAGTGTCGGGGAAGAGCTTTGTCAGCATGACGGCGTGATGATGGTGATGATGAAGCTACCGGCGCAGGGCTTCACCTAAGCACTACGACGATATGGCCGAGGTGGATTATGGTGCAGGGGGGCACTCCACACGGCTAAGAACAATGTCAATATTTGTGTCTATGGGGTGCCCACTTCCACCGTATATAAAGGAGTGGAGGATGGGGAGGGCCGGCCCTCCTATGGCGCGCCCCATGGGCAGTCCTACTCCCACCGGGAGTAGGATTCCCCCCCTTCCCTACTTGGACTAGGAGTGGAAGGAAGGGTGAGGAAGGAGGAAGGAAAGGGGGGCCGGCCCCCTCCCAATTCGGATTGGGCTTGGGGGGGCGTCCCCTCCTTTTCTCCCTTCTCCTCTCTCCCACTTAGGCCCAATAAGGCCCATATACCTCCCGGGGGGTTCCGGTAACCTCCCGGTGCTCCGGTATATTCCCGATCTCACCCAAAACCATTGCGATGTCCAAATATAGTCGTCCAATATATCGATCTTTATGTCTCGACCATTTCGAGACACCTCGTCATGTCCGTGATCTTATCCAGGACTCCGAACTACCTTCGGTACATAAAAACACATAAACTCATAATACCGATCGTCACCGAACGTTAAGCGTGCGGACCCTACGGGTTCGAGAACTATGTAGACATGACCGAGACTCATCTCCGGTCAATAACCAATAGCGGAACCTGGATGCTCATATTGGTTACTACATATTCTACGAAGTTCTTTATCGGTCAAACCGCATAACAACATACGTTGTTCCCTTTGTCATCGGTATGTTACTTGCCCGAGATTCGATCGTCGGTATCTCAATACCTAGTTCAATCTCGTTACCGGCAAGTCTCTTTACTCGTTTTGTAGTGCATCATCCCGCAACTAACTCATTAGTTACATTGCTTGCAAGGCTTATACTGATGTGCATTACCGAGAGGGCCCAGAGATACCTCTCCGACGATCGGAGTGACAAATCCTAATCTCGATCTATGCCAACTCAACAAGTACTATCAGAGACACCTGTAGAGCACCTTTATAATCACCCAGTTACATTGTGACGTTTGGTAGCACACAAAGTGTTCCTCCGGTAGTCGGGAGTTGCATAATCCGTAGTCATAGGAACATGTATAAGTCATGAAGAAAGCAACAACAATATACTAAATGATCAAATGCTAAGCTAACGGAATGCGTCAAGTCAATCACATCATTTTCTAATGATGTGATCCGGTTAATCAAATGACAACTCATGCTTACGGTTAGGAAACATAACCATGTTTGATTCGACGAGCTAATCAAGTAGAGGCATACTAGTGACACTCTGTTTGTTTATGTATTCACACATGTACTAAGTTTCCAGTTAATACAATTCTAGTATGAATAATAAACATTTATCATGATATAAGGAAATATAAATAACAACTTTATTATTGCCTCTAGGGCATATTTCCTTTAAGGACATCACATCATTCTTGGGCAGCACGGTGTCAATTGTCACAAACAAGACGTCTTGCAACGGTGCTCGACGACGGCCCTCGGGAGTCACGACCTCACGGGGTTGTGTCCTCCTAGTCCACCGGGACTGGCTAGGCACACAGAGATGGGTCCCCTACGGTGGTGGCGCTGTCCCAGACTCCGTACCTGAAGTTGGGCCAGGAGTGGTTGGTACTCCATTACTTTGGCGGTGGGTGATGTTTCATACTCGTATGCTGGGGAGGCGGCTCTGGATGGCGATATGCATGGTTGGCTCTCCGGTGGGCATCATGGCGGCGGCGGCTTCCCTCTTGGTTCGAAGTATGTTTGTCATCACCCAGATCTGGGTCTGTGGGTCCGAGCATGTCGTATTTGCCCTGGGGTCTCATTTTCACATGGGTGAGGTGCCGAGCGAAAGCTCAGCGCTTTTGCACCGGTGACGACGACGCTCCCGGGCGCCGCTCTATTTTTGAAGACATCGTCATGGGTGTCCTTTCCACGTCAGAGTTCCAAGTGAAGTCCCTAGTCTGGTTTGGCTAGGCAGCGACGACACTTTGTGTCGTTTTCCCTCTCGATGGCATTGCCAAAGAACTTAGGTGTCTTATGGTTTAGCGTGTGTTTGTTCTCAGATTTTCCCGTATTCTTCTTTGGTAGCATAGTCGCCTGCATTCTAGGTGATCCGGGAATCCTATGATATGCTTGTATGACGGTTTCCTCACCACCTTATATCATTCGGCCATGTACTCTATATTGATTAAAGCAGAGAAGAGCCTTCTTAGAAGAAAAAAGACTACCGCAAGAAACTCCTGTACCGATCATCATCTTCCTCGTGTGGATTCGTTTTAAGACAAGACATTCTTTCCCACTTGAATCTCCTAAGCGATCGGGTTTCGACAGGCTTTTAACAGCAACAGGTTTCGGCACTCTCTCTCCACTGGATCCTCCTCCTCCGACTTCATCACCATCTGGTAGATTATCTCGATCGGAAGGGATCCGTCTCTGATGATTCGCGCCTTCTCCTCCTTCACGACACCCAACACAATCCACAACAATTACTTGTAGAGTATCGCCCAGTTCGAAATGCAGCTACATATCTTGCGGAGCCGCGAGCTTCTCCGCATCATCGTCCGCCAGCTGAACAAGAATCTTTGCCAGCATCGGGGTGATCTCCATCGTCACTACACGCTAGGGTTAGGATTTGAGAGAGTAGGGGAAATATATGAACACGGGAGATGACAACATTTCCCTCAGCGGCGCGTTTTATTTTTGGATTTAACGTGACCAGGCGTGGGGCACAGGTGGATACCTGAAAAGCAAAGGGCCTTTCCACAAAAAGGATATGTCACATGGAGGCAGGCAGCTCTCTATGGTAGCCAGGACCGTATACAAGTCCATAGATGTTACTCCCTCCATCTCAAAATTAGTGATTTAACTTTGTACTAACTTTGTATTAAAGTTAGTACAAAGTTGAGTCACTTAATTTGGGACAGAGGTAGTATGTAATTGCATTCATAAGCACCGTATGAGTTTGAGGATGTTTCCGTTGCGTGTCGGTGAGTTAAAGGACGACCTATTGTAGTAGTAATTTTCTCAGATCAGACATAGGTGCTGCTGGAAAGCATTTGTGAGCAAACTGAGAATGTGGCGTGCAGCCGTCCATGTGCTGAAAGTATGGGCATGTTTGGTTTCTTGCATAACCTCACGCTGCATCGTATCTACAATCCTGGCTGAGTCTAGCCTGGCCAATCTGATGCAAAACTGTGTTGAGATGTATGTTTGGTTGTGTGCATGACGTGGGGCAGGCCAATGCGAGATACCGTTTGGTAGAATGTACTCCCTCCATTTACTTATACAAAGCTACTATGAAAAATACACTTTGCATCTATACCAGGCCACGAACAATAATCGAGACAAAAGTTAATGATATTTCCTCAAAATAGTAATCTATTTAATACTTGAATGCATGCAGTCATAATGACACTCCAATCGGCTTTCTATCTCTTTTTTGCAGGCGTGCGGTTTATTAATGATCTCACCTAACGATAAAAAAAGTGGGTTTAAAAAGCAAGACATTAAATTTTATCTTGGTACCTGTATTATGAGTTTGTGGCTTTGTATATAAAATGGAGGGAGTATGATAAATCTGCCAGGTACTTTCCCAAAGCATGACAGCGACGAAATTCCACGACCAGACTAAGCCGCCACCAACGTGGGCAGTCTTGCCGAGCCGGCACAGCCGGGGCCTCCGCCACCGATGCAGCTCCTGCATAGGCGAGCCTCCGACTCTGACTCTAACGCTGACTAAACCGGCGAGCGGAGGAGCATGGATGTCCTCTGATGGGTCGCAGCGGACAACGGAGCTCTGACCACTGGACAAAGAGGGAGTTCAGATGGCGGGGTTGAGGCGGACATAGAAGTTCTCACCGGTTGTGGACCAGGGAGCTTCGACCGGCGGCACAAAATGGAGCTCCGACCGGTGGCGGCGATTGGTTTGCATGTTCGATCCAATCTGATGCGTGAGAGAGGAGGGGGAAGAGAGATACGATTGGTTGTGGTGGGAATTTTCATGTAATTCTAGAAAATACCAAGGTCAATCTCATGTACCGCTTCGCTTTAAGTGGAGCCATGGGTGCAGGCGCGAGGCTGCATCAGGGAAACGCTCCATTCCCGCGTTCCTCTCAGCCTGGCTGAGAGGCCTCTTTTTGCATCTGTCGGGCCAGGTCGAGGAGGCCACACAGGTAAACAAACGGGCTGGATCCAGCATGCGTGATACGATCCAAGTGCGAGCTACCCATCAAAACACGCCTATGTGCTATAGAAAAGGAGGCTAAAGCGTATGCCTTCAGCAGGGACGCGTGCGTGTTAATATAGGCACATAGGTGCGAGATTTACAAGGTTGTTGGGCTGTGGATTGATCTCCAAGACAAAATCTAAGATAAGGCTCAATCCTAACAGCCCAACTATTGTTACAACAGAGAGATATCTACACGGACGCACACATATGCGGTTATACCGTATGTACAATGTTTAACACTCCCCCTCAATCACAACTTATCTAAGTTGAGATTGCGTCGAAATGCCTCTAGCTGCCTCAAAGAAAGGGGTTTAGTAAACCCATCTGCAACTTGATCACCAGTAGGAACAAAGCGAACATTCAACAGCTTGTTGGCGACTCGCTCTCAAAGAAAGTGATAGTCTATCTCGATATGCTTTGTCCTCGCAGGAAAAACAGGGTTAGCAGACAAATATGTAGCACCCAGATTGTCACACCATAGTGATGCTGCCTTGGGGTGAGAAACACCCAACTCTGTCAACATGTTTTGGACCTAGATTACTTCAGCAGTGGCATTAGCTAGAGCCTTGTACTCAGCTTCTGTGCTAGACCTAGAAATGGTAGCCTGCTTACGGGCACTCCATGAAACGAGGTTACCTCCAAGGAAAACTGCAAAGCCTCCTGTAGATCTCCTGTCATCAGGACAGCCTGCCCAATCTGCATCAGAGAACGCACTGACAAGCATGGAGTCTGACTTGCAAAGCCTAAGCCCATGACTCTGTGTTCCTTGAAGATATCTGAGTATCCTTTTTACTGCAGTCCAATCAACAGTAGTAGGAGCATGCAAAAACTGACAGACCTTATTAACAGCATATGCAATATCTGGCCACGTCAAAGTTAGGTGTTGTAGTGCTCCCACGATGCTCCTATAGCTGGTGGAGTCTTCGGTTGTAAGGATAGCTCCATCAAGAAGAGATAACTTCTTGGAGGCAGACAGGGGTGTAGGCGAAGGTTTGCACCCAGTCATGCCCATCCGCTGAAGTATCTCTTGCACATATTTTTCCTGTGACAGAAGAACTCCACGTGTAATATTTTTCACCTCAGTACCAAGAAAAAATGCAGTGCACCCAAGTCCTTGAGTGCAAAGTCCATACTCAATTCCTTGAGAAGAGCTGCAACTGCTTTGGGTGAGGAGCTTGTAACAATAATATCATCAACGTATATCAACATAAAAATAGTTACTCCATGCTTATGATCGAAGAACAATGAGGTATCTCCTTTAGAAGCAAGAAAGCCAAGAGACCGAAGTTTGGAGTACAAACGATAGTACCAGGCTCTTGGTGCTTGTTTCAGGCCATAAAGAGCCTTATCAAGCTTGCAAACATGTCGTGGTGAGACTGAGCTCTCATACCCAGGAGGTTGCCTCATGAAGACTTCCTCTTCCAGAACACCATGAAAAAACGCGTTCTTCACATCTAGTTGATGCATGCACCAATTCCGAGAAATTGCAATGGGAAGAACTAAACGGATAGTAGCAGCTTTTACCACGGGGCTAAAGGTGTCTTCATAGTCAACACCGTACCTTTGCTTGAAGCCTTTGGCAACTAACCGGGCCTTGTACCTGTCAATAGTGCCATCAGACTTCCTCTTAATCTTGTACACCCATTTGCAGTCAATTACATTCCTCCCTCTGACAGGTGGAACGAGGAGCCACGTTTTGTTATCCATAAGAGCAGAGTACTCCTCATCCATCGCCTTCTTCCACTTTGGGTCACCAAGAGCATCTTGTAAATTTCTCGGTTCACCTGCGGCACAAAAAGACCCCCAACGAATACAGCCATCTTTATAAACTTTGGGTTTTGCAATGCCACTTTGAGACCTGGTTTGTGTACGCATAGGAGGGGGCGGATCTGACTGGACTGCCCGAACTTGCAGCCGATTTGTTGATGCAGAAATAGCAGAGTCGGAGGTGGCTGCATTAGGCATAGAAGATCCGGAGTCTGCCGCACCAAATCCCGCACCGGATCCGAGGGTGGGCTCCTGTTGAGATTCGGCGACAGAACCTGGTGAAGGCCCGCCACGAGGATGCGGCGGATTGGGCGCCAGCGGCTGAGAGGGGCCCGACCTGCCCAGGCCAGCGCGCCCCGCACGAGGACGCCCACGTGGGCGTGCTCGTTCACAGAGGAGGGGGCCCCGGCCCGCCCCGAGACGGGGGTCGCCCGACTAGGGGACAGGGAGACAGCTGGCCCGCCTGGCCGGCCCCCTGCCCCGCCTGCTGGCAGCGATCCCACAGGGGATTCGCCTGACGCCGCTGCAGCGCCAGATCCTGAGAGGATTCGCCCGCCAGAATCAGCATCGGAGCGGGCGCCTGGATCTTCTGCGTAGTCTCGTGTTTGCTGCATAAAATCCTGGGTATTTTCACCAATTTCTGCATGGTTGGCCGGCCCTGATTCCTGCACACTATCAGCAGACCCCTCATCAAGAGTATTAGCCATCGACACAGGACCAGCAGCAGCATCAACTCCCCCTGGAATAAAATTGGGTGATGGCAGGAGATGTGAGGGTAATAAAACAAGTTCTTTGCGGAGTTGTGCACCGGCATTTGGATGAAGGCTAGCAAAAGGAAATACTTGTTCATCAAAGACGACATCGCGAGAAATATAGACTCATCCGGAGGAGATGTCCAAGCATTTATAGCCCTTGTGAAGAGTACTATAACCCAAGAAAGCACATTGCTTGGAGCGGAACTCAAATTTGTGCTTATTAAAAGGGCGCAAGTTTGGCCACACATCACAACCAAAAATTCGAAGAAAGCTATAATTGGGTTTAGTGCCAAAGGGACGTTCTAGTGGAGTTTGGTTTTTGATGACTCGACTAGGAACACGATTAATGAGGTATACTGCCGTGAGAAACGCTTCATCCCAAAACTTCAAGGGCATAAACGCATGTGCCAAAAGGGAGAGACCAACTTCCACTATATGACGATGTTTCCACTCAGCGGATCCATTCTGTTGGTGCGCATGAGGGCAAGAGACGTGATGAGTGATGCCAATGCGCTCAAAGAAGGAATTCAGACTTTGATACTCACCACCCCAATCTGTTTGCATGGCAATAATTTTGCGATTAAACAAGCGTTCAACATGAGCTTGAAAAAGATGAAACTTTTCAAACACATCAGATTTGTTTTTAAGCAAATATATCCAACTAAACTTGCTGAAATCATCGATAAAACTGACATAGTATTTTTGCCTGCCTACAGAAACGGGTCCAGGACCCCAAACATCTGAGAAAATTAGCTCTAAAGGAGCTTTGGATTCACTAACTGAGCGAGGATAAGGGAGTTGATGGCTTTTGGCCATCTGACATGCATCACACACGAGAAGATGACCTTGTTTATTGGACACAGGGAGATTAAAATCTCGAACAATTTTCTGGACCACTGGAAGAGAGGGATGCCCTAGACGCTTGTGCCACCGAGATGTAGATGGTTTGATCGCCCCAAGTGCTTGCCGTGGAGGAGCACTGTGCCACCCGGCGACTGGAAACAAACGCCATCTACTCTTGTTTTGAAGTATGGTCCTTCGGGTAGCCTGATCCTTGACAAGAAAAGTTTCAGGGTGAAGTTCAATAAACACGTGATTATCTTTCATGAGTTGATACGCAGAAAGAAGACTTTGCTCAGAGTTAGGGACATGCAGAATATTGTTTAGTTTCAACGATCCGGAGGGAGTAGATAAAACTGAGTGGCCGATGTGTGCAATGTCCATACCTTGTCGACTGGCAGTATGGATCTGTTCGTTGCCGGTGTAGCGGTCCCGAACCGCAAGTTTCTCTAGTTCGTCGGTGATGTGATCAGTTGCACCGGTGTCAAGATACCAATTGGTATCCACACCGTATGAGTGAGCCACGTTGGCAGCATGATGTTGGCCACCATTGCAACCACCGCCGCCACTACCGCCGCCACTTCCGCCGCCACCATTGCCGCCACCGCTGCCTCCTGCAGGGTTGCGGACATTGTTGTTGTAGCCCTTGTCGTAGCGCTTTTTGCAGCGCCACGCGCTGTGCCCTTCTTCTTTGTAGATCTGGCAGCGCTCACGGTCACCGCGGTCACCACCCTGCTTGCGCGGCGCACCACCAGACGAGTCGCCCCCGGAGTTGTCGTTGTAGCGGGGAGGGCAAGTGTTGTTGTTGTAGCCGCCGCGTCCGCCGCCACCACGACCGCCGCCGCGGCCACCGCCATGAGATGCAAGGTTGGCAGAGTGGTTGTGGGAGAAGGCCGCCTACTGCGCGGTGATGCGGGCCTCGGCCGCCAAGAGCAACGAGAAGAGCTCGATGAGCCCGATCTGTTGGTCCATGGCAGTGCGTGTGGAGATGGCAGAAACGAAACCGTTGTAGTCGGGTTTGTGCACCAGGCCTTGGAGAATTTGGTCGACGAGGTCGTCTTCTCCAAGGGGCTTCCCAGCGTCTGCGAGTTCATCGGCGATGCCCTTCATCTTGGTGAAGTATGCTGCGGCCGAGAGATCCCCCTTGCGCGTGTTACCCAGGGCGGAGCGGAGCTGGATGATATGCGCCTTGGAATGCGATGAAAAACTCTGGAGCAGGGCTTGCCAGATGCTAACAGAGGTGGTGTGATTGGAGACTTGCATAAGAACGTCGCGAGAGAGGGAAGCAACCAGGAACGTGAGCACCTGTTGATCCTGCGTGACCCAGATGGCATACTCTGGGTTTGGCGTGGTGATGGTCTCCTTCTTCCCGTCTCCGATCTCCTTCTCAGAGAAGAGGGTGGCGGCCGGCTCCTTGATCGAGCCATCGATGTAGCCCATCATCCCTGCCGCTTTGCGCCTTCCATACAAGGTAGTTTTCCCTCGTGAGCTTTTCGGTGATGGTGTGGCCGAGCGATGCGAGGGAAGGGGAGGCCATGGCGACAGAGGAGGAGGAGGATGACGTAACTAGATGCGTTGGAAGAGACAGGCTCTATATACCATATAGAAAAGGAGGCTAAAGCGTATGCCTTCAGCAGGGACGCGTGCGTGTTAATATAGGCACAATGGTGCCAGATTTACAAGGTTGTTGGGCTGTGGATTGATCTCCAAGACACAATCTAAGATAAGGCTCAATCCCAACAGCCCAAATATTGTTACAACAGAGAGATATCTACACGCACGCACACATATACGCTTATACCGTATGTACAATGTTTAACATGTGCGTGTTGTCTGCATGCCCTGCTTCCCTGAGTCCTCGGCACTGAGAGGCGTGTGCTTGACCTACCCAAGACTTCCCTCGAGTCGTCGCCGGGACCGGGCCAAAATATTGTACTCTACGCTACACCTACTTTTGCAATGCTTGTCAGGGCTGGTGGTTTGCGCAGCCAGGAAAGCAAAAACGAATGGTAAAGATCGAGAAAGAGCGCCGACGGGAAGAGGATAAGGTCGAGGTGAGAGAATATGTGTCTCACGTCCAGCGGGCATGCCCAGGCGCGATCCGCCCCCTAATATCCATACAAAATTTTACAATGTAGTACGTACATCACCAGACGGCCAAAATCGATAGGAAACCATCATATAAACAAATAGCAAACAGGCATAATTCACATATGACATCACCAAATGATCATCAGACAAGCGTAGTTCACATAGTTCAAACGTCTGGCAAATTCTAACTAGATACTAGGATCTAGATTATATGAGTGAAAGTAGCTTCACCACTTCCTTGCCGGCTCTTTGCCCTTCCGGTCGTCAGCGCTGCTGTGTGCTTCCGCGGCAGGTGGTGAGTCAAAGTCGGTGCCATCAAAGTCGGACGATCCATCGTTATCTAAGGAATCAGAGATGACGATGTAGCCCTTCAAGCGCTGGGCGATGCGGTCTTCTTTGTGCTTGAGCTTGGCCACCCTCGCCGCCTCAGCGGCCTCCTGCTCAGACTACGCAATGTGGAGCCGGAGCGCCTTGACGTTAATCCTCTAGAACCGTCGGGCGTCCGTCTCCGTCGACGTCAGTGACCGGCGGTACACCCATTGCAGGAGACCCTCATCCTCTCCTGGCACCGCTGGCATCACATAGCGGTGGAGGCAGAAGGACTACACAGCCGCGTCCGACGCGGCCCTCATTGCCCCCCATCTTCCTTGCCCTATGCCTCTTGCGGCGGGCAGCGGGCGCCTCCGATTCTAGAGTCCGCATTCGCAGCGCCAGCGGAGCGGGCACTAGAACCCACGGCTGCCCACACGAAGCAGCGGCTGGAGGTGCAGGAGCCAAACAAACTGGCGGTGCCAATTAAGCTGCTCACACGTTTCTTCTTCAATGCAAATCAAGCAAGTTGCATTTTCAAGCACCATGTAAACAGAAAACGCAAAAAAATCAGTATGTGTAAGTGTTTTGTGGATAGATGATGTAAGGCATCTTCATAGCTCATTGTTAAACCGTTGTCAACCATCCGTAACGAGTTGTCCGCATACATTATGCCATCCAACACGATACCTCACCAGTCCGGGACTGGTTCGCTTGTCCAAAATCCCGCAAACCGAAAGCATACCAGGGGGGCTTGCGGGAGTTGAACATCCGTCACGTAGGACTTCGACATCATCGGCCAACCCAAAATCGAGCTGGGGCACATGCATATGGCCACACCCGCACCGCGCCAAGCCTGTGCTTTCCACACACTATCTGCTCCGGGAAGCGCCGCTCTCCGCTATAATTGCCGCCCTTTTCGCTTTCGCCATAGCATGGACCCAGTCGTTATCGGGGGAAACGACACCTATGGGACCACAAAGAATCCCTTCTGCTACGGTTCACGGGCGCGGGGCTGTGGGAAGAGTGGGATTAGAAGATCAACGCGAGGGGATTATCCAGGTTCGGGCCGCAAGTGATGTGCAATACCCTACTCCTGCTGGTTTGTGTTTATCTGGTGTTCTTGGACTAGCTACAAAGCGTGCAGGGTCCAAAAAGCCCGAATCCTCTCTCAATACGCCGCGGCCCTCCTTTTATAGTCAAAGGGGCTGCCACAGTGGCGCACAGGAGGTGGAAAGTTGTACAGTAGTCGAGCCTATCTCCTGGCATCGTAGGACGAACACATTTAATGTGTTGCCGACGTGCCCTTCTTGCTTTATCGGGGATGGCAAGGAAGCTCATCCCACCTGTTGTCGCCTCGCCTTGCTTCGACACACATCCAGGCTGATGAGGCGTGTAGTGCCACACTGGCTGGCTGGCTGCTGAGTTGGTGTGGTGGTATAGTCTTCACGAAGATCTGCATGCCACCATGCAGGTGCTTGCTGAGTTGACCTGGAAGCTGCATGCCACCACGCAGGTGCCTGCCTAGTTGGCGGGCTGGCATCTGTGTGGGAACGGCAATGGAGCCGGGTCGTGGGCCTGGCTGCGGCCTCGTAGATGTCCCCGACAAGGGTCTTGCCGCGACATCGTGGGCGTCCCCGGGAAGGGCCTTGCCGGGGGTCTCGTGGGCATCCTCGGCAAGGATCTTGCCGAGGATCTTCATCTTCTGGTTCTCATCTAGTCTTTTAGGCTTATGATTTTCACAAAGATCTGCATGCCACCAGAGGCGCCTCCCGAGCCTTGGTTCCAATGCGTCGATGGTGTCGGAACTCTCAGGCTCAAGGGTGGTGGACTCATTGGTGTTGGCAAGTTGTCCCGGCAAGGTTCTTGCCGGGGCTGTGGAGGCCGCCCCGGCAAGGGCCTTGCCGAGGGAGTTCACCTCCCCCTTCTGCTCTTCATACTTCTGGTCTTGAGCGCTGCTCTGGTAGTCCTGCGTCCTGCTTCCTCTGCCCCGGCAAGCATTTTTTTTACACCTGAAACAGTAGGAGAGGCTCCTACTACAATTAAATTAAAGAATAAAAGGTATGGTACATGAGATTATTTACAAGTCATCCCCTTTGGGAATGAGGGTTTGGGGGGGGGGGGAATCTACAGGGAGCTAATAAAGGAGGAAAGAAATTGTTTATGTCTGTCTCCTACTCTATAGGTAAGGAGGGAGAGGTCTTCCTTGAGCCAGATCCATTTGTATGCTTGGTGCGCATGGACATCTTTGAAGTAGAAGGTGTAGAACCTGTTAGCTGAGTAGTAGTCTGAGCCCCACACACAATTCCATTCATCATTGACCGAAGGATCCATGAGTTCAATATGCATGGTTTGTTATCGTAGATCTCGTGTCTCATCATGAGCTTGTGAGGAGAGAGGTAGATGGAACGTTTCACCTAGTGACGTACTCCGGAAGATGCTGGGGAGATGAACAATACAAACCCAGAAAATTTTACAAGTTCCTTTTCAGAAATGTTGCAGCCCCAACCTATATAACTTCAATATGGAAATCTAAATGCATCATGAGGCACAAAGTTTTTGCGTGGCTCATGTTGATGGACAGGGTCAACACAAGAGATATGCTCCTTAGAAGACATTTTAATATTGGAGAATATCATTCTTGTCTGATGTGCAACCTGGGTGAGGTTGAAACAAACAAACACCTTTTCTATGAGTGCCAATTTGCTAAAAGGTGACGGGATACGGTTGGAATTCAATGGGGGACTAACAATGATATCCAAATAATGTTTGATACTTCTCACACAGCTTGGCATAAGCCTGCAGTTCAAAGAAATCACAATTCTTGCGGCTTGGAATATATGTAAACAAAGAAATAAAGTTGTATTTGATGGTGAGATGGCCTCACATTTGGACTGGTTGAGGATGTTTAAGAAGGACCTGGAGATTCTAATATTTAGGACAAAGGGGGAGATCAATACTTTCATCCAAGGACTGATTCAAGACTTGGTTCTTCACCAAAACCCTTCTGTATAAAATGTAGCCTTCTTTTCCTTTCCTATTTAGCCCTTTGGCTTTGTACAAACTGTAAAATGTAATTGCCCCTCCTTTTAATAAAGCAACAGTAGGAGCCTCTCCTGCTGTTTTAATGTTCAAAAAAAAGGTGTTCCGCAAGAAATCCCTCACGGATATGTCTTCCAGCTGCGTGAAAGAGAAGGCTCTGGGGTGTGTATCGGCCAAAACCTCACCAATCCAGACATCTTTCCAAAACAGAGCAGAAGATCCACTTCGTATTGTCGCATTGGTGATCCCACGGTAAATTGGCATAAGCTTAGAGACATCGCGCCACCAGAATGAGCCACACGGGTCGGATGCATGCGGAAGTTTTGTAGTGTAGTATGTGTTCCAAATTAGTTCCACCTAAGGTAGGTCCCAATGGTTGTAAAACTTGTGAAGAAATTTGAGAAGTAAAGCGTGACTTTGCACTTGGAGGTTAAGAATGCCAAGCCCTCCACACTCTTTGGGTTTGCATATCATATCCCATGATGCCAAGGAGTTGCACTTGTCTCCTTGATCAGTTTTCTTTGTCCATAGGCACTTTCTGCGGATTTTGTCAATAAGTTCAATGATGCCTGCCGGGAGTTTGAGTGTGCAAAGAGCGAAAATGATGAGAGAAGTTATTACTGAATTCAGCAGTGTGAGTTTTCCTCCATAGGTAATCATATTGAGGGTGGCCGAAAGTCATCTCTCCACACGGCAGACCAGAGGCATGAGATCCAAAATGGTTGGTTTGGTGGTGCCCATAGGGAGGCCAAGATAGGTAAACGGTAGCTTGCCAACAACACAACCAATTATATTTGCCAATGTGGTCGTGGTCTCTTGATCACAGTTCAGTGGTATGAGGGTAGATTTATGAAAATTGATCTTCAGACCCACCGATGTAGCATAGTCAGAGAGGATAGTTTTGATGGTCATGGCTTGGGCAGGACATGCTGGCATAGCTAGTATAGTATCATCTGCGTATTGAATCACCGGATAGTCCTGCTGAGTATTGCAAGGAAAAGGCAAGCTGATCTCTCCATGAGAGAAGGCACCATTGATCGCAGCTTGAAGAAGGTCAGCTGCAAGTACAAAAATTAGTGGAGACAGAGGCTCACCTTGTCGCACGCCGCATTTGCAATGAAATTGTCTACCAGGGAAACCGTTTAGGAGAACAACCCACATGCCCGAGGAGAAAATTCATTGGATCCAACCTAACCATTTATCGTTAAATCCCATGTTCTTCATGATAATGAGCATTGCTTCATGGTCAATTGTATCAAATGCCTTAGCAAAGTCAAGTTTGAGGAGCACAATTTCTTTCTTGGAGCTTTAGCACTGATATATGTATTCAAACGCCCGTGCGAGGCAATCTTGGATAGTGCGACCTTTGAGGAAACCGTACTGGTTACGGTGAATTACTTTAAGAATGACCTTCTGTATCCGGTTGGCCAGGATTTTTGTGATCATTTTTAGACAACAATTTAGTAGAGTGATTGGCCGAAAATCATTAACAGTGCTAGGCGCATTGTTTTTTTGGATCAAGGTGATAAAACCATCATTCATGCTGTCAAGATTTAGATTTCCTTCATAGAATTGACTGCACAGATTATAGAAATCCTCTTTGATTACTGACCAAGAAGCTTTAAGAAACGCACCATTGAAGCCATCTGGTCCCGGTGCACGATCAGCTGGCATTGTTTTAATAACATGATCAATCTCAGCATGGGTGAAAGGGACAGTTAATGCATCCAGACCCTCAATCCTCTTGATAATTCTCTCAAGATCAAATTTCATATCATTATGAGAAGAGGTGTCAAGCCTCTGTTTGAAGGAATGAAAGAGTACTGCTTCTTTTCCTGTCTGATCCTCCACACAGATACCATCATCAGTAGTTAGGGTGGCAATATTATTCCTTCTGTATCGCTCTGAGGCCATAGCCTGAATTTTTTTAGAATTTTCATCACCAAATTGCACCCATCTAATGGTACACCGTTTCTTCCGATACAACTTTTGGTAAGATAGCAGTCTGATGAGGTGGGCCTTGAGTATTTTTCTGAAATTAGCTTCGGGTGTGCATAACTGTCTTTTATTCTCCAACCCATCAAGTTCCAAAAGGGCCCTGTGTGAATTTTCTATGGCAATGGACAGTTTTGAGATGTTTTTACTCCAATATTTAAGATCATGACGTAGGGTTTTGAACTTTCTACATAGGACAGTCGCCATATTTTGAGAGTGCGCGGGCTTTGACTAAGCGCTTTGAACTATTTGCATGAAACCAGGGTGTTGGATCCAGAAAGATTCAAACCTGAATAGCTTGGATCGTGGGATGGAAGTTTCAATATTAACCACACATGGGATGTGATCAGATATGGGTCGACCGAGGGGCTTAACCACAGTGTGAGGGTAGGAGCTCGTCCAGTTAGTACTGGTGAAAAACCAATCAATTTGCTCAAGTAATGGATCAGTTTGCATGTTACTCGAGGTGTACTCTCGGCCTTTAATGGGTAGTTCAATTAAGGCTTGTGCTCGGATGAAGTCATTAAAAGTAATCATATCACCGTAATTACCACCAGGTTTGCTATGATTATCTGGGCTTCTAATGAAGTTAAAGTCTCCGACCAAAAGCCAGTCTTCATTAGGGGGGAGTTTCAGAGCCATAAGCCAATTGATGAAGTTAACTCTGGGTTCACCTTGGCAGGGGCCGTAAACATTGACCAAGGTCCAAAAGTGTGCAGATTGGGTTGATTGAAAACGTGTTACCAGGGCAAAATCTTCTTGAGCAATGGTAGTGGATGAAAAAATTGAACTATTCCAAATCGTGACGAGGCCTCCCGAGGCCCCACAGGAAGGGATGAAGTCAAATTGGTCAAAATGTTTAGGACAGCAGGACTTAACAAAATTATGATCAAAAGAACGTTTTTTCGTCTCCTGCAAGCAAATTACAGCACAACCAGAAGAGTTGATTGCATTTGAAACTGCAAGATGTTTTGCATTAGAATTTAGGCCCCGGACATTATAGCAAAGAACGTTCCAATTAACACGAAGTACCATAATACGGGTAGGATAACATAAAAGTACGAGCAGATAAACCCATAATAGAGGAACTAAATATTGGCCGAGGATGGTCCATCATCAGAAGAAGCCTGCAGGTGCTCCTCCACGAGTTCTTTAGCTGGAATTCCACACATCACAGTGCCAATATGTTGGATAACTGGAATAGCAGTAGGCGGTGGAATCTCTGGGGCGTCAGACAGAGAAGTGTCAATGGTGGCCGAAGCTGCAGAGGGATACCAAAAGGACCCTGGGTTTGGCAAGCGTGGTCACAGGTGTGGCTACAACTGCCCGTGCATAAGTAAAGGGGTACCAAAAGGACCCCTATTTTTGTACACCGACAGGAGCCAGCGGGCCTGGGCCACACATAAGCGTAGAGCCTTGTTGGGCCAGGCCCAGAACAGTGCGGGCGCGCGTGGCAGAGTTTTACCGTAGTAACTCCTTTGCTCGTTGCGCTTCCCCATGACCCGCGTTGAATGTGTGACGTGGGGGTAGTGTGTGACGTGGGGGTCATGCGTGGGGCAGCCGCAGCATTCTTGCATCAAGTCATGGTAAATGGTAAAGAGGTGGCCCGCGTTTTCCCCATAAAAAGGGAAAACGGCAAGTGCACAGCTCATTTACCCTCTACGCCCTCTCTAATCTCAGAACCGCCACCCCCTTCTTCTTCCTCAAGCTCTTTCCTTTGCTCGCTGCCGCCGCCGCCTCGTTGCCCTCAATCCCTCACCCCCCTCTAGCCGCCATGGCGCCCAAGACAGGCAAGGGCAAGGGAGTGGCCAAGGACACAGGGGAGAAGGACGTGCCGGAGTGCGAGTTGGCGGAGCTTTGAATGCAACACGCCTACTTCCCCTCGACGGTCGATGCGGTCCACCTCAGGGACTACTTCTTGCCCGTGTGGGGGAGGGAGACGACGGGGCACCCTGCCACGCGCATCGTCCCCTCCAATTTCGCCAAGGCCGGCCCAAATCGGTACCCCTTCTTTGTCGACTTCTTCTCATGCGGGCTCTGCCCCCTTTCTCTGATTTCTTCAACGACGTCATGCACACCTACGGCTTACATCTTATGGATCTTACGCCGAATGCCGTGGCGTGCATGGCCTTCTTCGCCCATCTCTGCGAGGGCTTCGCCAGAGTGCTCCCCAGCACGACGCTCTTCTGCCACTATTTCTACCCTCGCATCCAGCCAGGGGGCACCATCTTCGGCTGCATCACCTGGATCTCGAGTTCTCAGGAGAAGGGCACGTACCCGGAGGGTGCCCAGAAGGAGAGGTGGGAGGAGTGGCGGAGCCGGTGGTGCTGGATCGAGGAGAAGGGTCCACGGGAGTTCTGCCGGGTTCGCCAGAGTCCGCCAGTCCGCCGCAAGGACTGGAGCGACCTCGATGCCAATGACAAGAAGCTCTCGGTCGCCACCACCAGGATCCTTCGCCTCACCGAGGCCGGGCTCACCCTCGAGATCATTGGGGATGATTTCATCCGCCGCCGGATTGCCCACTGCACAACAAGGGGAGGCCGACCTGGGACTACAGGAACGCGGCGGACGTCATGAGGCTCCGCCCTGGTTTGAAGCACAATATCACGATGATGGGGCAAGCCCATTTCTGCCAGAGGATATTTTAGCTCAATGTGGATGGCGACGGCAGGGCTGAGAGGACCGGCAAGGCCGTCAAGGGGCCTCTGTTTGGGTTGTCGGTGGGAGTGGCCCCGCTGAGCAACAACTCTCGCCAGTCCGCTATCATCGCCATGATGCCGGACTTCAACGCGCACGGCCTCGACCCGGCCTGGGGTGAGCCGCCAGCAGAGAAGGTGCTGGAGTTTTTCGACAACCTGTCGGAGAAATACGTCCACGACGAGCCGCTGCCATCCACGACACCACCAAGGAGGAGCTGGACTACATCGCCGCCACGGCGGCGGAGGCGGAACTTGCCAAGGACGAGGCCGACGGGCCGCAAAGGAGAAGGAGCTCGCCCAGTGGGCGGAGTCTGCTGGGGAGGCCAGCGGCGCCGGCGCCGGGGCCCCCCTCGTTCAAGACGTGGGCGACGAGTCGTCTAAAGAGGAGGCCGAGGCGAACGACCCTCCGGCCGCGGGAAGGCAGCGCGTCCTGTGGCGTGCCAGCTCCAGCGAGCCAGTCCGGCCCGGCAGGACCACATAGTGCCAACCGGCTCAGGAGCAGCTCGTGCGCCAAAGGAGGGCGATGAAGGTCGCGGCAACGAAGAAGACGATGAAGGCCGCTGTGGCGAAGAGGAGAACGACTGCTTCCTCCTCGTCCAAGCGGCGCTGGACCCTATCCCCTTCTCCTCCTCCTTCGGATAGCACCTTGGAGGCCGAGTATGACCTTGGGTCCTTCAGCCCAAAGACGAAGAGGAGGCAAGAGGCGGAGGACGAGTAAGCACCTTGCCTTTCATCATTTTTGACCCTCAGCTGGTGTTATTCTCTTTAATGTGATCTTGTGATTGCAGGGACATAGAGATGCTTGCTCAGATGGTGGCGAAGAGGGCCAATATGTCGACGGGTGGCAAGCCCCCGGCGAGCACTTCGCGCACGCCGGAGCTAGTGGTGATCAGCCCGGACAACAGCCCCCGATGCAACCGCCGCTTCAGCCCCCAGCGTGAGTCCACTACTCATCTCCTTGTCGACGTGCACTAGGGTGTAAATTGTTGATGCTGACGTTGCCGGGATCGCAGGAGGAGAGCGGCAGCAGGAGCAGCCACTTGGGGCCACACCCAACACGCCGCCCCCATCGACCACACCGCCTAGAGGGGCATCACCGGCGAGGACGCCCACCACGGGCCCACACACATGGAGGAAGAGGGGCTGGCATGGGCGCTGGTCTCTCCATCCCAGAAACGGAGGTTGGCGGGGAGGGAAACGCTTCCCAGCTTGGCACGGGTGAGTTGTCTGCCTCCCATTTCTTGTCGCTCATTTTTTTTCTTTTGTTCCGGACCTTGGCCTTGGCCTTGCTTTATCTTCTCTTTTGGCTTCCAGACATTCCCTCGACGAACCCGGAGGACGTCGACACCTTCATCGAGGAGGTCGCCAAGGGTGCCGAGCCCGAGGCCGACAAGATTGCTGCCGAGGAGGCCGCCAAGACCGCCGCTGAAGAGGCCGCCAAGGGGCCTACTGGGGAGGTGATAACCCACAAGTATAGGGGATCAATTGTAGCCTCTTTCGATAAGTAAGAGTGTCGAACCCAATGAGGAGCTAAAGGTAGAACAAATATCCCCTCAAGTTTTATCGACCACCGATACAACTCTACGCACGGTTGACGTTCGCTTTACCTAGAACAAGTATGAAACTAGAAGTACTTTGTAGGTGTTGTTGGATAGGTTTGCAAGAATATAAAGAGCACGTAAATAAAAACAAGTGGCTGTTTAGATAAAGACACAAAAAGTTAGTATAGCGAGTGTGGAAAAGTGGTGCTAGGAGTTGCGAAATTGTCCCTAAGCAATTGATTACTTTACTAGACCGATAGCAAGTTTTATGTGGGAGAGGCCACTTCAAGCATGTCATCCCCGACATGGAATTCTATGTACTTATGATTGGAACTATTAGCAAGCATCCGCAACTACTAACATTCATTAAGGTAAAACCCAACCATAGCATTAAGATATATTAGTCCCCCTTCAATCCCGTATGCATCAATTTCTATGCTAGGTTGAAGCTTCTGTCACTCTTTCCCTCCAATACATAGTCCTATCAACATACAACTAACCCTATGGTGTGATCCACGCGCACGCTCATATGATGGGCACCAAAGATCAGCAACATAACCACAAGAAAATTAAACACATCATAGCAATTCACCAATTACCGATAGGACAACGAAAATATCCTCAGACATCATAAGATGACAACACATCATTGGATAATAATATGGAGCATACAACACCATGTTCAAGTAGAGGGTACAACAGGTTGCGGGAGAGTGGACCGCTGTAGATAGATGGGGGGAGGTGATAAATTTTTTGGTGAAGATGACGAAGGTGTTGGTGTAGACTGCGGTGACGATGATGGCCCCGGTGGCACTCCGGCGCCACCGGAAGCGAGGGGGAGAGAGACCCCCTCCTTCTCCTTCTTCCTTGGCGTTCTCCCTAGGTGGGAGAAGGGTTCTCCCTCTGGTACTTGGTCTCCATGGCATGGGAGGGCGATAGCCCCTCCGAGATTGGATCTGTCTCTCTCTATTTCTGCGTTCCCGATTCTGGCCTTTCACCGTTTCTTATATTCCCGAAGATCCGTAAGTCCGATTGGGCTGAAATTTTAACATGATTTCTATCCGGATATTGGCTTTCTTGCGGCGAAAGATGGGCACCAACCGCCTTACGGGGTGGCAACGAGGGTCAGGGGCGCGCCCACCCCCTGGGGCGCGCCCCCTGCCTCGTGGAACCCTCGGGTATCGTCTCGCGTTGATTCTTCTTCCCAAAAATCACATATATTCCAAAAAGTTTCTCCGTAAGTTTTTATCCCGTTTGGACTCCATTTAATATGGATTTTCTGCGAAACAAAAAACATGCAACAAACAGGAACTGGCACTGGGCACTGGATCGATATGTTAGTCCCAAAAATAGGATAAAAAGTTGCCAAAAGTGTATGAAAGTTGTATAATATTGGCATGGACCAATCAAAAATTATAGATACGACGGAGACGTATCAGCATCCCCAAGCTTAATTCCTTCTCGTCCTCGAGTAGGTAAATGATAAAAAAGATATTTTTTGATGTGGAATGCTACCTAGCATAATCTTGATCACATAATCTAATCATGGCATGAATATTGAGACACGAGTGATTCAAAGCAATAGTCTATCATTTGACATTAAGACAATAATACTTCAAGCATACTAATAAAGCAATCATGTCTTTTCAAAATAACATCGCCAAAGAAAGTTATCCCTACAAAATCATATGGTCTGGCTATGCTCCATCTTGACCACACAAAATATACAAATCATGCACAACCCCGATGACAAGCCAAGCAATTGTTTCATACTTTTGACGTTCTCAAACCTTTTCAACTTTCACACAATACATGAGCGTGAGCCATGGACATAGCACTATAGGTGGAATATAATATGACGGTGGAGGTTGTGTGGAGAAGACAAAAAGGAGAAAGTCTCACATCGACGCGGCTAATCAACGGGCTATGGAGATGCCCATCAATTGATGTCAATGTGAGGAGTAGGGATTGCCATACAACAGATGCACTAGAGCTATAAGTGCATGAAAGCTCAAACTGAAACTAAGTGGGTGTGCATCCAATTTGCTTGCTCATGAAGACCTAGGGCATTTGAGGAAGCCCATCGTTGGAATATACAAGCAAAGTTCTATAATGAAAATTCCCACTAGTATATGAAAGTGATAACTCAAGAGACTCTCTATATGAAGAACATGGTGCTACTCTGAAGCACAAGTGTGGTAAAAGGATAGTAACATTGTCCCTTCTCTCTTTTTCTCTCATTTTTTCTTGTTTTTTTTTCTTTTTTTTCTTTTTTTGGTAGGCTTCTTTGGCCTCTCTCTTTTTTGGGGGGGCTTCTTTGGCCACTTTTATTTTGATAACCTCACATGGGCAATGCTCTAATAATGATGATCATCACACTTTTATTTACTTACAACTCAATATTACAACTCGATGTCTAGAACAAAGTATGACTCTATATAAATGCCTCCGGCGGTGTACCGGGATGTGCAATGATCTAGCGTAGCAATGACATCAAAAAACGGACAAGCCATGAAAACATCATGCTAGCTATCTTACGATCATGCAAAGCAATATGACAATGAATGCTCAAGTCATGTATATGATGATGATGGAAGTTGCATGACAATATATCTCGTAATGGCTATGGAAATGCCATGATAGGTAGGTATGGTGGCTGTTTTGAGGAAGATATAAGGAGGCTTATGTGTGATAGAGCGTATCGTATCATGGGGTTTGGATGCACCTGCGAAGAGGCAATGACTGCTTCCTCCTCGTCCAAGCGGCGCCGGACCCCATCCCTTTCTCCTCCTCCTTCGGACAGCACCTTGGAGGCCGAGTACGACCTCTGGTCCTTCAGCCCAAAGACGAAGAGGAGGCAAGAGGCGGAGGGCGAGTAAGCACCTTGCCTTTCATCATTTTTGACCCTCAGCTGGTGTTATTCTCTTTAATGTGATCTTGTGATTGCAGGGACATAGAGACGCTGGCTCAGAGGGTGGCGAAGAGGGCCAATTTGTCGACGGGTGGCAAGCCCCCGGCGAGCACTTCGCGCACGCCGGAGCTAGTGGTGATCAGCCCGGACAATAGCCCCCGATGCAGCCCCCGCTTCAGCCCCCAGCGTGAGTCCACTACTCATCTCCTTGTCGACGGGCACTGGGGTGTAAATTGTTGATGCTGACCTTGCCGGGATCGCGGGAGGAGAGCGGCAGCAGGAGCAGCCACTTGGGGCCACACCCAACACGCCGCCCCCATCGACCACACCACCTAGAGGGGCGTCGCCGGTGAGGACGCCCACCACAGGCCCACACACATGGAGGAAGAGGGGGCTGGCATGGACGCTGGTGGCTCCATCCCGGCAACGGAGGTTGGCGGGGAGGGAAACGCTTCCTAGGTTGGCACGGGTGAGTTGTCTGCCTCCCATTTCTTGTCGCTCAGTTTTTTTTCTTTTGTTCTGGACCTTGGCCTTGGCCTTGCTTTATCTTCTCTTTTGGCTTCCAGACCTTCCCTCGACGAACCAGGAGGACGTCGACACCTTCATCGAGGAGGTCGCCAAGGGTGCCGAGCCCGAGGCCGACAAGATTGCTGCCGAGGAGGCCGCCAAGACCGCCGCTGAAGAGGCCGCCAAGGGGCCTGCCGGGGAGGTGATAACCCACAAGTAGAGGGGATCAATTGTAGCCTCTTTCGATAAGTAAGAGTGTCGAACCCAACGAGGAGCTAAAGGTAGAACAAATATCCCCTCAAGTTTTATAGACCACCGATACCACTCTACGCACGCTTGACGTTCGCTTTACCTAGAACAAGTATGAAACTAGAAGTACTTTGTAGGTGTTGTTGGATAGGTTTGCAAGAATATAAAGAGCACGTAAATAAAAACTAGGGGCTGTTTAGATAAAGACACAAAAAGTTAGTATAGTGAGTGTGGAAAAGTGGTGCTAGGAGTTGCGAAATTGTCCCTAAGCAATTGACTACTTTACTAGACCGGTAGCAAGTTTTATGTGGGAGAGGCCACTTCAAGCATGTCATCCCCGACTTGGAATTCTATGTACTTATGATTGGAACTATTAGCAAGCATCCGCAACTACTAACATTCATTAAGGTAAAATCCAACCATAGCATTAAGATATATTGGTCCCCCTTCAATCCCGTGTGCATCAATTTCTATGCTAGGTTGAAGCTTCTGTCACTCTTGCCCTCCAATACATAGTCCTATCAACATACAACTAACCCTATGGTGTGATCCACGCGCGCGCTCATATGATGGGCACCAAAGGACAGCAACATAACCACAAGAAAATTAAACACATCATAGCAATTCACCAATTACCGATAGGACAACGAAAATATCCTCAGACATCATAAGATGGCAACGCATCATTGGATAATAATATGGAGCATACAACACCATGTTCAAGTAGAGGGTACAACGGGTTGCGGGAGAGTGGACCGCTGTAGATAGATGGGGGAAGGTGATGAATTTTTTGGTGAAGATGACGAAGGTGTTGGTGTAGATTGCGGTGACGATGATGGCCCCAGTGGCACTCCGGCGCCACCGGAAGCGAGGGGGAGAGAGACCCCCTCCTTCTCCTTCTTCCTTGGCCTTCTCCTCGGTGGGAGAAGGGTTCTCCCTCTGGTACTTGGTCTCCATGGCATGGGAGGGGCGAGAGCCCCTCTGAGATTGGATCTGTCTCTCTCTATTTCTGCGTTCCCGATTCTGGCCTTTCACCGTTTCTTATATTCCCGGAGATCCGTAACTCCGATTGGGCTGAAATTTTAACATGATTTCTATCCGGATATTGGCTTTCTTGCGGCGAAAGAAGGGCACCAACCGCCTTCCGGGTGGCAACGAGGGTCAGGGGCGCGCCCCCTGCCTCGTGGAACCCTCGGGCATCGTCTCGCGTTGATTCTTCTTCCCAAAAATCACATATATTTCAAAAAGAATCTCCGTAAGTTTTTATCCCGTTTGGACTCCGTTTGATATGGATTTTATGCGAAACAAAAAACATGCAACAAACATGAACTGGCACTGGGCACTGGATCAATATGTTAGTTCCGAAAATAGGATAAAAAGTTGCCAAAAGTGTATGAAAGTTGTATAATATTGGCATGGAACAATCAAAAATTATAGATACGACAGAGATGTATCAGCATCCCCAAGCTTAATTCCTTCTCGTCCTCGAGTAGGTAAATGATAAAAAAGATAATTTTTGATGTGGAATGCTACCTAGCATAATCTTGATCACATAATCTAATCATGGCATGAATATTGCGACACGAGTGATTCAAAGCAATAGTCTATCATTTGACATTAAGACAATAATACTTCAAGCATACTAATAAAACAATCATGTCTTTTCAAAATAACATGGCCAAAGAAAGTTATCCCTACAAAATCATATGGTCTGGCTATGCTCCATCTTGACCACACAAAATATACAAATCATGCACAACCCCGATGACAAGCCAAGCAATTGTTTCATACTTTTGACGTTCTCAAACCTTTTCAACTTTCACACAATACATGAGCGTGAGCCATGGACATAGCACTATAGGTGGAATATAATATGACGGTGGAGGTTGTGTGGAGAAGACAAAAAGGAGAAAGTCTCACATCGACGCGGCTAATCAACGGGCTATGGAGATGCCCATCAATTGATGTCAATGTGAGGAGTAGGGATTGCCATGCAACAGATGCACTAGAGCTATATGTGCATGAAAGCTCAAACTGAAACTAAGTGGGTGTGCATCCAACTTGCTTGCTCATGAAGACCTAGGGCATTTGAGGAAGCCCATCGTTGGAATATACAAGCAAAGTTCTATAATGAAAATTCCCACTAGTATATGAAAGTGATAACTCAAGAGACTCTCTATATGAAGAACATGGTGCTACTCTGAAGCACAAGTGTGGTAGAAGGATAGTAACATTGTCCCTTCTCTCTTTTTCTCTCATTTTTTTCTTGTTTTTTTCTCTTTTTTTTCTTTTTTTTGTAGGCTTCTTTGGCCTCTCTCTTTTTTGGGGGGGCTTCTTTGGCCACTTTTATTTTGATAACCTCACATGGGCAATGCTCTAATAATGATGATCATCACACTTTTATTTACTTACAACTCAATATTACAACTCGATGTCTAGAACAAAGTATGACTCTATATAAATGCCTCCGGCAGTGTACCGGGATGTGCAATGATCTAGCGTAGCAATGACATCAAAAAACGGACAAGCCATGAAAACATCATGCTAGCTATCTTACGATCATGCAAAGCAATATGACAATGAATGCTCAAGTCATGTATATGATGATGATGGAAGTTGCATGACAATATATCTCGCAATGGCTGTGGAAATGCCATGATAGGTAGGTATGGTGGCTGTTTTGAGGAAGATATAAGGAGGCTTATGTGTGATAGAGTGTATCATATCACGGGGTTTGGATGCACCGGCGAAGTTTGCACCAACTCTCGAGGTGAGAAAGGGCAATGCACGGTACCAAAGAGGCTAGCAATGATGGAAGGGTGAGAGTGCGTATAATCCATGGACTCAACATTAGTCATAAAGAACTCACATACTTATTGCAAAAATCTATTAGTCATTGAAACAAAGTACTACGCTCATGCTCCTAGGGGGATAGATTGGTAGGAAAAGACCATCGCTCGTCCCCGACCGCCACTCATAAGGAAGACAATCAATAAATACCTCATGCTCCAACTTCATTACATAACGGTTCACCATACATGCATGCTACGGGAATCACAAACTTCAACACAAGTATTTATACAATCCACAACTACCCACTAGCATGACTCTAATATCACCATCTTTATATCACAAAACTATTGCAAGGAATCAAACATATCATATTCAGTGATCTACAAGTTTTATATAGGATTTTATGACTAACCATGTGAATGACCAATTCCTGTCAACTCTCTAAATAGATATAAGTGAAGCAAGAGAGTTTAATTATTTCTACAAAATATATGCCCACACTCTAACAAATAAAAGTGAAGCAAAAGAGCATTCTACGAATGGCGGTTTTCTATGTGAAGAGAAACAGGCAATCCAAACTTCAAATGATATAAGTGAAGCACATGAAGCATTCTATGAAGCCATACTCAAAAGATACAAGTGCAGTGCAAAGAGCATTCTATAAATCAACCATGGACTATCTCATACCATCATGGTGCATCAAAGAAAAGTGAAAACTAAATGCAAAAGACGCGCCAAGATTTGCACATATCACATGAACGAAATGAAACCGAAAACATACCAATACTTGTTGAAGAAAGATGGGATGCCTTCCGGGGCATCCCCAAGCTTAGACACTTGAGTCTCCTTGAAATTTACTTGGGGTGCCTTGGGCATCCCCAAGATTGAGCTTTTGCCTCTCCTCCTTCTCGTCATATCGAGACCTCCTCGATCTTTGATCACTTCATCCACACAAAACTCAACAGAAAGCTCGGTAAGATCCGTTAGTATAATAAAGCAAATCACTACTCTAAGTACTGTTGCAAACCAATTCATATTTTGTTTTTGCATTGTAGCTACTGTAATATAACTTTTCGATGGCTTAATCCACTGATAGAAATCGGTAGTTTCATCAAAACAAGCAAACTATGCATAAAAAACAGAATTTGTCTTAAAACAGGACAATCTGTAGTAATCTGAACATTCACCATACTTCTGGTGCTCCAAAACTTCTCAAAGAATTAGGAAAAATAAACAATTTGTATAGAAAGACAGTGCAAAAAGTTTCAGAACCGTTTGACGTTCCAGTAAAAAAATTAAAATCGCGCACTACAGCCAAAGTTTCTGATTTGCACCGCACAAACCAACAAGCAATGTAAACATCCTAAAGGCAAATCTTGGCACATTATTTTTATGATACAATGGATTTGTACTTTATAAAAGCACGCAACAGAAATAAATGACTCTCTAAAACTTACGGGTTGTCTCCCTGGCAGCGATTTCTTTAAAGCCATTAAGTTGGGCATATAGTGCTCAAGTAATGGATCCAGATGGATCCCAAGGTATATCAAAGCCAATTTTAATTAACAATGATTTGTAATTTAGTAGTGAGCACAAAGTAACATATATCATGCAACAACGAAGTCTAACTCTCTTCCTATGCATCGGCATGTCATAAAAGAACAATTCATGCACACAAAGTAAAGGCCAATACATAGCATAAGCAGTTTCTTGCAATTTTATCATATTGGAAACATAGAGAGGTGGAGATATAGTTCCTATCTCATAATAATTGCAAGTAGGAGCAGCAAGCACATGCATATTATATTCATCAAAATCATCATGTGCAACGGTAAAAGGCAACCCATCAATATAATCCTTAACAAGAGCAAACTTCTACGATATAATGTAGTTTGGAGAATTCAAAAAGATAATAGGACTATCATGTGTGGGTGCAATAGCAACAATTTTATATTTAACATAAGGAACAATAGAAGGTTCAATTCCATAACCATAATTCATATTGGCATCTTGGCCACAAGCATAGCAAGCATCATCAAAAAGGGATATTTCAAAAGAATCAACGGGATCATAGCAATCATCATAGCATTCATCCTTCGGTAAGCACAAAGGGAAATTAAACAATGTATGAGTTGAAGAGTTACTCTCATTAGAAGGTGGGCACGGGTAGCTAATCCGCTCTTCCTCCTTTTGTTCTTCACTCTCCTCCTCATCTTTTTCATCCAATGAGCTCACAGTTTCATCAATTCCTTCTTCCATAGACTCCTGCAAAATATTAGT
Source organism: Aegilops tauschii subsp. strangulata (assembly GCF_002575655.3). Classification (NCBI taxonomy): domain Eukaryota; kingdom Viridiplantae; phylum Streptophyta; class Magnoliopsida; order Poales; family Poaceae; genus Aegilops; species Aegilops tauschii. The sequence goes on from NC_053041.3 coordinate 10,272,909, forward strand.
CTCTTCTTGGACAACGGAGACTTTCTCAATAAACGCATCAATATCGGCATTGTATTCATAATAATCATAGCAATATTTAAGTATAGCAAAATTTTCAGGCCTATAAACTAAATCATCAAAATCTTCAAACTCTTTAAACAAAGATTCAATTTCATAAGCACCCATAAAAGCAACAAATTTTTCTATTTGTTCCACATCATAGTAATCATATATACCATTAGCATAAGAAGCCAAGGTTTTATCATCATTAAATTTGCATGAAAAGGGAAGGTGTGGAGCCTTCATCCTAGAGCAACAAGTATAATCATATCTCAGGCAAAGCTCCCGAGCATACCAATGCAACATATGAATTTGATCCCATAATAGTTTCCCTTTTTGAGTCAAGTGATAATCCCTAAAGTATTCAGGTTGATCCAACGTGTCTCCCATTATATAATTGAATGGGGTTTTCTCAGGATTATTAAAGTAGTGCATAATATCTTTCACATAATGAGCATCGAGGGTTTTAGGAGGTTCCCCATCTCCATGAGTAGCAAGTACACCTAATTTTTTGGTATTTCGTTTTCCATATCCATAACTAAAGATAGATAACAACTTAGAATAGAAAATAAAAAGTACCTAGTGATAAAGCAAACAAGCACACACGAGAATATTCACCCCACGCTATTGCTCCCCGGCAACGGCGCCAGAAAAAGGTCTTGATAACCCACAATTATAGGGGATCAATTGTAGCCTCTTTCGATAAGTAAGAGTGTCGAACCCAACGAGGAGCTAAAGGTAGAAGAAATATTCCCTCAAGGTTTATCGACCACCGATACAACTCTACGCATGCTTGACGTTCGCTTTACCTAGAACAAGTATGAAACTAGAAGTACTTTGTAGGTGTTGTTGGATAGGTTTGCAAGAATATAAAGAGCACGTAAATAAAAACTAGGGTCTGTTTAGATAAAGACACAATAAATTTAGTATAGCGAGTGTGGAAAAGTGGTGCTAGGAGTTGCGAAATTGTCCCTAAGCAATTGACTACTTTACTAGACCGATAGCAAGTTTTATGTGGGAGAGGCCACTGCAAGCCTGTCATCCCTGACTTGGAATTCTATGCACTTATGATTGGAACTATTAGCAAGCATCCGCAACTACTAACGTTCATTAAGGTAAAACCCAACCATAGCATTAAGATATATTGGTCCCCCTTCAATCCCGTATGCATCAATTTCTATGCTAGGTTGAAGCTTCTGTCACTCTTGCCCTCCAATACATAGTCCTATCAACATACAACTAACCCTAGGTGTGATCCACGTGCGCGCTTATATGATGGGCACCAAAGGACAGCAACATAACCACAAGCAAATTAAACCAGTCATAGAAATTCACCAATTACCGATAGTACAACGAAAATCTACTCAGACATCATAAGATGGCAACACATCATTGGATAATAATATGAAGCATAAAGCACCATGTTCAAGTAGAGGGTACAGCGGGTTGCGGGAGAGTGGACTGCTGTAGATAGATGGGAGAAGGTGAAGAAGATGTTGGTGAAGATGACGAAGGTGTTGGTGTAGATTGGGGTGACGATGATGGCCCCGACGGCACTCCGGCGCCACCGGAAGTGAGGGGGAGAGAGGCCCCCTCCTTCTCCTTCTTCCTTGGCCTTCTCCCTAGGTGGGAGAAGGGTTCTCCCTCTGGTCCTTGGTATGTCTTGGGAGGGGCGAGAGCCCCTCCGAGATTGGATCTGTCTCTCTCTGTTTCTACGTTCCTGATTCTAGCCTTTCACCGTTTCTTATATTCCCGGAGATCCGTAACTCCGATTGGGCTGAAATTTTAACACGATTTCTATCCGGATATTGGCTTTCTTGCGGCGAAAGAAGGGCACCAACTGCCTTACAGGGTGGCCACGAGGGTCAGGGGCACGCCCCCTGCCTCGTGGCCCCCTCGGGCATCGTCTCGCGTTGATTCTTCTTCCAAAAAATCAAATATATTCCAAATAAATTCTCTGTAAGTTTTTATCCCGTTTGGACTCCGTTCGATATGGATTTTCTGCGAAACAAAAAACATGCAACAAACAGGAACTGGCACTGGGCACTAGATCAACTAGATAATACCCCGCGCGTTGCTGCGGGACTTTCTGCTTCCTTGAAGAACATACATTTGATGAAAAGGAAATATGGCTTGAAATGTTAATCAAATCCATTTACATTTGACATGTAGATGTTACAGATTTAAATGTGGAATGACATTTGCCAAACATAAAAATATTTATTACTAATGTACAGGAATTCCTCTTCTCAGTAGTTAGGTTGGCTTGTAAGAGCACACTAGTAGGTAAAGGGGCTTTTACCCCGGTTCATAAGGGTCTTTAGTCCCGGTTCTGGAACCGGGACTAAAGGGTCGTTACTAATGCCCTAGCCCTTTAGTCCCGGTTCTTACACGAACCGGGACTAAAGGCCGTCCACGTGGCCGGTGCGGGCAGCCCAGGTAGGAGGGCCTTTGGTCCCGGTTGGTTCCATCAACCGGGACTAATAGGCATCCACGCGTCAGCACCTGGCAGGAGCTGAGGTTTTTGTTTTTTTTGAAAGGGGGTGGTTTAGGGGTTTTGGGGGGTTAATTTAGGTGTTTCGTATATTGTGTTAGCTAGCTAATTAATAGAGAGAAGTGTCCTCTTATCTCCGTGCTTGGTCGACGCTACGTACTATATACGTATGGAGAGGAGTAGACACGCTAGCTAGTAATCAAATGAAGGAAACAGAAGATCGTCATGAACATATGCATACAGAGAGAAGTGATATCGACCACCTCTCCTTCTCCGAGATATTGGTCGAACAACAAGTTCTCGTATATCTATCCGACACTACCGGCTACATATATACAATAATTATCTCTTACAATACAATCTCCTAATTATATTGTAGGAACACAGGGTCCACATAGTATTCTCCGTTTTCAGTGATCACGTGGTCAAGGAAGAATGCCGCCAATTCCTCTTGAATTCCTCGCATACGATCTTCTGCTAGGAGTTGATCCCGCTTCCGAAAAATCTAATTTGAAGAAGGGGGTCAATACATATATATATGAATAAATGAAACTCAACACAAATGATGGTAATAAAATAAAATTGTGAATATTATTCCTTACGCACTTCATATTGTTCTTCAGTGTAGCCCCGCTCACAGGTATGGTAGCGGATGGACTCCCAAACGTAGTATCCACAGTAATTATTCCCGGGTTGCTGCCACAACCACTTTACAAGAAATAGAGGTCAATCAAACTGATAAGCAAGCATGCTAAATGGTATTGATCAAACTAGCGCTTGAATCACTAGGAGATGCGCGGAACATGCTACTATAGTACTTACTTTCGGGTGTCTAAATTGCAGCTGGTTCGGCAGTCCCGGGGCTTTTGATGTGAATTTTCTCCAAACCCTGCCAGACAAAGAAAACAATTACTTGATATCAGGAAATGAACAAAGTTGCTGATATGGTGGATAATGATCGATTTAACTTACTTCTGGAGCATTTGAGTCATGTTCGCATAGTCCTGGGGATCTTTTCGTCTCGAGTCAAAGACGGTTACTACTCCCGGCTCAAGCTTAATCTCTAGGAGAATATAGTGGAAGCTGCGCATGCATGCATAAGTCATCAATTACATTACCATAACCTGGACTAATAAGGGAAACCAAATATGCAGAAGACAGTAACACTCACTCGAAGTTGTAAGGAAAGAGTATTATATCTTTGTTTTGATTTAATACCAATGATTGTAGCAAGTTGGCCTCAGCTTCTTTGGGATGTTTTTCAACTGTATATGCATCTATGAGATTTGTGTTAATGAACCCAATATCACCGATTTGTCTTTTCTTCAATTCGGCGATCTTCAATCTGCATAATATGGTGAGGATAAGTATAAATACATGCAATGAAAGAGCTGACCTATATAGAGAGACTTAATGACAGAAGTAGTACTACTTACAGACAGTAGCAAGTGATCGTTGTTTTATCGAGGGACTTTTGATTGTAAAACTGGAAGAAATCCTCAAATGGAACATTCAGCAGTTCAATTCCAATGAGGTCATGCTCCGGTTTAACTCTCAGCGTCAAAGTACTCATCCCATCAGACTCTCTGCAGGTTTTCATGTACCAATCATGTAGTCTTCGCATCATCGTGCTTAGAGATCTGACATCTTTGACGAGAGGCTTCCCGTAATGGTATTTGTGGTCGTCCACCTCCATGATTTCATAATGTACATCGTCGGGCAGGTAATCTCCAAGATTGCTATAACCGGGCACCATACCCAGATCATTAGCGACGATGTCTTTTGACACCTTGAGCGGGGGGCACGATTGGTTCGCTTGTTCGCCGAGCTGGGCAATTTTTTTCCCAGCTCGTCGTTCTTTCATCCTTTTATCACTGACAGTACGTCCCGACCGCTCCGCTTCGGCATATGCCTTTCCAAGAACGCGCTCATAGTTGCCTCTCGGCGGAGACTTTGGTGGTTTTGTCAGGGCAGCCAGAGTGCGCTTTGCTTTCACCGGATCTACCTTCTCCTCCGGAGGTGGATGTTTCTTTGCTTTGACCCCTTCAAATAAGTTCTTCACTTCGGCTCGCACGATCTTCGCGTTCTCCTCCTCGGTCCTCTCATATGGTAACTTCTCTGGAGTCTTCAGAGAAGGACCGAATCTGTATTGCCTCCCACCTCTTGCAGCTGTACTGCTAGTCGCCGGCAGAGCAGACGGAGCGGCTGCGGCTGTCTTCTTTCCTTGCTTACGAGGCGGAGGAGAAGGTCTACGACGCGCCGGAGCAGCCGCAGCGGCGGCGGGTCTCTTCCACCCTTGCTGACGAGGCGGAGAAGGAGGAGGCTGGCTGCTCTGGCACGCCGGCGCTGGCGGAGAAGGAGGCGGAGTGCCGCCACACGCCGGAGAAGGAGGCTGAGTGCCCTGATCACTCGCCGGAGGAGGAGGCGGAGGAGGAGGCGGAGTGCCCTTACTCGCCGTTGCCGTCCAGTTCGGAAGCTTGATGATCTCCTTCCGCCATAGGCATGGAGTCTTCAGAGCTAAACCCAGCCGAGTCTCCCCTTCACCGGTAGGGTGGTCAAGCTGGAGGTCCTCAAATCCCTCCGTTATTTCATCCACCATCACCCTAGCATATCCTTCTGGAATCGGCCGGCAGTGGTAGGTTGCGCCGGGTTTAGTAGGTAAAACAGAGCCAACAGCCGCCTTGACTTTCAAGTTCTGCCATTCTGCCATAAGGTGGCAATGTTGAGACTCCGTGATAGCATCCACGGGGTAGCTAGCAGGAGCCACATGCTCCAGCTGAGGCAGCTCGGTGGAAGCCACGCTGCTTCTACGCTGAGATGGCGGTGTAGCTTCGGGGGCAGTTTCGGCATCTCAATTGCCGTCTCGTTCCTCTAGCACTTGAACCCTTTCGTGCAGACGCTGAATTTGGATCTGCTCCACTTTTTTCCTCCTCTCCTGGGTTTTGTAACCGCCCGCGTCCGGAAAACCAGCCTTCCACAGAACGGAGCCTCGCGTGCCTCGTGTCCGTCCAGGGTGCTCAGGATTCCCGAGGGTCATTGTGAGCTCGTCGTTCTCTCTGTCTGGAACGAACGTCCCTTGCTGCGCTGCATCGATATAGTGCTTAAGCTTCTTGACGGGTATTGCAAGTTGCTCGTCCGTCCAACGACACCTCCCTGATACAGGGTCCAAGGTTCCGCCAGGCCCGAAGAACCAAGTCCGGCAACGGTCTGGCCAGTTCATTGTCTCTGGTTCGATCCCTTTATCAAGCAGATCCCTCTCAGACTTGGCCCACTTAGGCCGGGCTTTGAGGTAGCCACCTGACCCCGTGCGATGGTGAAGCTTCTTCTTCGCAGCATTCATCTTGTTTGTCGCTGACATCTTCTTACTCTTTTTCTGATGTCTTGTGGGACACAAATGCGGGCCAGTGATCTCTGATCTTCTCATACCGGCCGATGAATTCAGGTGTCTCTTCTTTGTCGACAAACGTTTTCAGCTCATTCTTCCACCTCCTGAATAGGTCTGCCATCTTCTTAAGAGCATGAGACTTGATTAATTGCTCTATAACTGGCTTCTCCGGATCCTCCTCTGGCGGTAGGGTGAAATTTGCCTTCAGCTCAGTCCAAAGATCATCTTTCTGCATATCATTGACATAAGACACCTCAGGGTCTTCCTTCTTAGGCTTATACCATTGGTGGATGCTGATCGGGATCTTGTCCCTAACTAGAACCCTGCACTGAGCAGCAAAAGCATCCTTTGTCCGGAGGGGTTCAATCGGTTGGCCGTCGCGCGCGATTGCTGTGATCTCAAACTTTTCATCCGAGCGCAACTTTCTCTTCGGGCCTCGTCTCTTTACCGTAGTTGTGCTCGATCCGGAGGGCTAGAAAAAAGGAGAGACGAGTGTTAACTAATATGTGTACATACCAAAACAATGAATGCATCAATTAGCTAGTCAGCACAGGCTTAACTAATATATTTACCTGGCCGGACTCTGTTCGGTCACCGGAGCCGTCACCACTGGCTCCTTCTTGCACCAGCATTGGGTCACCAGAGCCATCATAATCATGTCTTTCCTCCTCCACTCTTCGATCACCACAGCCTGGTTCTTCACCCTGTTCTTCCAGACCATCATTGTCGTTAAGATACGACAAGATATCACCTCCGGCTAAGATTATGTCCCCCAACACGTCTTCTGCTTGCTCATCTCGTCCGTGCTCCATTGTTTCTGCAAATATTACAACATGGCAATTATTACACAAACATGACAGCAGGTGGATATATTAGTGCAAATGTAGACCTAGCTTATTCCGGGTTTGGGGTGGCCTAGGCAACGCTTCAAGGGTAGGGGCGCGGCGGGAGGGGGTAGGAGACCGACATCGTTTTTTTCTAGGGTTTGGGTGTCCTCGAGAGTTTTGGTCGAGCGAGAGGGCCGGGGGGTGCTCCCGTGGTATAATTTATCACGGTCGAGAGGGGGTATACATATCGACCGGCCATCATGTCGAAGTTATCTGGGAGGGAGTTATATATATCGACAACGACGACATACATACACGGGAAAATAATGTTATTGGGGAGGGGGTATATATCGACCCCCCCCACGTGTTGAAGTTATCGGGAGGCAACAACGACGACATACATACACGGGAAATTAAATATTATCGAGGAGGGGGTATATCGACCCCCCTCGTGTTGAAGTTATCGGGAGGGGGTAATATCGACAACGACAACATACATACACGGGAAAATAATGTTATCGGGGAGGGGGTATATCGACCCCCCCCCACGTGTTGAAGTTATCAGGAGGGGGTTATATCGACAACGACGACATATATACACGGGAAAATAATGTTATCGGGGAGGGGGTATATCGACCCCCCCTCGTGTTGAAGTTATCCCCCCTCGTGTTGAAGTTATCAGGTGGGGTATATATCGACGACGACAGACCCGATAAAACATAAGAAAACGAAGAAGAAATAAATAGAGGAGAGAAGAAGAAAGGAATAGAGGAGAGGATTGAAGAAAAAAAGAAGAAAAAAAAGAGGGGAAGAAGAAAGGAATAGAGGAGAAGAAGAAAAAATAGCTATTTTTTCTTCTTCTCCTCTATTCCTTTCTTCTTCTGATCTTCCTTTTCTTCTTTTTTCCTCTTCTTATTTATTTCTCCTCTTCTTCCTCTCCTCTTCTTCTTTCTTTCCTCTTCTTATTTTCTTCTTTCGTATCCTTCTTTTTCTTCTTCTTCCCTTCCTAGCTAGATATATAAAACTTTTCTAAAATTCTAACTTTTGCATATATAAAACTTTTCCATGTGGATCATCATTTCTCATATATATCGAATATATATCCATTGTCATATATAAAAACTTTATATATATGAACAAAAAACTTTCTATGAACACAAAAACATTTTTGACATATATATTCATACATTTTGAACATCTACATACATACAAATTTTTTTTGTTCACATATACATTATAGGCACATACACATATACATCACATATGAACAAAAAAATTAAACTAATAAAAAAAACAGAGCCGGGGCGGCGGCTCTCACAGCGGGGGCGGCGAGGGCGCCGGCGCACGGGGGCGGGACGGGGCGGGGGTGGCGAGGGCGCCGGCGAGCACGCGGGGGCCGGGCAGGGGGGCTCGGGGCGCCGAGGCGGCGCGCGCGAGCAGGGGAGCACGAGGCGGGGCGGCGCGTGGGGGCAGGGCGACAGCGACGAGCACCGGGCGGCGACCCGTCGAGGCAAGGGCGCGGGGCGACGGCGACGAGGAGAGGGCGGCGACGGCGAGCACGGGCAGCCTGGCGGCGTCTGGGGAAGCTGGCGACGTATCTCGAAAATTTCCTAAGTGTGGACTTATATAGCAAAGCCTTTAGTCCCGGTTCGTGGCACCAACCGGGACTAAAGGTGGGCATTAGTCCCGGCTGGTGCCACCAACCGGGACCAAAGGCCGTCGGGCCTTTGGTCCCGGTTGGTGCCACCAACCGGGACTAAAGGGCGGGCATTGGTCCCGGTTGGTGCCACCAACCGGGACGAAAGGCCTTGCGCTGCCCACGGCCAAAAGTTTAGTCCCACCTCGCTAGTTGAGAGGGGCTCGGAGTGGTTTATAAGCCCCACTACGGCTGCCCTCTCGAGCTCCTCTCAAATACAGGCTTACGGGCCTAATGTCACACTGTGCTCTCTGTTGGCCTATTGGGCCTTCTACGGGCCTGAATCCTGGCCAGGTTGGGTTTCTAGTCGTATTCAGGCCGTGGTGGCCCAATAGGTGGCAGTTTTTTTAAAAAAATCCAGTTTTTTGGTTCTGTTTTTTGCATTATTTATTTTCTTTTTTTATTTCTTTTTGCTTTTAGGTCAGCAAAATTATAAACTGTCTGTTAGTGCCATTAGTTTTAGAAAACATATAAACTTTCTATTAGTGCCATTAGTTCTTTATGAAAATTCTTTTTGCTGTATTTAGTTTTTTTGTTTTCTTTTTTGCTATATTTATTTTGTTTTGTTTCTACTTACAACAAAAAAACTTATTTATTTTATTTTATTTTGTTTCTAATTACTTATTTATTTTACTTTATGATAATTCTTTCTGCTATTAAAGTTTCTATCAAAAAAAGTTCTTTATGAAAATTCTTTTTCCTTTTAATGATTAAAAATTAAAAAGAGGCGCAATGCGCGTTGATTTGCTTCAAGCCTTTCGGAATAGTGTAGACTACACTGCACATAGCTCGATGCAGTCTACCTTATTCCTCAAGGCTTGAAGCTAAGCAACGTGAGCATTGCGCCTCTTCTTCATCGTCTCTGCACTCAGGGCTTATAAACCGCTCCTAGTGCCTCTCAGCTAGCGAGGTGGGACTAAAAAACTGCTTAGCTAGTAAGAAACTCTAGTACCGGTTCGTGCCACGAACAGGTACTAAAGGTGCTCGTGGGGCCACAGCCTCATTAGTACCGGTTCGTGGCACCAACAGGGACCAAAGGGTGGAATTGGTCCCGGTTCGTGCCACCAACCGGGACCAATGGCCTTGCACAGCGGCGTGGTGGTGAGTTTAGTCCCACCTCGCTAGCTAAGAGAGAGCCGCACCTGTTTATAAGGTGCGGTGCGCCTGAGCTGTCGAGCTCCTCTCTAAAGCAGGCTTATGGGCCTAACCTCTCTGCACTCAGGGCTTATAAAGCATTTCAAATGAACTCTGAAAAGGTTGAAAGTTGGCATGGTATCATCATTTCATCCACATAGCATGTGCAAGAAAGTTGAGAGGGTTACGGCAAAAACTAGATGCACTTCTTGTACAAAACGGACAATGGTATCATACTCGTCTATTACAAAGTTGGCATGGTATCATCATAATAGTTGTGGGAGAAAGTCTTCACTTTTCTCGCTTGTGTCATTTGCTTATTGCGCCATAACCATGGATAATCTTCATCGTTTATCAGGATGCTTGGGTCAGCCTTGACTTTGAAGGGAGGAATTTCATGAAACTTTTCATAATCTTCAGACATGTCAGTCTTGCCCTCCACTCCCACAATGTCCCTTTTTCCTGAAAGAACTATGTGCCGCTTTGGCTCATCGTATGATGTATTCGCTTCCTTATCTTTTCTTTTCCTCGGTCTGGTAGACATGTCCTTCACATAGATAACCTGTGCCACATCATTGGCTAGGACGAACGGTTCGTCAGTGTACCCAAGATTGTTCAGATCCACTGTTGTCATTCCGTACTGTGGGTCTACCTGTACCCCGCCTCCTGACAGATTGACCCATTTGCACTTAAACAAAGGGACCTTAAAATCATGTCCGTAGTCAAGTTCCCATATGTCCATTATGTAACCATAATATGTGTCCTTTCCCCTCTCGGTTGCTGCATCAAAGCGGACACCGCTGTTTTTGTTGGTGCTCTTTTGATCTTGGGCGATCGTGTAAAATGTATTCCCATTTATCTCGTATCCTTTGTAAGTCAATACAGTCGAAGATGGTCGCTGGACAACGAGTACAACTCATCACAAAAAGTGGTGTCACCTCTGAGACGTGTTTCCAACCAACTGCTGAAAGTCCTGATGTGTTCACATGTAATCCAGTCGTCACACTGCTCCGGGTGTTTGGAGCGCAGACTGTTCTTGTGTTTATCGACATACGGGGTCACCAAGGTAGAGTTCTGTAGAACTGTGTAGTGTGCTTCAGACCAGGAATATCCGTCCCTGCATATTATTGAGTTCCCCCCTCCAAGCGTGCCTTTTCCAGTCAGTCTCCCCTCATACCGCGATTTAGGGAGACCTATCTTCTTAAGGCCAAGAATGAAGTCAACACAAAACCCAATGACATCCTCTGTTTGATGGCCCATGGAGATGCTTCCTTCTGGCCTAGCGCGGTTACGGACATATTTCTTTAAGACTCCCATGAACCTCTCAAAGGGGAACATATTGTGTAGAAATAAGGGCCCCAGAATGACAATCTCGTCGACTAGATGAACTAGGACGTGTGTCATGAAATTGAAGAAGGATGGTGGGAACACCAGCTCGAAACTGACAAGACATTGCGCCACATCACTCCTTAGCCTTGGTATGATTTCTGGATCGATCACCTTCAGAGAGATTGCATTGAGAAATGCACATAGCTTCACAATGGCTAATCGGACGTTTTCCGGTAGAAGCCCCCTCAATGCAACCGGAAGCAGTTGCGTCATAATCACGTGGCAGTCATGAGACTTTAGATTCTGGAACTTTTTCTCTGGCATATTTATTATTCCCTTTATATTCGACGAGAAGCCAGTCGGGACCTTCATACTGAGCAGGCATTTGAAGAAGATTTCTTTCTCTTCTTTCGTAAGAGCGTAGCTGGCAGGACCTTCATACTGCTTCGGAGGCATGCCGTCTTTTTCGTGCAAACGTTGCAGGTCCTCCCGTGCCTCAGGTGTATCTTTTGTCTTCCCATACACGCCCAAGAAGCCTAGCAGGTTCACGCAAAGGTTCTTCGTCACGTGCATCACGTCGATTGAAGAGCGGACCTCTAGCTCTTTCCAGTAGGGTAGGTCCCAAAATATAGATTTCTTCTTCCGCATTGGTGCGTGTCCCTCAGCGTCATTCGGAACAGCTAGTCCGCCGGGACCCTTTCCAAAGATTACGTGTAAATCATTGACCATAGCAAGTACGTGATCACCGGTACGCATGGCGGGCTTCTTCCGGTGATCTGCCTCGCCTTTGAAATGCTTGCCTTTCTTTCGACATTGATGGTTGGTCGGAAGAAATCGACGATGGCCCAGGTACACATTCTACCTACTTTTGTCCAGGTATATACTTTCAGTGTCATCTAAACAGTGCGTGCATGCGTGGTATCCCTTGGTTGTCTGTCCTAAAAGGTTACTGAGAGCGGGCCAATCGTTGATGGTTACAAACAGCAACGCGTGCAGGTTAAATTCCTCTTGTTTGTGCTCATCCCACGTACATACACCATTTCCATTCAACAGCTGTAAAAGTTCTTCAACTAATGGCCTTAGGTACACATCAATGTCGTTGCCGGGTTGCTTAGGGCCTTGGATGAGAACTGGCATCATAATGAACTTCCGCTTCATGCACATCCAAGGAGGAAGGTTATACATACATAGAGTCACGGGCCAGGTGTTGTGATTGCTGCTCTGCTCCCCGAAAGGATTAATGCCATCCGCGCTTAAACCAAACCATACGTTCCTTGGGTCAGCTGCAAACTCAGCCCAGTACTTTCTCTCGATTTTTCTCCACTGCGACCCGTCAGCGGGTGCTCTCAACTTCCCGTCTTTCTTACGGTCCTCGCTGTGCCATCGCATCAACTTGGCATGCTCTTCGTTTCTGAACAGACGTTTCAACCGTGGTATTATAGGAGCATACCACATCACCTTCGCAGGAACCCTCTTCCTGGGGGGCTCGCCGTCAACATCACCAGGGTCATCTTGTCTGATCTTATACCGCAATGCACCGCATACCGGGCATGCGTTCAGATCCTTGTACGCACCGCGGTAGAGGATGCAGTCATTAGGGCATGCATGTATCTTCTGCACCTCCAATCCTAGAGGGCATACGACCTTCTTTGCTGCGTATGTACTGTCGGGCAATTCGTTATCCTTTGAAAGCTTCTTCTTCAATATTTTCAATAGCTTCTCAAATCCTTTGTCAGGCACAGCATTCTCTGCCTTCCACTGCAGCAATTCTAGTACGGTACCGACCTTTGTGTTGCCATCTTCGCAATTGGGGTACAACCCTTTTTTGTGATCCTCTAACATGCGATCGAACTTCAGCTTCTCCTTTTGACTTTCGCATTGCGTCCTTGCATCGACAATGACCCGGCGGAGATCATCATCATCGGGCACTGGTTCCTCTTGATCTTCAGCAGCTTCCCCCCTTGCAGCATCATTGGGCACATCGTCTGGTTCCTCTTGATCTTCAGCAGCTTCCCCCGTTGCAGCATCACCGTATTCAGGGGGCACATAGTTGTCATCGTCCTCTTCTTCTTCGCCGTCTTCCATCATAACCCCCATTTCTCCGTGCCTCGTCCAAACATTATAGTGTGGCATGAAACCCTTGTAAAGCAGGTGGGCATGAAGGATTTTCCGGTCAGAGTAAGACTTCGTATTCCCACATGTAGGGCATGGACAACACATAAAACCATTCTGCTTGTTTGCCTCAGCCACTTCGAGAAAATCATGCCCGCCCTTAATGTACTCGGAGGTGTGTCTGTCACCGTACATCCATTGCCGGTTCATCTGCGTGCATTATATATAATTAAGTGTGTCAAAAACCATTACAGAACATCATGAATAGATAATTAAGTGACCAAATTAATAGAAGTTCATCATCACATTAGAACCAAAGTACATACATAGTTCCCATCTAACAACATATATATAGCTCTCCAGAGCATCTAATTAGTTAAACCATACATTGAAACTATGTAAAACATTTCAATACGAAAACAAATGCGATCATAATCGCAAACAAGGTAATAATTGATCCAACGGCATAATGATACCAAGCCTCGGTATGAATGGCATATTTTCTAATCTTTCTAATCTTCAAGCGCATTGCATCCATCTTGATCTTGTGATCATCGACGACACCTGCAACATGCAACTCCAATATCATCTTCTCCTCCTCAATTTTTTTATTATTTACTTCAAGTAATTGTTTTCTTCTTCAACTAAATTTAACCTCTCGACAAAAGGGTCGGTTAGAATTTCCGGTTCAACCACCGCCTAGATAAATAAAATCTATGTCACGCTGGTCGGTATATTTGTCATAAACAATAAATGAATCAAATAGTTACAAAAAGATAATATATACCACATCCGAATCATAGACAGGACGAGGGCCGACAGGGGCGGATATCAAAACCATCGCACTATGTAATAAGAAGGAATAAAATAGTAAGAAAATTAGACAAGTATCTATCTAAAGTAAGAATTTTTTTCTTTCAAAAAGAAGATAAGAACAAGAGGCTCACCACGGTGGTGCCGGCGACGAGATCGGCGCGGGCGGTCGACGGCGGTGATGACGGGAATGGGACGTGACGGGCCGCTAAACCTAGACAAATCTCGAGGAAAATGGAGCTTTGAGGTCGAGCTTCGAGAGGACAAAGCTTAACTAGTGTGGCTCGGGCATTTCATCGAACACCTCATGTGCATAGGAGGTGAGCTAGAGCACCACAAAGCCCTCCCCTCGCCGGCCAGAGAAAAACAGAGCACTGGAGTGCTCTGCTCGCGGGCGAGGGGTATATATAGGCACCTCATTGGTCCCAGTTCGTGGCATGAACCGGTACTAAATCCGGGCCTTCTGTCCTGGTTCATGCCAAGAACCGGGACAAATGGTTGTGGGCCAGGAGCGAGGACCATTAGTCCCGGTTCGTGGCTCGAACCGGGACAAATGGTTCCATACGAACCGGGACCAATGCCCACGAGGCCCCGGCCGGCCCCCTGGGCTCACGAACCGGGACGAATGCCCCCATGGGTCCCGGTTCATGACTGAACCGGGGCTAATGTGAAAACTGCCCTGTGACCTATGCCCTGTTTTCTACTAGTGGCATTACTCTTGTACTCTTCATTGGCTTATAGTGACTTCAAATGAAGCACATGTTCACATGTACACAAATGTCCAAATTCATGTAGCCAAGTTTTAACTACTGGAAAAATGTAACATGAGATGGCCATATGACAACCTAAACCTAATCATCGTGTCATCAAGCGAGACATGAGTAGGCATGAGATATATATTATTCATGAGATCATATATCACAATTTATTGTTTCATTGTTGTGGCATAGGAAATCATATATCACAATTTGCGAACAGTCGAGAAGAACAACCGATAAGTATCTTCGGACGGAAAATAATGCAAACCTTGATTCATATACAGACATAATTATAGAAGGCATAACAAAAAAATTAGCAAATCAAATATAGTAGGATAACCTGATGTTAAGTAGCAAGATAATAGATGAGGATTAGGAATGGAGCCATACTGGAATTAGGAACAACCTGTTATGAATCAAATGCGGTGAGGGTTTGAGAGATGTACCACCAAAGGACGGGAATTCCAAATTTCTTTGAGCCCTATGACATATACGAGAAAATAAAAAGTAGCACGGTGAGCTTAATTTCAGAAATTTAATAGGGGATTAAGATAAGGGAGTAGTTACCTGCTAATGGGCAAGGTTTTGGTCACCATCATGGAAGACAAGTATATTGTGGTAACCCAGTATCGAATATCTGACCAGTACATTTTTGCAATCAAACAATATCAAAACCATGGCCCCAAACACATCTGCTATGCTTTGTGTATCATAGGTCTCAGCAGTTTCTTCTCAACCGTAATGTAGTTTTAACCAACAATATTTGAACCAAGACGTGCCATCTTTAGGTTTCCACTGAAACTTTGATCCCGACTTCAAATTAACTACCTGAAGTGACTACTATTATGCGTGTGACATCATTAGAATGCAACATGGACGTACTGGGAGTTCTTTTTCTGAACTTAGGTTGTGAATTCATATGTACTTCAAACATTCGAGCAGCAGGATCCAAATCCCTACGCAACCGTATTATAGAACCCGATGTCCAAGGACAACATGTTGTAGTAGGAGTAATAGAGTGATCATACATGTTGCCACGTTGGACATTCAGACAAAGTTAAATCCAACGGCAGTGGTCTCAGCAGCTTCTTCCCAACTTAACGTATTTTTATCAATAATAACTGAATGAAGATGTATCGTCTTTAGGTATCTATATAATGAAACTTCAATCCTGACTTCAATTAACTACTAAAGTGATCCAAGAAATGAACATAGTTGTCAGATCGACGACCCAATATTGAAACATACCAGATTGGCCGATATAGCATAGTGAAGAGGGAGTTATTGACCCGTCCTTGTAGTCCGACAGCGACGGCGGGCGTGGTGACTGTGGCGGGGTGCGACGACGGCATCCTCGGGCGCCAGTAGCTGCTTCACGTCCCACCAATTCTTTTGTACCTAAGCGGACACAGACCACGTGACGGAGAGGTCAGATCCAGAGGACTGGAGATGCCGAGGAAGGTCGGGTGAAGCGCGAGACTGCGAGAGAGTGGCATACCATTCGTTATGCCCTCGATGGACTTGGCCATAGAGAACGCGAGAACCTCAGAGCGGGCAGTTGCCGAATAAGTCCAGGTTGGAGGTGTGCGACACCACAGGCGGTGGCTACATGCTGGAGGCGGCGTCTCCCACTGACAGCCGGCTGGTAGAAGAAGCTTCCAGCCTCCGCCTCCTCCAGACCTGTACCAGGAGGCTGCAGGCGACGGGTGCTCCACTGCTTATAGGGGGAATCAATCCATCTGTTATTCCTGCATTAATTTGGTGGAGAAGAGGAACGGGATGGGAGTTTTCTTTAGACAACGGAGAGGAACGGAGTGGAAGAAGAGATAGACTTTGGAAGATTTATTAAGTGGGGGCATTGACTTGGCCATAGAACCGCAGTACGTGGGCACTGTAGCTCGCTCCAAAACAGCTCATGTAATAAATAAATAGAGAAAAAGAGAATAGATTGTCAGAAAAAGTGGAATTGCAAACGCATCGTGGCTGTCACGAAAATAAGGTTTCTGGGAGATCGAGAGGCACAACCTTTTTTCGGGAGATCGGCTATTCGGCTGCATGGTTGGGTTGGAAACGGAACCATTTACACGAACGACGCTGCTATTCGTTTCAGAAGAAAAGCTGCTGATGTGGCATTGACTGCTGAGATGGCATAGCTGAATGTTGAGATGACATGGTTAGCTTGCATGTTAAGATAAATAGGATAGGGGGAGTGAATTTCTTAGGTATATAGGATATGTTAGTCCCAAAAATAGTATAAAAAGTTGGCAAAAGTATATGAAAGTTGTATAATATTGGCATGGAATAATCAAAAATTATAGATAAAGACGGAGACATATCAGGAGGCTGGCAAGGCTGCTGCCGAAGAGGCCGGCAGGGCCGCTGCCGGGGAGGAGGTGGCTGACGACCAACCTCCCTCTCCTACAGCCCCGACCCCGAGCAAGTACTTGAAGGTGGGCGATGACTTGTTCGTCCACCTCCCAGGGACGGCAAGGACCAGAGCGCCAGCCGAAGGGGAGGTGTTTGATGATGAGGCGCTCGCCACCGCCGGGCTCCAGGTTGTCGACGAACCGAGCACCGGTGGCAGCGGTTCCCAAGAGGAGCAGCTCCTTCGAGCCATGAGCGTCAACTTCCAGAAGCTCCAGGCGCTCCACCGTGCCCGCCTATACTAGGCAAAATTCAGGTTGGTGGCCGTGGACAAGGCGGAGGTGGATCTTGAGGAGCGCGTCGCTCAGACGCAGGCCTGGTTCCGCGAGGCTCAGGAAGGACTGAAGGCTGCCCAGGACGAGATGGCCGAGCGCAAACGGGAGCTCATCCTGAAGCAGGCTGACGTCGATAAGGCCCAGGAGGTGGCGAAGGAACAGGCCACCAAGGACAAGGCTGCCCTGCAGCAGCAGGAGGCTTCGCTGTACTCCCAGGAGGAGGACCTGGCCGCCCGCGAGGAAGTGCTCACCGCCACGCTCAGCGGCAAGGACGAGGAGGTTGAGAAGCTCGTCGCGCAGTGGACCCAGGAGCTGGAGCAGAAGCACAAGGATGGACTCCACGATCTGGCACTGGACCACGCCGGCAAGGTGAAGGAGCTGGAGGTGGAGCGGGATGGGCTGAAGAAAGAGGTCTTGGAGCTGACGGAGGAGCAGGACACGGCCAACGGCGCTTTGGCGGATGCGCAGGCCGCAGTCCTCGGCAAGGCCGAGCTACTCTCCAAGGCCAACGACTCCATCAATGACCTGAATCTGAAGCTGGACGGCCTGGAGGGGACGCTTTTGGAGGCCATGGCTCGTGAGGAGACCCTGAACCAGGTCCTGGCGGATGAGACGCAGAAGAGGGAGAACGACGCCACCAACGACGAGGACTATGTGGTGATACGCCCATTTTGCATCATGCTTTTATATCGATATTTATTGCATTATGGGCTATTATTACGCATTATGTCACAATACTTATGCCTATTCTCTCTTATTTTACAAGGTTTACATGAAGAGGGAGAATGCCGGCAGCTGGAATTCTGGGCTGAAAAAGGAGCAAATATTAGAGACCTATCCTGCACAACTCCAAAAGTCCTGAAACTCCACGGAAGTCATTTTAGGAATTAATAAAAAATACTGAGCGAAGAAACTACCAAAGGAGGACCACCCACCATCCACGAGGGTGGGGGGCGCGCGCTACCCCCCTGGGCGCGCCCACCTGCCTCGTGGGCCCCCTGGCAGGCCTCCGGTGCCCATCTTTGTCTATATTGTGTCTTTCACCCTGGAAAAAATCATAAGCAAGCTCTCGGGACGAAACACCGCCGCCACGAGGCGGAACCTTGGCGGAACCAATCTAGGGCTCCGGCAGAGCTGTTCTGTCGGGGAAACTTCCCTCCTGCCGGGGAAATCATCACCATCGTCATCAACAACGATCCTCTCATCGGGAGGGGATCAATCTTCATCAACATCTTCACCAGCATCATCTCCTCTCAAACCCTAGTTCATCTCTTGTACCCAATCTTTGTATCAAAACCTCAGATTGGTACCTGTAGGTTGCTAGTAGTGTTGATTACTCTTTGTAGTTGATGAGTTGGTTTACTTGGTGGAAGATCATATGTTCAGATCCACTATGCATATTAATACTCCTCTGATTATGAACATGAATATGCTTTGTGAGTAGTTACGTTTGTTCCTGAGGACATTGGAGAAGTCTTGCTATAAGTAGTCATGTGAATTTGTTATTTGTTCGATATTTTGATGAGATGTATGTTGTCTCTCCTCTAGTGGTGTCATGTGAACGTCGACTACATGACACTTCACCATTGTTTGGGCCTAGAGTAATGCATTGGGAAGTAATAAGTAGATGATGGGTTGCTAGAGTGACAGAAGTTTAAACCCTAGTTTATGCGTTGCTTCGTAAGGGCTGATTTGGATCCATATATTTCATGCTATGGTTAGGTTTACCTTAATACTTATTTTGTAGTTGCGGATGCTTGCAATAGGAGTTAATCATAAGTGGGATGCTTGTCCAAGTAAGGACAGCGCCCAAGCACCGGTCCACCCACATATCAAATTATCAAAGTACCGAATGCGAATCATACACTACACCACGGTACAGTATTCCCTACTGACGTGTGTTGGAAAAGATAACTATTACCGACCGATCATTAGTTGGAAAAACTCTCATCAGAATGTTGGTTGGGAAAACCTTCGTACGCTAACAAATTATCGGTTGGGAATGCATGCACATTTGCCATCGACTGGTCGGTCGGGAATCCTCATATACCCATCGAACTATGGGTCGCCAAATAACGCCGACAGATCGCATGTGGCTACATGGGCCAAGCGCGCGCAGACGTAAATTTTTAGCGCTAAATTTCGGCCCAGCCCTCGAACCTCACTGTTCTTTCCCTCCACGTACCGTGAAATCCCTAATTCCCCCACCACGAGCCGCCACTCGCGCTGCCCTCCAACACCACGGCGCTCACTTTCTCTTTGGCCGGCCGCTGCACCGCGCCGTCGTCCTCAAACCCTCCCGCCGCCCCACACCGCCCATCCCCCACGAGCTCGTACCCTCTCCCCCACCAAGTTGCTCCATCCCCACCCCGTCACCAAGAACTCCGGCCTCGTCGTCGTCCTGGGCACCAGGCAGATCCCGGCGAAGACCAGGCTCAACAGGTGCCGGAAGCTCCTGTCGGCCGTGGCGGGGCACTACTCCACGCCACCTTGCTTCTCCACCGCCGCCCCCGCGTCGTCTCGCATCTCCACCAGTGCCCCCACACCGGCCTGCTCCCCACCGTCACTGCCCACACCCTGCTACCGCTGCTGGCAATTTCCCACAGTGAGGCAACTCCCGCACCCCCCCCCCCCCCACACACACACACCCGCTCTGTTTCTCGAACCTGACTACCAAATTCATCTCGCAGATTGGAACACATCAGCACCGGCGGGTTCCTCTTCGTCTGTGATTTAGTGCGCTGTATGTGTTTGTTGTTTGCTTAGAAAATAACATTTTCGTCAGATCTATTGATATATGCTGACTCGAAATAATTTCAGTTTTATATGAGTTTTGTTTATAAAATGTTGTGTGTCCAATTTTTTTCTTTTAGTATATGATGTTGTGATTTAGTAGCGTGGAGGTTGGCACTTTAATTCAAAAGTTACGTGAATACCTAAAATGATAAATAAAAAAAGTAGGAAATAGTGGCTAGCAAACATATATTTTTTATAAAATTGGTGAGCTGAATATCCAGGTAATGCTTTGTCTATAACTAATTTGGCTGCTAGATTTATTGAAGTTGTTAGACCGTAGTTTGATGGTTATATATTAGAGCTAAAGAACAATATGTACTGAACAATAAAGAACAATATGTACTTTTACTCTTAACAGTGCTTCTCTAAGCTTTTCTAATATGTTATCCTAGTTTATTCCTAGCAGCTCCCAGCCAATGCAGTGTGTGAACAAGTACTAAATGTTTTGTTTAGGCTCTGATTCTTGTGTGATTTTTTCTTCAGAAAACTACACCGTGGGCGTAGTTCATCTTCAAGTGATCATCCATTTAATGTGCTTGTTGCAATCACTCCAGTGAGTTTCTCCACCACGTGTACTGAGGCCCTCCTTATCTGTGGATGTCATGGCTGTATACAATGCCTTTTCACACTTTGGATTTTCCTTAACACTGATCATGCATGTTGATTGCTTAAGTAGATTACTTTGACAGTATTGCAAGTGTTTATACCTACATATGACATCTGAACTAGCAGTATTGTCTAGTACAGTCTCTTTTAAAACTAAATTTCCATTGCAGCCATCAAAGTTTGTCCACCCTGCGATTTAACTCCTAGATATTTCTCATGGCAATCATAGTCCAATTAATTATGATGTTCATGACCACTTCTTATAAAGAAACAGATGCTAAGTATGAAAACCTCTCACTTCTTATAAAGAAAGAGATGCTAATTCTGAAAACCTCTCACTTCTTATAAAGAAAGAGATGTCATTTGATTCACAGGAATTTTTCTTTGTTGAATTGGCTATCATACGCTTGGTCTTCCTTGACAAATAACAACTTGGGTTCAACTTGTTTATTTCAAATTTTGATTTCTTATAGTTAATCTTGTATGGAAAATGTGACACCACCTGTAAAACCTCGTAGGCGAACATTTAAAACACTGCCCAGCAAATGAAGGGTGGAAACAGTACTAACCTGGAATGCGACTATTCGGTGATGTGGTAGATGCGAATGACGCCTGGAATCCTGAAAGGTGGGTTATTATGCTTTGTTCGGCTAATGTTGCAAAAATAAGATCTTGAATACCGCTTGTAAATAATCCAAGAAACATGACTAAGTCGTACTCGTAGGATCAAATATGTACACATGGTATAGTTATCCCTGCAGGATCATGCTTGTGTAGCAATAATACATTCTAAGGCAAACAAAAACATGAGATTATACTGATATTATATATGTATATTCATAAAAGGAAAATTTGTGTCTTCGGCCTATTTCTTGTCTCTTTCAATGAAATTTAGCAGGCAATTTGGTTATCCTTCAATAAAATTCCTGGACATTCGCTGGCTATTCCTGCTGCTCCTCCTCCTGTGTAGACCATGGGCAATATATATAAATTGTGCCATATATGTCATTCCTGGCCATTTGCTGTTAATATCATGGCATACTAATCTCAGGTGTTAATCTGAAACTAGCACAGTAATTCGTATGGTTGGTATGTCTGAAAGTTCATCCAAGAAATAAACAAAGAGAAGACTGGGTTACATGTAAACAGGAAACTCTAATATACTTCCCTACTGTCTTCTAGTTACTACTGTCCAAGTGTTGAGGTTGCATTTCTTGCATCATGTTCCCCTTACTCGTTGAGTAAAAGGGTTGTGTATATTTGTTTCTTTCTATAAAAATAGGGTTTTTATGCAACCCTTTTCAGGCACTACCACGGTTGTCGAGTGGCAAAATGTTATTCTTAGGTTCATGAAATGGAGAAAAATCATATGAGTTTAAATTTTCTAGATACTGCATCAATAATTTAATAAAACAAGTTCTCCTTTGTTAGACCCCTCCTGTTATGTACTTTTGCTGCCACTAATCGTGAACTATATGCAGCATTGAGCATTCTAATTTTCTTCTGCATTGTTCTCTCGACAACTACTATAGTACAAGCTGAAGCTACGGCATGTATGATTGATGTGATTCCATCTCAATAAGAAATATTTTATGCATGGTATATTGGTTCCAGCCTACTTGCTGTAAATGCTTGATTTTGATGGATGTTGTTCATGGCTTTGAATATACAATCCGGAATTTTACCCTTTTGGGCAAAATTCAACAGAGTATATCATCCAATACTAATGATTTCAATTATCATGGTGTATTCAGGTCAAAGCTAAATACTAGTCTGCCTCCGCCTACCTTGGTAAGGATACCAGGTTAATCTACTTTGGTGTTGTAGCTTCTTTTATTCTTACTCATTTTTATGTTTCATTTGTCAAAGCTAAATACTAGTCTGCGTCCGCCTACCTTGGTAAGGATACCACGTTAATCTACTTTGGTGTTGTAGCTTCTTTTCTTCTTACTCATTTTTATGTTTCATTTGTTTTAATTCCTATTTCCATTCAGGGTGAAAATGTTGGGAACTGTTTGGACACAGGAACCTTTTAAGTGTTCTCCCTTCCTGCCCAAAACAATGTAAGGTGAGCCAAGACAATACTCATTTGGAAAGAATCGCATCTATAATTAGCTTTCAGCTCGCTATATCCAGTGTGAACTACTAGAAACATATGTACATCTACTGAAAGAGTCACAGTTATATATATCTAGCTTTCAGCTCACTGTATCACTATTTATAAAGTTGTATGTTGGATGCTGGTACCTATGTACAGTAACTTAAGTATATCCCTAGGACACTATATGATCAATCCCTAGGACACTATATGATCAGCAATCATACAAAGTAAATGATGCATTCCCTTTCAAAGGGATAGACAAAAAGTGGACGGAGGGCTTCTATGCCACATCCATGGCTACTACTGGAAGTTGATTAGCGGGTTTCACGTCCAGAAATGCTAGTTTTGTAGATTAGGCAAGTGTATTCTTCATTTTCTGCTGTTGTGTGTGCATAGTGCACATCTGAATTCTGCCTGCATTTAATTTCATTCTAATAATTGGGACTTGTTTAACTTTTTGTAGGAAGCAAACATAAGGACTGGACTCGCAATAAACCATGAAGCCAGTGATACGCGTCAACTGGATGTTTTAGTTTTCATTTTGTACAACGGATGTCTCATACTTGCAGACTTTTAAGTGTCCTTTGTTGAACCTGATGTATGGTGTCTTGGTGGTTATGTTTGGAACAGACTGAAGTGTATGTATGTGACAATTAGTTAATGGAATAAAAAAAATTGGTGCGCCTGATGTGAACCTGATGTATGTTGTCTTAGTGATTATTCTTAGAACACATGAACTATATGTATGTGGCAAACCGTACCATATGTTAATTAAAGTTGTGTTGGATAAATAGAATGTTAATAAACTGTTGGTCGCAAATGAAAACACCGTCTGATTGTTGGTCGGCAAAACAAACCCTGCCAGACAGTCGGTTGGGAAAGGCTACCACTAGGCCGAGCAGAATGTTGGCCAGGAAAGAATTCCCATCCGATAGTTGGTCGGGAAAGGCCCATGACTACCTCAATGGACTGTTGGTCGGGAAAGGCCCATGGCAGGCCCAACAGATTGTTGGTCGGGAAAGATATACCATTGCCATCAAGCAATCGGTCGGGAAAGATATGTCGGTCGGGAAAGGGTTTTCCTGTCTAGACTTTCCCCAACAGACATGATTGGTCAGCAATAGTCTTTCCCGACCGACTGTCTGTTGACGAAAGCTGTTTTCCCAGCCAACTTGGCTGTTGGGAATGTAGTGTTGTGGTGTACTGATATGAGCATGATGAAAACTAGCTTGACGATAATTCCTATGTGTCCTCGGGAGCGTTTTTCTTCATATAAGAGTTCGTCCAGGCTTGTCCGTTGCTACAAAAAGGATTGGGCCATCTTGCTGCACTTTATTTACACTTGTTACTTGTTACCCGTTACAAATTACCTTATCACAAAACTATCTGTTACCGATAATTTCAATGCTTGCAGAGAATACCTTACTGAAAACTGCTTGTCATTTCCTTCTGCTCCTCGTTGGGTTCGACACTCTTACTTATCGAAAGGACTACGATAGATCCCCTATATTTGTGGGACATCAAGACTCTTTTCTGGCGCCGTTGCCAGGAAGTGAAGTGCCTTTGGTAAGGAAAAATTTATATAGTGTGCTGAAATTTACTGTCACTTGTTACTATGGAAAATAATCCTTTGAGGGGCTTGTTCGGGGTATCTTCACCCCAACCAGTAGAGCCAAGAGTTGCTCCTCAACCTACTGAATCTACTGAAAATGTTTACTTTGAAATTCCTTCGGGTATGGTAGAGAAACTGCTAGCTAATCCTTTTACAGGCGATGGAACATTGCATCCCGAATTACACCTAATCTATATGGATGAAGTTTGTGGATTATTTAAGCTTGCAGGTATGCCCGAGGATGTTATCAAGAAGAAGGTCTTCCCCTTATCTTTGAAGGGAGAGGCATTGACATGGTATAGGCTCTGTGATGATATGGGGTCATGGAACTACAACCGATTGAAATTGGAATTTCATCAGAAGTTTTATCCTATGCATCTTGTTCATCGTGATCGTAATTATCTTATATTTAATAATTGAAGGCACCATACGAGCTTCCACGTTAATCCTAAGAATTAAGTAAAACTGTCCGTTGGATCTGTCTATTAGTTACCGGCATCCATCAGATGAAGGACGTCAAGAGTCCTTGCAGACTATCCCACCTACGAGCCTATTCCATTAAAAATCTTTTGAGTTTCTATGAAAAAAAGACTCCCACATTAATCTTGAGAATTTAGTAGACGTCTGGGCATCCGCCAGATTACGTACGCCAGCACTCCTTGGAGACTATCCCACGTGCAAGCTAATTTCATACCATAGTCTTTTGAGTTTCGTGAAAAAAAAATCTCTTGGAAACCCCTTAATTACCTCCGCCTCACCCCATCCTCTTCCCGCATGCCACCTGCTGCCCTAATTATTGAATTTCAAAAGATGTTGCACGAGACCTAAGCTTCGATGATAAAGTTAAGGACTCCAAGTTGACATGTATATAGCGCTCGGAGTTGGAGATTGATGAGGGATGCGAGCTAGCCAATATCCATATTCATGCTGGTCTTTTAACGCCGGACGGCTGGAGGCGGCAATGTGCATCGGCTTGCAGGCGCTTGGCAAAGACAGTGGGATGCGTGCAACGGCGACAAGACTGTGTGAACTACAACGAACTCGACTGTCTAGCGAACGCCAAGTATTGCTGGCCAGATATATGATGCGATTCTTTGGGCCTGTACTTTAGGAGTGTATGACACCCACATAAATACATGTAGATTGGTTTCCCTGAGAAGCAAAGGTACATGAGGAAGCAGGCTGCTGGATTGATCTTTCCGAAGGGTAGCTAGCAATTCTATTCCGGCAAGAAAATGCACGTTGACGTACTTACACCCAACACCCTGATCGATTTGGCCTACGTCTGCACAATAACACACCTGAGGGCACACATGCCCCATGTGCTTCTCATCGACGCCCCCCGGCCACATCACACGTCTCCAAGTGCATGTGCAATAAGCAATTCACTATTAGATTGAAACGCTGCTGTGTTCTAAAGGTCGTTCGCAAGATTACTTTGATATTTGTTTATTTGAAGCATAGTATGCTGCGTTGGGTGGACAGATGAAACATGATGGCTTTGGATTGGATGTCATTACCCTGCAGGTGAAATATTATTGGAGGTTGAGGCATGGCCAATGTCGATACCTGAGAAACTTGATTTGTTACCCAACAGATTGCATGTAGATATGCATTTTCTTTTCTTATCACATAAAGTGGGTATAGTTTCTTCATACTGATTCCATTGAAATTAATATACTTCCGGTGAGTGAACTCCTTGATCAGAACCATCTGATTGGTTTCTGTCTTATCAAAATTGCTTATTTGTTAGTCCAGTTGGGCACTGTATGTTTGCTTGGGTTAGTGTTCCTGTCGCTTAAATCAATTACACGAAGTAGGCAAATTAGCGCATGTACAGTATTGCTACAGGTTCAGAGTATGGGGATAAGTCACACTTCACGTTGAGTTATGCATGTGATTAATTTTTATTAGAATTTTTTTATCCCGATTATATGAGCCGTGCATATACATCTCCCTACACAACTACGCAATTGCCAGTTTTCTTCATGTGATTTTTTCCCTGTTAAGATAAGACATGCATGATTTTATAATCTGAATGGTATTTTTGTAGTCCAAAGTCAGTTGTACTCCAATGAAGAGACTAACTATTGTCCATATAAACTATTTGCTATCGTTACGTGCAAACAAAATAGGAAGTACGTTTCTTCAAGAAAGCCTACGTACTTGGTTCAGCCAAAAATATGCCATGAACAAGCTTAATTATTCCTGTTCTGCATTTAACAGTTGTTTTTTCCATGTATCATTTCATCTTTGGGCTATAATATTTACTTGATAAAAGGGGAGATGCGTATAGTTGGAAGCCTCATATGCAATGCTAATCACCTTTTTGAGGCTATATGGCTTTCCTCAAATTACTTTAATCACTATGATCTTTCGGATCTGTTATTGCTTAAAAATCTGAGACAAGAGAAGATAAATACTCAAGTTAATTATGAACAGTTAATTATTTGTTGTAATAGCAGAATTAATATTTTATTACTGACAGAAATATTTGGTTAGTTGATGGATGCAGCAAGAATTATATATTAAGTTATTCGAGGGCATGTTCGGTGTTACCCAAGGAACTTCCTCTCTATAGATATAGTACAGTGACGCAGGCTGTTTTTATACGTTATTCTTGCATAAAGCACTAGTTATGTTCATGTCTCTACCAAGGTTAGCTCGCCTCCAGGAGTAGGGATGTTAGGATCTGGATTACTAAACCATCATGATACAACTGCACTTAAAATTCATGTAGATTTATTACTATCGATGTCTATATCAACCATATATACTATGAGCACATCCATTTGTGTTCTCTTACTGCCTATGAATCTTCATATTGAATTACTAAAGTTTAATATAGAATTTTGAATCTTACTCTCATGTGGTGTCAGAAATTTTGTAGTCGGCTTACATTGTGAATTCTCCTCATGCTTATAGTCAAAATAAAGCTTTTACCAAACATATTGTTGATGCCTTGATGCAAACTTATGATGAAAAACTTAATTTGGAAGTTTCTATACCTAGAAAACTTTATGATGAATGGGAACCTACTATAAAGATTAGAATTAAAGATCATGAGTGTTATGCTTTATGTGATTTGGGTGCTAGTGTTTCCACGATTCCGAAAACTTTATGTGATATTCTAGGTTTCCATGATTTTGATGATTGCTCTTTAAATTTGCACCTTGCGGATTCCACCATTAAAAAGCCAATGGGAAGAATCAATGATGTTCTTATTGTTGCAAATAGGAATTTGGTGCCCGTAGATTTTATCGTTCTTGATACAGATTGCAATCTTTCTTGTCCTATTATTCTTGGTAGACCTTTCCTTAGAACGATTGGTGCAATTATTGATATGAAGGAAGGGAATATTATATTCCAATTTCCATTAAATAAAGGCATGGAGCACTTTCCAAGAAAGAAAGTCAAATTACCTTATGAATCTACCATGCGAGCTACTTATGAATTGAGTGCCAAGGATGGCACTACCTAGATCTATCCTTGTTTTTATGCCTAGCTAGGGGCGTTAAACGATAGCGCTAGTTGGGAGGCAACCCAATTTTCTTTGTGTTTTTTGTTTTTGATTCTGTTAAGTAATAAATTTATCATCTACCTTCTGTTTAGATGTGTTTTTATGTTTTAATTAGTGTTTGTGCCAAGTAAGACCTATAGGATTTTCTTGGATGACAAATATTTGATCTTGCTGAAAATTCCAGAAACTTTCTGTTCACGAAAACAATTGTTTAAAATCACCAGAACGTGATAAAATACTGATTCCAATTGCATTAGATCAATAAACAAATTATCTAGGTCTTCCTATTTTGGTAGAAGTTTTTGAGTTCCAGAAGTTTGCGTTAGTTACAGATTACTACGGACTGTTCTGTTTTTGACAGATTCTGTTTCCCGTGTGTTGTTTGCTTATTTTGATGCATCTATGGCTAGTAAAATAGTTTATAAACCATAGAGAAGTTGGAATACAGTAGGTTTAACACCAATATAAATAAATAATGAGTTCATTACAGTATCTTGAAGTGGTGTTTTGCTTTCTTTCGCTAACGGAGCTTACGAGATTTCTGTTGAGTTTTGTGTTGTGAAGTTTTCAAGTTTTGGGTAAAGATTTGATGGACTATGGAATAAGGAGTGGCAAGAGCCTAAGCTTGGGGATGCCCATGGCACCCCAAGATATTCAAGAATAGCCAAAAGCCTAAGCTTGGGGATGCCCCAGGAAGGCATCCCCTCTTTTGTCTTCGTTTATGGGTAACTTTACTTAGAGCTATATTTTTATTCACCACATGATATGTGTTTTGCTTGGAGCGTCTTGTATGATATTAGTATTTGCTTTTTAGTTTGCCACAATCATCCTTGCTGTACACACCTTTTGGGAGAAACCCACATGATTAGAATTTATTAGAATACTTTATGAGCTTCACTTATATCTTTTGAGTTAAGTAGTTTTAGCTCTGGTGCTTCACTTATATTTCTTTGAGCACGGTGGTGGCTTAATTTTGTAGAAATTGTTGATCGCTCATGCTTCACTGATATTATTTTGGGAGTCTTTTAGAACAGCATGGTATTTGCTATGGTTAAATAAAATCGGTCCTAGAATGATGGGCATCCAAGTTGGGTGTAATAAAAACTATCATAGGAAGTGAATTGGATGCTATGATCAATTTGATACTTGATAATTGTTTTGAGATATGGAGGTAGTGATATTAAAGTCATGCTAGTTGGGTGATTATGAATTTAAAGAATGCTTGTGTTGAAGTTAGCAAGTCCCGTAGCATGCACGTTTGGTAAAACTTGTGTAACAAATTTGAAACATGAGGTGTTCTTAGATTGTGCATCCTTATGAGTGGCGGTCGGGGACGAGCGATGGTCTTTTCCTACCAATCTATCCCCCTAGGA
Organism: Aegilops tauschii subsp. strangulata; assembly: GCF_002575655.3. Lineage (NCBI taxonomy): Eukaryota > Viridiplantae > Streptophyta > Magnoliopsida > Poales > Poaceae > Aegilops > Aegilops tauschii. The sequence goes on from NC_053041.3 coordinate 10,302,203, forward strand.
GCATGCGCGTAGTGCTTAGGTTTTTGATGACTTGTAAGTTTTTGCAATAAGTATATGAGTTCTTTATGACTAATGTTGAGTCCATGGATTATACGCACTCTTACCCTTCCACCATTGCTAGCCTCTTCGGTACTGTGCATTGCCCTTTCTCACCTTGAGAGTTGGTGCAAACTTCGCCGGTGCATCCAAACCCCGTGATACGATACTCTCTATCACACATAAACCTCCTTATATCTTCCTCAAAACAGCCACCATACCTACCTATTATGGCATTTCCATAGCCATTCCGAGATATATTGCCATGCAACTTTCCATCGTTCCGTTTATCATCATGACACGCATCACCATTGTCATATTGCCTTGCATGATCATGTAGTTGACATCGTATTTGTGGCAAAGCCACCATCCATAATTTTTTACATGTCACTCTTGATTCATTGCCCATCCCGGTACACCGCCGGAGGCATTCATATAGAGTCATATCTTGTTCTAGTTTTGAGTTGTAATCCATAAAGTTGTAAATAGAAGTGTGATGATCATCATTATTAGAGCATTGTCCCAAATAAAAAAAAAGAGAAAGGCCAAATTTAAAAAAGAGAGGACCAAAAAAAAGGGGGGGACAATGTTACTATCCTTTTCCACACGTGTGCTTCAAAGTAACACCATGTTCTTCATATAGAGAGTCTCATATGTTATTACTTTCATATACTAGTGGGAATTTTTCATTATAGAACTTGGCTTGTATATTCCTACTATGGGCTTCCTCAAATGCCCTAGGTCTTCGTGAGCAAGCAAGTTGGATGCACACCCACTTAGTTTCTTTTGTTGAGCTTTCATAAATTTTTAGCTCTAGTGCATCCGTTGCATGGCTATCCCTACTCCTCATGTTGACATCAATTGATGGGCATCTTCATAGCCCGTTGATTATCCTCATCAATGTGACACTTTCTCTCTTTTTTGTCTTCTCCGCACAATCCCCATCATTATATTCTATTCCACCCATAGTGCTATGTCCATGGCTCATGCTCATGTATTGTGTGAAGGTTGAAAAGTTTGAGATTATTTAAGTACGAAACAATTGCTTGGCTTGTCATCGGGGGTGTACAAGATGGGAGCATTTTTGCGTGACGAAAATGAAGCATGACCTAACTATATGATTTTGTAGGGATGAACTTTCTTTAGCCATGCTATTTTGAGAAGACATGATTACTTTGATTAGTATGCTTGAAGTATTACTATTTCTTATGTCAATATGAACTTTTATTTTGAATCATTTGGATCTGAACATTCATGCCACAATAAAGATAATTACATTGAGAATTATGCTAGGTAGCATTCCACATCAAAAAATTTGTTTTTATCATTTACCTACTCGAGGACGAGCAGGAATTAAGCTTGGGGATGCTTGATACGTCTCCAACGTATCTATAATTTTTGATTGTTCCATGCTATTATATTACTTCTTTTGGATGTTTATGTGCTTTACTTTACACATTTATATCATTTTTGTGACTAACCTACCAACCGGAGGCCCAGCCCGTATTGCTGTTTTTTTGCCTATTTCAGTATTTCGAAGAAAAGGAATATCAAACGGAGTCCGAGCGGAATGAAACCTTCGGGAGCATGATTTTTGGAACGAACGTAATCCAGAGGACTTGGAGTGCACGTCAAGAAGCAATCGAGGAGGCCACGAGGGTGGAGGGCGTGCCCTTCCCTTTTGGGCGCGCCGCGCCCCCCTGTCTCGTGGGCCCCTCGGGCATCCACCGACCTACTTCTTCCTCCTATATATACCAACGTACCCCGAAAACATCAGGGCGACCACGAAAACTATTTCCACCACCGTAACCTTCTGTATCCGCGAGATCCCATCTTGGAGCCTTCGCCGGCGCTCTACCGGAGGGGGAATCGACCACGGAGGGCTTCTACATCAACACCATAGCCCCTCCGATGAGTTGTGAGTAGTTTACCACAGACCTTCGGGTCCATAGTCATTAGCTAGATGGCTTCTTCTCTCTCTTTGAATCTCAATACAATGTTCTCCTCGATCTTCTTGGAGATCTATTCGATGTAATTCTTTTTTGCGGTGTGTTTGTCGAGATCCGATGAATTGTGGGTTTATGATCAAGTTTATCTATGAGAAATATTTGAATCTCCTCTGAATTCTTTTATGTGTGATTAAGTTATCTTTGCAAGTCTCTTCGAATTATTAGTTTGGTTTGGCCTACTAGATTGATCTTTCTTGCAATGGGAGAAGTGCTTAGCTTTGGGTTCAATCTTGCAGTGTCCTTTCCCAGTGACAGCAGGGGCAGCAAGGCACGTATTGTATTGTTGCCATCGAGGATAAAAAGATGGGGTTTATATCATATTGCATGAGTTTATCCCTCTACATCATGTCATCTTTCTTAATGCGTTACTCTGTTCTTTATGAACTTAATACTCTAGATGCATGCTGGATAGTGGTCGATGTGTGGAGTAATAGTAGTAGATGCAGGCAGGAGTCGGTCTACTTGTCACGGACGTGATGCCTATATACATGACCATGCCTAGATAATCTCATAATTATTCGCTTTTCTATCAATTGCTCGACAGTAATTTGTTCACCCACCGTAATACTTATGCTATCTTGAGAGAAGCCACTAGTGAAACCTATGCCCCCCGGGTCTATCTTTTATCATATAAGTTTGCTATTTACTTTTATTCGCATATTTACTTTTCCAATCTATATTATAAAATACCAAAAATATATTTATCTTATCATATTATCTCTATCAGATCTCACTTTCACAAGTGGCCGTGAAGGGATTGACAACCCCTTTATTGCGTTGGTTGCGAGTTCTTTGTTCGTTTGTGTAGGTGCGTGGGACTTTTGAGGAGCCTCCTACTGGATTGATACCTTGGTTCTCAAAAACTGAGGGAGATAGGTTTTTGAGCTCTGCGAAGGCCGAGATGCTTCAAAAGAACGAGACGGAGATAAGATGTCTGTGTCGAAGATGCAAGCTCAAGAGACTTATGGACCCGGATTCCAGACAGGTGCGGGACCACCTGCTCGTGCGTGGTTTCATGGATGGCTATCGGTGGCAAGGTGATGAAGATGATTATGAAGTCGTCGATGGGGGCCGGGCAAGAAATAAGGAAGGGCAGCAAGACAATAGCGGCGAGGGCGGGTGAGAAGACGAAGAATCTCCAGGACATGATCACGAAGTAGATGCAGGACACAGTCATCATATAGAAGATGCCGGACATGATGATGAGGAAGATCAAGATAAAGGGCATGATCATGAAGATGAAGATGCCGGAGAAGACAACGATGGACCATCGATGGGCTGGGTGCAGGACCCTCATATTCAAGAGCTGCTTCTCAAGCAGACGGGTAACACAAGAGCTGCCGCCCGAGAGAAAGCCAAGCTGGATCAACTGGAGATAGACGCGGTTACTCCATTGTATGAAGGACGCAGGCCCGAGGATACCCACCTGAAAGTAACGCTCATGGCTCTGGAGATGAAGGTAAAACACAAAATGACTGACGCATGCTTCGACGAGAACATGCCATTCTGGCACGAACGTCTTCCCAAGGGGAACAAGTGCCCGACCAGTTTCGAGCAGGCGAAGAAAATCGTGTGTCCTCTGGATTTACCGCACGTGAAATACCATGTGTGCATGAACGATTGCATCATTTATCGAGACGAGCACGCGGAGTCTACCATATGTCTGGTGTGCGGCGTCACTCGATACAAGAAGAGGAAGAAAGCTCCTCGAAAAGTGGTGTGGTACTTTCCGATCACTCCTCGTCTGCAGCGGTATTTTGCGGAACCTATGCTAGCAAAGATCCTGCGTTGGCACGCGGATAGGGAGGAGAAGAAGCGAGAAGATGACGGAAATGATCTGGAGATAAATAAAAAAGACAAGATGCTGAGTCACCCTAAGGATGCGAGCCAGTGGCAAGCATTGAACTTCGAACACCCAGCATTTGGGGATGATCCAAGGAACATCGTGCTGGGCGCGAGCACCGATGGAGTCAATACGTTTGGCAGCCAGAGAAGCACACATAGCACCTGGCCTGTGTTTGTGTGGATGTATAACCTTCCCCCCTGGATGTGCATGAAGAGGAAGTACATTCACATGAGTATGCTAATTGAAGGGCCGAAACAACCAGGGAACGACATCAATCTGTATCCGGGGCTACTGAAAGAGGAGCTAGACACGCTGTGGAAAACGCCAGCCAATACGTGGGACGCCGCACTGCTCACGACGGTGCACGACTATCTCGGTTACGGATATGTCGCAGGGCAGGTGGTCCACGGATTTTGTGCATGCGTTAGGTGCATGGATGACACAACGTATCGCCAGCTAGATAGAGATCCCGGGTCTTTGAAATCCGTGTTCATGGGACATCGAATGTGTCTTCGCGACGATGATGCATGGAGGAAACGCAAGGATCTGTTCGATGGTGAAACCGAACCCCGAAGACCCCCACGTACGAGGAGCGGCGAGGAAATAGACGAGCTATTGAAAAATTGGAAAGAGTGCCCACTGCCGGGAAAGAAGCGAAAGGCGCTAGAGCCGCTGCTGAAGGTATGGAAAACGAGGTCTGTTTTCTGGGACTTGCCGTACTGGAAGATCCTCCGTGTGCCTCACAGCCTTGATGTCATGCATATCACGAAGAACGTGTGCGAGAGTCTGCTTGGTACCCTGCTTAACATGCCAGAGAGGACCAAATATGGGCCGAAAGCAAGGGCAGACTTGCAATCAATGGGCATCAGGGAGGAGCTTCACGCAAAATGCCCTAATGATGATGATGATGATGATGATGAGGCGAAGGACACAGAAAGTTGTCGCAAAGGCCAAAAGGCCAAGAAGATCGAATATGACTGCCCTCCCGCGTGCTTCACTCTAAGTCAGGAGGAGATCGAGCAGTTTTTCACCTGCCTCGTAGGAGTAAAACTTCCTTACGGTTACGCGGGGAAGATAAGAAGATACCTAGACTCGGCGAAGTAGAAGTTCATATTGACTAAGTTGACAAAGCCCTCCGTCCCCGTCAACTTAGTAGGCCCACAAGTCAGCCTCCCACTTTGGTGGGTCCCAACTAGCAGGGGGTATTCGTTTTTTTGTTAGCAATAAGGAGGCACTTCCTTGCGTGCGAAGATATAGTTGGTGGGTCCGACCTGTCAGCGGAGGGAACGTTTTTTTCGCGAAATACAGAGGCCCTTCTGGTGGGTCCCAGATGTCAGGTGGAGGAATCATTATTTTGTGCGTACACTACAAGAGATTAGGCCTACTATGACGAGCCAAAAAAGGTCATCGACCTGCTAATAACGTCACAAATTACACCTGAGTGACGTTTTATGGGCGTCACGAGCATCGTCACGGAATCCCCGTCACAGATTACTTCTCGTGACGGCGCGCGCAAAACAGTGTCACTGAAAATGGGACCTTCGGTGACGTTTTATAGAACGTCAACAGCTTGCTATTTCTATGACGGTGGAGTGATGTCACAAGTTAGGAGCAAAGATGCCATGTTGTACAATATTCAATGATGGAGCAAACGTTACTGACTTTATGCCACATCAACACCCGCACAGATTACCCCACTACGAGCATCACTACTTTCATTATTGATGAAGATGACATCATCAAAATACATTTACTATATTTTGAATAACTTGCTATGAATTATCAGATCCACTATATTGCAAATGCATTTCAATAGTAAGTATTTAATTCACATCACATCACATTATATAAATAAACTGTGAGCCAAATCACATTATGAAACGAAAGACAAATCATATCATATATTCAATCTCTTAGGCAAATCATCCTCTAAATAGAAATGACAATAAAAAATAACACCGAATCAAGTTTGACACGACAATACACAAGACAATGGAATCTTGCTGAGTTGCTTGAGCCCTCAATAGAAAACCAATCAGGTTAACTGTATCATGTGTTGCTTCTTTTCACATGCTTCATTCTTCTTTTGTTGGCTCTTCTTCACCGCTTCCAATTCTTCTTGATGCTTCCTTTGCATCTCTTCAAGTGCTCTGTCTTGTGCTTCAAATCTCACAGCTAACTCCCCCAATGCCTATAAACTGAGGAAACACAACAGCGTGTTGCATCTTAATGCGATGAAAACATACAAGATAAAAACGTATAACAGTACCACTAAGAAGCATATAATCTATCAGATTACGAATCTGAGTACATTATTAACTAGATTTGCGGGTATGCAGATGGGCCAATAATACGGTATATTAGTTTGGCAAAACAAGAAGACACAAACTTGTATAAAAATTGTCGGTCAAAAAAATTTACATGGATCCCTGCTGCACTTTTAACTAGTGTGCTACTTAAAGTTCTAAGTAGCATGTGAATGACTAGTGAGTCCAGTAGGGCGGCATATGACAATGAACTATAGTAATCTACTGAACATATTTCATAATTAGGCCCCGTTTGATAACAAAGTATTATAAAAACTGAAGTATTGCAAACTACAGTAATTTAGTTCGTAGATACACAATACCACAGTTTTGCCATAACAGAGTATTTGAAAGTATTTAGAATATTGTTCACCTGTTTGGCAAGAACCGTTTCAAGCAGTTCCGAACGGTGCGTTGAGCTAGCTAGACACATCTAAACTGATTAACGGCCATGCACTTAGCACAGATGTATGATCATGCACGAACTGAATGGCCAAGCTAAACACGCCATGCACAATCTCGGTGTTACACCTACCAGAGCAAATTGGATTAGGAGGAGGCAGTCAACGGCGGAGCTGCGCGTTGCCCCGAGCAGCTTGGTTTTCTTTTCGCGTCTCGGATCACCAAGAGGTGTGCGTGGAGGCATGACCTAAAGCTCCGCAGGACGGTGGTGTCGGCAACGGATCATGCGGCGAAGCTGCTCGTGAACTGAAAAAACTTGGCTTTCATCCGCGTTGCCCGGAGCAGCTTGCTCCACCCCATCAACCATGGCAGTTCGTACTGCACTGTACTGCCGTTCCTTGATCTGTCCATGGCCGCCCGATCAAGACGACCTCCACAGATAATGGGGCTGCCGGCGGCGGCTTGGGAGCGACCGAAGATAACGATGAGTTTGTTCTTTCGCGTGCTCAGTTTAAAAAAAGAGAGGCCTGAGGTTCTTTTTTTAAACAGAGAAAATACCATAGTATTGGAAAAACTGCAGTATTAATATCTTAGTTTTTAGGTCTTGTCAAACAGCTCAAAGTAATTAAAACCATGGTAATCCTAAAAACTGTAGTATTTTCAGAATACTTAGAAAATACAGAGCTATCAAACAGGGCCTTAGTTGCATAAGTATAGTTGTTTGACGCTTTGGTTACTACAAAAGTTTAGATCAGCGCATCACTACAAAAACAGATCGGTAATGTACTAAAAAATCGCAGATCAAAACAGAACAATGTTTCTTTAGTAAGAAGTGACAGCCATTCATCCATTCAATGTACTGAACAATCTCAGAATGATGCAATATCTGGAGGTCATCACCCAACCACTACATGCCACATTATTCCTGTTAACTGTATGTTTTCTCATCTCTGAATTGATTTAGACATGCTATGAATTTGGCCGTTCATCACCTTATGTACAACTACGTGCCATAAGCAACTAGTACTAGTACTATCTACACTATTTTAATCAGTTGTGTGCTTACTCACCTTCCCCAACAGCTACAGCTAATTGTGTACGTGCACTGGAGTTGTACGCTGCTTACTCAATCTAAATATAACAAATAAAAATACAAGTTATGCACAAAGGAAGGACACGATGAGCTTAAATGGTAGGCATACACAACCAGGTAAGGAATTGTCAAGTACTGGACTGTAAGAAAACAGAAAGTGGAGAAGTTAGTAAAAAGTTTAAGCTTCAGACTTTACCAACATAGCAAGGTCGATAAGATTATCTTGATATTGCAAACCCAGTCCTGCTACCTATGGTGAGCAGTCGATTAATGCGCCTGCGTTATAGGGGAATAAAACAGAAGAGACAGAGTATACTGACAAGTGTTCACATGGAGAAAAAATATTACAGAATAACATAATCATTTTCTGTTCCACCGAGCAGTATTAGCATCTGAATGAACCTTTTAGTATATAGATTTTTCAGCAGCTAGTAACTATGGTATGGCCCATGATACAAGCCCTCGGCTATTCCTAGTATAGTTGCGCTGTTAATACTCTGAACGTAGTCTAGTCATATATTAGATGTTCTTGAGCATGCTGGAGATTGCATAATATTGCAGCTTAAAGGGGAAACTTGAGTTGAAATTATTCATTGTAGAAATTTAGAGACAGTTCGGAACATAGAAGTATGAACCATACCTTTGATAAGAGCAAAGGACATTGATCTTACTCCTGATCTAGATGAACTGCAACTAGGAAAAGGAGATCTCAGATAGGTGGTTAGAAGAGCCAAATTCCAGATCACAAATCCTACATCAGGAAATTATGGAAGAAAAAGGAACCAGCAAAATATTACCCTCGAGTAGTTGAAGGGGAGCAGATCTAATGGTGCTGTAGCCGGGTTCCTTGAGAGTTTCCAACCCATCACCTAGCCTATCTGCATCATCGGGTTGCCTCTCCCAAACCTGGTGTCTCCCGCCGCCGCCGTCTTGATGGTCGCTGGACGAAACCAATCTTCTAAATCACCATCTACATCTCAAGTAGTGGGCGATGGAGGGTGGTGAGGCAGCGTCCAGATCTTGGTGAGGCACGCGGTGAGAAACGAAGACGGGGAAGGCGCCAGAGATGGATGGGGCGATGGTTGACAAGCCATCCATGAAGTGGCGGTGGAGGTAGCATGGAGGTCGGACCAGGCAGCAAACAGGGCACGTCGGCATCGGGGCACGGCTGGCGGCGAGTGATTTGGAGGCGCCGCCGGTGAGATGAGATTTGAGTCAGGTGCGAGTTGGTACAGGTGTATCTGTTGGGGATTTTTTTGGGCTAGGATTTTATTTGGAGGCACAGAGCGTGGCGTGAGACCTACCGCCAAATTGGATCACCACTTGGAGCTGAATTCTGTTTCTTTTCTTTTCTTTTTTTGCTCTGTGGTTCTAAATTCTTGGTGTGGCATCGTTTTAAAAGGTGGGTGATATAAGGATTAAAAAAATCCCATCAACTCTCATATTTCCATTTTAACTTTTGAGAGCTAAATGTAACAACATTAGCTCACGAGTGCACCATTGATGTTTTTTGCATACACACTAACTATTTATTATATTATAGATATGAAAATAATGTCCTCTTGGCTCTCTTATTTTCATTTTTATTTTTGAGATAAACACATGAGCTCACGGACGCTCGACTCAAGTTTTTTGCCCAACCACTACCTATTTATATTAGAAAGAACAAAATAAATTTTACCTTTATAAAAAAGAACTAATATAAGTATTTCCATGCCCACTACCTATATATATTACATCGAGAAAAATAATTACAACCCTCAGCAGCCTTTGAAAAAACTATGGCAGGTCTTAGTGCCAACACTGACGCATGGGTCCAATCGCTCAATTACCCAAGAACTAGCTTTGCCGAGTCTGAATACTATACCTAACATGAAAAAAAACGATCTTCTCACATTCATAGTACTCGGTGACTCTAGTGGGCTCGTCATGAAAATTACCAAAACGTCACAAAAATTGGGAGCCAGGTGTGCTGAAAGGTCGAGGAAATTCGGTGACGTTTATCATCACCGATTTGCGATAATTGGTGACGTCACCTACGACAACATCACGCATTAGGAATTTATGTGACGTTCTCCACCATTGTCATGAGGATTTTCGTCACAGTATGTCAATTTTGTTGTAGTGGTAATAAGGAGGCATTTCCTTGTGTGCGGTCGTGGACCCAGCTGTCAGCCTCTTCACGTACAGTCCACTTCCGATGGATGTCGTTCGTTGACCATGTTGACCACGCCGCGCCGAGAGCACCAGGGCGGTGGACGACGGCGAGTCCTACGAAGGGAATGTCACGGAGCCGGGGAAGACACGGCAGTGGCTGCCCACGTGGTGGAGAGTACGAGGGTTGACTGGTTCGGCTGCCGTCGCCGGAAAATAACAGGAGGTGTGGGTGAGTAGAGGGATAGACAGGCTAGGGATGTGAGTATATGATGGGGCCGTGAGGCCTGCCCGGCAGCACAGCTGGCCACGGGAGGCGGGAGCAGGCGGTTCCGACAGCACCGGTTTGGGCGGCTGGGTAGGAAGATCAGAGACTGAAGAAGCACGATTGCTGTTAGATTGACATCTAACGGTGTGACGCTGGTAGAGTCGATTGTTGACTAAGTTTCTTTTTTGATAAACCTTGTGTACGCATGAAATTAGTAGGCCCACAAGTCAGCCTCCAAATCCGTGGCAGACAACATAGAGCCCATTTCCTATTTTCTAATAATTTGCAGCCCATTTGCTAATTCTTAAGTAATTTATTACAGCCCATTTTCTGCCCAGGACCACGGTCAAAAAGTTCAACCTTATTTTGCATATTTTGGTGGAGTCCGAACTTTTGTAATCCCAAAATGATAAATATTTTTTTAAGAACTTATTGATTTGCCAAAAAAAATGTTTTGTTTTTGTAAGCAAATAAGACGTGGGACAATTGAGTTGGTTTAAGGGAAAACCAGTGGTAAAAAAATCAGCGCTAGGAGGGAAAACAACAGCAAAAATAAGGATGTAAATATGAAAAGGGAATTTTATGTATTTTCAATATAACGATACGTGTATATGAGCTAGTAAAACTATAGGTAGAGATTAGAAAACGGATGTGGGACATGCATTTCAAGAGGAAAATAGAACTGGGCTGTGTGTTTGATTCAGTAAAAAAACTGCATGCAGATGTTGTAAGACAAAATATAACTAACGCTGGCGGGCCAAAGGTCAGTAGATACCTGCTGGATCTTTGTGCCCATTGTCATCATGGGATGGGCCTGTTAAAAACAAAACCAAGCCTGGGCAGTCTACAGCCCAGTTGAAACTTGCTCGACCTGAAAAAACAATATACGTGCTCAATAAACGAGAGAATTCTGCAAGTACAGACTGATAATTGGGATGTAGCAGGGATATTGTTTTTTTATCGTGATAATAAGAGCATGCACTTGTTTTGAAAAATTTGGAGAACTGGGAATTCGAACGATGGGTGTTTATGCTACCCATCAAATAAAAATCGGGTGCCTGAAAATTCGTTTCGAAACAAATGATTCAGCTTTATATCCACGTCGACCCTCGGCATGATGGTTGGAAGCAAATGCCAAGTTCATACCAAAAGATCGTTAACAACAATACCAACTTGCGGACGACAAGGTAGTACAATTACCAATACCAAACTAACTTATAATCTTTTTACTCCTGGCCCTAGTGTTCGTCTGGTAGGAAATCTTGCAGAGGACTAGCTTCCGCTCGTTCTCTTGCTCCAGGTCCCCGAGGTGGTACTGGTGCATCACCCAGTTGGTCATCTGCTGGTCGAAGTTCTTGTTGGTGTGCAGCACCAGAACCTTTTTGCAGCTCGTCTGCCGGCCGTTGACCATCACCGGCAAGGTATTGTCGGTATTGTGCCACATCGCGTGCATACCGCACTCCGACTGTATCTTGCGACGCGTCCACGTGCCCCTTTTGAACGCCCTAGAATTGCGCTGGAAGAAATGCTTGCTTAGGCCACTCAGTGTGATACCTGCAGTATTGTCGAATACAGGTTTTAGTGTACGTAGTTGGCATTTTCATAAAATCTTTGGCATGTTGCAGTCACTTGTTTCACTTTTTATTAACTTCCAAATTGTAATTGCTTCACCAGGTCTGCGCCTAAAAGAAAAATAGAGCTATAAACAAAGGAATATGTTTGTGTAAGTAGACGGCTGATCGGTGTCTTACCTGGAAGTTTCTCAGGATGGGTGTAGCATACGCCATGCTCGCTGTCGACGGTTGGTATGAACAAATCGATGAGAGGGTGAGATCTCGCGCTGTCAGCACTCACTTTGGCCTCAAGGTGCTCGATCAGCTCCTGATCCATGGGATCGAACTTGACGCCAGCCGGCAGCATCGGCCAATCCTTCTTCGACTTGCATGGGTTAATTCCAGTTATATGGTACTCAATGTATGATCAATCGACTGTTTTAAGTGAATCATGAAAGATTTCCACAGATAAGTGGTACTCCAGATATGATGTCCAGAATACCCGAACACGCCGCCGGGATTCTTGTGTCACCTCACGCGGAGGGTGTTGTCATGTCAATTCAATGTGTGGACATGATGATTAATTTGACTGACGTATACTAGTACTGCTACTGTACTACTTACTAGTCGTATTTAGTGTCACATTTTAACCATAGGTTGAACTACCAAGTACGCACTTGAAGCCTAAGTGATATATATATATATATATATATATATATATATATATATATATATATATATATATATATATACTGCACAACATCTCCATCAACATTATCAGTACATCCTGCGCAGGTGAGTTAGGATGCACTTGATCCGATAAAGGTATCTATCCTTCAAACCAGAGGAGTGCTTCAAACTAACAACAGTACATAATATCCAACAAAAGAGGGGCGTGCTACAGCAGAAGAATACATGGCTCAGTCTACATATCAGTACAAATCAAGTTGTGCATATTTGCTATTGGCATGAACCACATCGCCGCATGTCGGGTTTGCAAAAGCCATCCATCGCATGGAAGCTTGATGCCTTTCACACACTGAAGATTATCTGGCAACAAGCTATGTCGACGAATCTCTGGATATGGTGATTCATGAAATCCATGGTATGATGTGTAAACACAGTCCCCCCTGGCGAATGGAAGTTGCATAGCACGGTAATCATCGCCGGTGATATGATCGATCATTGGTTGGATGATCGGATAATTGAGCCCGAGGAACATGGAGTGGTTGCCGAGGCTATAAACCCGCCTCCAGTTGAATACGCCTGGCCCAACAGAGCTAGGATCTTTCTCGAACCCGAAGCAGCCATAGCCATCAATGTCACGAACCCCCCAGGCATTGTATTGCATGTGGTTTGATGAAATGGTTTGGTCAATTTGGTACGTGCAAATGAGCATCAAATGACCACCGTCAGCTGAACGAGCGATAAACCACCACCCATCGGCTGGTATGATTCCAGGTCCTGGAATCATGAAGGCCAGCGCATTTGCGTCTGCTGCAACAATTCAAATTGGAGAACAAAAGGACAAAAATAAACAATCATGTTCAAAGTATGTGTGGAATTAAGATTATTATAACAGTGACACATATCATAGACAGAGAATTTGCAATGCCGTGGTCATAATCATAGCCCAAGTTAAAAAAATAAGCCAATGGCTTTCATATTCTAGCAATATATCATGGTTCACGCATCATGTAACAATGAGAGGAAAACAGATATGACAGGGCCTACTCATATTCTACCATAGCACTTACTACAGTTATCATATCAACTCTAAGCAATAACATGCGTTGTTATAAAAATCCTGGAAATGAGAGTAACATATAGCAATCATGAGGTTATACTAATAATATCTATTCTAACAATCATTAGATACCAATTGTTCTCATATCAACTCTAACATAACATGTGTGGTCATAAAAATCTAGGAAATGAGAGGAACATATAGCAATCATGTGGTTATAGACATACTATATATTCTAAATTTGTAGCAATGAACAGGCAGTCGTATTCTTAAGGTAAAGATGAGATGAGATAGAACAATTACACGACGATAGATTCCACCAGTATAGGCAGCCAATCTATGCGTCGACCGCATAAACGATGCCATCGTGCACTATAGCATCAGCCAGAAGTGTTGGGTAAAGAGGATCGACGATGAGCCATAACCATGTATGGCAACCGGATTCCAGATAGACTAATCCCATGTTGAACACGGCAATGAGCTTGTAATCCATGTAGTCTTCTGATGGTGTGGGCACTTCGCAGATTACAACTTTCAGCAAACAGAGGTCGAGCCAAAAGCTCGACGCGTCTCGTGCGTAGTAGGTAGGAGTGTCCGGCGGGCCGCGAGGCTCCATGGCGGCGGTATCCAAAGATGGAAGGGTGATCTCTCGCTGGGTGTAGATATCCACGAGACGCCACGGACTACCGGATTGGTGGATGAGGACGATCCAGTTGGCCTTCATGCCCGCCCAGTAGTGGCCGCGCATGAAGGACATGTGGATGGGTAGTGGTCGCATGTCGAGGGGCACCACGACAACCTCCGTAGGATTGTCAAGTCGGTGTCTTGGCCACCTGCGAGGATCGAGCATCAGCAAGCAGGGTGTCTTGAAAAGAGCCGGCCGGTTGCAGACGAGTAGACGGTACAAAGACACCGAGCATGCGGCCAGATGGACGGTGGTGAGTAGGTCCATACGATTACAGATCTGTTCCAAGAGAACATCGGGGAGGGAATTCCAATCGTGGCTCTGCGTGTCAATCGGTTCTGCCATTGGGGTTTTCGGTGCCTGCGAGCCAGCGGGGAAGTGGATTCGGGCAGGCGAGCGAAGAAGCTTCTCCTCGTGTGGCCGAGCAGTGACTGGGGGGATATGGTACGCGCGAGCTACCAAGGAAGATAGTGCGGGCGGGCGAGCAGTGAGCGGGGGGAAATGGTGTGCGGCCGACGATGGGGAAGAGAGGAGGAAGAAGAGGAGAGGAGGAAGAAGAGTGGAAGACGGGGAAGAAAGTGCATTAAATCTCAATTCTACTACTACTACCAGGATATGCCGTCCTTCGAAGTGTAAATAGTTACACCGATGACATGTGGGTCTACCACAAGAGGGCCCATATGTCAGTTAATGGAGGACAGAAGCGTGCTCTACTGGCAACCATGATGGTAGTACTGGGTAAGGCTGATTTAGTAACACCAACACTACTAGAAAAAGGGTATACCTAATAGGGACATTAATGGCGCACAATGTATGTGGTGCGCCACTACTATATAGCAGTGGCGCACCAGATATAGGTGCGCCATTAATGGCCATATTACTAATGGCGCACCTGGTGTGTGGTGCACCATTACTAGTTTTGTCCTGGCCCCACACCCTTCCCAGACTTAGCAGTGGCGCACCAGGTGATAGTGCGCCATTACTAGTTTTAACTAGTAATGGCGCACCACACACACGGTGCGCCACTACTAATAATTTTTTTTATTTTTTTTCAAAATTCGTAATGGCGCACCACACACCAGGTGCGCCATTAGTAACCCTGGTTACCAATGGCGCATTCTTAGGTGGTGCGCCATTGGTAACCTGAGAGCAGCTAGATATTTTTGACAGCCACCTACCACACTCACTTTCCCCACTTCATTCTCTCCACCTCTACCAAGCTTGGTCGGCTGCCTCCTCCTCCTCACCTCATTTGCACCATAGATTCACCCAAATTAAGTGGTTAAATTTCCTTTTTTGATAGGTAAGTAAGGGGAAAGCTTTCTTTATGTTATAGATCTACTTTTTTCTCCCTCCAACAACGTACACACTTTTTATGGCCTAGATCTACGTATGTTTGTGGTGTTGCATATGTTTGTGTTTGCAGGTACCGGTATTTGAAATGTGATAGTTGCCAATATTTTGTCGGAGTGTTGATTCATTTCCGTTTCAGCGAGAATTTGGCACTATGCATTCTTTTTGGTCCTATTTTTAGGCAAAGTCATGCCAAATTTTTTTTGGTTCTAAAATATTGTTTTGCTCTACCCCGCAGGCGACCATGGTCCGCATGATGACTGAAGGCATCATGAATAGGTTTTTGAGCTCCGCGAAGGCCGAGATGCTTCAAAAGAACGAGACGGAGATAAGATGTCTGTGTCGAAGATGCAAGCTGAAGAGACTTATGGACCCGGATTCCAGACAGGTGCGGGACCACCTGCTCGTGCGTGGTTTCATGGATGGCTATCGGTGGCAAGGTGATGTAGATGATTATGAATTCGTCCATGGGGGCCGGGCAAGAAATAAGGAAGGGCAGCAAGACAATAGCGGCGAGGGCGGGTGAGAAGACGAAGAATCTCCAGGACTTGATCACGAAGTAGATGCAGGACACAGTCATCATGTAGAAGATGCCGGACATGATGATGAGGAAGATCAAGATGAAGGGCATGATCATGAAGATGAAGATGCCGGAGCAGACGACGATGGACCATCGATGGGCTGGGTGCAGGACCCTCATATTCAAGAGCTGCTTCTCAAGCAGACGGGTAACACAAGAGCTGCCGCCTGAGAGAAAGCCAAGCTGGATCAACTGGAGATAGACGCGGTTACTCCATTGTATGAAGGATGCAGGCCCGAGGATACCCACCTGAAAGTAACGCTCATGGCTCTGGAGATGAAGGTAAAACACAAAATGACTGACGCATGCTTCGACGAGAACATGTCATTCTGGCACGAACGTCTTCCCAAGGGGAACAAGTGCCCGACCAGTTTCGAGGAGGCGAAGAAAATCATGTGTCCTCTGGATTTACCGCACGTGAAATACCATGTGTGCATGAACGATTGCATCATTTATCGAGACGAGCACGCGGAGTCTACCATATGTCTGGTGTGCGGCGTCACTCGATACAAGAAGAGGAAGAAAGCTCCTCGAAAAGTGGTGTGGTACTTTCCGATCACTCCTCGTCTGCAGCGGTATTTCGCGGACTCTAAGCTAGCAAAGATCCTGCGTTGGCACGCAGATAGGGAGGAGAAGAAGCGAGAAGATGGCGGAAATGATCCGGAGATAAATAAAAATGACAAGATGCTGAGTCGCCCTAAGGATGCGAGCCAGTGGCAAGCATTGAACTTCGAACACCCAGAATTTGGGGATGATCCAAGGAACATCGTGCTGGGCGCGAGCACCGATGGAGTCAATACGTTTGGCAGCCAGAGAAGCACACATAGCACCTGGCATGTGTTTGTGTGGATGTACAACCTTCCCCCCTGGATGTGCATGAAGAGGAAGTACATTCACATGAGTATGCTAATTGAAGGGCCGAAACAACCAGGGAACGACATCAATCTGTATCCGGGGCTGCTGAAAGAGGAGCTAGACACGCTGTGGATAACGCCAGCCACTACGTGGGACGCCGCAGGGAAAGAGTATTTCCCTATGAGAGCCGCACTTCTCACGACGGTGCACGACTATCTCGGTTACGGATATGTCGCGGGGCAGGTGGTCCACGGATTTTGTGCATGCGTTAGGTGCATGGATGACACAACGTATCGCCAGCTAGATAGAGATCATGGTTCTTTGAAAACCGTGTTCATGGGACATCGAAGGTGTCTTCGCGACGATGATGCATGGAGGAAACGCAAGGATCTGTTCGATGGTGAAACCGATCCCCGAAGACTCCCACGTACGAGGAGCGGCGAGGAAATAGACGAGCTATTGAAAAATTGGAAAGAGTGCCCACTGCCGGGAAAGAAGCGAAAGGCGCTAGAGCCGCTGCTGAAGGTATGGAAAACGAGGTCTGTTTTCTGGGACTTGCCGTACTGGAAGATCCTCCGTGTGCCTCACAGCCTTGATGTCATGCATATCACGAAGAACATGTGCGAGAGTCTGCTTGGTGCCCTGCTTAACATGCCAGAGAGGAGCAAATATGGGCCGAAAGCAAGGGTAGACTTGCACTCAATGGGCATCAGGGAGGAGCTTCACGCAAAACGCCCTAATGATGATGATGATGATGATGATGAGGCGAAGGACACAGAAAGTCGTCGCAAAGGCCAAAAGGCCAAGAAGATCGAATATGACTGCCCTCCCGCGTGCTTCACTCTAAGTCAGGAGGAGATCGAGCAGTTTTTCACCTGCCTCGTAGGAGTAAAACTTCCTTACGGTTACGCGGGGAAGATAAGAAGATACCTAGACTCGGCGAAGTAGAAGTTCAGCGGGATGAAGTCTCACGACTGTCACGTGCTGATGACGCAGATACTTCCAGTTGCAATCTGTGGGATCATGGACGCGCACGTCTGTGAAACGCTATTTGGCCTATGCAACTTTTTCGACATCATCTCTCAGAAGTCGGTGGCGGGAGGCAACTCAGAAGGCTACAGGAAGAGATCGTGGTTATACTATGCGAGCTTGAGATGTAGTTCCCGCCCGCATTCTTCGATGTTATGGTGCATCTGCTGGTCCATATCGTCGAGGATATCATCCAACTCGGGCGATGCCATTCGACGTTCCTGCATAGCATGATGCCATTCGAAAGGATGAATGGTGTCATCAAAGGATACGTTCGCAACAGGGCACGTCCAGATGGAAGCATAGCCAAGGGCTTTCTGACCGAAGAGTGCATCTCCTTCTGCACGAATTATCTAGACATCAAGAACCCCGTTGGTCTTCCCGTCAACAGGCACCTCGGCAGGCTCGCTGGATGGGGTCACCGCGAGGGTCGCCGCGAAATGCATGTTGACTTCAAGGGTCGACTCGCCGACTTTGAAAGAGCAAACCTAGTCGCGCTACAACACATAGACGTGGTCGATCCTTGGGTGGTAGAGCACAAATCCTTTATTGAGAAGACATACAATGACCGAGGCCAACAGAGGATGGACGGAAATATAATGAAAGAGCACAACTCATGTTTCACGCATTGGTTCAAGGAAAAGCTTCTGTCGTACCCTTTACAAGAGGATTCTTCCACGGAAGAAAAACTCATATTCGCCTTGTCACAGGGCGCCGAGCACAACCTGATGACCTTTGAGGCGTACGATATCAACGGCTACACATTCTACACCAAGGAAAAGGACATGAAGAGCAATTTTCAGAACTCCGGGGTAACGATGGAATCCTACACCGGTAACGACAAGGACAGAAACTACGGAAGGATCGAGGAGATCTGGGAGCGGAGCTATGCTGGAGAGAAGGTCCCGATGTTCCGTGTCAGATGGGCCAAGAGCGTTCTAAAAGAATATCGGTATTTCACCACCATGGTTATAATCGAAGCCAAATCCAAGACCGCGGACGAAAACGTCACCACGAAAAATGAGCCATGGGTACTGTCGGTGTCAAAACCGGCGGATTTCGGGTAGGGGGTCCCGAACTGTGCGTCTAAGGCTAATGGTAACAGGAGGCGGGGGACACAATGTTTACCCAGGTTCGGGACCTCTTGATGGAGGTAATACCCTACTTCCTGCTTGATTGATCTTGATGATATGAGTATTACAAGAGTTGATCTACCACGAGATCGTAGAGGCTAAACCCTAGAAGCTAGCCTAGGGTTACACAGAGTCGGTTACAGAGAAGGAGATCTACATATACGAATCGCCAAGCTTGCCTTCCACGCCAAGGAGAGTCCCATCCGGACACAGGACGAAGTCTTCAATCTTGTATCTTCACAGTCCAACAGTCCGGCCAAAGTATATAGTCCGGCAGTCCGAGTACCCCCTAATCCAGGACTCCCTCAGTAGCCCCAGAACTAGGCTTCAATGACGATGAGTCCGGTGCACAGATTGTCGTCGGCATTGCAAGGCGGGTTCCTTCTCCGAATACACCATAGAAGATTTAACACGAGGATCGTGTCCGACTCTGTAATACAAATTCCACATACCACCGTAGAGAGAATAATATTCCACAAATCTAATCTGCTGACAACTTTTCATAGCGTGTCATCACGCCGCGCCGGTCATTATTCGAACCGTTTTTCTCAACCAACTGCTGCACATATTGCGAGGCGGTTTCATTGGCACGCCTTTTCGAAGCAGAGATCGTGTCCCCTTATCACGGGATTCTCATCAATACGGGTGTGGGTAACCCAACCGCGCCGTTAACACGACGCTTGGGAAATAAGCGAGTTTTACGGGGCAAGTGGGGAGGCGCATGGTTTCTACCGCCTCTATAAAGAGATAAGGATTCACCTTTTCTCCACCCATGCCTTCTTCTTCCTCTGCTCATCCATTTCCCCTCGCTCGAGCTCTAGCGCCCAAGCCTTCTCCTTCTCCGCTAAGTCATTCAAGCATGTCCGGAGCGGGAGGCAAGTGGATGGCCTCCTCCGTTAAGGAGGCGGACATCACGAAGCTTCGAGAGGCCGGATACCTGGCCGCAGATATCGCGCACCGGCTTCCTACCAAAGGGCAGATCATCCCTACCCCCGAGCCTCAGGAGAGGGTAGTGTTTCTCACTCACTTTGTCCGCGGACTGGGATTCACTACAAGAAATATGTCAACTAGTGACCTTCTGTCAGTGACCCTGGAAGAATTGGTCATAGATCTATGACCATTTCAGACCAATTGGTCAGAAGCTGTTCGGGGGGCTCCAAACCCTAAACTATAATGACCATTTTGGTCAGAAAGGTCGTAATTTCCTTACACGGAATGGTCATAAAGCAGATAGCACTGGTCCGCTGCCTTTATTTCTAGCTGATCATGACCAATATAGATGGTCATAACCTTGTAAATTGTGGTGGGTTGCTATGACTCGGCGGCACCTCATCAGTTTTGCCTATGTGTCATGTCCATGTGGCAGTTTTTGCCCTAGGTTGTGAAGCAACCTATATTTCTGTCATTCCCAAAATTCCCAAAAAATCTGATAAATTCTTTGGGTCATATCTTCGTCAAATATGTAAAAAACCTTAATTCCCTAGTCCAAAAATAATTCAAAAATATTCATTTTCCTATTCTGTTCAGAAAAACACTTTGTGAAGGAAGTACCACTTTGGCATGTCCAAATGGTATCCATTTTATACGGTGCTTTCCTATGCCCAAATAACCATCCTCCACCAAATGCCAGCTCAATCCATTCATTATTTTCAGCCCACCTTCAACATTCGTATTTATGTCCAGTGTGGTACTTTGCAAAGCAAGTACCACCTAGGCTCCTCCTTTTGAGCTGAAAATTTGTGAAGACGGTCTTCTTAGTAACTGATCATCCTCAGCCAAAACTCACGCCCATTAGCCATGTGCATTTCCCGTACCACTAATCAAACACTTGGCTGCTTATTCTTTTTTGAGCATCGCTCGGTCTCCTCGTGAGAATCTTATGTTGTGATTTTTTTCCTAGCACCTACCTGGGGAGTGCCCAACTCACTAGACATGCCTAGGCCGCCCAGAACACATGGCAACGCCATGGTCATGCGGTGACCACGCGGCGGGCATGCGAGTTTACGCGCTCTAGAGTTGGGGCCCTCGGCCACCGTCCAAACCTCGACGTATCACCACCAAACCATGTATTTATGATTAAATAGGTACTTATGTAACTAGAAATGATTTTTGGAAAAAATAAATAGCAAACTATGAGGCAGCTGCAGTTCAAATTTGACCCGCTTCCTGCTGAATCGGCGGGAATTTGTCTTTTTCACCAGAGGTGGATCAAAACTTTTGACACCCAACCATTTTGTCAATTGTGCATTAAATATGGCCTAGTATTTTAGAAAATTTATTTGGTCCAATTTTGCAACAAATATATAGTAGGTCCTTCACAAAAAAAACTCATTTCAGGCACTCGAAAAATGGAAAATTAATTTTTCATGCAAAGAAAATGAAAACTCCCTTAGGAAACATTGTTTGGAATTCCAAGATGCACCCTTAGGCACAATATGAGATCATTTGAACAAACTATGCCATGAATGTGGCCATAACATTGATCATTTGGCTTGAAAGCCATGAATCTTCACGCATGATTGCTCATTTTTTAGAACATTTTTTTAAAATAATTTCCGTATTACAAGTTTATTATTTTTCCTGGAAACTTGGTCACATATAATGCGACAATGCGAAGGTTTTCCAATTTATTGATTTTTTTTGAATTTTTCATGCCCGTTTCAAAATGCGGTCAAAACGGCGGGCATGACCGTTCCTACCTAGTGGTTGAATCTTGGAAAACTTTTGATGTTTCTCTGATTAAATAGATACTTATGTACCTAGAAATGCATTTTGGAAAAAATAAAGATCAAACTATGAGGCAGCTGCAGTTCAAATTTGACCCGCTTCCTACTAAATCGGCGGGAATTTTTCTTTTTAACCAGAGGTGGATCAAAACTTTTTACACCCATCCATTTGTCAACTGTGCATTAAATATGTCCTAGTATTTTAAAAATTGATTTGGTCCAATTTTGCAACAAATATATGGTAGGTCCTTCACAAAAAAAACTCATTTCGGGCACTCGGAAAATGGAAAATGAATTTGCCGTGTAAAGAAAGGGAAAACTCCCTTAGGCCACATTGTTTGGAATTCCAAGATGCACCATTGTGCACAATATGAGATCATTTGAACAAACTATGCCATGAATATGGCCATAAGATTGATCATTTGGCTTGAAAGCCCTGAATCTGCACGCATGATAGCTCATTTCTGAGAACACTTTAAAAAAGAATTGTCGTATTATAAGTTTATTATTTTTCCTGGTAACTTGGTCACATATAATGACACAATGCGAAGGTTTTCCAATTATTTGATTTTTTTGAATTTTTCATGCCCGTTTCAAAATGCGGTCAAAACAACGGGAATGACCGTTCGTAGCTAGTGGTTGAATCTTGGAATTTTTTTGTGTTTCTCTGATTAAATAGATAATTTTGTACCTAGAAATGATTTTTGGAAAAAAGAAAGAGCAAACTACAAGGCAGCTGCAGTTCAAATTAGACCCGCTTCCAACTGAATCGGTGGAAATTTGTCTTTTTCACCAGAGGTGGATAAAAGCTTTTAAAACCCAACCATTTTGTCAATTGTGCATTAAATATGGCCTAGTATTTTATAAAATTGATTTGGTCCAAAGTTGCAACAAATATATGGTAGGTCCTTCACAAAAAAAACTCATTTTGGGCACTCGAAAAATGGAAAATTGATTTTTCGTCCAAAGAAAATGAAAAATCCCTTAGGCAACATTGTTTGCCATTCCAATATGCACCCTTGTGCACAATATGAGATCATTTGAACAAACTATGCCATGAATGTGGCCATAAGATTGACCATTTGGCTTGAAAGCCATTGATCTCCACACATGATAGCTCGTTTCTGAGAACACTTTTTTAAACGAATTGTCGTATTACATGTTTATTATTTTTCCTGGTAACTTGGTCACATATAATGACACAATGCGAAGGTTTTCTAATTTTTTGATTTTTTTTTTAATTTTTTATGCCCGTTTCAAAATGCGGTCAAAACGGCGGGAATGGTCGTTCCTAGCTAGATGTTAAATCTTGGAAAACTTTTGATGTTTATTTGATTAAATAGATACTTATGTACCTATAAATGATTTTTGGAAAAAAATTAAGAGCAAACTACAAGGTAGCGGCAGTTCAAATTTGACGCGCTTGCAGCTGAAACGGTAGAATTTTTTTTTTCACCAGAGGTTGATCAAAACTTTTGACACGCATCCATTTGGTCAATTGTGCATTAAATATGGCCTAGTATTTTACAAAAATGATTTGGTCTAATTTTGCAACAATTATTTGGTAGGTCCTTCACAAAAAAAACTCATTTTGGGCACTCGAAAAATGGAAATGATTTTTTTTTGCGCAATGAAGAAGAAAACATCCAAATCAACATTGTTTGTCATCCCAAGATACACACATGTGCACATTATTGGATAATTTTACCAAACTGTAAGAAGGTAATATGTTGAATGTTACCCGAAATAAGAGGGTAAAAAATACTATAAGAGAAATAAAAGAAAAAAACCAAATTACGTAGGCTTAATCCTGATTGGTGGAGTGAGTTGTGGCATGGATCGCTCACATGGAGAACATCCGTCCATCCATACATTCATCCATCTGTCCATCCTTCCGTCCATCCATCCCACCACCGCGAACCCGACCCAACCCCTCCCTCCTGCGCGAACCCCACCCCTCTCCCCTCAAGCTCGAACCCTACCCAACCCCTCTCTCTTGCGTGAACCTAGCTTCCTCCCTTGCCTCCGCCACCTCCAGCCCCCGATCCCTGTGACCAGCACACCAACGTCCGGCGAGATCCCGGCGACGCAGCAGCCACCCTCCCCGCCACGGCTCGGGGGCAGGCAGCAGCAGCCCCTCCCGCTGCCCAGGCTGGTAGCAGCCCCTCCCGTCGCCCTCCCCGATCCAGATCCCTCAACGCCACCCATCTCCAGCACATCTCCCCTCCCCACCTCGATGCAGAACTCCCCCGTCCCCCTCGTCGCCGCCACGCACCCCTCAGATCCTCGCCCCCGATGCAGAAACCCCTCGCCCCCTCGTCGCCACCACCCACCCCTCAGACCCTCGCCGCCACCCACCTCCACCGCCGCCGTCACTCTCCCCTCGCCCCCTCGTCCTGAACCAACTTCGCCGCCCGCCCGTCCTACACCCCGGAGGCGGCCTACACCCCGCGACCCGGAGGGGTACGAGACGAGCGATGTCCAAGGAGTCCGTCATCTGCTGCGCCATGCCATGGAGCTCACCACCACCGGTGGTGATCTGCTTCTTCCTTTCCATGGAGGTGTGCATCTTCCATTCAAGGTGCCTATCTTCCCCTATCCTCTTGGATTGATTTCATTTGATCCAACCACCATATTCTATTCCACCATGATGCTGATGCGTGCTTGACTCCCTTCCCCACGCAGCTGCAGCTCACCGACGAAGGTCACTTCCTCCTAAGCGCCCACACGGAGGAGCTGCAACAACCCTGGATCCGTCCGTTGGTCCTGTTGATTTCTGTCGAAGGTCGTCGGGCTTTTCAGGTACGTCAACGTCCTACTCTGGTTGCTGTTGTTCTGGTTATGTTGGACTGTCCATGATTTTATCCATAGCTGACACTTTAAATCAAATCCATGATTCTGATATGTACTGTTTGTTCACATTTAAGTAAAGTTAAGCAGCCATGTTAAGGGTAACCTGTGAACACTTGCTTATAAGAACGAACTTGACTTACTATATATACCCAAGTGAAGATGTACTGTTACTAATTTACTATGGCAATGAATTTTATCTATGTGAGATTAGAATTTGAGTGCCATCATTCATCTCATGGTATCTTGTTCTGTGTGATAATTGTTCACTGTTGAGGGCAATACATATACTCTAGTTTTCATGCAGTGCATGTTGTTCCATATTTTGAGGAGAACACCACCTGGAGACCGGTGTTCTGAGGAGACCGCGATGCTTAATTTGCGTTTGTTTGATTGCAGAGAGGCGCTGGAAGAGCACTCCCCATGCTTGTCTTGAGGAGAACACCACCTGGGACTTGGTGGCTGACATTGAGAAGGTCAGGCAACACCACGACATTCCAGAGTGGCAGGCAACTGCAAATACATCTTCTTTTGTAAACTGCAATATATACCCATATGTAAAGAAACCACTTTAAGAAAATATTTAAGAGAGCCGGTCAGGTCATGTAGATTTTCTTGCATTTGTGCATAGCTACTTTTTTTTGAAACCATTTGTGCATACCTATTGATCATGAATGTTGCAACGCAACTTATTAAAAGAATGATGATACCTCTTAATGCCTTGTCTTTTCAGAAACTAGCTAGCTAGTCAAGCATTTCTTTTTGAAGTTTGATACTAGTGTTATTGTTGGAGATATATAGTGGAAAACAATATCCACAGTGGTATAGATTGTTCTAGTCCATGATATGCTTATTATTGAATTAGCTGGTCCTAAAGAATGCTCTGCCTAAGCTATGCTTAGTGGCTGATTCCATATCCTGAAAATTGCAATGCAGGTGAAAAGATTAAATACCTCGCCATGCTTGCAATGGTTTACATTGAATTATTTTTTTGTAATCTATCTTGCTATACTGGTTCCAAGTGCTTGAGTAGCACCTCTGAGAGAACTCACTTGTGGTTAATTAGTGGCTTTATCGTTTGTGTTTGTGCATTCTTTTTTCTTGGGCATCATTCATGGCCGTCTAGTAGTCGACATACTTCTAGTTCCATTTAGTATATGCAGGTAGCAGCAGCTTAAGTGTAATGGAGTTGTTGTTACTCTGTGCCTGCTTCGTTAGAGTTTGCATCATCTCCTTGTTTTTGTAGCATAAATGCCTTCACTATTCTTGTTCTGAACCTCTGATCCTAATACTGATTGTATTTGTCTTGATCGAATTACAGGCAACGTGGTGGATCCAGGGAAGCCGGCCTTCACCCCCAAGAAGGGCAAGCCCAGCCTCGTCATGTTCGTCGGATTGTAGGGCCAGTCTGACTCACCAACCAACCTCGCTTGCTTGCTCTGTTTATTGTTCTACACCTATTACTGAATTCCAGTCGCTATATATGATTGCTTACCTGTATATATGTACCACTCTGTGTGTAGCATTTTTCTAACTGTACAATAGCACTCACTCCTCTACTGTCAAATTGCCTGTGGGTAGTTCATTACCATGCTATCCAGGGGATATTCATTTATGTGCCTGTGAATTCGTTCTTGGTGTATGTATGTATATGTGCTAGCAACATGAGTAGGAATTAGCATCATGCTCGGCCTGGATGAATTGCATGCATACATTGATCTAGGGAGAAGTGTATGGCTGATACAATCCTCTTTTTCACAAAGCTATTATACACTTTGGGAAATACAGTAATTTGTTCTTTACTAAATGCACTTCAGGTATGGATGCTGATGCATGCATGATTCTATTGTGAGTCGTACCTAGTTGTTCTTTATGCATCTCCAGTCGTACATAGTATTGTTTAATTGGAATCAGTACAATTGAAATGATGATAAAATACGTTTTTAAACAGTGGGTTGAGGCTTAGTGTAATTGATCTAACACTACAGGAAACAGCTACTTTGCCGTATGCCACGACGGACGGCAAAGGCTCGAAAGGCGGACGGCAAAGACCTTTGCCGTCAGCCGCGGACGGCAAAAGGCTCCGGCAAAGAAGGCTACAGGAAAATAGCTGCTTTGCCGTCTGCTTCCTGGCGGCGGACGGCAAAGGCTCTTTGCCGTCTGCGGCGGACGGCAAAGAGGGCGGACGGCAATAATTGCGCTGTCAGTCCGTTAAGTGGCTAACGGCAGACCTTTTCCGTCCGCCGCAAACGGCAAAGAGCCTTTGGTCTTTGCCGTCCGCCTTATGATGTGATCTACACGTCACTAGATGGCAGGTTCTTTGCCGTCTGCCACTGATAGCAAAGTGCAGGTTCTTTGCCGTCTGCCACGGACGGCAAAGTCTTTGCCGTCTGCCACTGTAGGCAAACTGACGAAATGGGTCAGCTCCCAGGAAGCACAGTTGGCTGCCACGTGGCTTCTTTGCCGTCCGCGGCGGACGGCAAAGGCTCTTTGCCGTCGGTGGCAGACGGCAAAGAGCCTGCATATTGTCTGTTTTTTCTGTTTTTTATTAAATCCCACAATTTGCAGCACATATCACATATATAAGTTTCATATCCAGCACATATCCAACACATATCTAGCACATAAGTTTCATATCACATATCACATCAGTTTCATCCATACACATTGTTCATACATAAAGAAGTTCCATCCATACACATTGTTCCATCCATATATATATTACAATGCAAAGTGTCATGAAGATAGCAAGCTAGATACAATGCAAAGTTTCATCAAAGGAAAAGCAAGCACTCCATCATAGCAAGCTAGCTTCCATCAAGTGAATGAAATCTGCAAAATGGTAAATAAGAAAGTTAGAAATAGGTGACTAGAACAAGAAGAAGACTAGAACAAGAAGAAGACTAGAACAAGAAGTATATGTCATTTATGAGCTAACTTAGGTGAAATGGATCATATATGAGCTAACTAAGTTGAAATGGGTTGTTTATGAGCTAACTTAGTTGAAATGGATCATTTATGAGCTAACTTAGTTGAAATGGGTCGTTTATGAGCTAACTAAGGTGAAGGGCATCGTTTTTGAGCTAAGTAAGGTGAAATGGGTCATTTTGGAGCTAACCTAGGTGAAATGGGTCATTTTGGAGCTAACCTAGGTGAAATGGGTCATTTTAAAGCTAACGTAGGTAAAATGGATCATTTAGGAGCTCATCTACGTAAAATGGGTCATTTTAGAGCTAATTTAGTTGAAATGGATCTTTTTGAGCTAACTTAGGTGAAATGGATCATTTAAGAGCTAATTTAGGTGAAATGGATTGTTTTTTAGCTCACTTAGGTCAAATGGATCGTTTATGAGCTAAATTAGTTGAAATGGATCGTTTATGAGATAACCTAGGTAAGATGGGTCATTTGCCATAGGTACGAAAGCGATACCCGTTGATGTCGTATTTGTCAAATGAACGGACCTTATAGTCAAAACCATTAGCGACTTGTCTCAATTCGGCGTCCATAGACTCTGAATTAGCCTACAAGTTTAATATGAAAGGATTGTTGCATTACGCACAAATTAGCGAATGAAACCGGGATAGCCGCCTACAAATTAGCCTACAAGTCTAATAGAAATTACCGTTTGTTTGAACCAAGAGATGAAACCGGGATAGCCGCCACCTTGCTTTGCGAGAAGCTCATACTCTTCGACAGAATCCTTTTGGATCACCGCTCCATACGAGAATAAGGCGACGTATCGACTGTATGAAATATCCAGGAATAAGAGCAGTTCAAAAGAAATAGAAGTTGCGAAACTATGTACCGAGAACTTACTCGATGTACGGCCGCACTTCTATCAGGTTGTTGAAGATATACAACGAAATGGTCCGCCATTGTTCGTTATCCAAAGATACTGGATTTGAAACACTGGCTGGTGCGAGATTCCCTTTGAATAGGCTGAGGTTGGATCCACCCTTTTTAGGGTCGTCAGCATTGTACCGAGGCTTCGGATTATGCAAATGACGATTTTTGGCTTCGTAGTGTGCTGTCACGAAGTTTGCCGCCTCCTCAGTGATGAATGCCTCAGCCATCGATGCTTCAATTCTACGTTTATTTTTACATTTTTGTCGAAGCGTCTTCTGCATCCTCTCAGTTGGGTAGCACCAACGATTTTGCACGGGCCCCCCCCAATCTTGCCTCGGTCGGGAGATGCAAAATCAAATGTTGCATTGGATTAAAGAAGCCCGGTGGAAAGATCTTCTCTAACTTGCAGATCAACTCCGGCGCCAACTCTTCCATTTCTTCTAGCACGCCAGGCGATAGTTCTTTCGCACAAAGAACACGGAAGAAATAGCTGAGTTCTGCCAGTACTAGCCATTCATCCTCAGGGATGAAGCCACGCAACATCACCGGCATTACCCGCTCAATCCATATGTGCCAATCATGACTCTTGAGACCAAATATCTTCAATTTATCAAGACTGGCTCCCCTCTGTAGATTCGCTGTATACCCATCGGGGAACATCAACTGCATTTTCACCCACAAGATAATTTCCCTCATAGCCGGCCTTCCAAGATTGAACCATGCCTTTGGCTTCGTCCAGTTCTGCTTTCCTTTCGGTTCTTTCATGTTTTGTAACGGCCTATCACATAGCGCCTCCAGACCGACTCTAGCCTTAGTATTATCCTTTGACTTCCCATCTATGCCGAACAATGTACCAAAAAGTGCCTCGGCGATATTCTTCTCAGTGTGCATCACGTCGATGTTGTGTGGGCAAAGGAGGTCTTTGAAGTAAGGCAGATCCCATAAGCATGTTTTGTGAGTCCAGCCGTGCTTAGAATTATACCCCTTGAAGTACCCTGGACGCTCGGGATCTGGCTCGAGAGCGTTTAACTGATCCAGGGTCTGTTGGCCTGTCAATGCATGTGGTGCAGAGTTTTTGACAACTCTACCTCTGATGAAGTTCTTCTTGTCTTTCCTGAACTTATGGCGAGGATTCAGGAACTCTCTATGCATGTCGAAGCAAGAAAACTTGCGACCGGCCTGAAGCCAACGAAACTCAAGAGCTCCCTTGCATGTGGGGCACGGGAACCTTCCATGCACACACCAGCCAAAGAATAGCGCATACGCCGGCAAGTCATGCGTCGAGTACATGTACCAGACACGCATTATGAAGTTCCGTTTGCTATAGGCATCGTATGTCTTGAACCCATTATCCCAGGCTGCTTGCAATTCGTCCTTAAGTGGTTGCATGTACATTCATATTTTTCCCCGGATAGTTGGGCCCTGGAATTATCAACGTCGGGAAAATGTTCTTTCTTTGCATAATCTGTCCGGGGGGGAGATTGAGTGGAAAGACAAATACGGGCCAACAACTGTATTGGGCTGCCGTCATACCAAACACACTGAACCCATCCGTGCTGATGCCGACTCGAGGATGCCTCGGATCTGCCGCTTTGTCACCATGTAATTCATCAAACTTTTTCCACGCAACACCATCCGATGTGTGTACAATCATCAGATTCCCATCTGCATCTAGTTCGGTTCTTTTGCCCGTTTTGTGCCATGTCATCTGTCTGGCCGTCTCTTCGACCATGAAAAGACGTTGAAGTCTTGGTACGATTGGCATATACCGAAGAACACTAACGGGGATTTTGGTCTGTGTCTTCTCACCCATACCATTGTCTACCACAACATATCTGGAAGACTTGCAAATGGGACAATAGTTCAAGTCCGCATAGTCAAGCCTAAACAAGACACATCCTTTCTCACAGGCATGTATCTTATCATAGGGCATCTTTAGTGCACGGAGGATTTTGTCCAACTGGTATAGGTTTGCAGGCATTACATGGCCTTTGGGTAGAAAGCGTCCAAATACTGTCATCATTGCATCGTAGCATTCTCTGCCCAAGTTGAACTGAGCCTTCAGAGCCATTACTTGTGAGATGGCATCCAACTGACAAAGCTCAGTGTGCTCACGGAGCGGACGTTTTGAAGACTCCAACATTTCATTGAAGGCCTTTGCAGATTCCTCCATCTCCTTGTCCGAATCCCGAGCATCATCAAAGTCTTGCACCATGTTTTCCATCCCGGTACCATGCTCGTCGGTGCGACGACGATCCACCTCAGCTCGGTCACGTTGGGCAGACTCACCATGAAATGTCCACACCGTATAATCGGGCGTAAAACCACTCTTCTGCAGGTGTTTGCCCATTTCAGCCTCTGTCCTCTTTTCCCAATTGCCGCACCGTAAACAGGGGCACCAGGTTTTCCTCTGGCCATTTGCAAATGCGGCTCGCACAAACCCCTTGGTTTTTGTGAACCATTCAGTGCTCCATTTGTTCTGACCAGTGTGACCGGTGTACATCCACGCACGATCACTCATCTTGACTTTCAGAGCTACTAGACACACAACAAATATATATATATATATATATATATATATATATATATAATTCACCATGTATGTATTCATCAGTTGATCTACTTTGTCAATTTTATTACGTCCATGCAACCTACACTCTAATAGGTAATGATAGGTCCTAATCCCACTAGAGTATGTTTAGATTGGGTTCATTTTCCCATGCTATGCTCCGGATCCTACGCAAATTTCGGCAGCACCTCCCCGCTGTTCTCCTGATACACGTCTCTGCAATAAACAGAGAGGATGTGTACCCGGAGAACAACAGGGGAGGCACTGACGAAATTTATGCGTCGGATCCGGAGCAAAGCATATGGGAAAACGAACCCAATCTAAACATACTCGGGCTGTCCATGGATAGCGTTGGACAATTCGAAAGAATCAAGGTTATAAATATGCAAATGCATGCATATTTATAACTATGACGCTTTCGAACGGGAGACACATATTGGTTACGCATACTGATGATTCAAGACACATATGTAGCTAGCTATCAAGTTTCATCGGAATAGATCAAATAATTAATGGGGGAGGAGGACATGTCATTTGTGCTCACCCACGAACGAAGGGGCAGAGCTCGTCAAACGCACGACGAGGTCGTCGAACACCAAACCTCGCAGCGATGAAACAACTGCACATTTAAAACTACCCGATCAACACAATTATATATGATGTTTTTCATAACAAAATCGAAAGATATATGACCTAACTAATAATTCACAAATATATGACCCCGTCGGCTTCTGGAAGGCCAAAGAACACCTTTTCGGGAGGTGTCGGGGGTCGGGGTGTCGTGTCGGTCTCGGGGTGCCGTGTCGGGGTCGGGGTCGGGGTCTCGGGGTCGGGGTGTCGGGTCGGGGTCGGGGTCGGGGTGTCGGGTCGGGGTGTCGGGTCGGGGTGCCGGGTCGGGGTCGGTGTGCCGTGTCGGTGTCGGGGTCGGGGTGTGGTGTCAGGGTGTCGGTGTCGGGGTGTCGTGTCGGTGTCCGGGTCGGGGTCTCGGAGTCGGGGTGCCGGGTCGGGGTCGGGGTGCCGTGTCGGTGTCGGGGTCGGGGTGTCGGGTCAGGCTCGGGGTCGGGGTGTCTTGTCGGGGTGCCGGGTCGGGGTCGGGGTGCCGTGTCGGTGTCGGGGTCGGGGTGTCGGGTCAGGCTCGGGGTCGGGGTCTCGGGGTCGGGGTGTCGGGTCGGGGTGCCGGGTCGGGGTGTCGGGTCGGGGTGTCGGGTCGGGGTGCCGTCTCGGGGTCGGGGTGTCGGGTCGGGGTGCCGGGTCGGGGTCGGGGTGCCGTGTCGGTGTCGGGGTAAGGGTGGGTGTGGTGTCAGGGTGTCGGTGTCGGGGTGTCGTGTCGGTGTCGGGGTCGGGGTCTCGGGGTCGGGGTGTCGGGTCGGGGTGCCGGGTCGGGTCGGGGTGCCGTCTCGGTGTCAGGGTCGGGGTGTCGGGTCAGGCTCGGGGTCGGGGTGTCGGGGTCGGGGTCGGGGTGTCGGGGTTGGGGTCGGGGTCGGGGTGCCATGTCGGTGTCGGGGTCGGGCCGTCGGGTCAGGCTCGGGGTCGGGGTGTCGGGGTCGGGGTGTCGTGTCGGGGTGCCGGGTCGGGGTCGGGGTGCCGTGTCGGGTCGGGGTTTTTTCCTCTTTTTTCCTTTTCTTCTTCTTCCTATTCTTCCTTTTCTTCCTCTTCTTCTTTTTTCTTCTCCTCCTCTTCTTCTTCTTCCTTTCCTTTTTCCTCTTCTTCTTCTCCTCCTCTCCTCTTTTTTCTTCTTCTTCTTCCTCTTCTTCTTTTTTCTTCTCCTCCTCCTCTTCTTCTTCTTCCTTTCCTTTTTCCTCTTCTTCTTCTCCTCCTCTCCTCTTTTTTCTTCTTCTTCTTCCTCTTCTTCTTTTTTCTTCTCCTCCTCCTCTTCTTCTTCTTCCTTTCCTTTTTCCTCTTCTTCTTCTCCTCCTCTCCTCTTTTTTCTTCTTCTTCTTCCTCTTCTTCTTTTTTCTTCTCCTCCTCCTCTTCTTCTTCTTCCTTTCCTTTTTCCTCTTCTTCTTCTCCTCCTCTCCTCTTTTTCTCTTCTTCTTCTTCCTCTTCTTCTTTTTTCTTCTCCTCCTCCTCTTCTTCTTCTTCCTTTCCTTTTTCCTCTTCTTCTTCTCCTCCTCTCCTCTTTTTCTCTTCTTCTTCTTTCCTCAAACTAAACTAAGCCTACAACTAAACCTAAACCTAAAACTAAACCTAAAACTACAACTAAAACTAAATCTAAACTAAAACTAAAACTAAAAAGGAAAAAAAGAAAAAAACTGAAAAAAAAACTGAAAAATGGGGGGCTCACCTGGGGGGTGGAGGAGGCCGGTGGAGGAGGGGGCGGGGCGGTGGAGGAGGCGGCCTAGGGCGGCGGGGGGCCGGGCCTGGGGCGGCGGGGGGCCGGGCCCGGGCGGTGGGGCGCGGGGCGGCGGGGGGCCGGGGCGGCGGGGGGCCGGGGCGGTGAGGGCGACGGGGCCCCGGGGCGGCGGCGAGCTGGGGCGGCGGCGGCGCGCGGCGGGCGGCGGCGTGGGAGGAGAGAAACGGCGAGGGAGAGGGAAGAAGTGAGTAACGGGCGGGGGGTACGGGCCGTTAGGTAGTAGGCTCTTTGCCGTCCGCCCCCCTTTGCCGTCCGCTTTTTTGCCTCTTTGCCCTCTGCTAGCGGACGGCAAAGAGGTGGCCCGTTAAGTTTTTCAAAAACGGGCGGGGGGTGGGGGCCACCTCACTCTTTGCCGTCCGCCAGCGGACGGCAAAGATTCTTTGCCGTCCGCTGGCCGACGGCCAAGAGCTGGCAGACGGCAAAGAGCTTCTTTGCCGTCTGCCCTTTCTTTGCCGTCTGCTTTTGGGTAGCTGATGGCAAAGAGCTTCTTTGCCGTCAGCTAGCAGACGGCAAAGAGCTGGCAGATGGCAAATTAGCTGATTCCAGTAGTGTAATAGTCCACTTCTTGGCGTAAATTTATAGCAGTACACATAGATATGCAATGAAATGCTTCTAGTATCTTACACATGTATATTTGACATGAATGTGTACTGGCTTGGCTTAAAGTTGCAGCAACCATGTTTTCTGAATAACTATAGTTGCTTTCAAAAGATGCAATTTATTGGCGATGTTACCTTATTATTTTCTCTCTTTAATTGTTTTTGCAGGTCCATGACATCTCAATGAACCACTACTGGATGTGGCGTCGACGAAGCACTACACCTAGCTTGCTCGCTAGCGCGCGCGTGTGTGCTTTGATGCGCGGCGCTTCGTCGAGCTGGCCGGACCGCGGCAATCACCGGAGCCGGAGCCGTAGGAGGCGACGAGATGCTGCTGCTGCAGCTGCGTCCGCGGAAGCAGCAGCTGCCCCTCGCCGACCTCACCAACCTCCGGCGTCCGCCATGAGCTCCGCGCATGACCCCTTCTACATCGTCCAGGAGGAGATCCAGGGCTGGGTAATACCCCATCCCCGTCTGCCCTCCCCCCTCCCCTGTGCCCCTTTCTCTTCCTCTAGTTGTGAATTTTGGTATGCTGCTGCTATTTATTTGGCTGCACCGTGGTGTACTGGCAGCTGAAAACTGCTTCTTTATTTTCTACTCCAGTACTGTATGGAGTAGTATATAAGGACGTCTTACTGTAGTATGGCTAAGGAAGTGACCAGCTTGGTAGTTAGTACTAGCTGAGAAAATTCATGATGCTGGCTGGGAGCAAAAAAATTATAGGCTTAGTTGCTGTTCTGTAGTTGTATGGGGATATATGCATAGATATGTAACGTGTGGGTTCCAAGCATGCTTCCGAGATACATAGATTCTGTTTAACAACTTAAGTATATGTATGAATGTGCTCGAGTCCATGATTTATTGTTCTGTTTAACAACTTAAATATATGTATGAACGTGCTACATTTAGATCGACCTATCACAGAAATCTGCTTAATTTGAACTGGAAGTAGATAGTACTAACAGTCAGATTGTCTTCTAGTCCATGTCTTTGATGTACACCTGCTCTGCTGTTGCTATTTGTTAATATACAGATACAACCGTATGTATAGTCACTAACACTTGGACTTGCCAAAACATTCATGCAGGCTGCTGGTGGACGTGGTGGTGATCCTCCTGTTAGGAGGTAGAGGATGTGAGCTGAGCTGTTGTCTGGTCGAGGAAGAAAGTCGTTGTCTTGACTGGCAAAACAAATTGCTACGGCAGCAATGCTTGTGAGCTTATGATGTGCCTCTAGTTTAGTTTGTCGGTTTCTGTGAATTGTTCTCTGTGATATATGATGTATTGCTGCTGTTAGCTGTAAATGTGATGTATTGCTGTTGTTAGCTGTAAATGTGATGTATGATGAGTTGACTTGATGGTTCGTTTGAGGTTGTCATTGGAATGGATTATCTCTTGTGAAGCTTACTGCTAGTTAACATGAGTTAAACTAATACATACACTTGCTGCAGTTCGTTTGAGGGTGTCTTGTGAAGGTTACTGCTAGTTAACATGAGTTAAACTATTACATGCACTGGGACCCATCTGACTAGTGGACCCCTTAAAAAAAAGGAAAATTGAGTATTAAGAAATAAGGCCACGACCCAAAAATAAAAAGGCTGCAATGTTGGGCTTGGCTAATGAAGCTGACCAAAAATTCATAAAAAAACAATAAATGGGCTGAATTGTTGGGCTCAGCCCATATAGACACCGAATTGGACCAGGCTGAATCTTATCAATGACCTTTTCAATTGGTCGTAATTTTGCCACGTCAGATTGCCACGTCTGATCCGACGTGGCCTGGCCAGACAGCCAGTGACCAAAACAAAAGGTCATGGGTTCAACGACCTTCTGTTTTGGTCGTAAACGTCTACGACCTTCTCACAGAGAAGGTCGTTAATTTCAGTTTACGACTGCCAGCTTTTGACCTTCTGTTTTTGGTCACAAAAAGGTCACAAATGAAAAACAATGACCTTTCAGTGACCAATAGTCAAGGTCACAAGTTGACATATTTCTTGTAGTGATTCCCCCTCCACCCATTTGTCCGCGGGCTCATGTTTTACTATGGGTTGGACTTCCATGACTTGTCCCCCAATTTCATCCTCAACAAATCGGCGTTTATCGTCGTGTGCGAGGCCTTCCTCCGCATTTCGCCCCACTTCGGCCTATGGCTGAAGACCTTCAACGTGAAGCCGAAGGTGGTGGTCAGCCAGCAAGCAGAGTGCGGAGGCGCCATGGTGGGCAAGATGCCCAATGTCACTTGGCCCGAAGGCTCCTTTGTGGAGACCGTGAAGGGTGGCAATCGGGGTGGTTCTACATCACCGAGTCCCGCGACACCAACTGGGTGGCGGCCCCCGAATTTCGATCCGGCGTCCCCATGCGGCTCACCTCTTGGAAAGAGAAGGGCCTAGCCTGGGGCTCATCTGTGGAGCTGACCGGACTCCAGACATGTATCAAGAATATGATAAGCAAGAAAATCAAGCTTGTCAACATGGTCCAGGTCATGCTCTCCCGCTGGATCCTTCCGTGTCAAAGACGGCTTTCAATATGTAGGAGTTCAACCCAGCTGAACACCAGACGCTGCGAGAGCTCTTCGACACAACGCACGAAGATGTCTGGAAAGTGCTGTTCAAGGCTAACGAGGTACCACCACCCACAACTGAAGATCGCGGACTCAGCACAAGGCGCCCCGCCAATCTGGTAAGTTTTTATATTCTGCAAGATGTGCCTTTTACCAGCACATCAGTAGTAGGAATCTAAACTTCCATGTCAATTTATCAGGACTGGGTAGCGTTAGCGGAGCGGATTGATTGTCCAGCTCCATTAGCCGAAGATACATCATCGGCTCTTTCGCTAGAGATGCTGTCTCCAGCGCCTTACGAGGTGCCGGAGAAGAAGGCCAATAAGAAGGCCGTGGGGACCTGGAAAGGTCTCCAGCGCAAGGATGTATCGGACTCATCGTCCGAGGACACCGAGGCGCACTCCTCCAACAAAGAGGAGGAAGAAGTAGCAGAAATGCCTCCCCCGGCGACCGGGGGTGAGAAGAAAAGGAAGGCCGCCCCGTCTGGGGAGGCCGAAGGGTCCAAGAGGGGATAGACCCTCCCTCCGGATCACTCCACCACAGCCGCCTACAGCGACGAGGAGTGGTTGCCCAAGGACAAGCCCCTGGCGAAGTCGTAAGTATCCGGATACTATAATACTTCCGGTACGTATTGCTTTGTTGATTCTTATCATGTCAAATATGATCGTGCAGTCCGGCCAAATCCCACATCAACGTATCCTCCTCGGATGGGTCTTTGACTCAGTCGGTGATGAACAGTGATTCACTCCCGATGGCCACCTCCCCCCGGCCCGCGGCCGACACCGAGGTGCTGTCCCAGAGGATACCGGACCAGGGGGAGACTGTTCTGGAGACGCCCCAAGGCGAAATCACAAATGTCGGGCACATAGGGGGAAGACCCCCATGGATTCTGATGACGGGGGCCATAGTAAGTTTGGCCCCAGCCGGATACTGCGCCCGAACCTCCAAAGGTTCCGGATTCAGGCAGGCAGCCCCTCGCTAAGGAGGGCGAGCCGACTGTGCCGATGACCTCTGTCCATCAAGAGGCATCGGACAACTTGCTGGAAGAGCTTCGCGGCACTTCGATTGACGAAGAGCACCGCACCATCATGAGTGCGGTGATTCAGAATGTCCGGTCCGCCAAGAGCGGATTAACCGGAGCCTTATAACAAATATCACGGTATAGACAGTAGCCCCTGATGCTCTGTTTGGTGTTCGGAAAAGCCGAACAGAGGATCAACTAACATCCGCAGGATATAACAGAATATGTCTATGTGAATAAGCAGGCGTCGCTGCTGGCCGCTGCCGCACGTACTGCGGAGGTCTCCGGACTGAAGCGGGACCTGGAGCGGACAGAGGGAGAGCTCGGCCTCGTGAAGAGGCAACTCGAGGAGAACAAAGGTACATAATACCCCGTCTGTATATTGATAAGGAAGAAATGGTTTCAGCTCATAGAAGCGTTATGAATTTTAATAGGGCCGCGACCTAAGTGGCGGCCCTGAAAAAGGCGTTGACCGAGGCCGAAAACAAAGCGGCCAAGGAGCGCGCCGAGCGCGAGAAGCAAGAGGCCCGCTTCGGCGAGGTCCAGCAAGAGCTTGAGGATTTTGTCAAAAAATATGACTCCTTGGAGCGTGACTCTAAGACGCAAGAGTCCGAGCTTGCGAAAGCCCTCCAAAGTGCACGAGACGCCAAGGCCGAAGCCCAAAAGGCCCTCCAGGAGATTGAGGCGGCCAAGAAGATTGCGGCGGGTAAGGCATTCAATATGCAAAGCAAGCATGTGAAGGAAACTTTCTATTTACTTACCCGAATTTGGAGCTCTCCAGGAGCATTTGCAGATCTGCCGCGCAGCATATCTGATGCCGCAGAGTTCTACCA
The DNA here is from genome assembly GCF_002575655.3 of Aegilops tauschii subsp. strangulata. NCBI lineage: Eukaryota > Viridiplantae > Streptophyta > Magnoliopsida > Poales > Poaceae > Aegilops > Aegilops tauschii. Next base: position 10,340,608 of record NC_053041.3, read on the forward strand.
AGCTGAAGAAGGGAGCTCGACGGAGAAGTTGTTCTGGTTCCAGTATATTGGGGCCGAACATCCGATTACCTTGAGCGACCAGCTGAAGCAATTGGTCAAACTTCAAAAGGCGGCTGAACTGGCCATGAAGGACCTCATAGTCCGGATGTGGCAAGCCGAGCCCCTACCCGGCAGCTACTTCGGCCTGGTGAAGCGGCTTGTATCAGCCTGCCCGTGGCTCGAAGCCATAAAGCGGTCAGTCTGCGTTGAAGGTGTGCGCAGGGCCTTCGCCCACGCAAAAGGGCACTGGGCGAAGATGGATGCCGAGAAGCTGGTGACGGAGGGGCCACCGAAGGGCAAGGAGCACCGCCACCCCGAAAAATATTATGGCAGTGTCCTGAAGGGCGCCCGCCTTGTGGCAGAGGAATGTGCTAAGGATGTAATATTTGAATAAATGTATTCGGAATGGATGGAGTCTCCAATGAGCAAGACTTCGACAAGTACGGCGACCCGAAGATGGAAGATGACGATGATGATGAAGTACCATACACCACAAGAAGAAGCAGGACCACCCTACCTAAAGGACGTCCGTTCAAGAGAAGAACTCCATTTGTGAAAAAGAAGGGCAAGAAGATTGTGAAAAGATAGCTAAGATCTAATCAAGACGTGTCGGCCGCGTGTGTGTGTGTCAGTGGCAAGCTGAATTATTACATGCAACTAAATTATTACATGTATCAATTAATTTCAACCATGTCATCTAATTCTAAATCTTTGCACAATGGTTTTATCACTCCATTTGCATTTTCCTTTTCTTTTATCTCAAATCTTAAATTATTACATGCAACTAAAAATCCAAAAAGATAAAAAAGTTAGTAATGGCGCGCTTGGAGAAGGTACGCCATTGCTATCACGGTGTTTACGGCGCACCCCTAAAAGGTGCGCCATTGATATACCAATTTTTATGGTACACCCCTAATAGGTGCGCCATTGCTAACCCTCCCCCACTAAAATATCCAAGACCCCGCCGTCCAACCACGAGAAGCAAAGCGGCCCCGTTCCTCGCGTGCGTGCAAGACCAGCGAGAGAGAGAGAGAGAGGAAGCCGCCGCGCCGCCGCCTCCACTCTCCCCTCCCCCTTCCTCCCGTCGCCGCCCGCCGGTCCGCCGCCGCCGCCTCCTCCTCCAGAAGCAAGGCCAGGGCTCCCGGTGCTCGACGAGCGAGCGAGTGAGGGGCTCCCCTCCCAACCCCTCCCCTAGGGTTTCGCCCTCCGCCGTCCCCCATCACACGGCGGCGCACGCTCGTCAGCGACAACTTCCCTCTCCCTGTAATCCTTAGCCCCCTGCCATCTGGGTGCGCCGTCCCCTTCAAGGCACAGCTGCCGGTGACCTCTCCTTCACCATCACCGTGTCCCCACCCTGAGCTCCGACCTACCCACCATCTCAAGCGGGTCCAGATCCGCCACGGCTCCCGCAGCCATGCGCCAGCAGACCAAGCAGGTGCACGACGTGGTCTCTTCCCCCTCTACGCATCTATTCGTTCGGTTTGATTTGATTTGTAAGGCTGATGTTGTTCGTTCTTTTTTATTTGATTTGGCAGGCGCGCAAGGGCACGACGTGTGGTTACTCTTCCAGCTCGTGGCCACCATTCTGCTTCCTCCCCTCCCATGGTTCAGCAGCAGCAGCAGGTAGCACCTCATCCCCATCTCACTTCTTCTAACCTACAGACCGTGTCTTGTTCTTGTTCACTGTCTTGTTTCTCATAAATGCATTTTTCTCTCAAAAACTTTACATTGTCTTGTTCTTGTACTGATTAAGGAGGGAGTAATTTTGCCCTAGCGTTTACACTCACTGGATTTGAGTAGAGTATATAGATCGTTTCTCACTCAAGTAGAGCCGTGTGGGGATAAACAATGATCTAAAACGTGTATGTGTATCCTTCCTGTCTAGCAGTGACAAGCGATTTGGAGGGAACAAGCTAAGCAATTGCAGCCATCGTCCTCGCCTAGGAGGAGGAGCAGGAGCTTCATCACATTAGCAGCAGCTTAGGTCCATCCTCTCCCTCTGCTCATCTTGTATTGTATTTTATATATATGGATACGGAGGGCTAGAGAAATCGTGGTGCTTAGTTATGCCATCCTGCATTCTGGTTCCATGTTTGTAGAAATTGAGTTGAGTGCTGCTTCAGAATTTACCACAAGAATAGTGCAGCTTATGCTGTGGATATGTATACGTGATCCAGCCCCACAGAGCTTGATTTGTGCGTGTTGCTCATGACTGGCTAGCGGATTGCGTGTTGATCCATGATGTGATGTTACAAATAGTTACCCCTTTCTCCTGAAATGTTGATTAATTTCCGTTTCGGTTGAGAATGGGGCACTCCTACGTCAAGAAAATTAGCAAAGGTCATGCCCAATTTTCTTGACCTAGAAGGTGCCCGATTCTCAACCAAAACAAAATTTAATCAACATTTATAGACAAGTTAAGCATAATTCTCTGCATGGAGGAGGTTCAGATCAACAAATCAGCACGTTAAGCATAAAATGGCAATAAAGAATACAGGGTCTTGAAAACAGTTACGAAAATATATAGGATAGAAGAATAGATACTACCCTGATCTCATCCAATAACTCTAGTAGCCTTTTTTCCTATTTAGAGCGAACATGGCCGACAACGATGAGGCCGGCGGTTCGGGCAAGTCATTCTGGGAGCTGTCCCAGGAGATGGAGAAAGAACCTCACCGCTATGAGGACGCCGTGGAAGACACCGATCCCGACTACACAACCCCTAGTGGCGTCGGGGATGACACCACTGATGGTGCCGCCGGGGATGCCACCACTGATGATGGCAGCGAACGCACAGATGGCAGCCAACCGAAAAGGCAATGGAAGGACCGGCGCCCGAACGTGCTCGGCACTGCTACGTCTTGAGCTTGCATTGGTTTTCCTTGAAGAGGAAAGGGTGATGCAGCACAGTAGCGTAAGTATTTCCCTCAGTTTTTGAGAACCAAGGTATCAATCCAGTAGGAGGCTCCTCAAAAGTCCCACGCACCTACACAAACAAACAAAGAACTCGCAACCAACGCAATAAAGGGGTTGTCAATCCCTTCACGGCCACTTGCGAAAGTGAGATCTGATAGAGATAATATGATAAGATAAATATATTTTGGATATTTTATAATATAGATTGGAAAAGTAAAGATGCGAATAAAAGTAAATAGCAAACTTATATGATAAAAGATAGACCCGGGGGCCATAGGTTTCACTAGTGGCTTCCCTGAAGATAGCATAAGTATTACGGTGGGTGAACAAATTACTGTCGAGCAATTGATAGAAAAGCGAATAATTATGAGATTATCTAGGCATGATCATGTATATAGGCATCATGTCCGTGACAAGTAGACCGACTCCTGCCTGCATCTACTACTATTACTCCACACATCGACCGATATCCAGCATGCATCTAGAGTATTAAGTTCATAAAGAACAGAGTAACGCATTAAGAAAGATGACATGATGTAGAGGGATAAACTCATGCAATATGATATAAACCCCATCTTTTTTATCCTCGATGGCAACAATACAATACGTGCCTTGCTTCCCCTGCTGTCACTGGGAAAGGACACCGCAAGATTGAACCCAAAGCTAAGCACTTCTCCCATTGCAAGAAAGATCAATCTAGTAGGCCAAACCAAACTGATAATTCGAAGAGACTTGCAAAGATAACTTCATCACACATAAAAGAATTCAGAGGAGATTCAAATATTTCTCATAGGTAAACTTGATCATAAACCCACAATTCATCGGATCTCGACAAACACACCGCAAAAAGAGTTACATCGAATAGATCTCCAAGAAGACCGAGGAGAACTTTGTATTGAGAATCAAAGAGAGAGAAGAAGCCATCTAGCTAATAACTATGGACCCGAAGGTCTGTGTTAAACTACTCACAACTCATCGGAGGGGCTATGGTGTTGATGTAGAAGCCCTCCGTGGTCGATTCCCCCTCCGGCGGAGCGCCGGCGAAGGCTCCAAGATGAGATCTCGCGGATACAGAAGGTTACGGTGGCGGAAATAGTTTTTTGTGGTTGCCTCTGATGTTTTCGGGGTATGTGGGTATATATAGGAGGAAGAAGTAGGGCGGTGGACGCCCGAGGGGCTCACGAGACAGGGGGGCGCCCACCAGGGAAGGGCGCGCCCTCCACCCTCGTGGCTTCCTCGATTGCTTCTTGATATGCACTCCAAGTCCTCTGGATTACGTTCGTTCCAAAAATCACTCTCCCGAAGGTTTCATTCCGGTTGGACTCCTTTTGATATTCCTTTTCTTCAAAATACTGAAATAGGCAAAAAAACAGCAATACGGGCTGGGCCTCCGGTTAGTAGGTTAGTCCAAAAAATGATATAAATGTGTAAAGTAAAGCCCATAAACATCCAAAACAAGTAATATAATAGCATGGAACAATCAAAAATTATAGATACGTTGGAGATGTATCAAGCATCCCCAAGCTTAATTCCTGCTCGTCCTCGAGTAGGTAAATGATAAAAACAGAATTTTTGATGTGGAATGCTACCTAGGATAATTCTCAATGTAATTTTCTTTATTGTGGCATGAATGTTCAGATCCAAATGATTCAAGATAAAAGCCTATAAAACATAAAAATAATAATACTTCGAAGCATACTAGCAAATAATCATGTCTTATCAAAATAGCATAGCCAAAGAAAGCTTATCCCTACAAAATCATATAGTTATGCCATGCTTCATTTTCATTACACAAAATACTCCCATCATGCACAACCCCGATGACGAGCCGAGCAATTGGTTCATACTTTTTAACGCGCTTAAGCTTTTCTCAACTCTTACGCAATACATGAGCGCAAGCCATGGACATAGCACTATGGTGGTATATGGTGGTGGTTGTGAAGACAAAAAAAGGAGAAGATAGTCTCACATCAACTAGGCGTATCAACGGGCTATGGAGATGCCCATCAATAGATATCAATGTGAGTGAGTAGGGATTGCCATGCAACGGATGCACTAGAGCTATAAATGTATGAAAGCTCAACAGGAGAAACTAAGTGGGTGTACATCCAACTCGCTTGCTCACGAAGACCTAGGGCATTTTGAGGAAGCCCGTCATTGGAATATACAAGCCAAGTTCTATAATGAAAATTCCCACTATTATATGAAAGTGATAACAGGGGAGACTCTCTATCATGATGATCATGGTGCTATTACGAAGCACAAGTGTGGAAAATAGATAGTAGCATTGTCCCTTCTCTCTTTTTCTCTCATTTTTTTGGTGGGCTTCTTTGGCCTCCTTTTTTTATTTGGGCTTCTTTGGCCTCTTTTATATATTTTTAAAGTCCGGAGTCTCATCCCGACTTTTGGGGGAATCATAGTCTCCATCATCCTTTCCTCACTTGGGACAATGCTCTAAAAATGGAGATCATCACATTTTTATTGATTTACAACTCAAGAATTACAACTCAACACTTAGAACAAAATATGACTCTATATGAATGCCTCCGGCGGTGTAACGGGATATGCAATGAATCAAGAGTGATATGTATGAAAAATTATGAGAGTGGCCTTGCCACAAATACGATGTCAACTACATGATCTTGCAAAGAGCAATATGACAATGATGGAGCGTGTCATAATAAATGGAACGGTGGAAAGTTGCATGGCAATATATCTCGGAATGGCTATGGAAATGCCATAATAGGTAGGTATGGTGGCTGTTTTGAGGAAGGTAAATAATGGGTGGAAGATACCGGCGAAAGTTGCGCGGCATAATAGAGGCTAGCAAAGTGGAAGGGTAAGTGTGCGTATATCCATGGACTCACATTAGTCATAAAGAACTCATATACTTATTGCAAAAGTTTACTTAGCCCTCGAAGCAAAGTACCACTAAGCATACCCCTAGAGGGATAGATTGGTAGGAAAAGACCATCGCTCATCCCCGACTGCCACTCATCAGGAAGACAATCAAAAGAGCACCTCATGCAATAAATTTGTCACACAACTTTTACCATACGTGCATGCTACGGGACTTGCCAACTTCAACACAAGTATTTCTCAATTTCATAATTACCCAACTAGCATGACTCTAGCATTACTACCTTTATATCTCAAAACAATTATCAAGCATCAAATTGATCCTAGTGTTAAATGCACTTTCTATGATAGTTTTTATTATACTCAACTTGGATGCTCATCATTCTAGGACCAAATTTATAACCATAGCAAATACCATGCTGTTCTAAAAGACTCTCAAAATAATGTAAGTGAAGCATGAGAGATCAAAAATTTCTTCAAAATTAAGCCACCGCCGTGCTCTAAAAAATATAAGTGAAGCACTAGAGCAAAAACTATCTAGCTCAAAAGATATAAGTGAAGCATATAGAGTGTTCTAATAAATTCTAATCAAGTGGGTTTCTACCAAAAGGTGTGTGCAGCAAGGATGATTGTGGTGATCTAAAAAGCAAAGACTAATATCATACAAGACGCTCCAAGCAAAACACATATCATGTGGTGAATAAAAATATAGCTCCAAGTAAAGTTACCGATAAACGAAGACGAAAGAGGGGATGCCTTCCCGGGGCTTCCCCAAGCTTAGGCTTTTGGCTATTCTTGAATATATTGGGGTGCCATGGGCATCCCCGAGCTTAGGCTCTTGCCACTCCTTATTCCATAGTCCATCAAATCTTTACCCAAAACATGAAAACTTCACAACACAAAACTCAACAGAAACCTCGTAAGCTCCGTTAGCGAAAGAAAACAAAACACCACTTCAAGGTACTGTAATGAACTCATTATTTATTTATATTGGTGTTGAACCTACTGTATTCCAACTTCTCTATGGTTTATAAACTATTTTACTAGCCATAGATGCATCAAAATAAGCAAACAACACACGAAAAACAGAATCTGTCAAAAACAGAACAGTCTGTAGTAATCTGTAACTAGCGCAAACTTATGGAACTCAAAAATTTCTACCAAAATAGGACGACCTACATAAGTTGTTTATTGATCTACTGCAATTGGAATCAGTATTTTATCACGTTCTGGTGATTTTAAACAATTGTTTTTGTGAACAGAAAGTTTCTGGAATTTTCAGCAAGATCAAATATTTGTCATCCAAGAAAATCCTATAGGTCTTACTTGGCACAAACACTAATTAAAACATAAAAACACATCTAAACAGAAGGTAGATGATAAATTTAACAGCAAGGAAAAATATTGGGTTGTCTCCCAACAAGCGCTTTTCTTTAAAGCCTTTTTAGCTAGGCATTGATATTTTAATGATGCTCACATGAAAGACAAGAATTGAAGCGCAAAGACAGCATCATGAAACATGTGACAAACACATCTAAGTCTAACATACTTCCTATGCATTGGCATATTATAAGAAAACAAATTTGCAAGGCAAAAAAAACTAGCATATGCAAGAAATAAGAAAGAGACGATAGCAATCTCAACATGACGAGAGGTAATTTAGTAAGATGAAGATTTCGACGACCATATTTTCCTCTCTCATAATAATTAAATGTGGGATCATAGTAAAATTCAACAAAATAGCTATCATATAACATATTATTAACATGATCCACATGCATGCAAAGTTGACACTCTTCCAAAATAGTGGGATTAACATTAACTAAAGTCATGACCTCTCCAAACCCACTTTTATCAAAAACACCATAAGATTGAACATTCTCCAAATATGTGGGATCTAAAGTTGACACTCTTCCAAAATCACTTTCAATATTATTGCAAACACTATTATCAATCTCATATTCATCATGGGGCTTAAATAAATTTTCAAGATCATAAGAAGAATCACCCCAATCATGATCATTGCAACAAGTAGTAGACATAGCAAAACTAGCATCCCCAAGCTTAGGGTTTTGCATATTATTAGCACAATTGACATCAAGAGAATTTATAGTAAAATCATTGCAATCATGTTTTTTATTCAAAGATCTATCGTGAATCACTTCATAAAGCACTTCATCACAATTTTCAGATTCACAAATTTCAAGCAAAACTTCATAAAGATAATCTAGTGCACAAAACTCACTAGCAATTGGTTCATCATAATTGCATCTCTTAAAAAGATTAGCAAGCGGATGAGGATCCATAGATCTTAGCTTCTCTGTTTGGCAACAAATACTCAACTATTCCAACCAAACGAGCAAACGAGCCAAGTAAGACATTAAGGCAAACGAAAAGATGAACAGAAGAAGGGCGAATAAAACGGCAAGGGTGAAGTGGGGGAGAGGAAAACAAGAGGAAAATGGCAAATAATGTAAATGTGAGGGAGATGAGTTTGTGATGGGTACTTGGTATGTCTTGACTTGAGCGAAGACCTCCCCGGCAATGGCGCCAGAAATCCTTCTTGCTACGTCTTGAGCTTGCGTTGGTTTTCCTTGAAGAGGAAAGGGTGATGCAGCACAGTAGCGTAAGTATTTCCCTCAGTTTTTGAGAACCAGGGTATCAATCCAGTAGGAGGCTCCTCAAAAGTCCCACGCACCTACACAAACAAACAAAGAATTCGCAACCAACGCAATAAAGGGGTTGTCAATCCCTTCACGGCCACCTGCGAAAGTGAGATCTGATAGAGATAATATGATAAGATAAATATATTTTGTGTATTTTATAATATAGATTGGAAAAGTAAAGATGCAAATAAAAGTAAATAGCAAACTTATATGATAAAAGATAGACCCGGGGGCCATAGGTTTCACTAGTGGCTTCTCTCAAGATAGCATAAGTATTACGGTGGGTGAACAAATTACTGTCGAGCAATTGATAGAAAAGCGAATAATTATGAGATTATCTAGGCATGATCATGTATATAGGCATCATGTCCGTGACAAGTAGACCGACTCCTGCCTGCATCTACTACTATTACTCCACACATCGACCGCTATCCAGCATGCATCTAGAGTATTAAGTTCATAAAGAACAGAGTAACGCATTAAGAAAGATGACATGATGTAGAGGGATAAACTCATGCAATATGATATAAACCCCATCTTTTTATCCTCGATGACAACAATACAATAGATGCCTTGCTGCCCCTGCTGTCACTGGGAAAGGACAACGCAAGATTGAACCCAAAGCTAAGCACTTCTCCCATTGCAAGAAAGATCAATCTAGTAGGCCAAACCAAACTGATAATTCGAAGAGACTTGCAAAGATAACTTAATCACACATAAAATAATTCAGAGGAGATTCAAATATTTCTCACAGATAAACTTGATCATCAACCCACAATTCATCGGATCTCGACAAACACACCGCAAAAAGAGTTACATCGAATAGATCTCCAAGAAGATCGAGGAGAACTTTGTATTGAGATTCAAAGAGAGAGAAGAAGCCATCTAGCTAATAACTATCGACCCGAAGGTCTGTGGTAAACTACTCACAACTCATCGGAGGGGCTATGGTGTTGATGTAGAAGCCCTCTGTGGTCGATTCCCCCTCCGGCGGAGCGCCAGCGAAGGCTCCAAAATGGGATCTCGCGGATACAGAAGGTTACGGTGGTGGAAATAGTTTTTCGTGGTCGCCTCTGATGTTTTCGGGGTACGTGGGTATATATAGGAGCAAGAAGTAGGTCGGTGGACACCCGAGGGGCCCACGAGACAGGGGGGCGCGCCCACCAGGAAAGGGCGCGCCCTCCACCCTCGTGGCTTCCTCGATTGCTTCTTGACATGCACTCCAAGTCCTCTGGATTACGTTCGTTCCAAAAATCACGCTCCCGAAGGTTTCATTCCGTTTGGACTCCCTTTGATATGCCTTTTCTTCGAAATACTGAAATAGGCAAAAAAACAGCAATACGGGCTGGGCCTCCAGTTAGTAGGTTAGTCCCAAAAATGATATAAATGTGTAAAGTAAAACCCATAAACATTCAAAACAAGTAATATAATATCATGGAACAATCAAAAATTATAGATACGTTGGAGACGTATCAGGCACCGTCAAGGAGGAATTTACTGAAGTGTCCTCCAGTGGGCATCCAACGACGCCCAAAGAATTAGTCAGTGGGTACGCGGGATAACTCGGGTGCATTCTCCGGAGCACCGTTTCGATCAACACCGAGAAGCTAAGGCATCGTGACCGAGGGAATTTGGGCAACCTCCTCTTCACGAAGCTGCACGGACGATACAAGTTCCCCGGTGACTTCGCAAACACACGCCTCTCAGGGAATAAAGTGAATAGTGCCGCCCTCACGAAGATGAGCACGGCCCTGGCTACTTGGAGAGCCGCGGTGAAGAGAAGGATTCTCCATGGTGATAGTTATGAGAAGATCAAGGAGACAAATCCTTCGATCAGCGAAGCTGACTACCTTGAGTTCAAGATCAAGTGCGAGAGCAACACAACCGCGGAATCAAGTCAGTGGGGGAAAGATATGCGGGACTTGAACTTAGGGGTCCACAAACTCGGTCCCGGCGGTTATAGAGTGGCGGGGCCTATATGGGACAAGGAGGACGTGGACCGTGCCGAGCAAGGCCTACTGCCCCTCTTCGATAAATACCTTGAAAAGCAGACCAGGAACTATGTTAGGGCCCGGTACAAGGTGGACCCGGTAACAAAGGAGCTTACCACGAATCCGAAGGTGAAGGCGCTTGAGCTTGTTCTGGTAAGGAATACACCCCCGCGTAATTAGCTCCATATGGTTGCATTCTAATTAATGAAGCCAAATTTCTAAATGGTTCATGTTCCTTCCGCAGGAAACTGAAAGCAGTAGCGCAGGGTCTCAGAGCTCCCCGTCTGCCCCTTGGGACACCACATTAAATAGGGCGTTGAACGTAATGAAACACAAGGATAAGTTCAGTAAGCCGTCGTCAGCTGGTCGTGTGGCCGGCAAAGGCTTGGCCACGAAATTGTCGGAATACTATAAGGCTGGGCGAAAGGAGAGAAAGACCAGCTCGGAAAGCCAGGAGTGCATGGTTAAAGAACTCAAGGCACAAGTGGCATGGATTCTGGAGATAGTCCAAGAGCAAGTGCGAGACCAAGTGGGAGCGACGATCACCGGCATTATGCCTACCTTGCTTGAGGAGCTACGGGGGTGGATTGCAGGCGCCAACAGGGGCCGCCTCCGATTCCCAGCTTCACGGGCAGCAACTCGCACAACGTGCCGGCATTGGTTTCTCCAGTGGAGGCGGCATTGGTGTCTCCGGCGTCGGCGCCGGCATTGGAGCTTAATGCACCCGGGTGTGGGAAGAATACGCCGGCCAGCACCTCGGCAGCAAGCGGCCCCTCCGTCACTTGCACGCCCGCCGTTGGCAGTGCCTCGACATTAGCCGAGCTCGACGCCATCACGGTAACTAAGCCTCGGCCGATGACTTCATCTCCTTGCCTTTGACTGGGCATCGCTGACGCCCTACATGTTTTCGCAGGGCGCCGCCAATGTTCCATGCACTCTCCTGCACTTCGTGGACGGCGAGTTGATCGATGTCTTCAAGGCCAAAATCATTGAACCGGGCAACCGCGTGTTCCACGGTAATGCGATGCCACGCACCGTCTATAGGGTTCAACTGGTTCAGGTGCTGCGGGGCTGCGACGACTTGTTACCTCCGTATCGACCCCCTGGGGCCGACGAAGATGATGTGATGACCCTCAGCGCCTGCTTAAACTGGTCCAAGCTTTGGCCGAAGAGCCATATTCGTTTGGGGGCGGGGGACACAACCCCACAGACAACACCGCCAGTCGTGCCGGCGCCAAGCCATGGAAAGACCGCCGCAACGCTACCGTCGTCAGCTGATCCGGACATGCATATGGCACAGGATTCGGACGACGATGACGGTACATTTTCCAACGTTGATAAGTACATGACTGAACATGGGTACGGTGAAAAATTCTTGGGGCCTCCTTCTCCAGAACCCAACCCTGCAAAAGACGATCGCGATCTAGCTGGTACCGCGGAGAAACCCAATCGTAACAGGCGTCGTCTGGCGTTCAGTTCTCAGGAGACGCCTCCAGCTGCCGCCTTCACCGAGACTCAAATAGCCGAGGTGCGAAATATTGTCATCCCCAACACACTCAAGAAGGTGGTCTCTGAGCAGAACTCAATCCCATTACAGTAGAAGAAGCAGAAGGGACGAAAAACAAAAAATAACAAGGGTGCGATCCAGCCGGCACCGAGTACGATCCGTGCTCAGGACGGGCCACCAATACCTAAGGATATCTCGAGGAGGGTGCATGTGGCGGGTAGGCCGATGCTATCGACTAATCTTCTCAATGCTGCAACCGGTGCTATGCGGAGTCTGCATGACAGTGTTCTTTCTATGGAGAAGCGGCGTCTCTCCGAGAATGCTGTGGCATAACCGGTTATCATGGCCAAGGTTCCAGAGGGCAAGGGCTTTGTCGATAGCACCATCGGGCATATGATCGTCCTGCGGTTTGATGACATCTTCGCTATGTTTAACCTTCATCCGCTGCACTACAACTTCATTCGGCTATTTTCGCTCAATATGGAGATGTGAATCATTAGAGACAAGACCCCGGACATCGTGATAGTCGACCCCTTCTACATGCGTGCCAAGATCTTGGGCAGCGCTGGGGACCAGCAAGTCGCGAGTTCATACCTCGAAGGCGTCATCCTGGCGAACCCAGATAAGGATAAATTCCTCGTGCCTTACTTTACCGAGTAAGTCATCCCCTCACCGCCCCATAACATATGATTCCTTAGATTTCAATCGTTCTTTTTTTTTCTAACATTCCGTATTTTGTTCAGTGACACACATTGCACACTCATCCTCTTAAGCCTGAAATATTCCATGGCCACGTATTTTGACTCGGACCGTCAGTCTAAGAAAGACTACACAAATATCAAGAAAGTTATTGATGATGCTCTCCCCAGCTACGCCAAATCTGGAGGCACCTTCAGGAGGCCAATTTGTAGGTACGGCAAGCACGTGTTCACCCACGTAACGACGTTCCCCTCCATCAAGTAGCCGCCTGGCAGTCAGAAGGATGCCTACTACGCCCTCCGTCAGATGCGGGCGATTGTACGGGACCATAATCACCTTATGCTGCCAAATAATCTCAAAGATTGGGCCGCACGCTTGTCGGCAATCCAGGACGAGGACATCACACAAGAATTCTTTCGCATCCAGTCGAAGTTTGCGGAAATCATCTATCAAGATGTCCGTCGTACCTCGGGACAGTTCTACCTCAAATATCAACCGTCCAACTGTGAAATAGAAACAACGCTACAAATGCAGGCTGACAACGACCGCACATTCATGACCATCACGAAAGACGGCGGCTTCATCCACG